>NC_138768.1:584724765-585412265 GCF_965119305.1 Pelophylax lessonae | reverse complement strand
GCCATTACGCGTTAAAAAAAAACAACAAAAATGACAAAAATCTTTCCCTTTGTTAGTAAACGCGATAACTTTTGCGCAAACCAATCAAAATACGCTTTTTGCGATTTTTTTTACCAAACATAGGTAGCATAAAACAAATTGGCGGAAAATGTTAAAAAATTTTGATTTTTACATTTTTTTTGGGGGGAATTTCATATAAAAAAATGTGAAAAATATTGCTATTTTTGCAAAATTGACGCTCTTTTTTTGTTTATAGCGCGTGATCAAAAAATCGTACAGGTGATCAAATACCACCAAAAGAAAGCTCTGTTTGTGGGAAAAAAAGGACGCCAAATTTGTTTAGGTACAGTGTCGCACGACCGCGCAATTGTCCGTTAAAGTCACGCAGTGCCGAATCGCAAAATACCCCCTGGTCGGAATGGGGGTAAAATCTTCCGGGGCTTAAGTGGTTAATGTACCTACTATAGTATACTCAGATAATCAGACATGCTTATAATACAGAGGTAAGGAGCTTGGTACCCATGGCAACCAGCCATAATAAATCTTTCTCTAGGACAAGCTAAAAAAAGCTGATTTTTGTTTGTTACCTGTAAGGTTGGCAATACCTGAAGCAATTGCTTCAAACAATGCAACCAGTTTAAAGGTAGCTATTTATAATTGATCAATTATCAATACTAATGTGGTTGAAGAGCTGTTATCATGCCCAAAAGTCTGTTGTACACATCACAGCCCACTTGAAATTGTTATTGTAGTATACACTAGGGAGCATTTCAAGCAATGTCAGCTCTCCTAGTTCTCTAAGACAGTCTAAAGCTAGCCATAGACACAAAGGGGTGGTTAGCTATACAAACTGGATACCATCTCTGAACAATCCCATTTTCATTAAACATGCACACTTGAATTGTTTGAGTATGGTTGTTAAAGGGTCAGTTCACAACAAAATGTATACTGTATATTTCTATATGTCATAACGTTTAAAAAACTCTTCTCATATGTGTCAGAAGCTCTATTGAAATAGGTAGATATTGGTCATCAAGCAAGGCTCCCATGTTCCGTGTTCGGGTTTCTAATGTATTTTAAATTGTTATTATTTATGCAACTGGTACTAGATCATACAAATGTTGGCAACAAATTCCCAGATGGACAAAATTAAAACAGGAAGATCCAGCTGTTGGAGCATGCCAGACATATAAGAATCCTGAGTCTAACTTATTATCTTAGACTGAACAATAGTGATCAGCCTCTTTACCTAACATGTATGCAGGAAGTTTGCTGCTACCCAAAGACATGCAGATTAAAGCACATTTAGTAAAAGACATACCCTGGGACCCTATATAGGATTTAAAGCCCAAATTCAGAAAATTAAAAAAAGTTTCCCTGCACTTTATTCCAGGAGAGAGTAAAAGTGTTCTTACTTACCCGATCCTCGGCTCTCCCGATAGATAGTGCTTCCCTATGCTCAGGTGGTGGACTGTCCCTCTGTGTCATTGTACCCAATGCAGGGCTATGGTCCCTGCTATGGTCTTGATGACAACAGGACCTTAGACAGCTGAAGCAGATTCTGAGGGCACTGTTCTAGTAGCATGTTTCCAGGAGTTCAGTTTAATTTAGAGTATGACAACTGGGCAGAAAAAATGTGGAAAAGTAGCTCTGCAGCATTGCCCTCTGTGGGGACAGGTGAGTATAAGCTGGGGGGGGTGGCTTGGAGACTAGGAGGGGTTCATCTACTAAAGTGTAACTGCCCTTAAGGGGCTGTTACACCTTAAGTGCCAGATCATTGGCAATACAGTAGAATAGTGGAATACAGAACACTGTATACATCTTTGCTGTGAGCAATATCGGTAGTTATTTTTATAGGCAATTCTGTGGTTAAAAAGACAACACTATATGATGTGATATCTTCCATCAACACAATGGCAATTAAAATACAAGCAGAACAGATTTCTGATGGAGACAAAATCACGGTGCATTATACTCCAATGATGTCTGCATGACTTACTCTTGTAATCATAGATAATAAGTGACTCATTCACTCAAAAGATTCATTTAAACACTAAATCAGCTGAACATAATTAAATAAGATAAACAAAAGAATACCTATTGTACATATTGTAATATAATTTTGTCATACATCTTGAACTATGCTGTGCAAGTGTTAAAAAAGAAACTAAAAAAACACATTCAGATTCAAATGAAAGAGAAATATATATTTTGCATGACCATTCTGAAAATCTGTGATATCTTTTTATATATATATATATATATAAAGAGAGAGAGAGAGAAGAGAGAGAGAAGAGAGAGAGAGAGAAGAGGGAGAGAGAGAAGAGAGAGCGACAGATGAGAGAGAGAAGAGAGAGAGAGCAGAGAGAGTAGTAGTAGTTCTGCAGCTTCTTTGATCCTTCTACTACTGTGTATCAAATATACGCTCCACAGGGCAACATAAATGAGTCAATGATACTGCATTTGTATAACAGTTACAAAAAAGAAGATACACATTATTTTGGTGCCTCCACTCTATTCCTAATCCACAGTATGACCTGTTAAAAGAAATTATTGATAAGTTGCAAAAAAAATAGGAATACTTGCAAATCAGCACACAGGAGATTAAATGAATAGCTGAACTGGATACTTACAAACCAAAGGGTTAAATGCTTACTTGGATGTATTCCTATTTTTGCAAAATGTATATATACAGTATCTCACAAAAGTAAGTACCGTATGCCCCTACCATTTTTTGTAAATATTTTATTATATCTTTTCATGTGACAACACTGAAGAAATGCCACTTTACTACAATATAAAGTAGTGAGTGTACAGCATGTATAACAA
This sequence comes from Pelophylax lessonae, assembly GCF_965119305.1. Classification (NCBI taxonomy): domain Eukaryota; kingdom Metazoa; phylum Chordata; class Amphibia; order Anura; family Ranidae; genus Pelophylax; species Pelophylax lessonae. Next base: position 585,409,436 of record NC_138768.1, on the reverse strand, counting down.
TGTAAATTTGCTGTCCCCTCAAAATAACTCAACACACAGCCAATAATGTCCAAACCGCTGGCAACAAGAGTGAGTACACCCCTAAGTGGAAACGTCCAAATTTGGCCCAAATTGTCAATATTTTGTGTGGCCACCATTATTTTCCAGTGCTGCCTCTTGGGGTTACTCTTGGGCATGGAGTTGACCAGAGCTTCACAGGTTGCTACTGGAGTCCTCTTCCACTTCTCCATGACGACATCACAGGGCTAATGGATGTTAGAGACCTTGAGCTCCTCCACCTTCTGTTTGAGGATGCCCCACAGATGCTCAATAGGGTTTAGATCTGGAGACATGCTTGGCCAGTCCATCACCTTTACCCTCAGCTTTTTTAGCAAGGCAGTGGTCATCTTGGAGGTGTTTTTGGGGTTCTTATCATGTTAGAATACTGCCCTGCGGCCCAGTCTCCGAAGGGAGGGGATCGTGCCCTGCTTCAGTATGTCACAGTACATGTTGGCATTCATGGTTCTCTCATTGAACTGTAGCTCCCCAGTACTGGCAGCACTCATGCAGCCCCAGACCATGACACTCCCACCATCGTGCTTGACTGTAGGCTAGACACACTTGTCTTTGTACTCGTCACCTGGTTGCCGCCACACAAGCTTGACACCATCTGAACCAAATAAGTTTATCTTGGTCTCATCAGACTACAGGAGATGGTTCCAGTAATCCATGACCTTAGTCTGCTTGTCTTTAGCAAATTGTTTGTGGGCTTTCTTGTGCATCATCTTTAGAAGAGGCTTCCTTCTGGGACGAAAGCCATGCAGACCAATTTGATGCAGTGTGCGGCGTATGGTCTGAGCACTGACAGGTTGACCCCCACCCCTTCAACCTCTGCAGCAGTGCTGGAAGCACTTATGTGTCTATTTCCCAAAGACATCCTCTGGATATGATGCTGAGCACATGCACTGAACTTCTTTGGTCGACCATGGCGAGGCCTGTTCTGAGTGGAACCTGTCCTGTTAAACTGCTGTATGATCTTGGCCCCCATGCTGCAGCTCAGTTTCAGGGTCTTGGCAATCTTCTTATAGCCTAGACCATCTTTATGTAGACCAACAATTCTTTTTTTCAGATCCTCAGAGAGTTTTTTGCCATAAGGTGCCATGTTTAACTTTCAGTGACCAGAAGGAGAGAGCGAGAGTGATAACACTTAATTTAACACACCTGCTCCCCATTCACACCTGAGACCTTGTAACACTAAGGAGTCACATGACACTGGGGAGGGAAAATGCTAACTGGGCCCAATTTGGACATTTTTTGTACTCACTATTGTTGCCAGTGCTTTAGACATTAATGGCGGTGTTGAGTTATTTTGAGGGGACAGCAAATTTACACTGTTATACAAGCAGTACACTCACTGCTTTACATTGTAACAAAGTGCCATTTCTTCAGTGTTGTCACATGAAAAGATATAATAAAATATTTACAAAAATGTGAGGAGTGTACTCACTAATGTGAGATACTGTATGTATATATTTTTTTACAGGTTATTGGATTGTCAGTAAGACCTCCCTGCTCAGTTTATCAATGGTACTTGCTAAGATCCTCCCTTAGTCTTGAATATGTGAATACCTTTCACTAGCAAACTGAATAATAATAATAATAATAATAATAATAATAATAATAATAATTACTTCTCAGTATACAATTTACTGCAGTCCCAGAAAAGGAAGGGAGTTTTGTAAACTGAGGCAATCTCAATATCTCTGTTAAAAAGTCATTTTCCATTGGTGTTCTTGGTCATTTACTTGCTATATGTGCAGCACCATCTAATTTCTAAGGGAAGAACAATGGCCCATTCATATAAGAAAGATGCCATGTAATGCAAGGTCTCATATATTTTTTGCATGACTCAAACAGCTAGGAAAGGACAGACATAACAGTAAAGCCACACAGGAATACATACTAAAATACTTTATTCAATTTCTTTGAATTAAAGTTATGAGGGCTTTTAAAACATTGTGGCACATGTGTAGGATGGGGTGCTCTCCATTGACTCATCCAGCAGTGCATTTGTTTTTGAATATTAGATAAAATTACAATAATGTACAATAATGTGAAGAGTTCTGCACTCAAAAAAATTGCAACACTATAAAAAGAAACACTCAAATACAGTATATGTGCTGAATCCCCACCTGCTGCATTGAAATATGTCAAGCCCTTATGTCAAAAATGTTTAACACATAAATAACATAAAATGTTTAACATGTAAATAGTAAAAGCTTTTCTATTTAAGTAAATCAATATAAACCTTCACTACTAGTAATATACGGCTAAATCGCTATATACTATTATCAATTATAATGTACTTTACCACAAAATTATTACTGTAAAGGTGTGCCGTCACACAAGTCATCCTTGGTCCGTGCTGCAGCCGGCCACGGATAGCTACAGGGTATTTAGCGATTGCTCGTATCTTGATATGCACATGTAAGTGCATATGCTTTTTGCTTCAATAACATTTTGGGGGTAATGCACTTTATTGGCTGCATTCTTTATTACAGATATGCCACACACTGGTGGAGTAATACGGAGAAGTGCAGGAGCCCCAGGAGTTTGTGTATTGAGGTATCCTAATTGAATCTGCTGGTGTTGGAGGAAAGGAAGCCCTCAGTGGGATATATCCTATGCGCAGTGTTATATTCATCTGGTAAGAGGCTTAAACATCTGTCTTTAGCACGTGGTGAATTTTCAGCACTGGAGATCCTTAATAACACAGAGATTTCATTTGGGAATTTATTGCACCTTACTTTCATCCATCGGGTAAGGAGAAAACCCTACAGGTGGTGGGATTCACACACACTTCTTTGGATTTGGATTGAGAACCACTTTGTTCCTATATTTGGATCTTACATTCATTTTTGCGGTTATGCACTGTAGATGAATATGGACTTTATGGACACTTTTTATGTTTAAGCACATTGAATTGAATGTTTATTCATTATTAATTTATTCACCAGTTTATTGTGTTTATATGCACATTATTTGTTTGTGTTTTCACACACGAGATTTATTTACCTAAAGGCCCCGTTCACATAGCAGCGACGCTACTTCCCGGGGCGACCTCCGAGGTCGCAGCGCGCTGCTCGCCCCGCGAAATCGGAGCGGCCGGCACGGACTTCATAACATTGAAGTCTATGACGGTCGCTCCGGGTCGCCCCAAAGAAGCTCCGGACCCTTTTTCTAAGTCGGAGCGACTTGTGTCGCTCCTATTAGAACGGGTCCGCAGCTTCCCTATGGAAGGCGACCTACGGCGACCTGTGAGGCGACCAGGTCGCCTCACAGGTCGCCCCAGTGTGGATGGCGACTTACAGTGCACCAGACTATTTTATTTATAATGTACTTTACCACAAAATTATTACTGTAAAACTATATATAAATAAATCCCAAAGATAAAGGCGTTGATTTAATAAAGGCAAATGGACTGTACACTTTAAAAGTGCAGTTGCACTCTGCAAGGGAACTTGATCCAAAGCTTAGAAAATGAGGGGAAGCTCTGCTGACTTCCACCATTTAATCATCAGCAAGCAAAAATTATGTTTTTTGTTATGCTCCTTGAGTATTATTTTCAAAGTGAATCTTCACCTCATTTGACAAGATCTAGAGCAAGTTAACTTGCAAAGTGCACAGTCTATTCGCCTTTAGTAAATAAACCCCAAAGTCTCTTTGGTGCAAGATTAGTAGCAGGTACTGCAATGAGAGAGTCAGCCAAAAAAGCTCTGTGACCAGATCAAAACAGTCTATACTTTTCCTGCTTCTTTATTCAGTGAATTTTCAAAAACAAACTATTCACCTTACTCTGTTTAAAGGGTAACTCCACTTTGTTGAAAAAATATAGCAAATAAAAAAATAAATGATAAAAAATATACATTTTCTACATATTTAATGTTATTGAAAAATGCCTTTCCTTTCAATCTGCAACACTGTAATGTTTTGTAAAATTCAATACAGTATAGAAAAAATGTCATCTCCTGCTTGTGTTTTTGGCTCACTGGTTTTCTCAGATGTCTGTACTAAGATACAAGTCAAATTAAATGCATCCTCTGCAATAGAAATTTACGTTTTCATGGAATACGTCCCAAAGGTTAAATACTTTTAAATGGATGCAGACACTGAAACTTTCCTTATTAGAACACAGAAAGTGAACTAGCTGTTTTTTAATGAACCAGACCATCCCATTCAGAATGAGTCCAGTGAAACAAACAGCTATTTCTTCACAGCAACAAAAGGTAATAATCTGCTACAAAGCGTGTTAAAATCCCTGCAATGTGCATTGACCACCAAGAGGAGTTTGCCTTTTTCTTAACCAAATTGGAGTTAGGCTGGCCAAACATGGCTCCTTTTTTTTTTTTTTTTTTTATATTCAGCCCTTGGAAACCCTCCCCACTGTGCTACAGTGTAAAGACAGAAGGGGGACTACTCTGTTGACAGAATACATAGATCAGCAGCTGCAGCCATTGGCTGCAGCTTCTAATCGATTGACTACTGTTGAATGGCAGTGGCCACACATAGATCTAAATTCAGTGGGTCCCTGCTGAACTGACCGAATTTCAATCCATCTATGACCACCATTACTTATTAAATTAATTCTTCACCTAAAACTGTAATATCACTAACTAGACAAGTTTACCTTTCTCTTTCAGGAAAGGTAAATAGCACATGTATACCAGCAGTTTACAGAACAGCTCCAGGCTGTCATAGTGGAAATATCTACCATTTTCATTTTTTGACAGTCTAATTTTTGACAAACTCTATATCACAATATCCCAGCACATATATGGAATTGGTATTAACAAAACCATTGTGTTGCTCAGCCTTCATTTCATGGTCTGGTCTAGATGTTGACTTTTCCAGGACCCCTATTTATCATGTTCCTATTGTACTGTGCCCTACAAAATTTGTTTTTCAATAGAATTAAACTGAACTAATAGCATTTCTAAAAAGCAATTGACCCATGAATTAGTTGTGGGTTCTCTTTGGGAGCCTTAAGTGACAAGTTGCACACCTAGGTCCTATATTACATAATCTGATGTACAAAACACATACATTTTCTACAAAATAGGCAGTTGAGAAAATTATATAAAATACATGATAACAAACCACAGCTTTTTGCATATGGGGTTGGTGCCTCAGTTCAAAATTGGGACTTTATGGGCTTAATATGTGTCAGTTCATAAGAAAATATTCATTTTACTTAAAAGATAATTTATTATATGTTAACCATATAATGTAACAATATTCAATAAGGTTTTTCAAAGAATTCATGTATATTATATATACTGTGTGGGTTACAGACCCATAGGTGATTGTGAGTAGAAGAAAAAGAAGGAAGTAGTGACAATGTGCTTAGGGTGACAATCACTAGCTCTCTATTGTTCCACGCTTGGGTGAAGCGTCGGATCCATAGGGAGGATGTTTCAAAATCCTACGCGTTTCGGCCGTTAGGCCTTTATCAAGGGAGGTGTGTCACCACATCTGGAATATATTAAATGTAGTATTTAAGTATGTATTTTTTAAGCCAGTCGGAATATTTTTCCTTTGGTCATATAATAAAAAAGACGTACTTTGTTAGGAAAAAGATTCTGCCTCTGGTTTCTGTCTCAGGTCCTTATCTATCACATATGAATCGTGTAGTCACTGCTGCTAGAGTATAATTTGAAGAGTGTAAGTTTGTTTTCAAGATATATATTTTGATAAATTTTAAATTTTGGTATCTGTTTAGGTACTCACTTGGTTGGTTCATATATTTATTTTTGGCCAGGGAGCATCTAATAATGTCCTTGTTCTGATCCAATCTGGATTAAGATGTGAATTGTTAACATTTTAGTAATATGATTATTTTGGCATTATGTATCTTTGGTTTTGTACTTACTTGTATTTCCTAAAAGGAATCACTAGGTGGCACTGTGGTGTTTACAAAGTCCCCTCCTAGTTCTATCTGTATAGATAGAAGGGGGAAAGTATAATTATACTTGCATATATTTTAAGAACCATCAATGCTTAAAATAGCATTGTGGTTACTTACTTTTCGTGTTTTCCAAGGAAGGTTTTTCTCTTGAGCAGCAGGTCCGGGCGTCCTCACTCTCCCTCTGGTCCGAGGGAAGTGGCGCCCTATTCGATTCCCGGCCTATTTACTTTTTCCACATTAGATAGAATACATATTCCAATAAGAGGGGGGGACTGGAATAAGACCCTCCTCCAGATGGAATTAAGATGGATTAAAAAATTGAACGCCGCTCAACCACCAGGATTAAACGAAAATACAAGCTATCGCCCATTCCTGGAAGGATTCTCATCCGGCAAAACAGATTAAAAAGGAAAAGGACAAAAAACTTTACGAAACCACTCCCCCCAATCCAATAAAATACAAAAAACCACAACAAAAAATCTGACTATCTCCAACTCTTAAATTGGCCCCCCATGGACGCACACAATACCCAATTAAAATCTGGGCCCCACATATATGCCATACCAGGCCCCCCCTAATTGATCCAATACTGACCTGTCTTAAATATCTAATTGCTGTGTAAAAAAACAAATAACATGTACCACTGTTAAGACAATCATTGGATTTGTCAAAAAAAAGTTGTTGTAAATAATTGTTTATTATTTATATATCTAAGATACTATATTGCACTTAAAATATTGCATCACGCCTTTGTTCAGAAAATTTAGATACTCTGGCAATCTCCGATTCCTTATCGATCACATCCGGCACAGGTAACCCCGATATTGCTAATAATCGGGGCTACAAGAGGCTAGCAGTATATTCCATCAAACTGCAAAATCCCTCTCCAGGGTTTTAGCCTTCTCTCCTGTGTCGGCGGCCGCTCTGAGATCAGACCCGCAATCTCTATGACAGGATGCGCGCGCACCCGCGCCGCGTCATACAAAACCCGGAAGCAACGTCATTGCGCCTATCTGCGCATGCGCACAGCGGACATAAATAGGCCGGGAATCGAATAGGGCGCCACTTCCCTCGGACCAGAGGGAGAGTGAGGACGCCCGGACCTGCTGCTCAAGAGAAAAACCTTCCTTGGAAAACACGAAAAGTAAGTAACCACAATGCTATTTTAAGCATTGATGGTTCTTAAAATATATGCAAGTATAATTATACTTTCCCCCTTCTATCTATACAGATAGAACTAGGAGGGGACTTTGTAAACACCACAGTGCCACCTAGTGATTCCTTTTAGGAAATACAAGTAAGTACAAAACCAAAGATACATAATGCCAAAATAATCATATTACTAAAATGTTAACAATTCACATCTTAATCCAGATTGGATCAGAACAAGGACATTATTAGATGCTCCCTGGCCAAAAATAAATATATGAACCAACCAAGTGAGTACCTAAACAGATACCAAAATTTAAAATTTATCAAAATATATATCTTGAAAACAAACTTACACTCTTCAAATTATACTCTAGCAGCAGTGACTACACGATTCATATGTGATAGATAAGGACCTGAGACAGAAACCAGAGGCAGAATCTTTTTCCTAACAAAGTACGTCTTTTTTATTATATGACCAAAGGAAAAATATTCCGACTGGCTTAAAAAAAAAAAAAAAAAAAAAAAAAAAAAATACATACTTAAATACTACATTTAATATATTCCAGATGTGGTGACACACCTCCCTTGATAAAGGCCTAACGGCCGAAAAGCGTAGGATTTTGAAACATCCTCCCTATGGATCCGACGCTTCACCCAAGCGTGGAACAATAGAGAGCTAGTGATTGTCACCCTAAGCACATTGTCACTACTTCCTTCTTTTTCTTCTACTCACAATCACCTATGGGTCTGTAACCCACACAGTATATATAATATACATGAATTCTTTGAAAAACCTTATTGAATATTGTTACATTATATGGTTAACATATAATAAATTATCTTTTAAGTAAAATGAATATTTTCTTATGAACTGACACATATTAAGCCCATAAAGTCCCAATTTTGAACTGAGGCACCAACCCCATATGCAAAATTTTACCCGGGATGATGGCTAAACCCAACTAAAAAGTTCTTTAGGAATCACACACCTACACAATCTTACCCCGGATGGATAACACATCCACGACCTCACAGATTCCTAAATAACCGAGCAAACAATATTACTTTCCCATGCTGAACAGCAAGGCATAGGGAATCAAGGCTTACCTACAAAGACTAACCCCCTCCCCCAGTCCAGAGCTATCTCTGTAACAGGAGTCAAGAGGGGAATCTCTCAAAAAATTCAAGCAAAAAACTTGGAAACCACTAATTGACGGACAAAGGTTGGATCAACATGGAGAACCTGATGGGCGCCGAGTGGGACTCTATGATGCAGGGGATACAAAATAAATTTAAAGAAAAAGAACAAATGGAATCTGATGTACTAGCTTTATTTTCAAATCTAAAAAAACAAATGACAAGAAAATCCGCACTCTATTGGCACATAGAAACGTTCAATAGATATATTAAAGAAAACATTAATCCTGCAGGCCTCCGTATTCAAATTTTCCCCACTATGGAAAAAGTGACGGAACAAATGAAAAAAGACTGGGAGGATATCCTCAACGTATGTTCAAAAAACCTAATGAAACTACTGCAAGATGAATATAGGAGACAGATAAGTAGTTTGGATGAAGAAATAAAAACCATATATGAACAACTACTACCTTTAAAAACTGCACCACTATACAGTGAACAAGAAGAAAAATTAAAAACCCACCTTGAAGATTATGCAAAAGAGACCTTACAAAAGAAAGAAAAGAAATACTGGCGGGACAAAAATGCGTTTACCCAAGGTAGAGCATACAGATGGTCTAATACAACTAGACAAAATCGAAATAAAAACAGATTTGTAAAAAACCCCAACTACTACCAATCCTCGGATTCATCATCCTACTATTCAGGAGCAGAAGGAGGCAAAAACAGAGCCTACCCAAAAAACAGCCAACAGGACCCCCAAAGACACTTCGAAAGAAGGGAATGGGGACCCCATGAGGAACATGGAGAACTAGACTCCCAGGGCCTAGAAATAATAGGGGGCCCAGGACCAAACAGACCAACCAACTACCAAATATTCACGAGAGCACAAAAGAAAAAAGACGAGGACCATAAACAATTACAAAAAAAGGCTTTTTTAGCCAAGGAAAAAACAAAAAACAAAACACAGCCCAACCAGGAACAACAGGAGTCCGGACCGGAGGAACCGAAGGACTAAATATAATCAATCTATCATCTCTACAACTAACACCTGAACAAACAGAAGTCCTATCACTAGGACTATCTTTTTGTCCCAACAAAAGTATGGACACTTTTGAAGTGGTCAAAGATATCAACCTCTTCGCACGCAATCTACTTCTTAAAGTGATGCACAATAAAAAACCAATAACAACAGAACAACCAACACCCCTTACAGCTGCGGAATTCCGAGCAATCCGGGACCTCAACATACTATTGGAAGAGGGTGGACTGACAGAATCAGAGGAATCAAATACATCAACAGACAGTGACGAAGAACAAGACAAAAGGATTGCCACCTTTAGAAAAAAATCGCACAAATTCCCACCATTAAATACAAACCCTACAATTGCCTTATTTGTTAGACAAACATCCAAAGAAATCGAGCAAATATCGAAAAAAACCAAAATCAACAATATAAATCAACAACAAAGAAAGGCCCTGAGGGAACTCCAAGAGAACAATGAAATTACAATAAAACCCTCGGATAAAGGGGGTAATGTCGTAATAATGAATACAGAACATTACAAACAAATGTGTCTAAAGATACTGGAGAACAAAAAATGTTACCAGATCATCTCACCTGTAATGATAGAAAAATACAACCAGGAATTCTACCGGCTTGTAGACAGAGCATTCAACCAGAAGATAATATCTCAAACATTATGGGAATTCATTAGAACACAGCACCCCAGGACCCCCACGTTCTACTCATTACCAAAGATCCATAAAAACGCAATTGATCCACCAGGACGTCCAATAATCTCTGGCAATGGTAACATCACAGAGAAAGTAAGCCAGGTCATTGATGCCTACCTTAAACCATATGTGACACAACTGACCTCCCATACTAAAGATACACTTCACTTACTACAAATATTGGAAGGTCTAACAGTACCAAAAGATGCCTTACTTGTTACAATTGATGTGGAGAGCCTATATAACAACATACCCCACTCCAAGGGGTTAAAGGCGGTAGAAAAGATACTCACCCAACAAAGCGATTACGATAGAAACTTCAGTGAATTTATCCTCAACATGCTGTCATTTATTCTAAGACATAATACATTCTCTTTTTGTGGAACATACTATGTACAGGTCTGCGGGGTTGCGATGGGTACAAGCTGTGCACCCTCGTATGCCAACCTATACCTGGGCGACTGGGAACACGAATTCCTAACATCAGAGGAAAACATAACGTATACCCAGAATATCATGCTATGGCAGAGATACCTGGACGATGTCTTCATGATATGGAATGGACCAGAAAATCAAATCAAAAAATGCCTAGATCAAATGAACAGGAACAGCCACAATATGTATTTCACCATGACACAGGATAAAAACAAAATCGCATTCCTCGATACATACATTTACAAAGATGACAGAGGAAACATAATGACCACATTATACAGGAAAGAAACCGCCGGCAACACCATACTCCACGCCAGTAGCTTTCATCCAGAACCATTAAAAAACTCTATTCCATTCAGCCAATTTCTTCGATTAAAAAGGAATTGTACAAAAGAATTTGAATTCCAACAAGAAGCAAACAAACTAAACCAAAGACTACGAGATCGAGGCTATACCAAAACCTGCCTGAGAAAAGCCTTCAATAAAGTCAAAAAAATGGACAGACAAGAGATCCTATACAAAAAAGATTCCTCGAAGACTGACACCACCACCCAACCAACGAGAATAATCATGAGATACTCAAACGAACATCAATCCATCAGAAAAATCTTACAAAAAAATTGGTCGATCCTTACCGAGGATCCTACAATAAAAGACCTAATCTCAGAAAACCCCATGATTACCTATAGAAAAACTCAGTCGCTACCCATGTGGATCATGCGCACAGTGTAGCGTCATAAAAAAATCCACACATAAAATATTACCCAATGGTGAACTCTTCAACCCCAAACATTACGCCAACTGTAAAACCAAAGGCGTAGTGTACCTGATGGAATGCGAATGCGGCAGCTTTTATGTCGGTAAAACGCGACAAGAATTTGGCCTCAGGGTGAATCAGCACATGCATAGCATGCAAATAAGTAATTTCTACCTCCCATTAGGTCGTCATGTGGCTAATATCCACAAAAACAGGATGCCAAAAGTGACTTTTTCCACATTAGATAGAATACATATTCCAATAAGAGGGGGGGACTGGAATAAGACCCTCCTCCAGATGGAATTAAGATGGATTAAAAAATTGAACGCCGCTCAACCACCAGGATTAAACGAAAATACAAGCTATCGCCCATTCCTGGAAGGATTCTCATCCGGCAAAACAGATTAAAAAGGAAAAGGACAAAAAACTTTACGAAACCACTCCCCCCAATCCAATAAAATACAAAAAACCACAACAAAAAATCTGACTATCTCCAACTCTTAAATTGGCCCCCCATGGACGCACACAATACCCAATTAAAATCTGGGCCCCACATATATGCCATACCAGGCCCCCCCTAATTGATCCAATACTGACCTGTCTTAAATATCTAATTGCTGTGTAAAAAAACAAATAACATGTACCACTGTTAAGACAATCATTGGATTTGTCAAAAAAAAGTTGTTGTAAATAATTGTTTATTATTTATATATCTAAGATACTATATTGCACTTAAAATATTGCATCACGCCTTTGTTCAGAAAATTTAGATACTCTGGCAATCTCCGATTCCTTATCGATCACATCCGGCACAGGTAACCCCGATATTGCTAATAATCGGGGCTACAAGAGGCTAGCAGTATATTCCATCAAACTGCAAAATCCCTCTCCAGGGTTTTAGCCTTCTCTCCTGTGTCGGCGGCCGCTCTGAGATCAGACCCGCAATCTCTATGACAGGATGCGCGCGCACCCGCGCCGCGTCATACAAAACCCGGAAGCAACGTCATTGCGCCTATCTGCGCATGCGCACAGCGGACATAAATAGGCCGGGAATCGAATAGGGCGCCACTTCCCTCGGACCAGAGGGAGAGTGAGGACGCCCGGACCTGCTGCTCAAGAGAAAAACCTTCCTTGGAAAACACGAAAAGTAAGTAACCACAATGCTATTTTAAGCATTGATGGTTCTTAAAATATATGCAAGTATAATTATACTTTCCCCCTTCTATCTATACAGATAGAACTAGGAGGGGACTTTGTAAACACCACAGTGCCACCTAGTGATTCCTTTTAGGAAATACAAGTAAGTACAAAACCAAAGATACATAATGCCAAAATAATCATATTACTAAAATGTTAACAATTCACATCTTAATCCAGATTGGATCAGAACAAGGACATTATTAGATGCTCCCTGGCCAAAAATAAATATATGAACCAACCAAGTGAGTACCTAAACAGATACCAAAATTTAAAATTTATCAAAATATATATCTTGAAAACAAACTTACACTCTTCAAATTATACTCTAGCAGCAGTGACTACACGATTCATATGTGATAGATAAGGACCTGAGACAGAAACCAGAGGCAGAATCTTTTTCCTAACAAAGTACGTCTTTTTTATTATATGACCAAAGGAAAAATATTCCGACTGGCTTAAAAAATACATACTTAAATACTACATTTAATATATTCCAGATGTGGTGACACACCTCCCTTGATAAAGGCCTAACGGCCGAAACGCGTAGGATTTTGAAACATCCTCCCTATGGATCCGACGCTTCACCCAAGCGTGGAACAATAGAGAGCTAGTGATTGTCACCCTAAGCACATTGTCACTACTTCCTTCTTTTTCTTCTACTCACAATCACCTATGGGTCTGTAACCCACACAGTATATATAATATACATGAATTCTTTGAAAAACCTTATTGAATATTGTTACATTATATGGTTAACATATAATAAATTATCTTTTAAGTAAAATGAATATTTTCTTATGAACTGACACATATTAAGCCCATAAAGTCCCAATTTTGAACTGAGGCACCAACCCCATATGCAAAATTTTACCCGGGATGATGGCTAAACCCAACTAAAAAGTTCTTTAGGAATCACACACCTACACAAACAAACCACAGCTATAGACTAGCAACAAGCAGATTATATTGTGAAGGCAAGAATAGATCCTAAACTCCCTCACTGAGTGATGTTAAAGGCAAAGCACCATGCTGTTACTAATCTGTATACGCTTTTATTATGAATGGTGCCCATTTATAGTAAAGTAATGGATGTTCAGTCTCAATAGTTATTTGGAAATAAGTAGTATTCTAGCCATAATTATGAGCTTCGATAAATATATATATATATATATATATATATATATATATATATATATGTGTGTGATTATGTTTTCTTATGTTGTGCATCTAAGTGTACATTTGAGGCTAGCAGTCTTTCTTGCTTTCATTTATTTTATGCTATGGGGAATATAACAAGAGATGCTGCAACATGAAATAGTGGGTGGTAACACCTAAGCCTAAGACTCTGAGATGGACAGAAACAATCAAGAATTTTGGCAGGGAGTTCTGCTATTGAGTTATCCAAGACAAATTAGAGAAAGACCCTGCCCGCAAGACTCCATCTATACCTAAAACATTACTTTTGGATGAAGCTATCATTCAGCTGTTAGAAAGCGTACTAGAGTCACAGCAAATCAAAATTCAACAAATTGCCTAATTTCAGCTTTTCATTCATATGCCAACCAGTGCATGTATGCCAAGACACACAATAAAGAATCTGCCAACTTGAGTGCCTGTGCACGGATACAATACAATTGATTGGCCAAATAAAAAAAAACACACACATACTCAAAAACAAAAATTTGTATAGGGGCATTATTTACTATTAATCTGATATGTACTGCTGCCTCCAACTTTCCTTGAATTCTTTACCCCACCTCTGCCACCATAAGCTTCTGCTGCAGCAGGGGTCAATAAAACTGAAGGAGCTGTAACAGGCGCTCGTCAGCTCCTCCATTTATAGAAGCCACAATACAACAGCTATGAATAAGACACAATCTGTGAATAGAGGATGGGTGGAAGATTGAAAGTCAGCCTCCTCCATTCATAGATTGTTTTTCACTTATAGAAGTTATAGTACAGCTGTGTGTGGGGAAAGAAGGATGGAGAATAAAGATTTCAAGGAAAGCAGGAGCCAGCAGGCCAAGGGACATATTAAACAGATATTTAAGCAATGTGACTTGTGCTGTGTTTTTTTAAATGTAATTAAACTTAAACTTTAAATTGATGCACCTTTTTGATTGCAGTCCATCCTACTAAAATTAAGCAATAAACCATATTCAGGAGCTATAAACTGAAAAAGCTGAAAGTTCCCTGCAGGAGGTACTTGATACAGTGTATGCATAGTAACAGAAGGCACTTAAATGGAAAAGTTGCATTAAGAGACCTTTATGAATCCCTTCCTAAATCCCTAGATGACTGCAAATGATTGCCAGCTGAAGGACTGAGCAATAGGAAGCACTTCATGATGCTTCAAGATTTTTTGATTAAGGGGATCATTTATTAACATACATTCATGTAAAGCTTTACACTTCATTATGTTTCTGTGCACACTGCAGACTTTTCGTTCTCCATTATTTAAGCTTTTTTCATTGTTGTGAATTCTAAACTCTATCAAAATGATCAGCTCTAAAAAATATCTTTACCTATGCAGTTTATTATCATTTCACATTGTATACATTTCCAACATTTCATTATAGCACTGCCAAAATAATTTCTTACAAATAAGAAAGTAATATACAATCTGTATCTTTGTAAAACAATAACCATTCGACTCCTATTATATTATAGAGAGGATCATGCAATAAGTCAATGTTTAATACTTGTTCTCAAACAGAACATATATTATTATGTTATACATTGCTATTAACCTCCCTGGTGGTATGATTCTGTCAGGAATGACATACCAAAAGCGGTACAATTCTTTTCATGGAAATTTGGCGTAAAACCTGACCAAAACAAGAGTCTAGTAGACATCCCAGATGTGATAAATTTGAAACACAAACGCATGAATTATAATCAAATCAATAATATAATTTTATTATTTAATATATAATATATATAATAAAATTATATTATTGATTAGATTATAATTCATGCATTATATATATATATATATATATATATATATATATATATATATATATATATATATATATATATATATATATATATATATGTGTGTGTGTGTATATATATATATATATATATATATATATATATATATATATACACACACACACATATATATATATATATATATATATATATAATATATAACGCATTAATTATAATTGAATCAATAATATAATTTTATATATATATATATATATATATATATATATATATATATATGTGTGTGTGTGTGTGTGTGTGCATATATACATATACACATATATACATATGTATGTATATATATATATATATATATATATATGCATATATATATATATATATATATATATATATATATATATATACATATATATATATATATATATATATATATATACATATATATATATATATATATATATATATATATATATATATATATATATATATATATATATATATATACATATATATATATATATATATATATATATATATATATATATAAAATGTGTTATGTGTTTGTGTTTTGTGCAACGTTTTTTTTTTTTTTTTAATTTCCCTCCCTAGTTCCGCTCCCATGCAGCATTGCTGCTGCAGGGAATGGAACTAGGAAGTCATCACACCGATGGAGGATGGAGGAGAGGCGGGACTCTCGGCTGGCGGTCACAGCAATGAGAGATCATCGCTGGATCGCCAGGAGAAGGTAAGAGACACCGCTGCGCTCTCTGCACATCTACCCCGAGCGTGACTCGGGGTTACCGCTCCTGATAGAAAAAATCAACCCCGAGTCACGCTCGGGATCACCGCCAGGGAGGTTAAGGGCAGGGAAATATGGAGTCTGTTATTGTTGACTGACTTGAAAAAATGCTAGTTGCCTGGTTGTCTTTAGCTTCAATACTTTTACTAGTACTGGCCCGGAACAATCATACCACAAATAAAACTAGAGTTATAGTTCAACATTTTTTTAAATAAATTTAAACTCCACCAGGATCTTAAAGGAGATGAATAGGATAACATTTTTTTCCCCTAGTTAAACTTACCTAGGTGGATGCAGCATCAGTTCGGTGCTGCATCTGTCCCCCGGCGCCTCTGCACTGAGAACTGAGCGATCAAACACCGCCGATCGCTCATTTCTGACAGCTCCCGAGCAGAGAGCTGCTGACTCTCAGTCAGCAGCTCTCTGCTCTGCTCCCTCCGCATTAGAGCACTGGGCCGTGGAGGGGCGGGGAAAGGCCGACTCAGGCTCTCAGCGGCTAGGTTAGAGACTGAGCCGGCTGTCGGTCCAGGCACCTGGCAGATCCCGACTCCATGGTCATGATGACGTGGTGCCTGGACCGACATCTGTAACGTCAGCAGACAGCGTACTTCAGACCACTCTCTGCTGAAAACAGGTCACAGGAATGCAGAACCAACTACACTCCTGTGATCCATAGAAGATGTACAGCCAAACGGGCTTTGGCTGTACATCTCCTTTAAATTTAAGCAGCTCTGGCTGCACTACTAACCTTCAGCCCGGAGCTGTTCCCCACAGAACCACTTTGTCAAAACATATCCTCTGTCTTGCAGGTTGAATGATTCCCAGATCATAGTGGTCTCTATTCTGAGTGCAGGGAATCAGGGGCCAAACTCCATGAGGGGTAGCTTCCTTAATTTAGTACCCAATCATGCAGAGAGCGACACTGATATAATCACGTCATCACTACTTCCTGCATCATTGAGGACCACTTACTGCTAGACGAAGACTAAAACACAATGATTGGGACCCTACCAGGGGCAAATTGGGGGAGGAAGCTGAGCCTATAGGTCAACTTTAAGTTGAATGTTCACACACACTGCATTCCAAGTCAGTGGCTCAGCAAGTACAGGAGCCATTAGGGAAAAAGGAATAGAAAAATATTCACTCAATACATCTGAAATAAGTTTACAGAAGTCATATCAGCAAACAACTCACTTTAGATGCTATGCCTTACTACACCATCATTTTTTTATTTTTTTTTTATAAAATCAGCCTTATCCAAAACATTTGCTTTATTTAATTTAGGACAACTAAAACATGTTAAGTTTCTATGTAATAGATGTCCCCACATTACTCTTGGAATTTTAAAGTACACTATTATAAGCTAGCTTTTCAAATGTATCAGTCAATTGCAAATCTCTTAGGGCTCATTGTATCCTATGGTATTCCCAGGGCTTGATTTACCAAAGGAGTAGAAACTGTCCACTATATAAAGTGAATGTTCACTTAGCTTAGTAAATACGGGTTAAGTTATGTTAATTTTAATTATTCAGTCATTATGGTCTGTGTCCCTTTTGGGGAGATTAACCCTTCTTCCTATCAGGACAAGAAGTGATAGGAAATCTCTACAAAAGGGACACGGTGAAAAAAAAAAATATTAAAGTGAGCAAGAGTTACAACTTCTGTCCATGTTTCTATTGCTGTCTGTGCCTCTTTGTTACAGTGACATTCACAGCCATTATTACTGTATGGATCTTACAGGGACGGGAAGTGGGGGAAAATCTCCCTAATGAGGGCACAGCACTCTTTGCTATACCTTATTAGGTAAGCCTAATAGTATGCACTGCCAAAAGGATACCAAGAAAACTTGCCACCTGGAGTTGGTATATTTTGCAGCAGTGTCCATTTACTCACCATATTCAGATGCAGGCTCCTTTAAAGTGGACCTTCCCCTCCCCCTTCATTAAAAATCACAGCACCATACAGCTCTGCATGCTGAGATGAAATCATCTTACATTCATTAGTTAAACAAACATGTTTTGCTTCTACTTCCAATTACTGCGTTTCCCCTTCCTAGTCTCTTAAAGGGTAACTCCACTTTTTTGGGAAATAAAAAGAATACTACAGCTTATACAATTGCAACACAAATCATATTGTAATTGAATGTTTTTAAAAATGACCTTTCCTTTTCAATCTGCAGCCGCTGTCATTTTCTGTAAAATGCAATGCAATATGGCTACCTGGAGCTGTTCTGTAAAAAGATGGTGTACGGAACACCCCATGTCTCCTGTTTGCATGATTTGTATGATTGGCACACTGATTTCCCAGAAGTCTACACTAAATGCAAGTCAGATTTTGAGCATCCTCTGCAACAAAAATGTAATTTTTGGTTAGATACTCCCAAAGAGAAATCACATCTAAAGGGATGCAGATCCTGCCAGTTTCCACATTAGAACTCTACAGGCACATCAGCTTATTGATAATTATAAAGTCACTGCCATACAAATTCACTTTTTACATGGACACAGACATACAAACAACTATTTCTCCAGAATAACAAAAGACAGGTCATAAGGGTACAGTGTTACACGACCGTGTAATTGTCATTCAAAGTGCAACAGCACTGAAAGCTGAAAATTGTCCTGGGCAGGAAGAGGGTGAAAGTGCCAGGTATTGAAGGGGTTAATTCCTGTTGTCATAGTCTTATTGTACAGTAAATGCATGCTCTTTGCTATCCCAAATCTGTTTTTAATCATTGTTTTAAGTTTGCACCTGTTATAAAAAACTGCAAGTTACAGTTGCTTCCTGTCTGGTCATTCAGCCGATTACCTACAGGTATAACATTAAAACTTCTCTTGGTAAACAAAAGTATAAAGACCAATTCACATCTTTAGATGTTATTTGCAGAACCATCTAGGATACAGAACCTCACTCTTGTAGAACATGAATCACTAACCACAGCAGGCACGTATGTCAAGGCCCAGCACCTGACCAGTATTCTATTAGTCTGCAAAGTCTTAGTGTTCTGTTAAGACTGGTATAACACTTTACAATAAATTGAATTCTCCTGTAAGAGTGTATTGATCCAAGTGCTAATGCTGACAGGCTGACAGCTTGGAAATGAGAACATGTGTCTTAGCAACAAATGCTGGTATTTTCCATGAATATTTTATATATTTTTTAATATTATATATTATACACTATATTGTCAAAAGTATTGAGATACCTGTCATTACACGCTCATGAACTTTAATGGCATCCCAGTTTTAGTCCGAAGGGTTCAAAATTTAATTGGCCCACCCTTTGCAGCCGTAACAGTTTCAACTCTTCTGGGTATGCAGTCCACAAGGTTTAGGGTTTGTCTTTGGGAATGTTTGCCCATTCTTCAAGAAGCGCATTTGTGAGGTCAGGCACTTCTGTTGGACGAGAAGGCCTGGCTTGCAGTTTCCACTTTAATTAATTCCAAAGGTGTTCTATTGGGTTGAGGTCAGAACTCTGCTGCAGGCCAGTCAAGTTCCTCCATCCCAAACTCACTCATCCATGTCTTTATGAACCTTGCTTTGTTGACTGGTCCAAATCATTTGGTGGACGGGGGATTGTAGTGTGGGGTTGGTTTTCAGTGGTTGGGCTTGGCTCCTTAGTTCCAGTGAAGGTAACTCTTAAGGCATCAGCATACAATTTCATGCTCCCAACTTTGTGGAAACATTTTGGGGATGGCCTCTTCCTGTTCCAACATAACTGCACACCAGTGCACAACGCAAGGTCCATAAAAACATGGATGAGTGAGTTTGGGGTGAAGGAACTTAGCTGGCCTGCACAAAGTCCTGACCTCAACCAGATAGAACACCTTTGGAATGAATTAGAGCGGAGACTGCAAGCCAGGGCTTCTCGTCCACATCAGTGCCTGACCTCACAAATGCGCTTTTGGAAGAATGGTCAAACATTCCCATAGACACACTCCTAAACCTTGTAGACAGCCTTCCCAGAAGAGTTTAAGCTGGTAAAGCTGCAAAGGGGGGGGGGGACTCAATATTGAACAC
This sequence comes from Pelophylax lessonae, assembly GCF_965119305.1. Lineage (NCBI taxonomy): Eukaryota > Metazoa > Chordata > Amphibia > Anura > Ranidae > Pelophylax > Pelophylax lessonae. The sequence continues at coordinate 585,389,301 of NC_138768.1, read as the reverse complement.
TACGGGCTAAGACTGGGATGCCAATTAAAGTTCACGCATGTGTAAAGGCAGGCGTCCCAATACCTTTGACAACATAGTGTGTATATATATATATATATATATATATATATATACAAACACATACATATATATATATATATATATATATATATATATATAAGACTAGAAGGCACTTGGGTCAAATTAAAACATCAGGGCTCCTGGCGTGTTGCTCTATTGCTGTACTTGTAGAGAGAAGAAGCCTATATACATTTTACACATTGCTATATAGGGTATAAGTGACATAGTTGGGAATGTGATAGGTATGTATCACATAGTTAAGTTTCAGATCACACTTTGGAGAGTTGCTTTGGCACACAGGTATTTACAAATGTATTTTTTTAACATGGGCTAGGGAATTTATGTACTGTTTTTTAATATATAGTACTTTTACTATACTGCATATATACTATAGTACTGTCATTTCCTCCACACTTTTTTTTTTTTTTTTTCCTCCACACTTCTCACCTGCATGTACCCATCGCTCGTCACTCTCATGGCCCTCCTGTCCTACACAAACCTTTCACTGTCATACTATTCACACTCTTTTTCTACAAAAAAGCATCTCTGTCATACTCTCCACACAGCTCTCCTGCACATAGTGACCACTAAGACACTTATATATTAATGTTTGTTACATCCTTAACATTGTCAGTTTTAGAAAGGGCTCACTTCTGCTAGTACACAGACACACACACACACTTTATAATGAAATACAAATACAAGCAGTGGTGTATTTAGGTTTTGTGCTGCCCTAGGCCTGACTAAGTTTGTGCACCCCCTAATTTTAATATGACACACCCATTCCTGTAAAGGCCACACCCCTTCCTGTTTATGACTCATCCTGTCATCTGTACACCACGGATCACAACCACAGTCTATCTGTGCCCATCAGCATAGCCTTATCAGTTCCCATAAGTTCAGCCTCATCAGTGCCGCCTCATTACTGCCCATCAGTGCAGCATATCAGTGTGGCCTCATCAGTGGCCCTCAGTACAGCCCCATCAGTGGCCACCAGTGTAGCCTATCATACTGGCAGGTAAAAGTGTGGCTGCTTTATGGGGGTGCCAGACTGATTTTCCTCCTGGACCCTGCCCTCTTGCCCAATTCGCCCCATAATACTGGCACTAAACTAAAAGTGTAGCACAAGCCAGGGGGGACCCTTTTAATGCGGGAGCCGGGAGAAGGCTGTTTTTTTGCTGCCCCCCTGCAAAGTGCCGCGCTAGGCCTGGGCCTTCTTGGCCTAGGCCAAGATACAGCACTAAAAGGGAGAGAAAAAAATTCCTGCGCTAAGTTAAATAAATGACAGTGTATTCGAGATGAATTATGTGAGCAGCTAGCACCAAGATACAGCACTGAATACAAGGTAACACACTGTGGTTTTACTATGCCCACCATGCATCAGAAATCACAGGCAGGCAGGAAAATTGTAACCTGTAAGTGCCTAAGCATAACCTGTAAGATAACATATAAAAAATACCCAACAGATCTAGCATTACTGAAGGATTTAAGTAATTTACAGCTTTGCATTAAATCCTCAGCATGATATAGATAATTATATATATTTCAAATATATAATATTACAAAACATAATTAATAGGTGTAATATGTGTCTTGAGTGCATATTGAAGGTCTTTAGCTTGTGTGATATATATTTTTACAATGTAGGAAGCTTCTAATCATATTCATAACTTCTTTGGTTTGCCAGCTGAAGAAATTTACACCCCCTTATTTAAAATACATAATTTTAAATGTGTGAACACATCATATTAATTGCCAACTTTCCGTTTTCAAGTATGCCATAATTACACTCCTAAACATCTGAATTAGCATAATAGTAGGAGTCAGACATTGAATTATTTTTTTATTACTATGTGAATTTGACTTTCAGGATTAACACCTACCTAATCTTATTGTTAAAAATATTTTAATATATTTGCTTAATCCATAAACTGATAGACCCTAATATTTTTATTTAATTTGTGAAGTCTAAAATACTGTAGCATAGCTTCTCATTAACTTTTCCTGCACTAAACGCATGCATAATTCATTTAGAAGCTATATGGATGTCATTTGCAATATGCAGATGCAAATTAAATCATTCTATTTCAATCTTCAACAATTAGCCGGTTATCATTTGCTTGCAGTTGTCTGACACTTCTACAAGAAAAGGATGTTGTGAGTAGGGATTGACATAAATTTAAAAAAACGAAATCTCCTTTCCATGACTAGAAGACCTCTATTGTCCTAATTTATATTTTTAAAATGGAAGTTATTTTTGCTGCCAAACTCTTCCAGATTGACAAGGATTTTTTGGTCACCCATTTATGGCAGTGCAATGCAATGCACATTAACCACTTAAGGACCAGAAGGTTTTGCCCCCTTAATGACCAGGCCATTTTTTGCGATACGGCACTGCAGTACTTTCACTGACAATTGTGCAGTCGTGCGACGATGTACCAAAATAAAATCAATGTCCTTCTTTCCTACAAATAGAGCTTTTATTTTGGTGGTATTTGATCACCTCTGCGGTTTTTATTTTTTGCGCTATAAACAAAAAAAGAGCGACAATTCCGAAAAAAAACCCAATATTTTTTGTAAAACATTCCCAATACCAAAAAAATTAAAAATCAAAGGGTTAAATGTGTCCCTAGGGGATTTTTTCTAACTGTATGGGGGTTGTACTCACTGGATGAACAGAGAGACCTGTGTTCCTAAATAGGAGGAACAAAGGATCCCTGTGTTTATCTCTGACAGAACAGCGGTCTGCCTTGTTTACATAGGCAGACCGCCATTCTTTCTCCATGGGGAGTGATCGCGGGTGGCCAGCGGACATCGCGTCCACCGGACCCATTGATTGGCTCCCCATCTGGCCAATCAGCACATGTGCGCACTTCCAGCGACGCACATATGCCCCCACTATCTGTTACATGGAGCAACGTACAGGCATGTCATTTCATGTAATAATTTCATGGTAAAACTATGGCGGCTGGTCGGCAAGTGGTTAATGCAATGCTGCAATTTGTGCTGCACTGCAGCACACTTCTATTGGCAAGATGCATTAGGTTGCAATTCCAAAGGAATTCTATGATCTCACACCAACATATGTCGCATGGCAAAACATTTTTTTTTTATACTGCAAATGACATGATATGAAAGTAAACATTTTCAATTTATCCACTAATCGCAACCTTTTTGACCCCTTTAGTAAATAAACCCCTGCCAACCAAATATGGGTGGTAAGAATACCCCTACTAGTACACCCGCTTTAACAATGTGACTATTTCAACACTTTTAGGCTTAACCCAACTGTTAAAAGCTAAACTATCTTCCAGACTTTGATTTGCAGAACAAATATTTTGGCACATTTCTCCAGCTGTGCTGTTTTTTTAGTTTGCAACAGGCAGCAATCTGTTTGATGGCAGCTGTTACCTAGCACATATTGTTATTTTATAGCGGTGTGAAATAGCACCCTGTCACATGAATAAAACATGTTCTCTCTGTGCCCTACTGTTAAAATTAATGGGGCTCATTTAGGCTTGCCAGTTTTTAGAGACTTTTCTTGTAATACATTATCGTGCTTGGTAATATTTATCAAAATGCTTTCATGGCGCTAAGCGGCTTACTCCCTGTAGGGTACCATTGCTCTTTCTTTCTGTTACTCTGTTACTTGTGTGCTGTTTCTAAAATCCCATTAATGTTTTAACTTAATTAAATTACCATTGTCACAAGTTACCATCGACATTTTAGACAAGTGGCCACAATATTTTCTGTACATTAATAACACCTTAACTTAATGGGTTTGTCAGGATAGTGCAGCTGGAAACATCAGTCATTTAGTGGAAGGTTTAAACAACTTAAACCCCTCTTATAGATCCTAGGCTCCTAAAATAAGACATGCAGAAAGACGTAGGGATAATTGCATTCTCTCCTTCTACCCACTCTATGTGTTTAAAGAGAGAGACTTTTACTAGTATATACAGCATTAATTGAGATATCCAAACTCCAGACCTTATAATGATGGAATGAAGGCTATTTTTTACAGTACAGGTATACTTTTATCTAAACATTAACTGATCCCCTCCCCTACTCCAACAAGCTAAACTACACTTACCCCCCCCCCCTCACCACCTTCATAGCTGATCATTTAAAGTAGTTCCATAGCCAAGGTTTCCTCCACAAGCTGTCAGAATAACTATTCAGTGCTGCCCCCATGGTTTTGAATGAAGTTGTATACATAGTCTAGATATCTGGACCATTTAAGCCTATAGGGACTCGTTGGTAAAGAGAATTTTGTTGACCAGACCTAAATACAATGAAGTAAGAAATGGACATAAAGCTAAGATAAGTTACAGCTGCAAAGGGTTTGAGGGTTTAGATTAGGGGTGGGCCTGGAGTGGCTTAGAGCAGTTTTAAGTACAGCTTTCCTTTAACAATTTTGTTACTGCTTTGTAAACTGCAACAGAGTTAAACCTAAAAGGAAGTTCATGCTGACCAAAAAGTTCCATGAAAAAACAAGCATGGACCTGAAATGCATTCTGAGTCAACATGGATCCATGGCAAAATATGCTTCAGATACAGTGTTATAAAGACAGAGTGTAAAATCCAACCCGCAGGGATACTTTTACTGGGCCTGGTTATATCTTGTGTCCTATTAAACAGGATATTTGACATGTTTGTTGGGCCTATGTCCTGCTCTAGAACAATAATTTTCTAAAAAGGAATGTGTAAAAGACATACAAACTTGTAGATAAGAAACCACTGGATCTTATTTCATGTTACTGCTAAATAGAGTATGTGTCTAGAATATGCTAACAGGCTGAGTACATGTTCTATTTTACCAAATAGATAATTTTTCTCTGACATTCTTCAGGTCAATCCTAAAACTGTATGCTCTTGTGTTTAAAGAAAACACATTACTGAGAAAATATTGGTGCATCATGCAATTCGATAGACACATTATTTATTGATATTCTGTAAAACTCAAATGATTTGTTAAATATTATATTTTCATTTGACTGGGTTTAGACATAAGTTGGCTACATATTTTTTATACAATTTTCATGCACAAATTTCCTTTAGATTTACTAAAACCATATAATATAAGATCAAACCTAAACATTTTCAAATTGAATGCATTCAAGCAGGCCAATGCACTACATAGTTGAAGGTAAATCTAAGGGAAATTGAACAATAAAATTTGTATACAGTAATGTGTGTCCAGCCTTAGTTGTTTAGTCATAATAGTTGAGCTTGATAAAATGCAGACATTAGTTATTTTATCTATTTGCCAGGCTAGTGGTATAATTACTGTAAATTTGGCAACTTGCTTTTTATGCAAACTGAGCTCTTGCTATGAATTGAAAGAAGAAATAGGAATACAAAGCTACAAGGGTCTTGTGTTAAATTAGAACTGTAATGCTTAATACATATCTTAGAGCAGGGATCTTCAAACTATGGCCCTCCAGCTGTTGCAGAACTACACGTCCCATGAGGCATTGTAAAACTCTGACATTCACAGACATAACTAGGAATGATGGGAATTGTAGTTCCTGAACAACTGGAGGGCCATAGTTTGAAGACCCCTGTCTTAGAGCAACCTTCAATAATCATGTTCATTCGTTGGCTCCAGGCAGGCTAAAGTTAGCCTTATATGTTTATCTTTCAATTGTATATACACAATTAGATGTAGTCAGGTCTTCTAATATCTCTTTTATTGAAGGACTCCCTGTAAAGTTTTAACTAATTCTAAAATCATAATCATGCTAAACATAAACAACAAAAAACTGCATGGAATGTATTATAAGCATTCAGATGGTAAATTAAGAAGTAAGTCATTGTTCTTGTGTCCCATGATCTAGCAGACCTAATCAAAATATTAGGGAATAAGAATGCTTACATGTTCTATATCCTTCAAAAAGCAATATTCCACAAACACAGCACCCATACACATAGAAACATTTTACAATAGAGAATACATCATGCTTAATATTGACATAAAATTATCTTTGGGTACAGGCAGAAAATTAAAGAATGCATCTCTTAGAGTTTACTTCATGTGGACTCACTTGTAAATTGTGCATTCAGCTAGTGTTTGGAGAAGCCTTTAGTTGGTGTGGGATTAATATTTGACTAGAGGCTCTGACTACTCATAGCATACAGAGTCTAAAGCCTGGGCCTGATATGATGTCTCTGAGGTTCAGAGATAACTCTGTGAAATTTCACGCCAACTTAAGTTATTTTTCTCCAGATAATTTTATCAGATTATGTGGTTTCCAAGTAGCAGAACTGTGTGCTGTACATATGTGTAAGAGTGAGAGAAAGGAAGAGAAAGGAAGAGAGAGGGAGGGTAGTGAGAAAAATCCATTTAAAAATGAAAAATAAAATTGAAAAATGAATAATTGATTTACTATTTTGTATGAATGGGGGCACTAACAATATTTGGTACAAATGTTTAGTGTGTTTTATATTAAATGAATATTGTAAATACCTCTATTTATTTACTGAAGACGTAGAGAATGGTGACTTAGTGTGCAAGGTGAAACTGTGTTACCCAATGTACTAGAGAACAAAAAAGGTTTCTATTCACACTTAATTAAATGACTGAAGTGAACACTGCCTCGCCTTTTTCTTTTCAGTATGTTCTTTGAAACGTGAACATTCTATAATCCATAAGCAAAAAATCCCCAGAGTATATGTCTATGTACCCGCTAATGTTAACACAAGTGCTTCTTTTTTTAATCAATGCATCAATTGATCAATCAGTCAAATTACCTTTCTTCTTGGTTCTAAGCAGCACACATACAGCTCTTTAATGACGTGTCCTAACTATCACTCACTTCCAGACAGCATAATGGCGAGGTGGCCACAATATAGCATCTCAGCAATTCAGCTTTAAAACCATACAAAATACAGAAATGGTACAAACACAGTAAGGACAGGACTCAGAATCCCCATATGCTGAGAACAAAGTCTGCCAGGATCTGGTTTTGTACATGTCAGTGCTGTCCTCTGTAGGGTGACTGGTGCTCCAGTCATCTGTCAAGCCTAGGTGATTGTAAGTCATAGAATGAAATTGTAGTGTTTTAGCTAGAAAAATAGCTACAGTCTTTTCATTTTTTACATTACCAGCTGGTACAAGTAGAATGATTCTGTATATATTTTTCTCCTTTTTAAATATGGTCATGTGCCACTGCCTATGGCATATTACTATGGTATAGTCTTCTATCCAATCAGCAGGTGGAGCTCTAGTCTTTTTTTCATATATTTAACATAATTACTTTCGAAGTGCGCTAAAAAAAAAAAAAAATTAACAGATCCCTAGTTATTTCATCATAGTATTCACTCATTACTGGCTGAGGTTTTAATCAGAAAAATGGATATGCAAAGCAAGATGCTCTATTATGCATTCTCTTTAGGTTACCAAAGAACTATTTTTTAACCCTTTCACTGCCAGGTCCTAAGCTCCAACTTAGCAGGCCAGGCTAATTTTACTATTTTTCCTCAGCTTTTTTATTTTTCCCTTACAGCTTTCAGATTTTGTTAACCTCCCTGGCGGTATGATTCTTTCGGATTTTAGGTGCTGAAAGCGGTACCATTATTTTGCATGTAATTCTTAAGAATGAGCAGTCCAAACCAACTATTTACATGTTATTTTTTTTTACTGTGCGTTCTTCTTTATAACATCTTGGGTATGATAAAGTTTGAAACACAAAATCATAAATTATAATATAATAAAAAACTATAAATAAGTTAAAGTATGTATGTATGTATATATATATATATATATATATATATATATATATATATATATACATAAAAAGTACAGTAAAACTGCAGGAAAGGGCACTGGGGGGCAATCTAATGTGAATTTATTTTATTTTGAATTGTATCAGTGTGTTTGGTGTGTTTTACATTTGAATTTGCCACCGCTTCCACCCCCTGCGAACGTCACGTCGCAGGAGACAGAAGCCGGGGCACGGAGAGAATCGGGAGGAAGATCCGCCGCTAGACACCGCCGGGATACATCTCTGGATCCCGGTGACAAGGTAAGTAACCTTGCTTTCAGGATCCAGCGATGCTTCTGGTGGTACCCCGATGGTGGCTCGGGGTTACCACTTTTGGCTCTGAAATTTAGCCCCGAGCCACGCTCCGGAATACCGTTAAGAAGGTTAAAGACCCCCCAAACCATATATTTTCTGAAAGCACATGACCAGTAGAATACAAATAAGGTGCCACTGATTTTTTAGGGCACAATTATTGTTTTGGTAATGTTTATCAAAACAATATTTTTGCTAAAAATACATTAAAATCATTATTAGAAGATAAAAACGCAGCACATTTTACAAAATTCCTGCTAAATATAAAAGCTAACCTGTATTGAGTTATTAAATAACCACTAGTTGCACCTTTTTGTGAAATCATGAAAATCGAACATACGCAAAAATGGAAATATCCAAAATTTTCAAAAAAAGTCTAGAGGTTTTAATTGTTCCCTTACAGTTTCAGAGTTTGTTTAGGACCCCCCCACCCCACCCCAAAGCATATATTTTCTGAAAGCACATGACCTGTAGAATAAAAAGAAGGTGCTACTGATTTTAATGCCCTGCGATATTTGTGCAAATGTTTATCAAAATTATATATTCACTAAAAATTCTCTAAATTAATTTTTAGCAGATATAAAAACAGCAAATTGCACATTCCTGCTAAATTCCTACTAAATATAAAAGCTTAACCTGTATTTAAATATAAAAAATAAGTAACTGGTGCCTGCTATTGGATGTTGTTAGAAATTCATAGTTTTATGATTGGGCTTACATTGGAATTCATATTACCAAGTATGTGAACGGGAAGTTGGACCTAAAAAGACATATATTTAAAGTGGTTGTAAAGGTTGAAGGTTTTTTTCCTTAATGCATTCTATACAATGAGGTTATAAAAAAACTTCTGTGCTGCAGAATACCCTAGCCTTCCTGAGCCTCATCTCAGTCTAGAGATTTGGATGATAGCAGCATCTCTTCTGGCTCTGTCCCTTCTCACTGGACAGATTAATAGCATTCATAGAAATTGGTTCCCACTGCTGTCCATCAAACTCTGGGATGGGGGGTGGCTCAGGAGTGAGCCTGCATGACTGCCCCCATAGAATGCATCTTTCTATGGGGGCACTTGAGTTGCCGAAAAGGGGGAGCCAGGAGCATCGGTGGGGGACCCGAGAAAAGGAGACTCAGGGCTGCTTTGTGCAAAACCATTGCACAGAGAAGGTAAATATGACATGTTTATTATTTTAATAAAATAAATTGAAGGTTTGTTATCACTTTAAAATATGGTTTGGAGTGGGAATTTTTTTTCTACAAAAATGTTTTGATTGGGTTATTTTACAAAATTACCATATTTATTGGTGTATAACACTCACTTTTACCCCCTTAAAATAGAGAAAAATCATGTGCGCTTGTTATACGCTGGTATTTTACCTGGGCTGCCTTGAAGGGGAATGTGTGGGATGAGCACTGCTGGATTGCACAGCTGGATTCCACTGTAAAATGAAGTCCCAGCTCCTATGATAGAGGTCACATAGCATTGGACCAGTGTCCTGTCTATCACAGTAGCCGGTCCAGGAGGTGAACTTCATATTACAGTGGCCACCGAGTAAACAGGAGATCCACACTGAATGAGCATAGGGTACATATTATCCCTACCAATTTTACCAAAAAAAAAGTCAAAAAATGATAAAAACACAAAAAACAGTTTTTGACAATTCTTTCATTAAACAATAAAAAACAAGGTTCCCCGATGTAAATTGATCATCATTCACGCCGCTGCCATACCCAAAAGAAAAAAATGCTCACGCCATGTTTTAACAATGAAGGCTGACTGCTTACTGCAGGCTCCGCCATCTGACAGTTCTTACATAGGTAAGGGTGGGGCCACCTAGAGGCGTCACCTGGGGGAACCACCCCTTGTGATGTCACAACCCAGCAGGTACTGGTCTGTAGCGTTACAAGGGGGCGGTGCACCCAGGTGAAGTCGCCAGGTGACCCCGCCCCTATGTAAATAAGAACTTCCAGGCAAGGCAGCAGGCGGTTGGCCTTCATTGTTAAAGGGAGCTGAAGGTGCACAGATGTCTTTGAAGTGGCCCCCAAAGTCAGACTGGAATACGGCTTTGAAATTGTGCGAGTTCAGATTAACTTGCACAATTTCAAAGCCGCGTTTTGTGTGAAAGAGGGCTCAACCTGATTTGAGACTTGACTCCACCCTCAACTGGACTTGGCATCTCCAAGGTGCAGCTACAGCTGTACCTCTGCTTATCATATACCAGCACTTCCAAGTTCCAGCTTACATGCCTATACTTTGGCACTTATGCCTTTCTTTCATTCCTGCAGACTCTGTCTCAATGTCCATGGGTGCCCAGACAAGAACTGTGCAAAAGGCCACCCTCCGCATCGCATGCTCTGCATGCAAGTACATGACACATGTTGGCGATATCTATTCCTTATTCCATACTCTCATGCCAAGTAAATTCTAATGTTATTTTCTACTCTGCTTTTGCATGCTGAGTGCATGTTTGAGAAAGTGAAATCATCAGAAACAAATTGGACAGATTAAAAGCAAAAGCAGTACATGCTACAATAGGTGCAAGGGCTTGGAAACCTCCCAGTGCTTTATTTTGGTTTGTAAATACTAGTGTAATTGGCTTCCATCCAGATTGTCCCTAGTGTGTATGTATTTGTCAGACTTTGGCACGGGCATTTATTTGTCAATGAGCTCCTTCAGGGACAGAGACTATTATGAATGATGAAACAATCTGAAGATACACCGTGCTATACGAATAACTAAAATAAAAATAAATAAATTTCGCATTTTGCAAAGACCAGACCAACTGCCATTACGCTAAGCACACAATACTGTTAAAGTGGCTATACAGTATATTTTTTATTTGTTTATGTGTTACAATGCATCCAAGCTCTTTACACTTTTCTGTAAAGAATGCATTGACATTTTACTTGTGAACGTGGCACATTAAATATACATTAGCACTTTAATTCTTTAAAAAACTTATTTAAGTTTTATAACAGTTTCATGTGTAATTATCATGATGCCAGGACACTGTTTCTTGATCCTCTACAACATAGTTTTTCTTGATGTTTGTATTTTTATAATGTAGTCATATATTTTATGTGCAACCATAAGGGTTATTAAGAAGCATACACAAGGAACTAAAATGATAATTTTATTGTGACTTCAAACATCGCTGCATCCTGGAATTGAGAATGTAATTTTAAAGAGCTGTGAAAAGAGGAGAAGATGATACATTGATAGTGTCTTGGAAGTTGTCAGGGGGTGGTATACAGACTTTTGCTTCACTGCATTTTCCAGGAAAGCATCATTTAGTCCACAGTCTGTATATATTGTGTGCAGTAATCACTGACTGTTCAAAATAATACTCTGTGTAATTTCCTGATTTCATACAAGCAATAGGAAAACCCCTGCTTTTTGTTGTTCTGTTTTGAAGCCGAGGTTTATCTTTTAAACAAAAATCTATGTTATATATAGTATAGTTTATATCCTGGTATAAGTTAAATAGATATTAGGATTCACTGTGGAGTTAAAAATCATATAAACAGCCACAGGTGAATTATAATGTATTTCAAAATGTATTATAGCTTGTAGGTAACTCTTGTAATATAGAACCCGAGTAATGATACTTGTCAATAAAACTGACAAATGAATATACACTGTGACAGACAGCCATAGACAGACTGCAAATGGAGCAAAGATTATGTCAGATGTACTCAGACTGACATATAAACATTTTCAATAAATAGGAAGATTCAGTGGACAGATTAACAAAATCTGACTCCAGCAAAAAGTGAAACATTTAGTGTTTGACAGGAGGGTTAATGCACCCTCTTGGAAACCTCTACTTCAGCCCACAGACCAGGCAGGGATAGTGGGAAAAAGGCCCTTGTCCTTGTCAAGATGGGGACAAGGTGCTTTGATGGGGGATTATCTCTGGAAAAATACTTTCACTATGAAGTATGTGGCCTGGTATGATTCAAATGATGGGGGCACGCTTATCTTGCCTTCCCCAGACTGGCAGGTTTCTTGGCCTGGCCAGGCCTCCAATAGACATCTGGTATGGATTTTGGGGAGGGGGAAACATGCCTTTGTTTTTCTTGGTTTTTGCATGGGTTCCCCCTTAGAGCCGGTTCACACTACCACGACCAGAAAGTCGCCCCGTGACTTGAAAAGACTTGGAAGAGACTTGGAAGAGACTTGTGCACTACTTTGAAGAGACAGGTGACTTTGTCTGTGGGGAATGCATGGCTAATCTCTTTCTTCTTCCTGGAAAGTCTGATAAGTCGCTTCAATTAAGATAAGGAGGCGACTCCTATTGAAGTATATGGGACAGTCGGATCACAGGTCGCCTCAAAGTAGTACAGGACCCTTTTCTGAAGTCGGAGCGACTTCAGTAGTGCCAATTAAGACGGCACTGATTGATTAACATTGCTTTTGTTATGTCAAGCGACCTGGGGCTACACAAGTCGCCTCACAAGTCATGCTAGTGTGAATGGGCTCTTTGAAGGGAATTCCCAGTTACTTTGTTTACAAACAAAAGAAGCAGCCCAATGCTGTCATTTACCAGTAATTTAAATAGCTTTTTTGTCTTTGTAAATATCAGTTTTGCTATAGTGGGTTGTATAAATCATACAGATGTCCCACTTTAATGACAGGTTTAGAACGAACATCCCCAGGCATGTTTTTTTAAAGAATTTTGCATTTTTAATGTTTCTCTGTAAGCATTATTAAAATGTCTGCTCCTTGCCATGCAGAATCAATTTTTTTTTTAATGGAACACATTCTCCCTAAGACAGTAACCGGCCTCCCCCATCCCTTGTTTAACAACCCCTTGCCCATTAGCCTATAAAATGGCCATTACTGATGTTTAAGTTTTAGCTCCCCATGACTTCAATGGGGTTTGTATCTAGCATATTAACTTCAGTAAAGTTAACTTAACCCACCCAAACCAAAACCACTGTTTTTTCAGTAGAGGTACATCATGTAAAATTATTTTTATGCTAATCTTAGCCACCTGCCTACCCACCACAGTACATATACTGCGGCAGGGGGGCATGTTCAGGCACAATCACGTACATCATTGTACCTGCACCGGTTTAGGAGAGGGCTGCATGCCCCCTTCCCTGCAGATCCTGGTACCACCTGAGATGGCCAGAGGATCATGTGATCACTATGCAAGCACATGATCACAATGTAAACAAAGCTGTTATAAATTAATCTCACTCATAACAGCTCTGCTTCCTATATCAGTGAGCTGTGATTGGCCAACAGCTATCACAGTACCTTGTACCATGTGGGCAAATCACAGTACCTTGTACCATGTGGTTAGCTGTAGCCATTACAGATTACCAGTAATCACAGCTGTCATGAATGTAACCCATTCATGTCAGTTGAAAACCTTACTGTTACAGTGATCATCATTGTAACGACAATCAAAGTGTAAAAAAAAAAATCCCTGATCACCCCTCCAGAGTAGTACAGTGTTGCTATGGGGACATTGAACTACGCTGATGAAAGTATGTAAAAAAGAAAACTTAAAAAAAGAAACAATATTTAAAGAATTGAATAAAAAAGAATAAAAATGTTTTATTTATTTATTTATTTTTGAACATACTGGGCTCCATTCAGAAAGCAGTATTTTACTCTTTAAAATTTGCAGTAAAATAGTTTAGAGGGTTTTTAAAACAAGGCATGTGGCATTTCATCGGAATATGCAGTATTTATCTAATAAAACCATGCTCATGGGATATCTAGTGGAATGGATACAGTGGAGAAAAATTAGAACCAATTTGTATTGCTAATAAAGAGGTAAAATGGTTGAAACTGGAGAAATATGCCAACTCACTAAGTTAGTGTGATCCCTGCAGAATATGTATTATACAAAAGAAAAAATGTAACTAGAATACTAGCCATGGGGAAGCTGCTTTCACAGGACACAAGTGGTGTATCAAAAACAACTAAGTTAAATTAAGTAAAAACAAAATATCTTTCTAAATGTCAAATATTGAATGAAAATAGTATAAAAAATCACACACATATATAAATAAAGGTCTTGCACTTTGACACTACCCGCACTTCTACACTTCCCCGTCCCCACTCTTTTTTGTGTTGTGTGTGTGTTCACGTTTGTCCTTTTTTTATGTGGCGGTATGCTTTATTCACAACATGATGAGTATGGCGTAGGTCCTTGGGCCTGCCCTGAAAGTCTTGGGAGGGGGTGGATATGGCCTTCTGGCTTAGTTCGCCCTCGCTCATGGGGTCTCCCTTCAGGGGAGCCCCACCTAGTACTTGGGGTGGGCTGTTTCGGCAGTCCTCCCAGAGAATGGGGTCTGCCTGGTTTCGGCCAGGCAGGACCAAGTGAGTACCTCAGCCCCTCTCAGGAGCCTTGCGCCCCGGGGGATCAGGGTTAGGGCCCTTCCTCCTCAGAGGAGGTCCATGTGTACGCCTTGTGCACTTTTTGTGTTTCTCACGTTTTGTGTGTGTGCACTTTTTTATGCACCGGGTGTAGCTTTTGAGTGTGTTTCACACACCACGGGGTTTAAAAAAAAAAAAACTGTGATTTACATATTTCTATACTTATGTTTCTATACATTGTTGAGAGAATTGATCCAAAAAGGCAGAAACTACTCAAAATTGGTTATTAGATTTTTACATTTCTTAAATATCGCATGCCTGGACCACTACTTAATTACCGCATGCATTTCATTATTTATTTCCTTCTCTGAATTGAGTTTAACTCCTTTTCATGCAGTATTTACCAAGTGTTTTGAGTGTTTTGCAGTAAATATCGCAAAACGGTCTAGTGAATAACAGTTTCAGGATAACATGAGATATTCAGGCAAAATGTGTCCTGACTTCTAAATATCTCATGCGAGTTCTTTCTTTCACCAGTAAGTGTCCCTGATCATCACGACACCAGTCATATCATGATACCAGACTGTGCTGGTAACAGTATGAAAAATGTGAAAAAAAAAACTAATTTTATTTAATTTCTTAATTTTCCAAAAAAGTTTCAAAAATGTATAACTTCAAAAAACTTGCTATGCCTCTTACTAAATGCCTCAGTGAAATGAGATAGGCCATCGGTACAGGAATGACCAATTTTCAAATATACTGTATATACCATAGTTTGTAGTCACTATAGCTTTCACACAAACTAATTGATATACAGTAGCAGAATACATTTTGGCCTAAATTTATGAAGAAACCAGATTTTTTTGTTATAGTTTATTTGATATGAAGAAAGTAGAAAATATTGTTTTGTTTTTTAAATATTTTTATTTATATAATAAAAAAAATAAAAATAAAAAATAATAAAAATATTGATATAATAAAAAATAAAAACTCAGTGGTGATCAAATACCACCAAAAGAAAGCTCTATTTATGTGAAAAAAAATTGTATACATTTTATTTGCATACAGTGTTGTATGATGGGGCAAGTGCCAGTTAAAATAACTCAGTGCCAAATAGCAAAAAATGGCCTAGTCTAGAAGGGGGTAAAGCCTTTCCGGAGCTTAAGTGATAAAGCTGGCCATAGACGGTTTGAATCTCGGTTGGTTCAGCAGGGGCTGGCTGAGATTCGAACCATGAATGGGCAGGCTGATTGCACAACTAGCATGTCAGATTTTTAGGATGCGATCATTGCCATCAGCTTTAGCTGCTAGCAGTAATTATTGTGTTCTCCTGGCAGGGACAGCTCCTGGCTCTGGAGAACACAATAGCTCAGCAGGAGGGATTTCCCCATCAACACTAACTGTGTTGATGGGGGATTTGAGAAATCCATGGTTGCAGGAAAGAAAATCATATCATCTATGATCAGCTTAAGACTGGCCAGAAGCTATCTGTGGTATACCTGTGTTCTACCCAAGATCCACCTGTTCTGTATGCAGTAAAACATACATTTATGGTCTTGTTTACAAATCTCCGGGGATATATTTAGAGTCATTTTTTAAGCCAAGGGGAGCCAAATGATTGTCAAAAGTAATTCCAGAATCGAGGCATAACTGAGGCACAGGGAGGGATCTATATGGGGTTCCCCAACACACTACATCACTATACGACCCTTACAGGAACATCTGTTGATCAGTGATTTAACATGTAATGGTAAGAGCTGAATGCTGGCATCTATCCAAGTTTCATCTAAGTGTTGATTCCACAGCATGATATGTCCTATTGGTTCCTTTAACATGGTACAAGCAAGTGTAGTAACCATTTTGGGGTCCTTCAACATGTGGTAGTAAGTCCTTCCAACTCTGATGCTCAGGGCGTTAGCCTTTCACACTTGAGTGTCTCTGTGCTTGCCTTTTATAGGGAATTATCCATGAATATCAAAAAAATCCCATGTTGTTTTATAGGTATTATATGCATATGTAGATATTTTTATGGGTATTGAAATAAAATAAGTGTTTTATTAAATTCTGAATACAGGGTGTTTGTGGTGCCTCAAAAATCCATGTTTCCCTTTTTTCCTTATTGTTTTCAATACGTTATGGATGTGACACTGTCTACCATTATTAGAATTATCATGTAATATTTGCTTGGATTTATGTAAACCACATGTTTTGACAGCCTCTACACCAGTAGATGCAACTACAAGAATGTGCATGTTCCCAGACAGCTTCTGGTCAACAAGTGTCTAACATGAAAATATAGTCATAATGATGAAATACTGCATATTACAGAACATACTTAGTTGTTATCACGTCACATGCATATACGAATGCAAATATTGCAGGTGGGCAATATGAGGGCTTGCTATAGTTGTAAAATGCACTCAAGTGTGTAGGTTGAAAGCTGTATTTTCGGAGCAACAAACCGTGCACATGTGCAAATGTACTGTGAGAGTAAATGCTGACGTGTCATGTTCTATATCTATAGGATGCTATATAGAGCAATGGTCATAGTGAAGGTAGTGGAAACCAAACACAATCCCATGTGATAATTGCTGTTAGTTGACAATGGTCCTTTAACAAAAACACAGTTTCTTCATAAAAATCCATCTTCCTCTGCCCCTTAAAATCAAGGGCAGACAAACACAAAAAGCACAAAAGTGAAAAAGTTAATATAAATGACTAAGATTTTTAACTACAGCCACTTGAGTCATGAATGTACCAAATGTCTCTGTTCACATTAAAAACAATTAATAAAGGCCTGCAAATTTCAACCAAACCTTGAAAGGAAACAGCAGCTGTTTGCTCACCCACATGTTGCCCATTGAATATTATAAACAATGCTCTAGTAAATTAATGTTTATTTTGAAAATTGTAGGAAAATAAAAAGAACCATGTTATTTCAATGTTTAATTAATTTGCATATATATTTAGCATAGCCAGGTTGATTGAGATGAAGTAAAATGTTTGCATTTAAATAAATATTCCAATTGTAATAAAATGTAAGGTTCAGCTCTGCTAGTGACAGGTAAAGTAATTGCAATATGAAGCATGGTAGCGAGGATTAAAGCGTCATTGTTATAAAGAGGCCCCCGTACTTTAATTTAGTTGTATCTAGGGGTTATTAATACGTTCCATAAAAAAAAACACAAAGTCATTTGTAGGTATAATATTCATTTTCATTTTCAAAGGCGAAACAAACTATTGCCAAAGCCTGGAAATCCCCAACTCTGATATTAGCTGAAGCCAAACAGAATCATCCAAGTTATCATTCATGCCAAAATAGAGGCCATCACTCGTGATAAAATATGCAACTTTGAGAAAATCTTGAGGAATCTTTATAATACCTTGGTATTTTTTCATTACACTCTCACTCTTTATATGCATATCATGCGGTTGGAGTCTCACATTGTCCCGGGATACTTCATTTTCTTTCTCCCTTTCCTCCCCTTTTCTTTCCCTTTTCTTGACTTTCTTTCTTTTTCCCGCTCTGTTATCCCTCCCTATGTTCTCTTCCTCTTTTCTCTCTTTTCTTTTGGTTCAGGTAGCAGAACCTATATCTATACTCTTTGGATTTACAACACTATTCTCATAAGCTCCAATATGTTTCACACATAGGTAATACCTTAATATTCTCTTTAGGTATATATTCCCAATATTGTCTACCCATTGACAGCTTGAGGCTTGGTTATATTTTTTCTTGTTCACACTGGATATTAGTCTCTCTATTATATTAGGAATTACTCTTTTGAGTTACTAGTACCACTTTAACCGGTTGCCGACTATTTACTGTGGCGGTCAGCCCCGGCCAGGCAAAGTGACGTAAATATACGTCACTAGCCTGGGAGCCAATAGCGGGCAAGGGCACGCCGCCCGAGGCGCGCCCCCGCCGCGGCTCGTTCATGGACACCTCCATGCGTGTGACCGGCGGACCCGATGTCCACCGGTCACTCGCGATCGTCCTCTGTGAAGGGAGAAAGGCAGGCGGCTAATGTAAACAAAGCCGCCTGTCATTCTTCCCTGTGTAAAAGCACTGATCTAACGGTCCTGCTATGTAGGACCGTTGATCTGTGCTGTTACACACACAGCCACATCCCTGCACAGTTAGAAGCACGCCCCTAGGGACACACATAGTCACTGCATCTCTAATAAAGTTAACCCCTTCCCTGCCAGTGTCATTTTTACAGTAACAGTGCATATATATAGCACTGATTACTGTAGTAGTAATGTCACTGGTACCCCCAAAAGTGTCAAAAATGTCATTCAAGGGTCCGATCTGTCCGCCGCAATGTCGCAGTACCGCAAAAAAATTTGCAGATCGCCGCCATTACTCGTTAAAAAAAAAACAACAAAAATGACAAAAATCTTTCCCTTAGTTAGTAAACGCAATAACTTTTGCGCAAACCAATCAAAATACACTTATTATTATTTTTTTTTACCAAACATAGGTAGCAGAAAACAAATTGGCCAAAAATTTAAAAAGATTTTGATTTTTACATTTCTTTTTGGGGAATTTCATATAAAAAAATGTGAAAAATATTGTTATTTTTGCAAAATTGTCGCTATTTTTTTGATTATAGCACATGATCAAAAAATCGCACAGGTGATAAAATACCACCAAAAGAAAGCTCTATTTGTGGGGAAAAAACGGACATCAAATTTGTTTAGGTACAGCATTGCACGACCGCGCAATTGTCCGTTAAAGTCACACAGTGCCGAATCGCAAAATACCCCCTGGTCAGGAAGGGGGTAAAATCTTCCGGGGCTTAAGTGGTTATATTTTGAAGCTATAATCTTATAATACAACCCAACATACAATTTTTCTGCTACTGTCTCTGAACTTATTTGTGTAATCTGTTAAACTTCAATAAACAAATTTGACAAGAAATCAATCAGTGAGTTACAAATGCAATCGAGAAAAAATGTAAAATCACTGAAAACAGGCTTCATGTGCCTTACCAGATTACTGATAAAAAGCTTCAGCAGTGGTTGCCAAAGTGGGTGGTACCATCTCTCTGGCAGTGATAGAAAGATCCAGGGGGTTGTGAGCAAAAATAAGATCCTATGGCCATCGGAACTAGGTAGTTTTATATATACCGGTATATACTGTATATGTATCTATATCTATATATCTATATATCTATCTATATATATACATCAATTATATATATATATATATATATATATATATATATATATATATATATATTTATATATATTTTTTTTTAAAGGAACACAATATGACGACAGATTTGCATTAAAAAATAATGTTTAATATTTTAAAAGTGGTCATGTGATGCCACAGGGTTCTCTTTTCCTCTTAAGCACTGCGTAGTCCTCAATAATGCAGAGAAAAAAAAAATGCATTCTCTACATTATTTTACTGTGAGGGTAGGAAGACCATTGCACCCGGCACTTAGAGAAAATGGGTTGAATGACGATGGGCATTATACAACCTGGTGGACTGAGGACACCTAGATCATCATTTATAGACAGCACCTCTTTTTGGTGTATGTTTTTGTATAGGAAACTATAGGGGGGACACAGCAGCCTGGGAGACAAAGGAATTGGCAGAGCGGAAAGGTTTAGGAACCGCCTCACCAATTTCTGGTTGAAAAATTGAAGTTCTAATCTGGTAAGTCATGCAAGACTGGGCCTTTTTCTGACACTTGTTGTTTACAAGATAAAATCTGTGTTTTCTGCTAGAAAATTACGTAGAATCCCCAAACATTACATTACGTAGAATCCCCAAATTACAATATTTGTTTTTAGCAGAGACCCAAGAGAATAAAATGGCAGTTGTTGCAATATTTTATGTCACACTGTTTTTGCACAGTGGTCTTTCAAATGCAATTTTTGTTCCAAATAAATACATTTTAATAAATTAAAAAAAAAAAAGTAAAGGTAGCCCAATTGTTTGTGTAATGTAAAAGATGATGTTATGTTGAGTAAAAAGATACCTAACATGTCATGCTTTAAAATTGCACACGCTCGTGGAATGGCGGCAAACTATGGTACTTAAAAATCTCCATAGGCGACACTTTAAAATTCTTTACAGGTTACCTGTTTAGAGTTAAAAAATAAGTCTTGTACTAGAATTATTGATCTCACTATAATGATCGTGGGACACCATTTCCATATGTGGGTGAGCACAGAGGGATGGGGCACTTACATTTTTTCTTCTTATTTATTTTACTTTCTATTTTTTTTTTACACTGTCCCTTTCATTTTTTTTTGGATCACTTATATTCCTATTAGAAGGATTGCAAACATCCCTTGTAATAGAAATAAGCATGACAGGTCCACTTGAATGAGAGATCTGGGGCCAAAAAGATTCCTGATCTCACTTACCTTTAAAAGCAAAAAAAAAAACATGTGTTTTGACTTTAAAGGAGTTGCAAAGTCAGAAGGATTTTTTATCCTAATGCATTCTATGCATTAAGATAAAAAGCCTTCTGTGTGCAGCAACCTCCCCAGCACCCCCTAATACTTACCTGAGCCCCATCTATATCCAGCAATGCCCAAGAGTCCCTCAGCCATGCAGGAATCTTCCTCCTAATTGGCTAAGACACAGGCGTGGCCAATCAGGAGAGAGAGGGGACAGGACAGAAAAGCAGCTCTGTGTTTGAATGAATGGTCACACGGATACATATATATACGTATATATATATATATATATATAAGTACAGTAAAACTGCAGGCAAGGGCACTGGGTGGCAAACTATGGTCAATTTATTTTATTTAGTAATGTAATCCAATAGGATTACAATATATCAGTGTGTTTGTGTGTTTTACTTTTTGAATTTTCCGCCGGTTCCACCCCCCTGCTATTCGAGGTTCACAGGGAATGGAAGCCGGGGCACACAGCATCAGGCGGAAGATCTGTCCGCCGTACACTGCCAGAATACATCGTGGGATCCTGGGGACAAGGTAAGTAACCTCTTTCAGGATCCAGCGACTTCTCCCTGGCGGTACCCCGAGTGTGGGTTACTGCTAATGGCACTGAAATTCCACCCAGAGCCACACTTGGGAATACCACCAGGGAGGTTAAAAAAAAAAACAAAAACAAGACTTTACAATTCCCTTAAGAAGAAAAATAAAATCCCTTTAAGCCAAGAGGCGGAAATGACATCAGATGTCCTCCAAGGGCATAGAGCTGAGTGGGGGGTATCTTGTCCTCACCCGGCTTCCTGCCCAGGCCTCCAATGGATCAGATCAGCTCCAGGCTTACCAATGGCTCCGGTAAGCTTGGAGATGACACAGAAGTGGCGGGAGGCACCTCTCCCACTACCGGTAAAAGTAATTGTGCACTGTGCATGAACAGAGAAACAGCATGGTGGTGTAGAAGACAGATTGTCTGTAAAGGGTTTGCTGATGTATGTTGGTTGTTGGCTGTCTGGCTGTAAATCCTAGAGGTCCTGTTGATGGTCCATTTGGAATGTTGGTTCCCTGAGTGGAGATACATCTCTGTGCTCACAGTGGGAGGTTGAGCCCACTGATACGTAGTTAGACCTTTGACAGAGGTCTTAATTTCCGGTAAGCGTCCATCTTTTGCATGGTGGTGGAGCACGGTGGTCTGTTGATCACTGGGATGCACCTTTGCAACATCTGACATGATTCTCATCACAAGCATTGGAAGTGGGACTATTCCTTTTACTTTTTTATATTAACATTTTTCAGCCCATGCATGTAGATCATGGCCTGTAAATGGACTTTCTACCTCTTATCTTAATGTACTGGCACTTTATTTTTTTTAAACCAATTTGTGTTGCACATGTTTCATGTATGTATGTATACAGTATATATATATATATATATATATATATGTATTTGAGCAAACTTAGCTCTGTCAACAGCGCAACACAAAGTTTTTTGGCATTTTTCAATTACGTCTAGCTAGGGTGTATATTTAACATTTCACTGAAATAGTTGAAAATGCCCTGATGTCTAATAAAATTGATGATTTATATAACACTCCTTTTTATGTTTGCATGCACTTAAATAACTCTGGCTGGATTTCAGTTTTTCAGCCACAGAGCTAATTGCATTTTTAAGCAATTTGACATGGGTTATACTATTTTCTTTTGGAAATTATCATACCATAGCCAAAGTACAGAATAATTTACCTTTCAGCTTTAAATTACTGTATTTTGACAACCTTTTTTCTCTTCCAGTCATAAATATGTTTATGGAGTATTTTTCTGAACAGAACTAATCTATGAGAATGTATCTCCTTGCACTGATGAACTCTACACATCTTAATTTAAAATTATAATATAACTCCCATTTAAACTTCTTTCAGGAAATTAAATGTTATGAAAAGGCAGAGATTGTAAATATGAAATTGTATTATTACCTTGCAAACTCTGTTTTGTATCTGCTCTCATGTCATATTCTATACAAAAAAAAAAAAAAAGAAGACAGTCCATCTTAATTTTGCATTTAGGCAACATAATGTAAGTATTTTGCAACAAGAAGGAAAGTTGCATGTTGCAGGGAATTTTCCCTAGAGCTTAGTGAATGATGTGAAAAAAGTCCTTTTTTTCCGAGGCAACTGTGCAAAAGGGATGGAACAAAACTAAAAATCACTGCTTGCATTAAGAGCCATTTCTTTTTCTTTCCAAACAAAAAATGAATAAAATCTTAAACATAAGTCATATAAACTGTGAAATCCTCAGCACATATTTCCATGAAGGCTATTGATTTTTCAGTAAGTTTCTACTATCATTCTCATAAAACCAGTTTGCGCCTTGTTTTTGATTTCTTAATTTTACATGCCATGCTGTACAATCTAAAGGAGCTAAGTGGGAAAAAATGTCTTCCCTAAATGTGTTTTGTTTTATTATTGTTTTTACAAAGCTCTGAGGTGGGGTACTTGGAAGTTTACACAATAATGAAATAAAATAACTCATTGGAACTGACCGGATTTAAGAATCTTATTGTTGTACTGTTCAAATGTGAATAGTTGCTGTATTAAATATTTGGAGAATTTTCAATATATTTGGAGCTCTGCACAAAAGCCTATTAAGCTCCAGCACAATGTTTCTGTGCATGTTAGATTTGTGCCAAAAAGTAATGAACGCTGAATCTGTGTTTCAGAATCTGACTTATTGGGACTTGTCTATTCTGGGCAGTAATAGAAAGATAAAGAATATATATAAATAATAGAGTTTTCATGTATTGTCAATGTAAACAACATGCACATATCATATGTATTGTGTGATGCAACAGAACATTATTAAGATGGTGCAAAGGAAGTAGATTTACTAAAACTGGTACACACAGAATCTGGTTCAGCTGTGCATAGTAACCGATCAGCTTTTAACTTCAGCTTAATTAAAAGAGCTGATTACCCAGCTCTCAGAGCTCCCTGAGCAGAGAGCTGGTGACTGTCAGTCATTGGCTCTCTGCTCTGCCCCCCCCCCCCTCCGTGCTCACTGGAGTGCTGGGCTGTGGAGAGGGCTGAGCTGGGTGTCGGTTCAGGCATGTGGGTGGATTCCGATGTGGGTGGTCATGATCTGTCCCAAGCCTGGACCAGCTCTGTGATGTCAGCTGACAGTGGGCTTCAACCAATCACAGGAGTGCAGAATGAACAGAACTCCTGTGATCCAAAAGGAGAAGTACAACCAAATGAGCCTTGGCTGTACTTCTTTAAGCTTTGACAATTATACCTATAAGCTTTACCTTATTTCAGTATGAAAGAGTGAAGAAAATGTGTACTCTTTTGTCTTTTTTCTGACAGGAAGTGTGGGTAAATCTCCTCCAATTTGTAGTCAGACAGCAATTCAAACTCAACAGAGACTATAAGCCTTCTCTGCTCTGTCCAAAAGAAAATATAAATATCTGGCTAAATTTGAATTTTAAGGAGACTTGCTAATTTAGAAGGAAAAAAAATGAATGGTTTTAAGTCAGTTTAATTTCTGTAACCATTTATGAACCTAGGATTGCATGTAGTGCAAAGCAGATATTCATCAAAGATCTCTAAAAATCACAATAGAGACCTTGAGGTCAGATTTCAGTCAGATTCTAATAGCTTTGAAACATCTGCTGTGTGTTTACATTAGAAGGCTGTTGGCTGCGAAGACTCCTAATCCATAAAAATCAAAGGGTAATATGTTGCTTTTTTTTGAGAACTTTGAAGTTGCATTTCTTCACAGAACCTATAGCTACAGAGATAAATGGGTACCTTTAAAATTTCTTTTACTTCTTGTTCAGAACATGTAAATACTTAAATGTGCATAGTCTGGGTATTACTGGGTTCACTTTAAAGCTTGCTTGGTCTGGCTGAAGCCCTTTCTGACTTATTTCTTGTGTGAGCACATTTTTTTTTCTGTTTCTATCAAAAAGACTAAGGTGACACAGGGACACATTAAAAGGAGAGAGTTAAACCTACTAGTTGGATAAAAGACACTATTAAAAAACAGACAAACACAGGGACAAAATATATACAGTATATGTTTTCTTCAGTTCAATTTATATCCAACAGTACAGCCATTTTGAGAGTTCTTTAGGACTGCAACCCCCCCCCCCCCCCCACCAGATGCACATTACAATATAATTTGAAGGACCATTTAGACATCCTTGTGAGAGCTTAGATGCAAAGATAGCATAGAGTCAAAGAAACCTCTCCTCCTCTCACATGACAGATTTGAGGGGAAGTTTACGAAGAACCCCCCTTTCTTTTGCCAGATGCTGCTATATGTCTAAGGTATGATAAGTGCTAAAAGGGGTTCTTGGAAAAAGGGTTTCTAGGGAAGGATTTCTTTTGTTGGTGTTTTTTTTTTTCCTTGGTGAGGGTAGGATTGCTGAGAGACTAGGGGGTGAGGTTTTCTGGGGGAGATAGGAAATTTGCAGAGGAATACTTTTTTTTTTTTTTTTTGCAGAAGTGGTGTTTTGGGGGAGATTTCAGCTATATGGGTTCAAAAAATCGCCCAGTTGTCTACATATTGTCATGATTGCCTATATATTGTCACAATTGCTAATTTTTTCTCATATTGTTATAATTGTCAGATTGTTACCCCCATAAAGTCACAATTGCCCATATATCATGCTCATATTGCCATGGTTGTCTGTTTGCATATTGTCACAACTGGAATTTTGTTGTCTCCATAAATTCACAATTGCCTATTTGTTGCCTGCATATCCTCCCTTTTCTGTATTTGTTATCTGCAACAGTTATTTGTAACAGTTGACTGAAACTGTATTGTATAAAATTGCTCAATGGGGCCCAGGTATTGTTAGGATAGCCAATTTTTGCCTATGTATTTGAAGTCACAGCTGTTTAGAAGATCACATTATTATAATTTTGTCCCCTGAAGGTCTGTCACTTTCAAGGCACGCTACTTTCAACCTTATGTTTTACAATGGTGCACCACATACGCTGCAAAAAAAATGTCTTTAATTTCATTTTTTAGCACACCATTACTATGCCCAATTTTTACAGTGTTGAATTATGTGCGCTGATATTAAAACCTTTTTTTTTTTTTTTTATTCAGCATGCAGATAGTTTTTCCTTTTTTACCACATCACAAGGTGTACAGCTGTTAAACATTTAGTTTTCTTTCTTTTTTATTTTTACCAATGTGATTATATATAAAAATTCTTGGAGAAAGAAAATCTACGCTGTCTCAAATTTCGCCCATTCAATTTTATGATTACTACTGAAAACAACAGTGACATATAGAAGAGCATTGGGATACTCCACCCCAAGTATTTCAATGGCTCCTGGGCTTGCCACAATGCTGTAGCAGCTCATTGTGTTTACACTGGGAGTGTAGTGAAGTCAGTATATAATTATTAGAAACTATTTCCTGCTACAGAGCTGTATAGTATGTCTCGATCAGGTCTCCACTAACTAGATCTAGATCCCCCTTAAAAAAAAAATATATATATATATATATACAGTATATTAATATATGGATGAGTTACACTTCTTAGCAAACTTCAATAAACTGGCATTCACAGTCCACATCAAGCTGGCTCCATACTCACTGCTCACCTATAGAGAAAAAGGATATGCAGTCTAAAATTGGTTCAAAATGCTTTTTATTTGCAGCTCCAAGTGCCAAGAGTACAAAAATGCTAAAAAATATATAAAAAAAAATCCCATTCTCAGATTAATTTTCAGGTTCCAACAATAATGTTAGATAATTTGGATGACATTTGCATTTACTGTGCAAATGTCAAATGCACATATAAGTGAACACAATATTATTTGGCTTTAAGCAATCACAACCTGTAGAAAAGTCATATTTATGATAATTTATGCTCTCACCAACCCAACTTGTTTTTTTCTTTTTTGGTTGCATCCTTCACAAAGTAATAACAAAAGGGGAATAAAGCTGTTTTTTTTTTTGTGAAACAAAAGAATTTGCTTTGAGTTTTCTTATAGCTTCACTGCTATGTTACATAAAAATTGCATTTAAACAGAGTATATATATATATATATATATATATATATATATATATATACAGTATCTCACAAGAGTAAATACACCCCTAACATTTTTGTAAATATTTTACTATATCTTTTCATGTGACAACACTGAATAAATAACAATTTGCTACAATGTAAAGTAGTGAGTGTACAGTTTGTATAACAGTGTAAATTTGCTGTCCCTTCAAAATAACTCAACACACAGCCATAAATGTCTAAACCGCTGGCAACAATGTCCAAATTGGGCCCAATTAGCCATTTTCACTGCCCGGTGTCATGTGACTCATTAGTGTTACAAGGTCTCAGGTGTGAATGCGGAGCATGTGATTTCTATTTGGTGTTATCGCTATCACTCTTTCATACTGGTCACTGGAAGTTGAACATAGCACCTCATGGCAAAGGACTCTCTGAGGATCTGAAAAAAATAATTTTTGCTTTACATTAAGATGGCCTAGGCTATAAGAAGATTGCCAAGACCCTGAAACTGAGCTGCAGCAAGGTGGCCAAGACCATACAGTGGTTTAACAGGACAGGTTCCACTCAGAACAGCCCTCGCTATGGTCGACCAAAGAAATTGAGTGCATGTGCTCAGTGTCATATCCAGAGGTTGTCTTTTGGAAATAGACGTGTGAGTGCTACCAGCTTTGCTGCAGAGGCTTACGGGGTGGGGGGTCAGCCTGTCAGTGCTCAGACCATACGCTGCACAGTGCATCAAATTGGTCTGCATGGCTATTGTCCCTGAAGGAAGCCTCTTCTAAAGATGATGCACAAGAAAGCCCACAGTTTGCTGAAGACAAATAGACTTAGGACATGGATTACTGGAACCATGTCCTGTGGTCTGATGAGACCAAAATAAACTTATTTGGTTTAGATGGTGTCAAGCATGTTTCGTGGCAGCCAGGTGAGGAGTACATGGACAAGTGTGTTTTGCCTACAGTCAAGCATGTTGGCAGGAGTGTCATGGTCTGAGGCTGCATGAGTGCTGCTAACACTGGGAGCTACAGTTCATTGAGGGAACCATAAATGCCAACCCGCACTGTGACATACTGAAGCAAAGCATGATTTTTCGGAGACTGGGCCACAGGGCAGTATTCCAACATACTAACGACCCCAAATACACCTCCAAGACCACCACTGCCTTGCTAAAGAAGCTGAGGGTAAAGGTGATGGACTGGCCAAGCAGGTCTGCAGACAAACCCTATTGAGCATCTGTGGGGCATCCTCAAACGGAAGGTGGAGGAGGCCAAGGTCTATAACATCCACCAGCTCCGTGATGTCATCATGGAGGAGTGGAAGAGGACTCCAGTGGCAACCTTTAAAGCTCTTGTGAACTCCATGCCTAAGAGGTATAAGACAATGCTGGAAAATAATGGTGGCCACAAAAAATATTGACACAGACATTTTCACTTAGGGGTGTACTCACTGTTGCCAGCGGTTTAGACATTAATGGCTGTGTGTTGAGTTATTTTGAGGAGACAGCAAATTTACACAGTTGTACAAGCTGTACACTCACTACTTTACATTGTAGCAAAGTGTAATTTCTTCAGTGTTGTCACATGAAAAGATATAATAAAATATTTACAAAGATGTGAGGGGTGTACTCACTTTTGTGAGATACTGTATATATAAATAAACCATAGGAGTAGCTTCAGTGGTCACAGGGGTCACAATAGTGCAGCCCCCCTGTCACATTAGGTTTTACAGAAACAGGGCCGGATTTACTGGATCTGATCCCCTGTCCCTCTTGCAGCAGCTGTCTTCTCCTTTCCTTCCTGCCGTCATTCAGCTGCTGCAGGAGGAAAGAGGATTGATTCCAGCAAATGCAACCCCCCCCGTCCACATTCCCATTCCTTTTGCTGCCCAGGCCCACCTGTTTGCTTCTCTAACCCCCCCCCCCACCCCCATAGCTGATGTCTTACCCTACACTCTTCTCCCACCGACTGCTGCCAGTGATGTTTCAGGCTTAAGAGCGGGGAAGGGGATGGGAAATTTGTCATTTACTGGCCCCTTCCTTTTCTGAATGAACACAGTGAGTGATCGGTTCAGAGCTATTCCTACTCATTGATTCTGTGCAGCTTAGGCTGCAGAGATAGAGATTGAGGACTGTGTACTAATTTTATATTTTTTACAGTGAGGACTGTGCAATAATTTAATATTTTTACAGTGACACTTATTTCATTTTTTTTTTCCAAATTTACCCTTACTTTTTATTTAGGCCTTGCTAGATAAATTCTTTAAAATACAAGGGGCACTGAACCCCAGTGATCTTAGATCGCTTCCATATTATTCAGGTAAATCTCCACCTATCAAAGGTTGCCTACCCTTTTTTTACACTGCATCACTGGGGAAAAGTGCTTGCCGCATTACTCTGCGTAGGTAATTCAGTAAACTCAAAGGGCCTGCCCAGGCCCATCCCGGGCCCTGTGAGTTTCCAGTTTCACCTACACAGGATGATGGGGCGAGCCATTTTCCCCAGCAGCAAACTCTCTACTCAACCCCCTCACCCAGCCCAGGATGACCCCTCACTCCCCACCTTACTCAGCTCTACTCAACCATGCACTTGAACACAAGGTGGGGGTGAGCAAGCCCCACTGCCGGATAAAAAGTAGTGGACTTGTATGTGATTTGGAGGTCAGAGGGCCCACTCACCCTGTTCAGGGCCCAGGCTGGGCCCTCTGAGTTTCCTCTTTTACATACAAATCTCCTGGGAGGTAAGACTGCAAACATTAAAAGGTAAATTGTGTGGAGCTTTTCCTAAACAAAAAACACTTTAGAACTTGAGGAGATTAGGAGATAAAAAGTTTCTTGGACTACAAAAAATACCAGTCAAGTTTTGTTGAAAGTAGTGGTTATCTAGTATACATAAAGCTGGCCACCATGCATTTATTTATGTCATAAAGATCAGGCTTGTCAGCTTCGGTTGAAAAAACATGTTATAAAGTACAGTGCTGACTGATGTTGAAGATGTCCACAGCCATATCAGGATGATGCTATAAAAATGTATTTTATTTATACTTGAATTTTTACCAAGGAAGAACACAGGTTATAGGAATGTAGTGGATTTTGTCAATCTTTTCATGTGACCTTATAGTATGTTATAACTAAATCTCTTTATCTAAATTAAAAATAAGTCAGTCTGAAAAATATCTAGATCAGTGAACACATGAATTTATATATTATTAATGATAATTAACTAGTTTCTTTTTTTTTAGACATGCTATTTATAACATTAGCTGTCTAAATGATGGAAAAGAAAGAAGAATTAAAGATCCATGTTGCATACAGTTTTTTTTTGGAGAAAGTACTGGCCAATCAATCAATTTACATTGAGTTAATCCGAAAAAAACCCCAAAAAACTTTGTTTTCATTAAGGCCTAAAGTGAACCGTCTTAAAGCTGGTCTCCAACCGTATCTTCCATGCTGTATACTTGTACAGGCTCCTTTACCCTAATAATTTGCTTATTCTGATTTTACTGTACATTGTAAGCTGTTTATTGTGCGCATTAAATTCTTTAGCGGGTCGGTTAGAGCCCACCTCATTTTCCTGCCTGAAGAATATCTAGAATCATCTAGCCCTTCTTTTCCCAGCCTTATTGTCCGTAGTACACCCTTTCCATTCATTGAATTTCACTTCTGCCATTTGTGGAAGCCCAGCTTTACATATCTCTATTTCCACAGCTTCACATTTCCAGGAAGCTTTGTACAGCACTCTGCTGGCCCTTCTCAACAGCCAATGATGTTATGCATTGAGAAGAAAATATACGTAGTGATGATGTCATTGTCAAAAAT
The DNA here is from genome assembly GCF_965119305.1 of Pelophylax lessonae. Taxonomy (NCBI): domain Eukaryota; kingdom Metazoa; phylum Chordata; class Amphibia; order Anura; family Ranidae; genus Pelophylax; species Pelophylax lessonae. The sequence goes on along the minus strand of NC_138768.1, from coordinate 585,358,571 downwards.
TAGCGCAAATTTGTGTGATTCCCAAAAATGTCAAGATTGTGAAAAGTGCTGCTATACCAATAAATTGAAATAGCTAATTTGTACCAAAACATATATGTGTGTATGTTTTGGGGCCGCACTGACCACACTCCACACTCTTGGCTTGGAGAAACACACCTGGAACGTAGGAGTTATAAGGCAGAGATCCCTAGCATCAGGCAGACACTAAAATATGTGAGTGCAACCTTACTTTTTCTAATAAAGAATGTGATTTTATGCAGAATTACACTATCTTGGGTATTCTTTTTCCCCCCATTCATTATCCTCATCATGCAATATCTGGAGAATAATAAGCTCAAAAAGGATTAAAGTTGTAATCATCATGCTGGGCAATATTTAACAAGCGCGATTGCTGGTCTATAATGTGACCAGCTTCATATCTGGTGAGTTAGATTTGGTGTAAACGGTGGAGCACATATGGTGTGATTTCTTCACGTGTGATCACTGAGAATTATTTATCCATTGGATCCCATCACTATTTGCACCTTTTTTTCACTTGGGACTTTTTCAAAATTGACTATTTATTGACTATATATTGATTGATTTTTTACCCAGTTATTGATTTATTTATTTTATGCAGTTTCGATTCAAGATTTTTTTATAGTGATTCACTGCACTTGCACTTTTAGGATATTGAGTCTGTTTTGTTTGTAATATTGCACTTGCACTTTTTTGAACATGTTCTGTCTCCTATTACACGTATAGTGATATACTATGGATTATTTATTTAATTGATTGGCACATCAGCACTTTTCATAATTTTAATATTTTTGGAATTACACACATATATGTTTTGGTATAGGCTAACTATTTAAATGTATTTGTATAGCAGCACTTTTCAAAATCTTGACATTTTTGGGAATCACACAAATTTGTGCTGATTATTTCATCCCTCTATCTATATGTAGCACATCTGCAGTAGATTAGCAGCATTTTTGTTCCCTCGTTTCTTTGATTGATTTAACCTCTGATTTCCTTGGCACCTGATCTCTTTTTTTCATACATAAAATAAGGTATGCAATGAAAATGTTTCAAAGTTTTATTAGCATGATGATAAAGAAGAAAGGATGAACCAGCAAAGGCCAAATATACACAGATTAAACATTAGCTTTAATGACAAAACTATTTTCTATCATGTTTACTGGTTTGCCTGTAGGTTTGCTTTTCAGCAGTTTATTAACAGAATTATTTATACCAGTGTTTCTCAACCTTTTTTCAGTCAAGGCACCCTTTAAAATGATGGAGTCTTGAGGCTCCCCATTCTTAAATGAAAAAAAAAAAAAAAATATTCTGATAATTTTACATAATGCAGCAGTATCAATACACATAGGACACCCAGCATAAAAAGGGGATTTATTTTTACAAAGTAAAAACATTTTTGCAAACTGGTACTGATTAGTATTCCAATGTTTCTCTTCTCCCACAGTTTTTCTCCATCACTTAACCAATGAGAACCCAAAGCTGATGGAGAGAGGTAAGAGAGAGTCAAACAAGGATGATATGCAGGTAACTGGCATCCTCTTTATAAACTTGCTGATGTCATTGGATGTTAGGAGGTTGGCAGGTAGAAGGTTGTAATGGTGCACAATGAAAATCTGTGCCTTAATGTAACTAAAAGGCAGGTTTCATCCACCCACGGGCTTGTATACAATTTTGGGGTAATTTTTAGGCATTTTGCCAAGGCACCCCTGAAGAAACCTCAAGGCACCCCCGTGTGCCTGGGCACCCTGGTTGAAAAAGGTTTATTTAGATATTAAGACTCCAGATGGGCTGGGACTGAACTGGGGAGCTGTTCCAGCACAGTCCCACTGCACGACAAGGTAAAATGCCCTGTCTTCTGTTTGCTCAACTCGCAACACTGAGTTGCAGTGGTGTGTGGGCACATTGCACTAAAAAAGATTAGTGCATGCACTACTTTTTTTGGCGCACTGCAGCACAGCGTGAGGCTCTGTATGACAGCCAATTGAACTTATAAGTCATGTCATGAACCAAAATGACCTAGTTCAAACACTTCAATACTGGACACTGTTCCCCTCTTCCTGCCCAGCCCAATGTTTAGCTTTCAGCACTGTCACAGGAAAAAAGACGAAACATTTAAAAAAAAAAAAAAAACATTTTCTTTGTTTCTACTATAACATTTTGCAAATGAATAATATTTCTTCTAAAATTTAGGTCAAAATGTATACTGCAACCTTTCTTTGGTGAAAAAAACCTCAAATTAGTGTACATTATTTATTATCAGTGTATGCTAGCAGCAACCAATCACAGCACGGCCCGTGAGGTGCGCACAAGGGGCAATCCTGGGAGGACGTCACCTGGCGTCCTGCCAAAATAGCAAAGGTGCAAATAACTGTTCCCATCAATCTACTTCACCATCATGCAATACCTGGGCTCTCACCAGATACTCAGGCCTTTGGATCGCAATGGATCATTTTAGACATAGAATAGTAGAACATGGCTTCCAGGGATCGCCTTCTTTCTTTCAAATCTGCTCTCCAAACCACTGTCAGCATTCTCAATTGCTCCAGGAAATCCCAAAAGCAAAGCTCATAGTGTAGTGAACTAATCAAACCAATTGATTTATTACAAATATGTTTACAGGTGTTAGAAATTTCAGCAGTCTTATCAGTATATCAAATCGGTAACATCAAATATGGCAAATACTCAACTTCTAGTTCCAGGAATTGTCCATGACCAGCTGTTTCTATTGACATCATAGAATTATATAAAGTTTAAGGTAGATCACCTTAATCCATTTGATTGTTTTTACATTTGGATATAGGTTGAAAGCAATTGAAATTGCATAAAAATTGCAGTGTACATGCCTAGCATAGGGCTCTATTTTCCATACTATGCAAAGAAAAATGTTTTTCTAGTATGTTTTAAATCTTTTTTATTGGTACCTTAAATTACTAAATGACCTAAAGGATTTTTAATACTTGTATTATTATTGGTATTAATATTAATAGTAGTAATGCAACAATAATAAAGGATTTGAGTTTAACAGATATATTTTATGTTTTTTTTTTTTGTATTGTAGTGCATTTTGTAGAAGTGTACAAAAGGGTAGATAAACCTAAAAAAATAAAAATATCCACAATCAAAAAATATGAAAGCAGCCACTTATAAAACTGTGATACCAGTTAAACAATTAGGTGAAACAAAATAAAGCAGCGCTAATGCGCTCACAATGCGCTAATTGATAATTAAAAATAAGGTAACGAATAATGTGCAAACACTACAAAGTAAATCTATAAAAAGTGCAAATCCATATAAAGTCCAATGAATTAGTGAAATTCAAAAATAAAGATGTGATATGATTAAAGATCAGAAGTGGAAATCACCATCACCAGCCACCACCAACATGCGTCTCTTACCGAATTCCAAGACCATAAATTATAATGGTCAGATACGCTCAGAATGGGCAGATGAATGTCATAGATGGAAAGTCAAACTGCAGGTGTTGGAATCCATATACTTGAACCTTTTATATGATAGTAGACTAAATTCTGAGATTCTATGAACACTGACAGTCTTTTAAAAACTGTGACCCCTCTCTAGATAAACCTAGCATAAACAAGCTGCATTTAATCTTGGGTCAACGACATGCTGGCGTCACCTTGTGCGCAATCCCGGAAGGACGGGTGTATTTGATGCTGGCTGGCTTGATTTTAAAGTGAATATCAATCTTCATTATGTAAGTGCATTACTTTGTATTGAATAAAGCTATTTGTACAATCTTACTTGGAGCCTTTTTACATTCTGGGTCCTGTGATGTTATCGCTGGGTTCATCGGTGTGTGGAGTTCTAGGAGGAACCTGGATCCTACAAAGGCCCGGGCTGGGTAGTAAGCCACAGATGTCTTTGACTTCCTCTTAGGGGTCAATGGGAATTAGTAAGAGACCAATTTAGTCTTTGATGGTGGTGGTTAATACAGCTCTCCTATGGTGACGGAAAGTGATTTACATCACATTAAGGATTTCTAATTGTTTCGCTCATGGATTGTTTGATCTTCAAGGACACTCAATATTATTAACATTGTTTTTAGCGCAGCTTTTATCTTTTTTTGCATTTAATCTGATACCAGACCACACACCTGCAGCTCATATTTTATTTATTGTGTCTTTGTTTTCTTTAGAAGAAAGACACCATATCACTGCTAGCAGCAAATGCTAGAGATTGAAAGTATATAGAATTATACAATTGACAACTTTAGGTGTGATACCCATTTTTTTTTATGAAACAACAGATAAAAAAAGAAAAGCATCATTAACTGCTTAACACAAATTCCAATAGCTTTGCTACCATACCATAACTTGATCCACACATCTGTTTTGGTACACACCAATGCAATTAAATCACTGTAAAATCAAAAAGCAAAACATTCATGCTAATTAAAACAAAATGGTGCTTATTCCCCTGCACATTTCTTCTCATTCGTATGAGTAACATTAACAACTTTGCTAAGGCTTGAGACGTAGTAACATAAATATTCATATAATGGTGAGTCTGTGAAGCATGCAGAGAATGGGAATACTATTTATTTTAGAGTCCCCTGGCATCATTTTAGGACTGTTTTTATTCAGATAGAGGAGAAAAGTCGTATGAGGATTTATTGTGGTTTTAAAGAAAACATCCTTCTTATTAGGTGCACATTGCCTTTCACATGAAATTCACCATGAGCATGCTTTAGTCCCTGATACAAGGGCTCCAGTTATTGCTTGATTTCAGCAATGCTCTACGATTCTCATTATAAATGTGCATTTAGTAAGTGTTCCATGGCAACGCCACATGAACACTGCTAAGAGACAATATGAAATCACCATTGGTCCCTATATCTTGCATTTCTTTTGATTATTAAAGTAAAAAGATACAGATCTGTTATCAATGTCATTAAAAAATTCATTTTAGTTGCTATTATATTTTAAAGAAAAATGAATAAGTACTTTGCTTTGGATGCTATTCAGTAATATACAGTTTACCTAAATTGCACAGGGACATGGTTTCCACCTTTTATACTTTTAATTTATTTCCATTAATTCATTTTACATACATTTTTCATTTTACACCCTATGCTGACTATGAATAGGCTTTTTTTTTTTTTGCAATGAGTATCCTTGCTGAAAAACCACTGCGGAGAAGTCTGATTATAAATAATCCTTCAAGTCTTTTTTTCTGAACCAAGAAAGTTGAGGGGGAATGCTGTAGCCTCAGTGGAACTCCCATTCTCCTTTGCAGTAAAACTCAATTTTCAGAGCCAGAGGTGGATGATTCTGGCCTACTGCCCCCACAATAACTGTAATATCAAACCTACATTATAAACAGGTTTGTCAAGCTAAACAGATTTGTGCACCAAGGTTCTTCTTCAGAGAAGTTACTACATTGACCCATGGATGTTTTTATATGCATCCCCTGCACCTGATTATGTAATCTGTGATGCCAAATTAGACATGTTCAGAATAAAAAAAAAATGTTTTGTTTTGATTTGGTTTTTGCTTAAATTTGTTTAGTTAAATTTGTTTAATCCATTTAATTCATTTTAGGAATTTGTTTCATTTATTTGTATTCAAATTGATTCAAATTTTCCGAATCCAGATTTGAATAGTTTTCAAAATCATTTTTAATAGTTTTAGAATTTGAATAGTTTTCAAATTTGATTTGTTTTCCAATTTCCAAAGAAAATAAAATAGAAAAGAAGATAAAGGAATAGAATAGAAAAAATAGAATAACAAAGAATATAAAAGAAAATAAAAGAGTAAAACAGAACAAAATAAAATAGAAAATAAAAGAACAGAATAGAATAGAATAGAAAGAATAGAATAAATAAGAATAAAAAAAATAGAAAGAATACAACCATCTTCTGAAATTTGAATAGAAAAGAAAACAATACAAAAGAATAGAATTAAAAAAACAATAGAATAGAATAGAATGGAAAGTAAAATAAAATGTATAACTATTTCCCAAAATTCAAATAGAGTCAATTTGAATTTGAATATATTAGAAAAATCTTCATCTTCATATTTCAATCAATTTTTCTTATTCTATTCAAATTTGAATTGATTCTATTTGGATTTTGGGAAATGGTTATATTCTTTCTATTCTAGTCTATTGTATTATATTCAATTCTATTGTTTTTTAATTCTATTATTTTATATTCTATTATAGTTTATTCTATTCTTTTTTTTTCTATTCTATTTTTATATATTCAGATTTGAATTTATTCTATTTGAAATTCGAATTTCAGAAGATTGTTATATTTTTTTTATTCTATTCTTTTTATTGTATTCCTTTTTTTTTTTTATTTTATTCCTTTATTTTCTATTCTATTTTTTTCCTTTTGGAAACTGAAAAACTATTTGAATCAATTTGAATTTAAATTTCATCCATTTTTTTCATTACTTTTTGGATTTGTTTAAATTCGTACTATTGTATATTAAAAATTCGGATACATCTGAATTTCCAAAAATGGAAAATTCATCCCAATTTCAATTTGTAAATAAATGAACTGCACATGTCTATGCCAATGAACACACACAAATTGCACAAATATTGTTGCATTCCAGTAACCACCCTATGGAGCTTGTCAGTGTATTCTGGGTAAAAAATTATTCTGCATAAATACGAGTGTGATAAAAATAATTAATTAATAAAACTATGAGGTGGTAGAGAGGGTCCTGGATGGCCTTGGAGCAAGACTTTGGTGAGGTTGATCTACTAAAAACAAATAGGATATTTACTTTCCAAGGGAATTTGCCCCAGTGGTTAGTAAATGTGATGCTGTGTCCTCTGCAAAGAACACCCAATTAATAATTCCTTTGCAAAGTACAACTTTTCTTCAAAGTGAACAGCCTATTTGCTTTTAGTAAATCAACCCCATTGTGCCTATTGTTGTGATAAAATAGGTGGTGGACTAAATGGGAGGATGGCCAACAAAGGTTTTTTTGGGGGTTTACAAAGATTACCCTAGAGTTGCTAGGTCTAAATTTTCCCATTGTAGAGTCGTCTGTATGATTTGCATTCTGGAAGAGTATAACAGGATAATAGTACTATGTAGGGATTCATTGTATAATATACATTGCCCAGCCAAAAAAAAAGTCGCCACCTGGAATTAACTAAGCAACTAACTAAACTAACCGTACAGTAACTATCCCATTGAGTTGTTACTGCATGTGCCCAAAGAATGAGGTCAATACAGCTGAATACCTGAATATACTGAATGACCAGGTTATTCCATCAAAGGATTTTTTTCTTCCCTGATGGCACAGGCATATTCCAAGATGACAATGCCAGGATTAATTGGGCTCAAATTGTGAGAGAGTGGTTCAGGGAGCATGAGACATAATTTTCACACATGCATTGGCCACCACAGTGCCCAGACCTTAACCCCATTGAGAATCTTTGGGATGTCCTGAAGAAGGCTTTGTGCAGTGGTCCGACTCTCCCATCATCAATACAAGATCTTGGTGAAAATGAATACAACACTGGACGGAAATAAATCTTGTGAATTTGCAGAAGCTTATCGAAGCAATGCCACAGCGAATGCGTGCCGTAATCAAAGCCAATGAAATATTAGAGTGTGTGACCTTTTTTTTTTTTTTTTTTGGTGGCGACTTTTGTTTTGGCTGCGCAGTGTAGTATTATAGTAATACAGTAATAAAGTTGTTTGTTTAAAGTGGATGTTAACAAAGTCACTGAAATCACATACAGTGAAAGCTAATGCAGTTTCAAAAATATTTTCAAATTTTTAAATCAGTAACGATCATTAAAGTAATACCTGGTGATCCTGCCATGAATGTCCCTGTTCCTGCATTTCCCATTACATGCATTACTAGTCAATACTCATGCTGACACACATTGCACGGGCATGGTCCATTGCAATCATTACCTGGTAGTCATCTTAAAGAAATCATATGCAGCAGCCAATGGAGTGAGTTGGGCTTCTTTCATACAGTCCGCCTCCGTAGGCGGATCCGTGCTGCTCAGCGGGGGATCGATACACTGCTCCCTGCTGAGCAGGCAGGTAACAGCTCCCTCTCCGCTCTGTGTGCGGAGAGGGAAGTGTCAGAGCCCCATGCATCTCTATGGGGGAATCGGATGAGAGCGGACCGCCTGTCCGCTCTCATGCGATCCGATCCACTGGACAGATGGAAAATAGGGTTACCATCTGTCCGGATTTCACAGACAGGATCGGATGCAGATGGCAGCGGGTGTCAGTGGACATGTCTCTGCTGACATCCGCTGCCCCATAGGGATGCATGAAGGATCCGATCAGATCCGCCTAAAAAAACTGACAGGCGGATCTGATCAGATCGCTCGTATGAAAGGGCCCTTAAATAAAGGAGTGCCAAAAAGTGTCTGGAGGAGATTGGTAGCACTGACATTCAAAAAAGGGTGAATGAAGGTAAAACAAAATTTTAAAAAAGTCTATTCTTTACAATGCTGTACAGTAGGAACTCAGCAAACAAAAAGTATTGTTAAAGCTTTCATCTACTTTATTAGCATAATTTACAATGAATATATGGAGTTGTATTGTAAATTATGTGCAAATTGTTTGTGCTAAGTGCAAGCAGTTTGCACATTATTTGTGTAAGAATAGGGTTAAAAAAATGATGCCAAAATTGTGTAAGAAATGTGTAAGAATAGTTTTAAAAATCCTCATAACTCCTAGAGCTTCACCATTGTGTCATGCTACAAAACAAGATGGTATAATATGCATATATGATGAGAAATACAGCACCCTTACTGTACATAAATAATTAAAACCATAAGTGCTTACGCTGCACTGACATGGATGCTCATAATATTATTTGCAGTAAGGTGATCGCATGTAAATCTTGATTCCATAAACTTGTAGTAGATTGTCGTTAACCAAGCATAAAATTAGCAAAATAATGTGCCGCTAGATTGACCAATTGATTACATGAGTTTTACAGGGGCAAATAATGAGAATGTGAGAATGCAGACACAGAGGCAAAAGCTTCAAAAAAGTGCTTTGGGGATAATCTTATTCCTGTCGGTTTCCAAAGGAATTTAACCTCCACAATCTCTTCAATTCATGTGCTAGCAAAGCCTATTAATCCAGTCTAGCACTAATTCCTTTATTCATCTATATTTTAAATACTGAAGGAGAAAGCAGTTCTACCTTATAAAAGGAATACAGGCCTGCAGAAATGATGTCAGTGGAATATATTAGACAAGATGCTCATGCTCACAGAACATCTGTCAGTAAACCAAACTGAGCTTTTCATAGGATTACCTCTATGTATAAGGGTTGATGGTGGTTCTATTAATCAAAAACTGAGCAATTTTAATAATAAAAAAAAAAAAAAAAAAAGTATTACTATAGAAAAATACAGCTTAAATGTGACATGGATATAAATGTATATTCTTTAAAAAGTAACTCCACTTTTGTGGGGAAAAAATCAGCAAATAAAGAAAAAAACAATATAGTGCATACAATTGCGACACAAATCATATTCTAATTGAATGTTATTAAAATTACCTTTCTTTTTCAATCTGCAGCTGCTGTAATTATTTGAAAATGCAATGCAATATGGCTACCTGGAGCTGTTCTGTACACATAATGTGTACTGACCACACCCCAGACACATAATTTCCTGCTTGTGTGATTGGCTCACCAATTTTACCATAAGTCTGCCTAAGATCCAAGTCAAATTTCTGACATCCCCTGCAACAAAAATTTCATTTTTGGTGAGATACTACCAATAGGAACACGCCTAAAGGGATGCAGGCCCAGCAGATTTCCTCATTAGAACCCTGCAGCTGCCACAGCTGATTGATAATTATGAAACCACTCCGATTTGACTTACTCAGCACAGAGGCACAAAGGAACAAACAATGATTTTTTCAGAATAACAAAAGGTAGGAATCTGCAACAAAGTTTGTTAAAATCCTTGTAATGTACAGAGATCACCCAGAGGGGAATGTTTTTTTCTCAACAAAAGTTGAATTATGCTTTAAAGCAAAAATATATTAATGGAATGGAATGTTGCAATGTGTCAGCAGCCCATTAAGATTTCAGATTAGTGTAATCGGACCTTAACTGTATTGTAATAATTTTATCAAAACTCTTCTACTACTGATGCCATAAGAGAGATGGGGGAGAGGTGCCATACTGGGAGAAAAGACATTCTTGGAGTGGCTCAAACACTGATAATGCCCTTTCCCAGTTGGTGACCTTCTGCACTTGTGCATGGACATCCAGCCATTAAAGAGTCACTTTTATTGAAAAAAACAAAACAATTTCTCTGAAGAAATAGCTGTTTGTTTGACCATGTCTTGCACAAACCGGTTCTGAATGAGAGGGACTGGTTCATTATAATCACCTGTGTACCCTCAAGTGTTCCTATGAGAAAAGTTGAAGTGTCTGCCACCTTTAGAAATGTTTAACCCCTAGAGAACATTTACCAAAAAGGAAATTTCTATTGCAGAGAATGCCTTCAATCTGACTTTTATCTTAGTGCAAACTTCTGGTAAAATCAGCAAGCTAATCACACAAACAGGAAATTACATGACATGATATGACATCTAGATTGCCATATGGCATTGAATTTTACAAAATATTACAGGTCTGCAGATTGAAAAAGAAAGATCATTTTTAATAACATTAAATTACAATATGGCAATTGTAGCATATATATATATATATATATATATATATATATATATATATATATATAATTTTTTTTAACCATATCCATAGACATGGGTGTCTCAGGGCAATCTTTGGACTCAACCTACTTCTCTTTGTTTTTTTGACAACACAAGCAGGGTGACAAACTCATGTTTCAGTATGTAGTACATATCCCCAAATATTATGACACATAAAAAACAGAGTTGTGTAGATACAGGGCAGTGTAGCATTGCTTTATCATGTGTCCTCATTGCTTAGTGATTTTATCACGTTTGTGGTGGCAATAGACAAGGATTCCCAGGCCCTCCTGGTGCATAATCTCCATTCACCGCTAATCTTCTATTCACCACCACTAAATAGAATTATATAGATGTTCTGTCATAAATGATATAGGCTTACATTTTTTTTTTCTTTTTAAATTACCTTTTTGAATTGAATTGCATATGTTGTACATATTAAGCAGAGAGATACTTTAATTGATATTTAAATATTTTGCCTGATTTATGCTAGATAACTAATTTCAGCTCACAAGAGTTTCTGCTTTTCTATTAACAATTCATGGCTTAAGCACATTAAGCCTAAAAAGCAAAATTAATTAAAATGCTGTATATTAAAATGAAAACTGAAAGGGTTTTAGGTTTATCTGCCCATTAATACATCAGAGTTGCAATAATTTGGGTGGTATTGTATTTCTATACACAGGATTTTTTACTGAAAAAAAAAGTAAATAAAACAGAGAGCAAATATATTAGCTACTTGGCACCTGTGCTATAGCCGAAAGATGGCTACAGCGTGAGCTTAAAATGCTGGGAGGGTGTACATGGACGTCATCCCAGTCTCATACTGCCCTGTGATTGGACAGTCCTTGGGACTTGGCTAATCACAGATTGGGGTAAAGGACCAATTACAACGGGCCCTTTACCACGTCATCGGCTGATCATGGAAGTAAACAGAAGCCAGTGATCATTTTTTCCCCCTCACGCTGTCAGTGTGAAGAAAAGAAGAAAGCCCTTAACCAGATTCTGTTAGAGGGACATCAGTCCCCTTAGTGCCCACTAGTTCTGCTAATCAGTGCCCTCCAGTGCTGCTAATCAGTGCCCACCAGTGCCATCTGTCAGTGCCCATCAATGCCACCTATCATTACCCATCAGTGACACCTATCAGTGCCCATTCGTGCTGCCAATCAGTGCCCACTAGTGCCATCTATTAGTGCCCATCAGTGCTGCCAATCAGCGCCTACCCATGTCTCATCATCAGTGTCACTTATCAGTGCTGCCTATCAGTGCCTCCTACCAATGTCACCACTCTGTCCTGCCTATCAGTGCCCATCAGTGTCACCTATAAGTGCCTACCAGTGCCACCTATCAGTGCTACCCATCAGTGAAGCCTCATCAGTGCCTCCTGATCAGTGCCCACCAGTGTGCCTCATCAGTGCCCATCAGTGCCACCTATTAGTGCCCATCAGTGCTGTGTCATCAGTGCCCATCAGTGCAACCTATCAATGCCCGCCAGTGCATCCTATCTGTGTCACCTCACCATTGCCCATTAGTGAAGAAGAAAAATTATCTGTTTGCTAAATTTTATAACAAAATAAGAAAATGTCAAAAATATCACCAAAAGATGATCGCGGGTGGCCAGCAGACATTGGCTCTGCTGGACCTGCTGATTGACATTCCCGCTGGCCAATCACAGTACTATTGCGCCTCTGGTGGTGCAAACGCGCCATCTAGTGGCTATTGAATGAAACGTCATAAAGGGAAGGTCATTTCACGCAATAGCGCCACATTGTCGCAGTAAATACATGGTGGCCGGTGAGCAAGTGGTTAAATACCACTGAAAGAAAGCTCTATTTGTCGGAAAAAATGGTAACATGATCATATGGGTACAGTGTTGCATGACTGCGCAACTGCCATTGAAAGTGTGAGAGCGCTAAAAGCTGAAAATTAGCCTGGGCAGGAAGGGGATATAGGTGCCCAGTGAGCAAGTGGTTAACGGTAAATTGCAAGAGGAAGAACATTTTTGTCTGGAAAAATATAGATTAAAGCTGGTTTTACAATTTTCACTTTTCCCTGTTTCTCTTTAGTTTTCAAGAGAAAAAGAAGAAAATCTGTTTTTGCTAGATTTTTCAGTTTTCAGAAAATTATGTTTGTAACCCCTTAGGAAAGTTGATTTTCTACAGTCTTGAACTGATCTTAATCCTTGTCATAATAAAGATGGTTTTATTTAACCAACAACACATTCAACATTTTACATCCATATTATTACCTAACAATTTTTTTTCATATATAACTGTACTTTCAGTAAATGTCATCTTTTCCCTGCACCCTGTGAAAAATGCCAGTATGATACGTTTCTTTTTCTAAAGAAGAATCCTGCTTTTAGCAGCATAGCTTATCCATATGTTTGTATCCACCTTTGCTGTAATTAAAAGATAGGTTCACCTTTAGGACCATGTTACATGTTCCTAAAGGTTCATCTTTTTGCACATGTTACATATTACACCCATATTTAGGGTGTAATATTCAACATGTTCCAGCAACCTCCTCCTCACCCTCTAAATCCCGCCTCCTGTAACAGTGTGCAGGGGTCATCTCCCATACACCCCGCAGCCACTATTACATTTAAAATTGTTGTGAATGTGCGGGGCTCTGCCTGCACAGCCACATCATTCATTCACAGTGATCTGTGAATGAATAAACTACAAGCCCAGTCTTCCACAATGGAGATGGACCCGTAGTTCATTGACACTTCCTCAAGCTTTCTAACTGAAAGCCCGTGTAGTGGTAGAGTCAGAAAGCTGGACTAAGTGTCTGTAGGAGCCTGGCATTGCACCCATGATCTGTAGGAGCCTGACATTACACCCATGATCTGTAGGAGCCGGGCATTGCACCCATGATCTGTTGGAGCCTGGCATTGCACCCATGATCTGTTGGAGCCTGGCATTGCACCCATGATCTGTTGGAGCCTGGCATTGCACCCATGATCCACTGATCATGGGTGCAAAGCTCTGCAGACACTTGTGTAAAAAAAAATTATACTTTTTTTACCTGCAAAAATATGCACTGTTTTTAACAAAGGTGAACTTAGTCTTTAAGCTATCCGTTGTTACCACTAGATGATGCTATTTGGGAATATGAGATATGCTCTATATGAATATGTTTGTAAGCCCTTACATATACATAGTATATGTAATATTCATAGGATTCAGATATATTGGGCAGACTAGATGGGCCAAATGGTTCTTATCTGCCGACACATTCTATGTTTCTGTTTCTAGTGAAGTGATATACAGCTTGCCTGTGCTGTCAATAAGCAGGGGCAGGGGGCAAGTTACGCTAGTGAGGCGAGCTGAAAGCTAATTGGAGGGTAGGGACACCCCCTTCTCACAACACACATGCACATTGCTGAGATAGCAAAGAAATGAGGCAGAAGAGAGGAATCACACTTAGTGCTCTGGATTGAGACAAGTGCACACTATAGAAAGATAAGCTTTGTTCATATTTTGTGTCTGAGGTTTACAACCACTTTAAGCCAAAAAACAATCTTTCCCCTAGTAACATATGTTTCAGTGCACAGGACCTACATAGAGGATAGAGGCAGCAGGCGTCTTGCCAAAAAAAAAAAAAAAAACTTCTCTCCAGAAAATAATAATCATACTGGCATTTTTTTTTCTGAAGCTTATAGGGCAAATACACACTGAATTTATTGTGAAAATTAAGTCACATTTTAGGTAATCAATGCTATAAACAGAAAAAGTATAAACCATCTTAATTAATACCAAGGGGAACCTCCTTTGTTGATGATAACCTCAGCTAAATCCCTTCTGTAACTACTGTAAATACCTATTAGGTATTTTACCCCAATTTGGTATTCAAAACTTTTTTCTGCTCGTAGGTAAAAAGCATAGGCTAGGGGTCTCCAAACTATGGCCCTCCAGCTGTTATGGAAAAACATATCCCTTGAGGCATTGTAAAACTCTGACATTCACAGACATGACTAGGCATGATGGGAATTGTAGTTTCTGAACAACTGGAGGGCCATAGTTTGAAGACCCCTGCCATAGGCACGTGAAGGTTCCTGCACACATCTATAGCTATAATTGATTTTTTCAAACAAAAAACAGCCTGTGCTTAGTGAAATGGTGCACCAAAAAAGATATAAGTTGGGCAGCCGCACTCACGGTATTGTACACATCAATAGTAGCAGATAAAAAAAAATTGTGTTGCGCTGTCACTAATATAGTGATAATATTCAACTCAGTAAACCTAGTTTAAAAAAAGCATCAGTGCTGAATATTTACAATCCATAACAATTCATAATGTCTTTCATTATTAGTATGTTATATAATGTGCAAACATGCAAAATTAAAGTGCAAAGAAACTGTATAATGAAAAAATTCAGAAAAGAAAAAATCCATACAGTGATAGTCCAAAATGTGCCAAAATGCTTCCTTATGTCCTCCAGTGATAATTACCTAGTGCTCCCCTTTCAGGTCAATAATAGTGTTGAGCGAACACGGACTGTATTATTCGGGTTCGTACCGAATAATTGGATTTTTGTTACCCGAACACGGACCTGAAAACTTTACTGTATGTTCGGGTTTAAAATCCATGTTCGGTAATTGTATTTCCTGTTTTGTATGTAATGGTGCGCTTTTAATGGCGGGCTTTCAACAGCCAATCAACAAGCGTTTAACTGGTGTGCCTTAAGCCATCCCAGCCATGCCTACTAATGTATTAGTAGCTGTGATTGGCCATCTGAAGCATGTGACCATGTCTTTATAAGTTCGAGAGACCCAGCGCGGTGCGTCATTCTGCTGTAGTTTAGGGAGAGAGCACACATCATACGTGCTGGCTGCTGATTAGGGACAGACAGTGAAAAATTGTGTCCGAAAAGAATGCAGGGACAGGTCGGAGTGTAGGCAGGGAAAGTTATTTGAGCATTTTAGGGACAGGCTGGAGAGATTAGGCAGGGACAGTCTACATGGATTTTGCTGTGTGGGGGGTGGTGCAGTTAACGATCTTTTTGAGCATTTTAGGGACAGGCTGGAGAGATTAGGCAGGGACAGTCTACATCTATTTTGCTGTGTGGGGGGTGGTGCAGTGAACAATCTTTTTGCCCTCACTTGAGCCCACTGAGGAGGAGGAGGAGGGAGAAAAAAAAATATTTTTATCAGTCTGTTGTGAGCAGCGTTCAGCTATATTTTACTACAGATTGCTGTTCTAATCTGCTATTAAAAAATTAAGTTATAGGGGATTTTTTTTTTTTTTCCCCTTCATAGCCTGCTTGCTGCTGAGCTGACCGTGACATAAGACACTGCTGTGTTCACATGTGCTATTGAGTGATTTTCAATTTTATATACTTTTTTCCATTCCACTATTCAATATACACCCTTTTGGGTTAAAAAAAAATTAAATTGTGGCATAGTCTGTACTAATCTGCTATTTAAAAATTACAAACTTAAAGGGGAATTTTTTTTTCCCTTCATAGCCTGCTGCAGAGCTGACCGTGACATAAAACATAAGACACTGCTGTGTTCACATGTGCTATTGAAAAATCACCAATTTTATATCATATTTTCTATTCCGCTATTCAATCTACACCCTTTGGGGTAAAAATAATTAAATTGCGGCATAGTCTGTATCGGTACGTGTGAGATACACCTTCCAAATTTTTGGGGCGCATCTTCCACCGCTGAGGATTGCAGGGTGCTTCAGTTTGCCTCCTGCCTGTTCCGAACTCCTCCTACTCCTCATCCTCATCCTGCCTTTAGGGTACAAAAAATTGTAATCGGGGCCTAGTCTGGGTCTGTACGTGTGAGATACACCTTTTGATATCATATTTTCTATTCCGCTATTCAATCTACACCCTTTGGGGTAAAAAGAATTAAATTGTGGCATAGTCTGTATCTGTACGTGTGAGATACACCTTCCAAATTTTTGGGGCGCATCTTCCACCGCCGAGGATTGCAGGGTGATTATTTTTTACAACTTGTTTGAACAGCCTGCTTCACATAGCATAACATAACATAACATAACATAACATAACATTAGTGTTAATGGGATCACAAGCTACATTTTTTACACCATGTTAAACGTTACACCCATATTTAGGGTGTAACATGGCAACATGGTGCCAAGCAAAGACCCTTTCACCCCAAGAATACCCCCACCCTGATCACACAATGCATCATTCATTCAGGGAGATCTTTAATGAACTTCAAGTCTCAACTGCCACCATGACAAACAGACCTGTAGTTATGAATTGAACACGTTTGGTAATAACTGCTCTCATAGTTAATTGACACTTTCTTCAGCTCTCCAATTGAAAGCCCATACCTTGGTACAGTTATAGAGCTAAAGGGGAAATCTGCGGGAGCCTGGCATTGCACCCACGATCCATTGTCCTTCAGAGCAATGTTTTGCAGGCTCCTATAAAACAAAATAACAAAATACATATTTTTTTCCTGCAAAAATATGTGCATGCATTATTTTTTAATGGTGGACTTAGCCTTTAGGGTCAAAATTTTGATTTGACTATTATAATCTATGGAACGTCAGCTTGAGCAATTTTGTTGTTGATTTCACTTGGGACTCTGATAAAGATTATTGAGATGAGGATGGTTGTTAAGACTGAATTTAATATAATGAAGATTAGCTATCATTTTAGAATTGTTTCCAGTAAAAAGCAAAAAACATTTATAAAGCTTTCTTAAATTGAACTTGGACTGATGTTATTTTTTTAAAATTAATCAACTATAATGTATTTAAGAAAAAGGGGCAAAAGAGCTGTGATTATACATGTAGTTATTTTTGTGCATATGCAACAATTTCTAATAATCTCTTTTAATTACAAATGCTTCTCTGTTTCCTCTACATTTAATCTAGTACTGATGATTTTATAGCATTTAAAAATGTAATATACGGGGTCTCCTTTGTGTAATATTGTGCTGAGATTTACAACATGTTTTAGCGGATAAGGAGTGTTTGTATTTGTGCATACAGATTTTCCATGATCACATGGCAAGAAAAAATACTACTCTTTACGTTGATCTCTCTACATTGATTTAATGTCTGAGTTAGCAGGCATTAATGCTGTGCTTCACAGGATATGTAAGGATGAACTAGAGGTTATTGTATCATAAACTGTTAGCTGCATGTGCCATGTAAAATCTGTGAAAATGTTCCTTTCATGTTGGATCATTACTGCAATCAGTGGAACTTTAATGGTGTGTCTTTCATTTTTATATCACTGTCCGTGAGATAGTTTTTGTACAGGTTTAGTTACTGTGAAATCTGTATTTCCATCAATCTATTTAACAGCCTACACTGCAAGAATCCTAATTTATGTGTCTTGCCATCAATATATCCATTTAAAAATAGATATTACCCCATGCAATTTATTTCAGTCCTATTGATCGTGGAGAAGGTCATAACAATAGCCATAGTAGCCAATGCAGGTGTTATCAAGTACAGCAGCAAAGTGAGGCAATCAAAACCGGCGACTAAGAATGGAAGAATAGGCATTTAGATAAAGTATAATTTTACATTTTAGGTTCCCATCAGTTTATCAATTTAATTGTTTGTTTGTTTTAAAAATCCTACCTTTATCAATATGAAGGTCCCAAACCTGTGTTTAATCACCAATCAAGCAGACAAATGTTTTCAGAAAAATATGAAACCTTTTCTGAGCTTGGGGGTTAAATAGATGATGTTTTCTGTTCAATAGTGTTTTATTTGAAAGATAGAAAAAAAAGCACAAGAACACTTGATGATCACTAATCAAGCAACTGCTACTACATAAAAGTGGGTATGAAGGTATATCCAGTATACAATGTCAGTCAATATATCAGACAAAATCTAATAACATTGATATGTGCTGTTTGCAGTAAGGGTGTATGTTTGTCAAATTTACCCTCCACAGTCATGAAAAGTACAATAGATTGTTCCTGGTTAAAAGAATCATGGCATTTTTTAAATTAAATTTCAAAAATGTAGATGTCAACACAATGACATTGCATTGACAATGCAAAATCAGAGCTACAACAATGTCAATGTTAAAACTGAATTGTTCCTGTGGTAATGCACAAAGATAAAATTAGCCTGCCATGCAAATCATATGCCAATACACATTTGTGTACATGATCACATAGTTTGTTAATAGTCACTTATACCATTTCTTCTACTGAGCATGTTCCAAGTGCTGGGTTTGTCTAGGTTATAATAAATATTGTTGTTCATTAAATGGGGTTTAAATATAATAAAATATATATATAAGAGGGCGCCATCTTGTAACTCCCCAAAAGTGATTTGCAACTGCTCCTTTCAGTGGTGAAAACACTAAGAATATATACAATTATAAAGATAGGAACTGCTTTGGAGCTCTGTGTGAATAAACATAAGGCTATATTAGATGTGAAAAAAATAAGTGAACAAATATATTATAAATAAATATAACAATGAACCATAAAATTCTGAAACACCTCCAAATAGTGTCAATAAATTCTGGTTTAACTCAAAGACTCAAATGTCTGGTGAGTAGTTTATCATACCACATGTGGTGGAGCATTTCATTTTGGATTGACGAGTTTGTCACTGACACTTAAAAGCATGGTGTTCGGGAATAACTTCACATATTTATGGACATTATTTGAATTGTTTATGTGGCATCATAATATAGGCGGCAAATATTCCACAGATTTATGGACACTATTTGGAGGTTTTTTGGTAAAATTCAAAATTGTATAGCTTATTGTTATATTTGGTTGTAATATACTTTTTCACATATAATATAGATTGTGTTTATTGACACAGAGCTCCTAAGCAGAGTCTATCTTTATAGTTATATACATTAAATAGGACTAGAGTCTGAGTAATATGTGGGTGTTCTTAAGCTCACATGCAAGGTTCATTTTTCTTTTAAAGTTGAACTTATACTGTAATTGAGCATAACTTTCTACTCTATGTTTGCTCCTCCCCTCGTGAAAAGATTCTTGCTTGCCCATGCATCCCCAAAAAATAGCATGCATGTTTCCATAGATGACCACCTACCGCACTCATTAGATGATCTCCGAGTGATCAGCTAATACCCTTTCATTTGTTGCCTCTATGGCATACTTAACATGTTTAAAAACAAAAGAATTCCTGTGTTAGATAAGCATAAAATTAGTGAAGGATAAGCATTAAAAAACCAAGAATTCCTGCGAGCTACCTTTCAATGTTAGATCCTTAAAATGCCGCAAACACTTCACTTCTCATAAAAAGTGTAAAAAATCTAAAATATAATAAATGTGTTGCGCAGAATAAAAATCTATATATTAAATACTCCTAATAAATAAACCAAAAGCCTAGGCTAATACGATAATGGGGTCAATGCTATCCTTCCTCAATAAAAGTCTGGTGTGCAAATGATAATCAATGTCAAATGTAAAAAATTATATTAGTGAATAAATTAATATTAAACAATACAATGAATGTGGTATGCTCTCAATAAATCTTCTAAAAACTTTCATATAAGTGAATAGTGAATATACTGTGCAATTTCCCTTAATATATAAAACCACGATAAATAAGCAAATTCTAATAAAAGCCTTTACAAGTAATTCCTAAAATGACGTGCAAAAATCCATCAATAAAACCAATCATATAATGTCCAATAAAAAATAAATAATTAAGAATGGTAATATAGTGTCCAAAGATAGAAATATTAAATCAAGTCCAAAGTGAATCAGTGCAAATAACAAAAACTTTTTTTGCTGTGCTCAAAACCACCAGCAGATGGCAGGTGCTCCCCAGACTTGTGAGTGACCTGGATGTCACAGATCCTACAAACGCTGTGCACCCCCTTGTGAATGGGCGCTCACCTCAGAAAAGATTAAACCAGGCACATCAATTGGGGCTCCTAAACAGGGATAGCCCTTCCCGGTCCTAGTGGTACAGTGGTCTGCCCTTATACCGAAGATCAGGAAAACTACTTCATCCACATTCCTCTTACTCCAGCTCAGGGTGTCACCACATGATATGTAAAAAATAAAATCTCCAATAGTGCTTATACCTTTGAGATATTTATTTCAAATAAAAAAGAACCGATGTGCACTCACATTTCACGGTGCAATCATGCACCTTTTGCAGGCAGTATAAAATCAACGATCAAAGCCGTGATGGCAAAGCAGGAGACGCTGCAGCTGTGTATCCTATCCTATGCCGATGCAGCCAGACAGTCTCACAATCAGTGAAGCGCTCCGTCCGTCCTAGCCCCTCCCCTACGCGTGACGACCCAGGGACCTCCTGTCTTCCTCAGGGGGACATCCTGATTTATTTATTGAGATTTATTTTAAGATTTATTGAGAGCATACCACAGTCATTGTATTATTTAATATTAATTTATTCACTAATATAATTTTTTACATTTGACATTGATTATCATTTGCACACCAGACTTTTATTGAGGAAGGATAGCATTGACCCCATTATCGTATTAGTCTAGGCATTGGTTTATTTATTAGGAGTATTTAATGTATAGATTTTTATTCTGCGCAACACATTTTTTCATATTTTAGTGAAGGATAAGCAGCTCATACAGACCAATAGAAATAAGTCCAATAACAATAGTAATAACACGTGTAGCGCTAATAATTGCGGTAAGTGACAAATGAATCATAATCAATACATAGAATTATATACACCCAAAGTGAATGGCTGAAATAAATAAATAAATAATAACATGATATTAAATGTGCATAAAGTCCATAGAAAGTCAGTAAAAAGATGATAAAAAGGAGGAAACCAATATCCGATGATGAGGTAAGCACTTATATTGAGGGAGAACCACAAGTCCCAGCATGTGGATAGATACCACAATCCTCTGACAGCAAGATGAGAAAAGCCACCAGTGAAAATGGAAAAAAATTGGCTTACCAGAATATATTGGCTTCCAAACGATTGGAAAAGCCACGAGGCAAAGATCTCCAAAGATATCCGTTTAGGTAAGCTTCCAGGTAGGTAAGCAGGCACCGATGCTTGCAGATGGGCTATTGCTTACTGGCTTCTGGACTCTGCAGTGCCGGGTCTCTCAGAGAATGACTTCTGTGAAGTCTTGCTCTAGAATGAGTCTGGTGCGCTATAGGAGATTCTTGGCCCTCTTTACAATCAGGAGTTAGCTCCTGTTTGAAGACTGTAATAACAGGGGGCATTTTGTGGTCAGATATCTGATAAACATAGCTCAAAGTCTAATGCCATTGTCAAGCAATCATCTCAAGTAGTTAGAAAAAGCACAAAAATGAACTGGCCATGTACTCTTTAATCAATGGCACACCATGTGATTGCTAATCATCTGCTGCATACACCCAGTTAACTCCTTTCAGAATCATAAGAGAACCCTAAAAGTACATCAAATAAACCCAAAAAACAAATGTCATTAACCACTTAAGCCCCGGAAGATTTTACCCCCATTCCGACCAGGGGGTATTTTGCGATTCGGCACTGCGTGACTTTAACGGACAATTGCGCGGTCGTGCGACGCTGTACCTAAACGAATTTGGCGTCCTTTTTTTCCCACAAACAGAGCTTTCTTTTGGTGGTATTTGATCACCTGTGCGATTTTTTGATCACGCGCTATAAACAAAAAAAGAGCGTCAATTTTGCAAAAATAGCAATATTTTTCACATTTTTTTATATGAAATTCCCCAAAAAAAAAATTTAAAAATCAAAATTTTTTTACTTTTTCGGCCAATTTGTTTTATGCTACCTATGTTTGGTAAAAAAAATCGCAAAAAGCGTATTTTGATTGGTTTGCGCAAAGGTTATCGCGTTTACTAACAAAGGGAAAGATTTCTGTCATTTTTGTTGTTTTTTTTTTAACGTGTAATGGCGGCGATCTGCGATTTTTTTTGCGGTACTGCGACATTGGGGCGGACAGATCGGACCCTTGACTGACATTTTTGACACTTTTGGGGTTACCAGTGACATTTCTACAGTAATCAGTGCTATATATATGCACTGTTACTGTAAAAATACACTGGTAGTGAAGGGGTTAACTTTATTTGGGAGGGGCTGTGTGTATCCCTAGGGGCGTGCTTTCTACTGTGATTGGCTGGGGCTTGAGCTGTATGGACACTGATCAACGGATCTACATACTAGATCCGAGTGATCAGTATCCTAACAGCAAGGAGAATGACAGGTGGCTTGTTTACACAAGCTGCCTGACATTCTCCCTCTCCCCCGCCGATCGCCGAGTGACCGGCGGACATCGGGTCCGCCGTTCACACGCGCGGGGGGGTCCGTGACCACGCGGGAGCGTGAGCGCGCCTCCGGGGGCGCGCGCTCGCTCCCTAGACCCTCACAAGCTAGTGAGGTAGCCCTACGTCACTTTGCCTGTGAGGGGCTGACTGCCGACGTAGATCGGCGTTAGGCAGTCGGCAAGTGGTTAATGCTTTTTAATTTCCTCTAAACTTCAAATGTGTCAACAGTTTTTGAAGTTAACATGCAGTTCACAAATTTTTAATCCACCAGTAGATTGTAATCATTTCTAATAGCTCATTTGAATAATTATTGTTCTCAAGAGTAACTTCCTGGCTAAAAAAAAAATAAAAAATTGTAAATATTAATATTTAGCTCAGGGGAGAACTCATCCTTAACTATCTTCATTACCCATAGCAATACTTTATCACCAAGTAACTAGGTTTTATAAACAACAAAACATAATAAATAATCAGAATTTGTTCAGCGGGATCTGGAGAACATAGATAACAAGGAAAAAGTTATTGTGGCTTAACATTTCCATAAAACTTTACAAAAGCTAATGCAGACCTGCTGGAACAATCTACAAGACATGACATTTATTGAAGATGATAAGAATTGATATTTGGAAGCTATTTGAAGTGTGTTTTTTTTACATCTAAATCATTTTAAAGACAGTATCAGCACTGGCGTCACCCTTAGGATTAAAAAAAATAAAATAAAAAACTCCCTTGAAGGAATCAAACATTCATCATTTCAAAACAATTGGAAAACAAGGTAGAAATGTTTTAAAATATCAATAGAAAAGTGAAAGAGTATAGGTCTACTAGATAATAATTGCCAGTATCTTCACAAGTATTTTATCATCACCTTACTTCTAATACAGTATACACATTCTCTCTTTGAAACTGTTCCTAACTTTATACATATTTTATACTTATTCATCATCTGCTAATTTAACCCCTTCAATACTAGGCATTTTCAGCCCCTTCCTGCTCAGGCCAATTTTCAGCTTTCAGCGATGTTGCACTTTGAATGCCTATTGTGCAGTCATGCACACACTGTATCCATATGACATTTTCCAGGTAGTGGGTGCAAATGGGTGCTGCAAACAGCTCGCTCTCGCTGTGATTATTCACACAGGTAGCCAAAGGGGAAGGGACAGCGAACTCCATATCTTCTGGCACCTGCCGATCGATTCAGTACAGAGGCACAATACAGTTGACAAGAAAAAAAAACAACAAAAAACATGAAAATAACTTGACTCAATGGACTTTTCGGTCTTTTTTGCTGTCACTTTTCTATGTTTCTATGTTAGTACGTTAGTCTGTCTATGTAGGCAAGGCAGATTCCCATTCTGTCAGGAGGAAAGGCATGGATCCTGTGTTTTTGCAGGGAATATGCATATTTTTAGTACTGATCACAGTATTAGTGTCACTGGTTCTCGAAAAAGTGTCAGTTAGTGTTCGATTGTCCTCCTCAATCGCAGTCGCAACCACTGATTACCGCCATTATTATTAAAAAACAAATAAATAAATAAAAATTCCATAAATATATCCCATAGTTTGTAGACATGATAACTTTTGCACAAACCAATCAATAAATGCTTATTAGGATCTTTTTTTTTACCAAAAATATGTAGCAGAATACATATTGGCCTAAATTTATGAAGAAATTAAATTTTTTCCAAAACGTTGTTTTTTTTTTTTCAAAATTGTTGGTCTTTTTTTGTTTATAGTACAAACAATAAAAAATGCAGAGGTAATCAAACTCCCTCAAAAGAAAGCTCTATTTGTGGGGGAAAAAATGATATCAATTCTATTTAGGTACAGTGTTGCAGGACTGCACACTTGTCAGTTAAAATAATGCAGTGCTGTAAAAAGCCTGGTCATGAAAGAAGGGTAAATCTTCCAGAGCTGAAGTGGTTAATGAAAACAATAAAAACTATGGAAGCAGAAAATAAATAAATAAATAAAGCTCCCTTATAAATGTTCCTTTCTGATAAATATTGGACTGAAAACGTTTGAGTTGGTGAGATGTGTTTACCATAGTCCCATAAAACTTGTGGCAGATTTTATTAACAACTTTAAGACTGGGTTCACACTAGTGCGAATTGGATGCGGGTTTCCGATTCGCTGTTTCACACATCTCCGTGGCAGCTGGGGAGTAGATTGCACAGGGGTCCTGTGTGTATTTGTCTCAGTTTCAGGTCTCAGTTTCAGGTCCAAATTCAGGCACATTTCAGGCCTGATTCATCCCTGAAGCAGAGAACAGGGACGCACAAGACTCCTGCTGTGAGCTGCATCCTTATTAGGTGTAAACCTAACCTAAACTAGATGTGCAGGGCTTTCTGTCCTAACGAAGGATTAAAAGATACCAAGGCTTGGGTAGTTCATTATAAATTGATGCACTGCCTCTTAGGCCCTTTCACACTTGTGCGACCTAAAAGTTGCACGATTTTACCACAATTTTTTGCCACGATTTTTACTGGACTTGAAGCAATGCCTATGTCTATGGACCTCAAAAGGCATTAAAATCATCCCAAAGTAGTGCAGGAACTACTTTGAAGTCGTTGTGACTTGAAGTCGTACAAATATGAACGGCACTCATTGGAAATTATGAAATATGACTTGTCATGCGAATTTGCAGTCCCAAATCGCAGGACAATTCGCACAAGTGTGAAAGGGGCCTAAGTTGGTCCCATATCTTCACATCATTTCAAAGCAATAAAAGTTGCCTACAGGTAACAATGTATAAACCAGCTCCAAAAAACAATTAAAAAGGTGAGCTATAATTTTTTAGTTTGTTGTGTATATGGGAACACATAATAAACATATAGTGAAGGTTTATCAAATTTAAATACTTCAATACTGGACACTGGGATCCTGGGAGGATGTAATATGACATTCTCCCAGAACAACAGTTCTGCCGCTCAGCTGTCATTTAACGATAGGCTGGGCGGGAAGAGATTTACTGCAAAGGTGGAAATACTGTGATGATGAGACACTTTTTATATTTATGTTGATAGATTGTCTTTAATTGTCATGTTTAAGAGTGATATCATTAGAAGCAACTTACAACTTACAAAGGTGTTATACATTTTTGTTTTCTGAGCATTGACTGTAAAATGTATAAAGCTACGATGAAATAGAACAAAGAAATGAATATCTCTAAAATGTAAAGCCAATGGATAAAAGAGAAAGTATCCAATCACATTAGTCACACAACACAGTGTTATAAATTCTAATTTATGATCTAGTGAAGATGCACTAATGTATAGGCAGATGTTTTATACTGTATATGCAACCAACAAATTTCCATTCATCTAAGAAGACAGTCTCACAATTCAGTGTTAAAAATTCTAATTTATGATCTGTCGAAGATACTTTAATGCATAGTAATTTGTTCTTTACAGTATCTGCACAAAAAATGTTTTTAGTTAATCTAAGAACACTAGAATATGAACAGCAAACCTAACTAAGAAATGTTTAAACTTTAAAATACAATCTATTATGCTTATATAACATAAAAGCATACAAGCAGTAACATACCATATATTGATCTGTCTTATGTAGCAACATGCAGACAAAAAAAAAATACACACCCACACATACAAACATACACACAGTGGGCCTTTAGTTATAAAAAATGCCACAGCAGTGTTTCGCATTAAAATGTACCCTGCTGTCTCATAGATGAAGCTAGCTATAGATAGGCAGCTTTTCAAAATTCAATGATTGTTTTGAAAAACTATGCCCTAAGCTCTATAATGATAGTATGGGCTCCTATGATGGGGGATCGTAGGGTCAAGGGGCAAGGGTTATCTGAATATCTCTCCTTATTTTTCAGCATCATAGCAATGCCTACCCCTGGTCTGGTCTTACTGCACCAACCATCCTGCCCATCCAGTGGATCCGTAGTCCCAGTGCAGGTTGATCTCCAGCATGACAGTAGCTTTATACTCTTGGCAGTGATGTTGCATCAGTGACAATACAAGCATAGAAGGAATTCCTTGCTTCTTGTTTTTTGTGTAGGTCACCACTGGCAAAAAAGTGTTTTTCTAAAATCCCTCCCAGTGATGTAAGAAGAGACATTTGTCCCACTGACCACCAAAATAAGAAGGGTATTCTTCCCACTGACCAGCTATGTAAGGGGACATTCCTCCTCCCACTGACCCCCAGCATAAGGAGGAATTTTTCTTTCTATAGACCACCAGTGCAGGGGGACATTTTTCCTCTCACTGGTCACCAGTGTAAGGGAGTATATTGTTGTCAATGACCATCAATGTAGGGGTATTTTTTTCCCAACAACCATCTGTAATGAGGCTTTATTTTCCCCGCTGCCCACCAGGCCCCTTATGTTGATGGTCAGTGGAAGGAAGAATACTCCCTTACTTAGTGGTCAGTAGAAGTAAAACACCCCTTATGTTTAGTATTGGAATAATAATTTGTAAAGGCCATTGACATCATGTTTTTGTTTCCCACTGTCCACCAACATCTTCACAAAATATTCAATATATAATATGAAAACCAACAGAGATTTTATCAATTGGGGTAATAGGATTTTTCAAAGCTGATCTATAATTTGCTGCCATGTCCTACTGCATATCAATATATGTCGGGCAACACAGGTGCTAAATGGTTAGCGCTTCCACCTAGGGTAGTTGGTTTGAATCCCAACCACAACACTACTTGCACATAGTTTGCATGTTCTCCATGTACCTGGGTTGGTTTTCTCCCAGACATGCTGGTAGGTTAATTGGCTCCTGTATAAATGTGAGTTTGGGAATCTTAGATTGTAAGCTTTATGAGGGCAGGGACTGATGTGAATTTGTAAAGCGCTGGGTAAATTGTCAGTGCTATATAAGTACCAGTAATAACAATGTTATCAATGCATTATTGGATAAAGTACTACGTGCCATTTATCCTATAAATTATATGTATCAACAATGTACAAACACTTCTATATCTCTACAATCTCTTTTTTCAGAAGTTTACATTTTTATAGAATATTTTCCTCCTTGTTGCTTGTGTGTTCTCACTGTGTATGTGGTGTCATTGGTTTTGTGTGTGTCCTGTGTGCAGCCCCTTCCAGTTTGTTGTTTCCATTGTTTGATCATGTGTTCTGTCCATTTCTTTTGATAGTTGCACATTGCTAAGGGTTGTCCAATAGCAGTATGCATCAATGGAGTCTCAAAGCTCTAATAGACAGCAGGTGCCAAAGAGTATTTTGGATCAGAGAGGTGACTACATGTGCAAATCAGCAAGATAAGAGGGTGGTATGGCTTCAAAGGGTGAGAACAGGGTCATTGGTGAGGAATGTATAGCTATCCTTACAGTAAAGTGTGAGCTAGCCATAGCAGGATGGAAGTAGCAAAGAGTAAAGCAGACTACTTCCAAACTGCTGTGCAAAGTAAATGGTAGTGACTGTGTGGCAAAACAATTAGAGAACTTCTGAGAGCAACTGAATAAAATGAAGGGTAGTTAGATGTTTCTGCAGCTTCTATTATTGATTCTGAGTGAAGCATTACTTGCCCATGCCAGTGTTTTGACTATTCGGAAATAAAGAATACTGCACAGAGCTCGTGTAACATGAGGAGGTGAAATCTTTATGTTTTCCTCATAGGGTGATATTAACAAAATGATGGAAGCAACACATGTGTTGCCTACAGTTATCAAACATTCCTTTTCTATTTTTTTTTTCCAGAGGATAAAAGAATAAAACCTTTTCTTTTCTGAAAATAAAAATATACTCATCAGTTATTAGTTTATGATTTTTTTTCTATTATTTTTATTGTTCAAATATTGTTTTTTTTTCTTGGAACAACCAAGTTATTGTACCTACACTGTGTCCTGGATCACTAAGTTACTAAATCTCTGTCCAACAATTGCAACAGATATCACAGTTCCCCACAAAGTGTTAACTTTTTTTTAGTAATATCATTATGCTAGGTGATCAGTACTTAGCATTTTTTTTACATGGCAGCATGGCTCATTAACTAACTCCCATTTATATCAATGTTTCCTCAGCATTATGCCTTTTGCTGGGAATAGATTATTACCAGTCATCTCCTGAAGAGCCACCAGTCAACATTTATTGTGGCTGGTGGCTCTTTTTTTTCCAAGAAATTTTTATTGAAATAAGCATGGTTATATATTTCAATGGCTCTTAATCACAGTTGTCACTGACAGCGACTGTCCCCACTTCTGATCAGAAAACAATCAGCATGGTTTCTAAACCTGAGCTAGCAATTGATTGACAAAATAAGCCTTCAACCTGGAGATAAACACTGTCACCTTAAGGTAGCAGTGGTATTGTATTCTGAGATTGCCAGATACAACTGATAAAAAACATAAAAAATTTAAAAATAAGCACAGTATATACCCTAATATAATATACTGTATATATACTGTATCTCACAAAAGTGAGTACACCTCTCACATTTTTGTAAATATTTTATTATATCTTTTCATGTGACAACACTGAAGAAATGACACTGTGCTACAAAGTAAAGTAGAGAGTGTACAGCTTGTATAACAGTGTAAATTTGCTGTCCCCTCAAAACAACTCAATACACGCAATTAATGTATAATCCGCTGGCAACAAAAGTGAGTACACCCCTAAATGAAAATGTCCAAATTGGGCCGAAATAGCCATTTCCCTCCCCTGTGTCATGTAACTCAGGCGTGAATGGGGAGCAGGTCTGTTCAATTTGGTGTTATCACTCTCACTCTCTCATACTGGTCACTGGAAGTTCAACATGGCACCTCATGGCAAAAAACTCTCTGAGGATCTGAAAAAAAGAATTGTTGCTCTACATAAAGATGTTTAAAGGTGATGGTGCGCTTTTCTAAATTGGTGAGAAAATCATATATTGAACAATATATAAAATAAAAGATGAAAACCCAAATATCACAGTGATGGGTGAATGAAGTGTTGAATCAATTAATAAAGTCTTAAAAAACATTCAATGTGACTCCAACAAGTAAACCACTAAATTGAAAGTCCATAAAATAATGTGATCCAAAATAGTGGGAAATGGTGGAAAAAATCAAAATAAAAATCAAGGTGATGATAAGGTGTTCCCTCCACCTGGTGAAATGCCTCCTTAC
Organism: Pelophylax lessonae; assembly: GCF_965119305.1. Taxonomy (NCBI): domain Eukaryota; kingdom Metazoa; phylum Chordata; class Amphibia; order Anura; family Ranidae; genus Pelophylax; species Pelophylax lessonae. Next base: position 585,328,530 of record NC_138768.1, on the reverse strand, counting down.
CCGGCGGAAAGAAGGTAAGTGCCTGATAATAATAATCATATGGGTAAAGCCAGTGTCCTGATTCCACCTGCACACGTGCACAGTCACCCGGGTGATAAGTATATACAAGCCTCTTACCAGATGTAAGAGACAATCAAGCCTCTAGATATCATGGACATGAGGATGCTTCCTTAACACAATGGATGGATGGAATCGATCCCACTTTCTTCCCTCTGTACAAGCCAACGTATGTCTCCTATTCTTTAAGGTGAGTAGAATATACTCCCCACGATGTTCCAATGCACATAAAAAACAGATGGGACTGATAGTGCATTACCTTGATGACAAGCGGGATCGATGAATTACAAGCAAAGAGATGATTTCTGCATGCCTTCTCACAAATTGACGTCGGCGGAAAGCACGTTGTCGTTGAAAAGATTGGAGTATATTTGCGGCAGACAGACGCAAGTGCGTTTCAGATCCTTTTAGGTCGCAAGGACCTAAATCCTCTTTGATCCCTTTAAAGGATGGATCAATCCTCCACCAAACTTGTCCACTCCAGGTAAGTAGTTGATGTTCTAGGGTGGATCAGGATCAGGATAGTGGCCTCAGGCAGATGTATGTAAAAAGAAATGGTGGGGAAGCCAAAAAAATAGTGTAATTCCGTTTTTCATTAGAGAAATAAAAAAAAGTAAGAATTGGCTGCTTACAATGTGAAGTGCCTAGCCTGGCACTGGGTGGAAGCGCTCTTTGCAAACTGGGATCTGTGGAGATGACAATGTAGGTGTTCTGTCCTAGACAGTGTCTCACACACAGCCTCTGGTGGCGTGGCAGCGGTGGCGTGCGTTCCAGACAAAGCAGAAGTGACGTCGCTGGCTCTCTCGATTTCCGGTTTACAGAAGACCACAATGCATTTCACATTTATCGCGTCCTCAGGAAGTCTCTTATCATCTTATCATCACCTTGATTTTTATTTTGATTTTTTCCACCATTTCCCACTATTTTGGATCACATTATTTTATGGACTTTCAATTTAGTGGTTTATTTGTTGGAGTCACATTGAATGTTTTTTAAGACTTTATTAATTGATTCAACACTTCATTCACCCATCACTGTGATATTTGGGTTTTCATCTTTTATTTTATATATTGTTCAATATATGATTTTCTCACCAATTTAGAAAAGCGCACCATCACCTTTAAACATTTACACTACATATCATCTGGTTGCAGCCTTTCACTCAATCAGCGCACCCCTTTCTTTCAACATCTACATAAAGATGGCTGAGGCTATAAGAAGATTGCCAAGACCCTGAAACTGAGCTGCAGCATGGTGGCTAAGATCATACAGTGGTTTAACAGGACAGGTTCCACTCAGAACAGGCCTCGCCATGGTCGACCAAAGAGGTTGAGTGCACATGCTCAGCGTCATATCCAGAGGTTGTCTTCGGGAAATAGACATATGATTGCTGCCAGCATTTCTGTAGAGTTTGGAGGTGGGGGGGTTAGCCTGTCAGACCATACGCCGCACACTGCATCAAATCAGTCTGCATGCTGTCGTATTAGAAGAAAGCATCTTCTAAATATGATGCACAAGAAAGCCCACAAACAGTTTGATGAAGACAAGCAGACTAAGGACATCGATTACTAGAATCATGTCCTGTGATCTAATGAGACCAAGATAAACGTATTTGTTTCATATGGTGTCAAGCATGTGTGACGGCAACCAGGTGAGGAATACAAAGACAAGTGTGTCTTGCCTACAGTCAAGCATGTTGGTGGGAGTGCCATGGTCTGGGGCTGCATGAGTGCTGCCGGCACTGGGGAGCTACAGTTCACTGAGGGAACCATGAATGCCAACATGCACTGTGACATACTGAAGCAGAGCATAATCCCCTCCCTTGAGAGACTGAGTTGCAGGGCAGTATTCCAACATGATAATGACCCCGAACACACCTCCAAGATGACCACTGACTTGCTAAAGAAGCTGAGGGTAAAGGTGATGGACTGGCCAAGCATGTCTCCAGACCTAAACCCTATTGAGCATCTGTGGGGCATCCTCAAATGGAAGGTTGAGGAGCGCAAGGTCTCTAACATCCACCAGCTCCATGATGTTGTCATGGAGGAGTGGAAGAGGACTCTAGTGGCAACTTGTGAAGCTCTGGTGAACACCATGCCCAGGAGGGGTAAAGCAATGCTGGGAAATAATGATGACCCCACAAAATATTGACACTTTGGGCCTAATTTACATTTTAACTTAGGGGTTTACTCACTTTTGTTGCCAGCGGTTTAGACATTAATGGCTGTGTTGAGTTATTTTGAGGGGGCAGCAAATTTACACAGTTATACAAGCTGTACACTCACTGCTTTACATTGTAGCATAGTGTCATTTCTTCAGTGTTGTCACATGAAAAGGTATAATAAAATATTTACAAAGATGTGAGGGGTGTACTCACTTTTGTGAGATACTGTGTATATATATATATATATATATATATATATATATATATATATATATGTTGTTCATCCCTTGTGACAGTAATTAGGTTGATAAAAAACAATTATGAAGACAGTGTAAAAAATGAATGTAACTAAAATAATAATGCAATAAAGAAAAATCAGGTGCGAACTTCAGTCTGGCATGCATGTGTAAACGGCAATCACACCATACTATGAGGTATCACCGCGAACTTCAGAGCGAGAGCAGTAATTGTAGCACCAGATCTTCTGTGTACCATGATCTTTTATAGTTTACAAAACAATAGGGTATTATATTATATTTATGTGCACTAAAATTATTTAAAGTGTATTTTTTCAAAAACAATTGTTTTTGAAAAATAGCTAGGCAAAAATCATTTTACATAAAAAACTGTAAAAGCCAACATCCCCCCCCCCGGCCTTTGCTTTTAGAAAATATATAATGTTTTGGGGTTCTAACAAAAAAAATGCTGTTTTTTTACATGTACAGTATATAAGAAGTGTCAGAATAGACTTGGGAGGCAAATGGTTTTTAAGCTAAAGCTGTCCTCATTCCCTGTCATACACAAACTTTGATGCCCATAATTGGCTTTATCACTGCTGCTCTACTGTTCCCAATGGAATAATTGCAAACTGAGTGGCATGTTTTCCAAGTGACAATTTTTTTTGTAATATTAATTTTACTAAGAAATGTGTTTTGCTATAAAATATTCATTTTATTATTATATTTTCTCATTGTCAAAAATGTTTAGGTAGATGGTAATTCCAGCTTTTACAATTCAGTTATCAGCAATATTAAAAAAACTGACATATTGGCATAAGGTAATAGAGTATATTATTAAATAATATTCTCAAACCGTACAGTATGATGGAAAAATATTAGCACACAAAACAACTCTTATAGTTAATTCTTAACTAACTGGAGCAATTGGCTACAGCATCCTTACTGTACGCTAGCGCATGATAAAGTGATGCCTTAGTAAAAACTGGTTAATAATCATGTTTTGGGGTGGACTGGTTGTCCCCCTGTCTTTGTTTTTTGGTACTTACTTCTACTTAATACTTCAATGTACTATATTTCAGTACCATGGTCTTAATAGTATCACCAATCTATATGGACTAAATTGTGCATTCTGTACTTTTGGTTTACAATGCTTATAAGTGTGTAAAACCTCAAAGGATCTGTTGAAAAACCGTGATGTTTTGTGATTTGCCATTTGGGGAAGGCTCCCAGCCCTCCCCACCGGCAAATCACAATAGTACTGCAGGAGGGATTCCCTATCAACACCTAAGCAATTTTGCTTTCCCTTTGTACTGAAATACAGTACTGAAATTAAAACATGAAAACCATAATGATAGATAGATAGATAGATAGATAGATAGATAGATAGATAGATAGATAGATAGATAGATAGATAGATAGATAGATAGATAGATAGATAGATAGATAGATAGATAGATAGATAGATAGATAGATAGATAGATAGATAGATAGATAGATAGATAGATAGATAGATAGATAGATAGATAGATAGATAGATAGATAGATAGATAGATAGATAGATAGATAGATAGATAGATAGATAGATAGATAGATAGATAGATAGATAGATAGATAGATAGATAGATAGATAGATAGATAGATAGATAGATAGATAGATAGATAGATAGATAGATAGATAGATAGATAGATAGATAGATTTTAAAAAAAAAACTTGTTTTCTCTCCTGGTAATTTATTTAATGGTATGTCTGTGATTATTTTCAGAATTTAGAATTTAAAACTCTCATCTCACCAGAAACTGAAATTAATAAAAAATAGTTTTGACATCTGGATCATCTATATCAGGGATCCTCAAACTATGGCCCTGCAGCTGTTGCGGAACTATACATCCCATGAGGCATTGTAAAACTCTGACATTCACATACATGACTAGGCATGATGGGAATTGTAGTTCCTGAACAACTGGAGGGCCGTAGCTTGGTAATCCCTGATCTATATTATCTGGTATACAAATTATGCTTAAGATATTGCAATGGACATTTTCACAAAACTAAGAACAAACTAAATCTGGACTTTGGAAACCATTTAAATATTTTTACAATAGGATGTATATAGAGCTAATAGTGACAGAAGAGAATTTGCTAGAGTATTTGTGACCCTAACATCTCTACGTGTCAAGTGTAAAAGGTATTGTTGTCATGATATTCTTAAGGGAAAATTGAAGAAATAAGTGCATCACTGAATGGAAATAAAATGTATTACCCAGAATTGCCATCCCCCTTAATTAGCCTCAAGTGTTTGGCAAGATGCCTTGGGAGAACCTGACTGCATATCAGAATGATGAGTAGCTGCATTACATCTCTAATGCACATATAAAAAGGGTAATATTGACAACACTTCATGCTATTTAAAAAACTCAATGTGTGTCTCCAGTGCCCCTTTATTCAGGTGCATGTGAGTGGCTGTTAGTGTAATGGGGTCTTGTGATAAAAGTGGATGGCACTTTGCCATCAGAAATATGGTTTATTAATACTAAAAAAAGAATTTTAGCACATTTGAAATCCACCAATTTTCCTCAAAGCCTAAGCTTCTCGAAATATGCAACTGGCATCCGAGTTTTACTTTTTGCTGCAAAGCAGCTTAAATGAACACATCATGTATAATGCGATTTAAGGTATTACAGCTGTAATGAGATAAGTTTTATTTTTATTTTTACTTTTCCATTTACTGATGTAAAACTGTATCAGATGTTCAAACTGTTTGAAGAAAAAGCATTTAAGGGAAACATGTAAAAAAAATAAAATAAAAAAGATTAGCTTGATGCAAATAACCTTATCGATATACAGCATGTTACTATTTTATGAAATGTGTTTGTGTGAATTTTTCAGGTATTTAATCACTACGTGCACACTCTTGTTCTGAGCTGCAATGCTACACAGTAGTTTTACCTTACTACTTGCTACACATGCTCACAATGCCAGACAGTTATCTATTTCACCAAAAACAATGCGCTCCCTGTGTGGCTGATGTCTTGTCTCAAAGCTTGTTAAAGTGGGCCTAGATATATACAGAAAGGTGTACAAATGCTAAGTAATACAAGTATTTTATTTTATTTTTTTTACCTTTAACAGCAATCACTATCCAAGACAATGCCTTTCTCATTAAAAGGGGTTTCCCCATCTTAGTTATGGCGCTATCCAATATTAATGAAGTTGAAGTTGTTGCAGGCAAATGTACTGTTTACCTTGCAAAGAAAGTTGCAGTTTGCAAAGGAATTTTCCCCAGAGTTGAATGAATGGGGTGCAATTCTGCTAACTTCCATCAGCCAATCACGTGCAAGAAAAAAATTATTTTAGTATTTTTTTTTCCTGCCCATAATTTGGTATTCTTCGCAATGTGAAATTGCACCACACTAAGCTCTGGGGATAATTCCTTTGCAAAGTGTAAAGACTCTTTTACTTTAATAAATCAACCTCACTTTAAGTATAAAGCCTCGTACACACGCAACGAATTTCCGCCGACCGGTCGTCCGTCTTTTGTCCAGAGTGGTGTCTGTTGGTTGGAATGTGCTCTAGACTGCACACGAATTTTCCCGCACGACAGAATTCTACTTCAGAAGTGATGTCATGTGTTGGATTGCTTTCTTTGTGTTTTTTCATCTCTGAGCATGCCCAGTCTTGCTCATAAGATTTTTCCCCATCGAAATCTGTACTGACTGCACGAAAATCGGACGTGTTTTGACGGTCGACAAAAATTATATAGCCTGCACACCAGGATTTTTTGGGCCGAAAAGTTGGAGTCGGTTGTCGGAAGCATCATACTAACAAGCTGAAGATCGGCAGATCGGTCATCGGACGAAAATTCCCGGCCGAATTTAGACTCGTGTGTACGAGGCTTTACACAGAGCCATTGTACTAGCTAATCTTCCCTGGATCTTGTCGCTAATACACACATTTCTATTTTTATTGCAATCACAAAAATACAAATGTGTTTGTTAAGAATATACTATACATGTAAGAAGATAGATAGATAGATAGATAGATAGATAGATAGATAGATAGATAGATAGATAGATAGATAGATAGATAGATAGATAGATAGATAGATAGATAGATAGATAGATAGATAGATAGATAGATAGATAGATAGATAGATAGATAGATAGATAGATAGATAGATAGATAGATAGATAGATAGATAGATAGATAGATAGATAGATAGATAGATAGATAGATAGATAGATAGATAGATAGATAGATAGATAGATAGATAGATAGATAGATAGATAGATAGATAGATAGATAGATAGATAGATAGATAGATAGATAGATAGATAGATAGATAGATAGATAGATAGATAGATAGATAGATAGATAGATAGATAGATAGATAGATAGATAGATAGATAGATAGATAGATAGATAGATAGATAGATAGATAGATAGATAGATAGATAGATAGATAGATAGATAGATAGATAGATAGATAGATAGATAGATAGATAGATAGATAGATAGATAGATAGATAGATAGATAGATAGATAGATAGATAGATAGATAGATAGATAGATAGATAGATAGATAGATAGATAGATAGATAGATAGATAGATAGATAGATAGATAGATAGATAGATAGATAGATAGATAGATAGATAGATAGATAGATAGATAGATAGATAGATAGATAGATAGATAGATAGATAGATAGATAGATAGATAGATAGATAGATAGATAGATAGATAGATAGATAGATAGATAGATAGATAGATAGATAGATAGATAGATAGATAGATAGATAGATAGATAGATAGATAGATAGATAGATAGATAGATAGATAGATAGATAGATAGATAGATAGATAGATAGATAGATAGATAGATAGATAGATAGATAGATAGATAGATAGATTTTAAAAAAAAAACTTGTTTTCTCTCCTGGTAATTTATTTAATGGTATGTCTGTGATTATTTTCAGAATTTAGAATTTAAAACTCTCATCTCACCAGCAACTGAAATTAATAAAAAATTGTTTTGACATCTGGATCATCTATATCAGGAAACCTCAAACTACGGCCCTGCAGCTGTTGCGGAACTATACATCCCATGAGGCATTGTAAAACTCTGACATTCACATACATGACTAGGCATGATGGGAATTGTAGTTCCTGAACAACTGGAGGGCCGTAGCTTGGTAATCCCTGATCTATATTATCTGGTATACAAATTATGCTTGAGATATTGCAATGGACATTTTCACAAAACTAAGAACAAACTAAATCTGGACTTTGGAAACCATTTAAATGGCTTTACAATAGGATGTATATAGAGCTAATAGTGACAGAAGAGAATTTGCTAGAGTATTTGTGACCCTAACATCTCTACATGTCAAGTGTAAAAGGTATTGTTGTCATGATATTCTTAAGGGAAAATTGAAGAAATAAGTGCATCACTGAATGGAAATAAAATGTATTACCCAGAATTGCCATCCCCCTTAATTAGCCTCAAGTGTTTGGCAAGATGCCTTGGGAGAACCTGACTGCATATCAGAATGATGAGTAGCTGCATTACATCTCTAATGCACATATAAAAAGGGTAATATTGACAACACTTCATGCTATTTAAAAAACTCAATGTGTGTCTCCAGTGCCCCTTTATTCAGGTGCATGTGAGTGGCTGTTAGTGTAATGGGGTCTTGTGATAAAAGTGGATGGCACTTTGCCATCAGAAATATGGTTTATTAATACTAAAAAAAGAATTTTAGCACATTTGAAATCCACCAATTTTCCTCAAAGCCTAAGCTTCTCGAAATATGCAACTGGCATCTGAGTTTTACTTTTTGCTGCAAAGCAGCTTAAATGAACACATCATGTATAATGCGATTTAAGGTATTACAGCTGTAATGAGATAAGTTTTATTTTTATTTTTACTTTTCCATTTACTGATGTAAAACTGTATCAGATGTTCAAACTGTTTGAAGAAAAAGCATTTAAGGGAAACATGTAAAAAAAATAAAATAAAAAAGATTAGCTTGATGCAAATAACCTTATCGATATACAGCATGTTACTATTTTATGAAATGTGTTTGTGTGAATTTTTCAGGTATTTAATCACTACGTGCACACTCTTGTTCTGAGCTGCAATGCTACACAGTAGTTTTACCTTACTACTTGCTACACATGCTCACAATGCCAGACAGTTATCTATTTCACCAAAAACAATGCACTCCCTGTGTGGCTGATGTCTTGTCTCAAAGCTTGTTAAAGTGGGCCTAGATATATACAGAAAGGTGTACAAATGCTAAGTAATACAAGTATTTTATTTTATTTTTTTTACCTTTAACAGCAATCACTATCCAAGACAATGCCTTTCTCATTAAAAGGGGTTTCCCCATCTTAGTTATGGCGCTATCCAATATTAATGAAGTTGAAGTTGTTGCAGGCAAATGTACTGTTTACCTTGCAAAGAAAGTTGCAGTTTGCAAAGGAATTTTCCCCAGAGTTGAATGAATGGGGTGCAATTCTGCTAACTTCCATCAGCCAATCACGTGCAAGAAAAAATTATTTTAGTATTTTTTTTTCCTGCCCATAATTTGGTATTCTTCGCAATGTGAAATTGCACCACACTAAGCTCTGGGGATAATTCCTTTGCAAAGTGTAAAGACTCTTTTACTTTAATAAATCAACCTCACTTTAAGTATAAAGCCTCGTACACACGCAACGAATTTCCGCCGACCGGTCGTCCGTCTTTTGTCCAGAGTGGTGTCTGTTGGTTGGAATGTGCTCTAGACTGCACACGAATTTTCCCGCACGACAGAATTCTACTTCAGAAGTGATGTCATGTGTTGGATTGCTTTCTTTGTGTTTTTTCATCTCTGAGCATGCCCAGTCTTGCTCATAAGATTTTTCCCCATCGAAATCTGTACTGACTGCACGAAAATCGGACGTGTTTTGACGGTCGACAAAAATTATATAGCCTGCACACCAGGATTTTTTGGGCCGAAAAGTTGGAGTCGGTTGTCGGAAGCATCATACTAACAAGCTGAAGATCGGCAGATCGGTCATCGGACGAAAATTCCCGGCCGAATTTAGACTCGTGTGTACGAGGCTTTACACAGAGCCATTGTACTAGCTAATCTTCCCTGGATCTTGTCGCTAATACACACATTTCTATTTTTATTGCAATCACAAAAATACAAATGTGTTTGTTAAGAATATACTATACATGTAAGAAGATAGATAGATAGATAGATAGATAGATAGATAGATAGATAGATAGATAGATAGATAGATAGATAGATAGATAGATAGATAGATAGATAGATAGATAGATAGATAGATAGATAGATAGATAGATAGATAGATAGATAGATAGATAGATAGATAGATAGATAGATAGATAGATAGATAGATAGATAGATAGATAGATAGATAGATAGATAGATAGATAGATAGATAGATAGATAGATAGATAGATAGATAGATAGATAGATAGATAGATAGATAGATAGATAGATAGATAGATAGATAGATAGATAGATAGATAGATAGATAGATAGATAGATAGATAGATAGATAGAAGGCAAACAAGAATAAATCAGACTTATAATTATTTCTCAAGGCTTCTATGACAATGTGCAAAGTATTTTTCTTTATGTTGGGTCATCGGCACAAACGTTTTTTATTATACATCACAAAGGGTGTAAAGTATTTCTGTACTCATAATATAGAACTGCATATGGTATTTTGTTCTGGCCAAACACCTGTTAATTTCTATTGATAGCATGTGAAATTAACAGGAAAACAATACCAGCTGCATTCATGTCATTCTTGAAAAATAGGTTACATTTATGGATATGGAATTATTCATGCAGTTTATTTTTACATAGATTAAAGGATAACTAAACCCAAGAACAAAAATGTAATATATTGTAGCTTACAGTCCTTAGATGCGGTGGTTGCATTTAGTGTTGAGCGAACACGGACTCTATTATTCAGGTTCGTACCGAATAATTGGATTTTTGTTACCCGAACACGGACCTGAAAACTTTACTGTATGTTCGGGTTTAAAATCCGTGTTCGGTAATTTTATTTCCTGTTTTGTATGTAATGGCGCGCTTTTAATGGCGGGCTTTCAACAGCCAATCAACAAGCGTTTAACTGGTGTGCGCCATCCCACCCATGCCTACTAATGTATTAGTAGCTGTGATTGGCCATCTGAAGCATGTGACAATGTCTTTATAAGTTCGAGACCCAGCGCGCTGCGCCATTCTGCTGTAGTATTAGGGAGAGAGCACACATCATACGTGCTGGCTGCTGATTAGGGACAGACAGTGAAAAATTGTGTCCGAAAAGAATGCAGGGACAGGTCGGAGTGTAGGCAGGGAAAGTTATTTGAGCATTTTAGGGACAGGCTGCAGAGATTAGGCAGGGACAGTCTACATCGATTTTGCTGTGTGGGGGGTGGTGCAGTGAACGATCTTTTTGAGCATTTTAGGGACAGGCTGGAGGGGTTAGGCAGGGACAGTCTACATCGATTTTGCTGTGTGGGGGGTGGTGCAGTGAACAATCTTTTTGCCCTCACTTGAGCCCACTGAGGAGGAGGAGGAGGGAGAACAAAATCTATTTTTATCAGTCTGTTGTGAGCAGCGTTCAGCTATATTTTACTACAGATTGCTGTTCTAATCTGCTATTAAAAAATTAAGTTAAAGGGGAATTTTTTTTAAGAGCACTTGCCATGCTCTTAACTACGTTTTGCAGCACTCTAGCCCTTTCCATTGGTGTTTTAGAGTCATTTTAGTGCCTGAAAGTTTGGGTCCCCATTGACTTCAATGGGGTTCGGTGTCCGGGTAAAGTTCGAAAAAAGTCCGGGACACGACCGAACACGGACATCCAGGTGTTCGCTCAACTCTAGTTGCATTATTTCCTTTTTTTTTTTCAAGCTAAGAATGTTTTCAGAAGGCACAGAAAACACCTGTTGAGCTTGCAAGAAATTCATTGACTTTGTTACTTCCATGAACTGCATGAAATATTATCTTACTTTCCTAGTGGTGTTCTGTAATTTACCAATTGTCCTGACCCCCTTTATAATGGGCATGAGGAGAAACTGATCCCTGGACTTGTTTGTTCCATAGGACAAGCAGACCCTTAAAACAATATAGAAATTTCATGGTTACAAAATTGTTAAACACAAAAGGGACGATTGCAAAAAATTGGTTCAATACAGAAGTCCCCACTATCAGGGAGTGGTGTGATAGAGTAGAATATATCTATGACATGGAATACCTGTGTAGCCTGGATGAAGAAAGAAATAGAACATTTCTCCAACAAATGGGAAATATGGTCTAATTTAAAAAAAAAAATAGAGATTACACCAAAATATGGAAAAAACAGGATAAAGATTAAAACAGGGTTATGTTAACTCTAGCTAGGTAAATAGAGGTAAACCGCAATAAGGGAAGATATCATGTATGGGGAGGATTGAGTTTGGGGCGGGAGGTTTTAGGGGGAATAATAAGAGTTTGTAATATGGAAGAGTTTTCTTTTTTTTTTTCTTGTTGTTGTATGTTAATCTGAAATGAAACTCAATTAAAAAAAAAAAAAAGAAATAAGGAGAAACTGACATGTTTGTAGTCCATATCTGGAGAGTAGCCAAGGGTGGCAACCATGGCTACCTCTATAGATACAGTGGAGGAGAGATGCAGCCACTCAGGGACAGGATTCAAAAGCACAACTTTTTTTTTTAGCTAGTTTTAGATAGAGTAGGGAAAGATTAGACCCTTAGTAGTTACTTTAAGTAAGAATAGCGTTGCTTTAAAGAGTAACTCCACTTTTGTTGAGAAAAAAAACCTTCCCCTCTGGGTGATCTATGTATATTACAAGGATTTTAGCAAACTCTGTTGCAGATTCCAACCTTTTGTTATTCTGATGAAATCCCTGTGTGTATTTGTCTGTGTCCATGTGGAAAGTGTGTCTAATGGGAGTGGTTTCATTATTATAAATCAGTTGCTGCACTTGCAGGGCTCTAATGAGGAAAATTGCTGGATCTGCATCCCTTTAGACGTGTTCCTATTGGGAGTATCCCACCTCAATGACATTTTTGTTGCAGGGGATGCCAGAAATCTGACTTGTATCTTAGTGAAAAGAGTGGAAAATTCAGTGAGCCAATCACACAAACAGGAAATTATGTTTCTGGTGTGTGGCCAGTACACATTCTGTGTACAGAACAGCTCTGGGTAGCCATAATGCTTTGAATTTTACTGAAAATTTCAGTGGCTGCAAATTGAAAAGGAAAGGCAAATTTGCTATTTTTCCCCCCACAAAAGTGGAGTAACCCTTTAACAGTTAAAATTTCTGCTACTTAAAGTGACATTAAATGATAACTTTATTCTCCAAAATTCATCCATACACATCCACTTATTAATGTCCCTGTAACCTTTTTTTTCCATTAAACTGTTTCCTAATGTGTTTTTCTGCATACTTGTAATGTCCTCTGTGAGCCCTTCACTTCCATTTGTTTGGAACGAGCAGTGCACCTTAGTTGTGTTCATGTGCACTGCTCTATGCACACTACACATTTTAGATTCCCTAATCCCTAGTCTCAGGAGCAAGCGAGATAGGGTCACAATGTTCCTGCAAACAGTGGGACTATGTAAAGTAAACATAGCCATCCTCTAACAGGAAATCGAATCACAACAGCCAAATAAAAAAAATGATAAAAAAAAGGAATTTGGAGATAAGGAGAGTGATAGAAGGACCTTTTTTGAGTTAAGAAAATATAAAGACTTAAATAAAAGACTTAAAGCGGAGTTCCACCCTAAAAATTAAGTTCGCACCATCCGCTAGCTTAAATACACCTGAAAAAGAATTGGATAATTAAAATTTTTTTTTGTTTCACTTACCTTGTTTTAATGAAAATATACTTACCTTCCTTCCTCTTCCTCCCTCTGTGGACATGGCGCGCAAATTCACTTACTCCTTGCATTGACTCCTGGGCGATGAGCATCATCAATCCCAGGAGTCAATGTGCCTGCACCGGAGTCACTCGTCTCTTCCGGTGCAGGCGCGTCATTCCCTGCTGAACAGCTTCTGGGCATGCGCAGAAGCTGTTCAGGGATGACGCGCCTGCCCCGGAAGTGACGAGCAGAGCATTCTGGGACTCTGACGTAACCGAAGAGGACACTACGGCTTCAGATGCCCACACCTGAGATGGCAGCACTGGACAAGAAATTTTCAAGGTAAGTATTTCTTCTTACAGGTAAGTGAAACAGGGGACAGTTCAGAGGCTATCGTTGCTTAAATGCACTAGCCCTGACTGTCCCGGGGGTATTTTTAGCTTAAACATTTTTATTATGCCCGGAACTCTGCTTTAAATAAAATATACAAATATATTTTCTTACCTAAAAATTTGTAACATGTATTCTCTGTGAACCTTTAATAAAAACATGGAAAAAGAAAAAAAAAATTTTAAATCAGAATTTAGCATTATTTTTAATGGTTTGTAGAAGAGAAAACAAAGACAGAACAAATGCATGGTCAGATCCAAAAATCCAGTTTGATTGTCCAAACACATCTACATATGTAGTGTGCAATTAGTGCAGTCAAAACCATATTTAGATCATCATCTAATCATCAGTGATTCCCTAGTTTTATAAAAGGTGCCATGAACAGAATGCTAAAGCCCCCATGCTGTGTGTAAGTAGCATTTCGGCAGGCTTCATGTTATCTTTGGAATGGAGCGATGGCAAAGAACAATACATTTCAATTATAGCTGACTTCCTTTGCTTTGCTAAGAGTCAGCAATTTTGTGGTAGTTACTGTGTTTTACAGTCCACCTTCTTTATATGATACATATCCTTTTTTTTTTTTTTTTTTTTAACAAGAATGCAAAAAAAAAAGGTTTTGTGACATTCAGTAGCTCTGTCCTAATTTACACCTTTACTAGACCTACTGAAAAAATATCCATTCAACTGCTGTATGGCAGTATGTGGCACAAAGCACATTACCATTTGACCAAGCTATGGGTAGCACATGTATTTTAACAGGAAAGGTCATACAGTTTATCAGATACAGTTCCATTAAAGCTGAGTTGTATTACTTTCAAAGTAATTAGCTTTCTCTTTCCCTTCTTATCTCTGCCTATGTGAATTATCAACCCGACTACTATCCTGTCACACAGACACTTGTAATATGGCATCTTGAAGCTTCTGTGTTAATAACACGCAGTTTGTTTTATCTCTCTTGTTAGGGTCATGAAAGTCGTGGGACACCGCTGGGTTTTCTGTAAATCTAGACACAGTGGAAAGCAGAGAGCACCACAACAGAGGAGAGAATGCCTAATATATATACACGATTGAAGAAGGTATAAAAAAAGCTCTTGATCTTCCAAGGTTAGATTTTGCAATTATTGTACCACAAAAGCAGATACACTGAACCCACACAATGTGAAATCACTGCATTTGATACGGTACCAAATTTTTTTGAGCTTCTAAAAATTCATGAACTTTAACCACTTGCCAACCGCCCGCCGCAGATATACTACGGCAGGCAAGCTCGGCTGCAGGAGTGCCTCCATTTGCCAACGGGGAAGCTGATTCATGGGGCCAGCGGCTGCGATTGCCGCCGGGCACCCGCGATCGCTCCCCATGGAGAGAGAACGGCAGTCTGCTGTTGTAAAGCAAACTGTTATTCTCTCAGGAATTAGCACAGAGTGCCTGTGTTCCTCCTATTTAGGATCACAGGTCTCTGTATTGATTCCACAAGCCCATCCCCCCCACAGTTAGAAAACACCCCCTAGGCATACGCTTAACCCTTTGATCGCACTTCCTTGCCAGTGTCATTAGTACAGTAACAGTGCATATTTTTAGCACAGATTACTGTAGTAATGTCATTGGTCCCCCCAGTTAGGGGTCTGATTCAGCACTGCGTTAATTTAACAGAAAATTGCGAGGTCATGTGACGCTGTACCCAAAAAAAAAAGGTGACCTTTTTTTCCCACTAATAGAGCTTTCTTTTGGTGGTTTTTGATCACCTTTGCGTTTTTCTATTTCTTGTGCTATAAACAAGAAAAGAGCGACAATTTTGAAAAAAAAAAAATAATAATTTTTTACTTTCTGCTATATAACATTCCCAATAAAAAAAAAATAAAAATATTTTTTTTTTCATCCTTTTAGGTCAATTTGTTTTCTGCTACATATTTTTGCAGCGATCGCGGGTGCCCGGCTCACGGGAAACTATCGCAGGTGCCCGGTGGCATTTTCAGCTGCCAGCCCCATGTCTCGGCTCCCGCTGGTGAGCTGGCGTGGGCTTGCGCCCACAGGATCGCTCCCACGAACCGATGTACAGGTACCAATGTACAGCTCCCGCGAACCGCCGTACAGGTACGGCAGGACCGCGCAATCTTATGTTAAAGTAACACAGTGCTGAATCAGACCCCTAACTAACATTTTTGACACTTTTGGGGGGGGGCAGTGACATTACTACAGTAATAAGTGCTAAGAGTATGCACTGTTACTGTAATAATGGCACTGGCAGGGAAGGGGTTAACCCAGGGGCGCTCAAAGGGTTAAGTGTGAGCCTAGGGGGTGTTTTCTAAATTGTGGGGGGTAGACTTGTAATATCAACACAGAGACCTGTGTTCCTAAATAGCAGGAACACAGGGGCTCTGTATTGATAGCAGAGAGTACAACGGTCTGCTGTGTTTACAACAGCAGACCGCCATTCTCTCTTCATGGGTATCGATATCAGGTGCCCAGCGGCAATCTTGACTGCCAGCCCCATGCCTCGGCTTCGCCGCTGGTGAGTGGGCACGGGCGCGTACCAACATGATCACTCCCGCAAACCACCGTACAGGTACGGGGATATGCGGGAACCTGCCGACCTGCCACAGTATAACTGCAGCGGCTGGTCGGCAAGTGGTTAAAGGTTGAACCTTGGAATAAAACATGGATAAATAGAGCCCTAAATTTCACTCACTTAAGGTTTGCATCTACTTTAAGGTATACTGAAATGGCAATTTAGGATGCCTTAAGTGCACTTTCAGATGCATTAATTGCTCTTGCAGCTTATGAATAAGGCCCCTTTCACACAGGTGCCCCCGTGAAGCACAATCTGATTGCTCAGTGGGGGATCTCTCCGCTGATCCCGGCTGACAAGGCAGATGACAGATCCATGTTGGCTCCACTATGCAGAGAGGACACGGACACAGTCCTGCTCTCCTCTATTGGGCAATTGAATGGAAACGGACGGCCTGTCTATTTCCATCTGATGCCATCTAATCCACCAGGTGGATGGGGATAGGACAGCCACCTGTCTGTTTTTGGCAGATTGGACAGCCGTGGGTGTCAGCAGACATTTCCACTGACATCCGCTGCTCAATAGAAGAGACTGGAGAGTCCGATCCGCCTGAAAAAATGACAGGCGGACCTAATCAAGTCGCCCATGTGAAAGGGGCCTAAAGATTGAGGGTTACCATGGTCTTACTTTATCAGGTGCATTTCAGGTATGCAAAGTACACAGAACTTTTCCAGACACATACATCATTAGGGAAATGCTATATATTACCAAAGACATACATTAGTAGTGACATACATTACTTATATGGCATACATGTGCAAATGTATTAGATCAACTTATTTACAATGTCATTGTAAAAAACAGAACTATTCTGAATGAAGTCAGAGTCTCAGAATATGAATACATTTCAATGAAGCTACGAATGAATAAGGAAATCGAGGACATAAACCTTTGAAATAAAAATGTAGAGATTTTACATTTACTTTTATCTTTCTTTTCTGGATTTTGCATGGGAAAAACACAATAATGTTTTATGATTGAAAAATCCCGTAATGCAGAAATACTGCAGCACCACACTGGTAAACAAATTAGCAGTCATTACCACATAGCTTGATCTAACCAAGGCATGGACAGAATTACAATAAGAGGATAGGGAATTAGCTCTAGTGCACATGCATCATCATACCCAGCTGTCCAGTATACACATTCAGCAATAGCATGTTACACTTTACACCAAATCAATACAAATCACATCACAATGGGACTATTATTTCATAGTCTCTGTCATCCTGCTTTTCTGTTTTCTGCATGCTAGCAGCTTGTGAAGCATAGGTGGGTGTCAGAGTTGTGCAAATACTTATACTTATGAATGATGCATGAAACTACTACTAAGATTACTGCATAATTTACAAAATGTGTTTATGAAAACATACTTTTTTTGACTGAATACATAACATTTTCTATACAATCACAGGAGGTGCACTTTTACAAACCACATTGAAATGGAAGGGGTGGGGGGGGATGGTTGAGCATCAAAGCCATATTGGTGTGTGTAGGTGTAGATGAAAAATTACACTGATTTGAAATGGAGATGAAAAATGGCACATTAACTAATGACTTAAACTCTGTATACATACAGGTGGGGAAAATAAACTTAGATTAATGCTATAACAATTTTCTACCACACAGTTTTCTAATCATCATGCCAGATCTCCCCGTACTTTATAATGATAATATTGCCTTGAAGGGGTTAAGTGGTGTGCTGTTATGCTAGATAGGATCAGAAAGTACCTATACACCAGAACCTCAGATCATTTGTGCTGGGGCAATCAGAAACATAAGGCCTCTTTCAGACGGAGCGGAATCCGTCAAGCATATCCGCCTGCTCAGCGGGGCATCCCTCCGCTGATCCCCGCTGAACAGGCGGATCACAGGTCTGTGTCCTCTCTGCTATGCAGAGAGGACACAGACACAGCCCACTGTTCTCTATAGGGCAGTCGGATGGAGGTGGACTGCCTGTCTATTTCCATCCGACTGTCATCCAATTCGCTGGACAGATGGCAAACATATCCCCATTCGTCTGTTTTTAGCGGACCGGATCGGATGCCAATGGGTGTCAGTGGACATAAGTCCACTGACATCCACTGCTCCATATAGAACAATGGATGGTCCGATCGGGTCTGCCTGAAAAACAGACAGATAGACCCAATCTGTCTGCTGGTGTGAAAAGGGCCTTAAAGACAATTGGGCGAATTAACTAAAGTTCTAATGATACATTTTTGCTGCTATGGTCCTTTAACTGCTTTCCGTCTGGCCATAGTACATACATGGCCAGGCAGGAGCATCGCAGATGTGCGTGGATGTATCTGTACTCCTTCCCACATCATCTTCTTGTGTGCACTTTCTAGAGGATGCAGAAGGGGGATCTGTGACCTGTTGTGTCCTCTGGACACAAACAAGCACTGATCGCTGTAACGGGCCACTGTGAGTAGCCCTGGTACCATGTGCTCGCTGTAACCAATAAGAAATTTGAGTAAAAAACATAAATTTTGGTTTTCTTTCCTGCGTTTTCCAAAAACTTGCAGGAAAAAAATGAAATTTTCAAAAGACTCACTATGCCTTTCAGAAAATACCTTGGAGTGTTTGCTTTCTAAAATAGGGTCATTGTGTGGGTGTTTCTACTTTTCTGGTGCTCCATTTCCTACAAAATCATGATAGGTAGTCTGGACATTAGATATTTAGTTTAGTTTAGTTACTTAGAACGCCTGAAGATTCTCCTTGGGTTATGGGACCCTATATGCAGCTAGGCTGTGAAAAAGTCTCTTATACAGTATGTAATATCCCCATACTCAAGAGGAGTATCAGAATGTGTTCTGGGGGGGGGGGGGAGTAATTATAAGTTTATTATGCTGTGTTTGACCAATAACTTGGTAAAATGACAATTGTCTGGAAAAAAAAACTCACCACGCCTCTTACTAAATATTTTAGAGTGTATCCTTTTCAACAGGGGTAATTTGGGGGTATTTGTACTGTCTTAGAATTTTAGGGCCTTATGAAATGAGATGCAGAATCAGTCAGTACATCAGGACTAATCGATTTCCACATACAGTACTTCACAAAAGTGAGTACACCCCTCACATTTTTCTAAATATTATATTATTCCTTTTCATGTGACAACACTGAAGAAATGACACTTTGCTACAATGTAAAGTAGCAAGTGTATAGTTTGTATAACAGTGTAAATCCCCTCAAAATAATTCAGCACACAATCATTAATGTCTAAACCGCTGGCAACAAAAGTGAGTACACCCCTTAGTCAATATGTCCAAATTGGGCCCAAAGTGTCAATATTTTGTGTGGCCACCATTATTTTCCAGCATTGTCTTAACCCTCTTGGGCATGGAGTTCACCAGAGCTTCACAGGTTGCCACTGGAGTCCTCTTCCACGCCTCCATGGTGACATCATGGAGCTGGTGGATTTTAGAGACCTTGCGCTTCTCCACCTTTCGTTTGAGGATGCCTCACAGATGCTCAATATGGTTTAGGTCTGGAGACATGCTTGGCCAGTCCATCACCTTTACCCTCAGCTTCTTTAACAAGGCAGTGGTTGTCTTGGAGGTATATTTGGGGTCGTTATCATGTTGGAATACTGCACAGGGGCCTAGTCTCCAAATGGAGGGGATCATGCTCTGCTTCAGTATGTCACAGTACATTTTAGCATTCATGGTACCCTCAATGAACTGTAGCTCCCCAGTGCCGGCAGAACTCATGCAGCCCCAGACCATGACACTCCCACCTCTATGCTTGACTGTAGGCAAGACACACTTGTTTTTGTACTCCTCACCTGGTTGCCACCACACACGCTTGACACCATCTAAACCAAATAAGTTTAACTTGGTCTCTTCAGAACACAGGACATGGTTACATTATTCCATGTGCTTAGTCTGCATGTCTTCAGCAAACTGTCTGCAGGCTTTTTTTGTGCATCATCTTTAGAAGAGGCTTCCCTCTGGGACAACAGCCATGCAGACCAATTCACTGTGCAGTGTATGGTCTAAGCACTGACAGGCTGACCCCCCCCCCCCACCCCTTCAACCTCTGAAGCAATGCTGGCAGCACTCATACGTCTATTTCCCAAAGACAACCTCTGGATATGACGCTGAACATGTGCACTCAACTTCTATGGTCGACCATGGCGAGGCCTGTTCTGAGTGGGACCTGTCCTGTTTAACTGCTGTATGGTTTTAGCCATGGTGCTGCAGCTCAGTTTCAGGGTCTTGGTAATCTTCTTATAGCCTAGGCCTGTAGAGCAACAATTCTTTTTTTCAGATCCTCAGAGAGTTCTTTGCCATGAGGTGCCATGTTGAACTTCCAGTGACCAGCATGAGAAAATGAGAGCGATAACACCAAATTTAACACACCTGCTCCCCATTCACACCTGAAATCTTGCATCACTAACAAGTCACATGACACCGGGAAGTTAAAATGGCTAATTGGGCCCAATTTGGACATTGTCACTTAGAGGTGTACTCATTTTTGTTGCCAGCAGCTTAGACATTAATGGCTGTGTTTTGAGTTATTTTGAAGAGACAGCAAATTTACACTGTTATACAAGCTGTACACTCACTACTTTGCATTGTAGCAAAGTGTAATTTCTTCATTGTTGTCACATGAAAAAATATAATAATAAAATATTTACAATAATGTGAGGGGTGTACTCACTTTTGTAAGATACTGTATGTATATATATATATATATATATATATATATATATATATATATACGATAGATTGTAGACATTTTTTTTTTTAACCAAATAAATTTAGCAGAATACATTATGGCCTAAATTTATGAAAACAAAAAAAAAAAAAATAGATTATTTGTTTGCAAAATTCTATATCAGAAACTAAGAAAACATTTATTTTTTTCGAAATGTTCAAGCTTTTCGTTTATATAGCAAAAAGAAAAAAAAACTGTGGTGATTAAATAACACCAAAAGGAAACTATCTGTCTGAAAAAAAAAAAAAAGGTAAAAACTTAATTTGAGTATGTGTTGCATGCTTGAGTCATTATCATTTATAGCGAGACAGTGCTAAAAGTGGAAAATTGGCCTGGACTGGAAGGGAGTGAGTCTCTGGGTCTTGGGGTGTTTTAAATGCCGTACACTGGATTCAAAAATAATTTCAGCCCATTTCAGTAGCTTTACCGGTATGTGCAGCACATGTACTTTTGTAAAGTGGCACTATTAATACACCATACTCAAAAAGAATGTCCAGTTTATAGAAAATTAAATTATGTAATTAGGACCAACTATAGGTTTGTGTACAGAGATAGGCGAAGTACCTGTCTCGGGGGGGGGGGGGGGGGAGTAGCAGCAGCAAACATTCTGCTCTGCTACACAGCATACAGAGACAGGTATTTTGCCTGTCTCTGCACACCTGTCACAGGTTCTTAAGCATCTTGATGGCCTCACATCCAATAGCCGCCTCCTAACAACCAGTGATCAGTGGCTGGAGCCTGATGGGGAAGCTGAGGCCCTAGTTCTTCATTAGGTCCACACTCCCCTTGTGAGTGACAGAAGGCAGCTGGTGGTTTGCAGCAGATACATAAATCTGTCATCCACACCAACATTTGTTGTAAGGAGGCATGTCAAAATTCTAAAGAGTGCTTTAACCACTTTACCACCGGAGGATTTTGCTGTCTTACGTCCAGGCCACTTTTTGCGATTCGGCACTGTGCGACGTTAACTGACAATTGCGCGATCGTGCGACGCCGTACCCAAACCAAATTTACGTCCTTTTTTCCCACAAACAGAGCTTTTTTTTGGTGGAATTTGATCACCTGTGCGATTTTTACTTTTTGCGCTATAAACAACAAAGAGCATAAATTTTGAAAAAATAACAATATTTTTCAAATTTTTTATAAAAATCCAAATTTTTTTAAATTTTTGGCCAATTTGTTTTTTGCTACCTATTTTTGTTAAAAAAAATCACAATAAGCGCATTTTGATTGGTTTGCGCAAAAGTTATTGCGTTTACTAACTAAGGGAAAGATTTCTGTAATTTTTGGTGTTTTTTTTAACGAGTAATGGTGGCAATTTGACTGACATTTTTGACACTTTTGGGGGTACCAGTGACATTACTACAGTAATCAGTGCTATAAATATGCACTGTTACTGTAAAAATGACACTGGCAGGGAAGGGGTTAATTTTATTGGAGGGGGAGGGGTTAATGTATGCCTGGTGCTTACTAACGTGTGTGGGGGGAGGTGACTGAGTGACACAGGGACAGATCGCATGTTCAGCTATGCTGAACCCTGCAATCTGTCACTGTTTGTCACTTAGGAGATCCGCCCGCTTTGTTTACACAAGCGGGCGGATCTCCAGACTCGATTCCCCGACAATCGGGGAAGAGCAGCGGCAATCGCCGCTGCTCCTCCCCTGGCCCGACTCCCGCTGTGACTGAAAACAGCGAGAGCGAGCCTCCGGCGGCGTGCGAGCGCCGCCCACAAGGGGAGGAGTCCATCGACGTAGGTCTACGTCGCTGGACGGAATCGAGCCACTTTGCCGCAGTACAGACCCAGTGACTGGTCAGCAAGTGGTTAAATCACCCAAGCCTGTCTTAAAAGTAAAGCAACACTGCTGCAAGTTCCAAGTGCAAATATCTGCAGCAGCCTCCAAAACCTTTCTGTCATGGCCAAATCTATCCTAACACCAAGCTTCTCTGTTCTATTCTGCCTAATGTGCATTCCTATTTTTCTCTGAGATGACTGTCTTAGTGATGGGTCTGCAGGAATGTCAGCGATAGGGCTTAGCAGAAGGCTCCACCACTATCCTGAAGTGTAGGAGTAGTTCCTGTACAAACCAGTCAGGAATCAATGGAGACATTGACATCTTCATACCTGCCTACCTAGTCTCTTTAAAAATGCATTTGAAAGATCCCTAATAATTTCATAGTATGACTTCCCGTAGTCCATCATAGGCAATAAGGGATTACATTCAAATTTTCAGTATGTGCACTGCTTGCAAGTTATGTTTACACCTTATACTATCAGACAATCATGTGATAACACAAAATAAAATAATAAAAAAAAAAAAAACAAAGTAAAAAGTGTGTGATCATTTTTCTCAATTCAAATTACAAGCCAAAAAGAAAAATCTGTTTGGTTGCAGAAAACGCCTGCTGTACATTTCCCTTCTGGCTCCACTAGACCCAGTGTTGCCTAAAGTTGATGGAAATTTTTTCGGCCTAAACCATATCTATTACCGCTTTTGCATTTACAACAAAATCTGTGTTTCTTTCTCATCACCATAACCTCTGGTACAATATTATTGTATATGCTAATGATTAAAGTAATACAGGACAGATGGAGCACTCTTAATTAGAATGCTTGGCACAAGCCAGTGGTTGGCATATCAGTTAACTTCGAGTATATTCAATACTAAATGTTTATAAGTAGAAGGTGCCAAATCAATGCAATATGATAGTAAGCCAGACAAGGTTACTTGATTTAGCTGCTGTAGAAAATTGGTAGCTTATCATTAGCTGAATGGCTTGAGTATATATTGCATTACTCTCAAATGGTCACTTCTATTATTAAAGTTGGACTCCAGAGTAATTAGAAACATGTGGAGGATGGGTAAATAATGCATTTTGGGGCCATTTGCAGCTCTTTAACTGTTTTCTTGCAATCTTTTGTTAATTGACAGCATTGATAATTAGAGATCCAGACAATAATGTGTTTGTTTAGGGACTTTCTGTTATAGGGTGACAACACTCCCTGTCTCCTACTTGTACTTCCAGTTATGCAGACATAGTTCACTATTGCCAACATCAGAAAACCCACACTGCAAAATGCCATGAAGCTGCTTTTATATACCTGTGGACAGGACAATGTTTCATTTGTGTTGGAAATACTAATCTACCTGCAAATGTTACACCCTTTAAATGTAACCATTTATGACATCTGGCTGGCTTGCTTAGCAAAGATCACATAATATGCTTTTAAAGCGGAGTTCCACCCAAAAGTGGAACTTCCGCTTTAGGTATTCTAACCCCCTGACATGCCACATTTGGCATGTCATTTTTTTGGGGGGGGGGCGGGTACCTAGTTTTGACAGGTACCCGCTCCCACTTCCGCTCGGAGCGCCACGGCGCCCTGAGAGGAAGTTCTCCTCTCCCCCTCCCTCCCTGCAATCTTCTGGGACATGTTAGAGGTCCCAGAAGATTGCCGGCCAATCAAGACGCGCAGCGCGACTCGCGCATGCGCAGTGGGTACCCGGCTGTGAAGCCGCAAACTGTCACAGCCGGGTGCCCACAGCAGTGATGCCAGCGCCGAGGGAGAGGATCGAGGCTTCGGGCGGCCGAATCGCTGGACTGTTGGACAGGTGAGTGAAATGGCTGGAACTCCGCTTTAAGTACATGATTCTTTCAAAAGCATTCAGGCGTATTCAGTAATCTTGATTTACTAAAGGTGTAGGGACTGTTTATTTAGCAAAATGAATGTTCAGTGAGCTTACTAAAATATTAAAAATAGTTTTCACATTCGTGAATCAATCACATGCTCGTAAAAATTCTGTTTATTAAAACTGAAATCTAGGCAGAAATAAAAGACATACATAAATGCAGCTTACTAATCAATAATACATCTTTAAATATATTTTTAAAATGCAAGTAGTGTAGGTAACTGAATTTTAACCGGTATCAGCCTTTTGCAGACCCTGTACAGCAGGGCTGGAGTGTAAAGGGAGGAAACATTACAAAAAGTGATTCAGTTCCAGAAGCATGTTTATAGGAGGCAAAAAACAGAGTGACAAAGGGATGAGATCATTACCGTGCAGCTTCTCCTTTCACTATCCAAAAATAGGCTGAGTGCGAGTCTAAGAAACCTTGGACTTAAAGGAAATGGGTTGAACTATTCTGGTCATTAGGCTTACAGCTTCTAGCATCAGAAAAAATACTGAAGGGGAAATCTCTAGATTAAAGCTAAATATTGCAGCAAATGCTGGCTTTTGTATTTTATCTTTTAATAGGTTTTTCATTTTTATCTTGCTTTGCCTCTTGCCTTAAATTGCCATGTACATTGTTGAATTCCCTGTACTTACTAAACTTCACTTTTCTAGGTGAGCGGCCTCTACCCCTTCAGTAAATGAATCCTAAATAAATCAGAGAACAAAATGCAGGAGCCAAGAGGTACTTGGTTGCTGTAACCTACTACTGCACTTTGAAATTCAGCTTTGGTCTTTGCACTGCCTTTAAGAAAAACAAAATGCAGCTATATACACTTGCTTTATACAACATTTACAGCTAAAAGTACTTTTTTAATTTTATATATAACTATTTAAAAACAATTTAAAATTGGAACATTTTTTAGGAAAATAGTTGTGAAAAAGGAAGGAATGTGAAGGTTATATATTTGATGTCACTGTATTATGTTGTTCTGAACAGTTTTCGCTTTAGGGCTGCACTAATGCAAAAAAATGTGTTTTAATAAAGGATGCAGAGCATCTTCACACTGATGGCTGGAATCTGCTGTGGGGACAAGGGACATGAAGCACAACTTATAATTCTTCAGGGGTTTTTTAACTGATTTGTAGTGATGCCACTATGCAGGAAGCAGCCAGGCTCAGTCACGCTGTGCTTCCTTCCTCCAGGCTACAGTGAATGAGTGTAGCCAGGGAGTCATCATATTCTGATGCAAAGAACATTGCATGATCTTATCTATCTCTCAGAGCTGCAGGGCTATTTATCAATCTCAATAAAGTTTCTTCAAGTCTCCCAAACACATTTGTGTCCTGCTCTATATTTATTTTGTTGCAACATGGAACTTTGCTGCACTAAATCATCCTAACTAGTAATATGTGTTTCAGGAAAAAAATATTGCGATTGAAATTCATTATATATTTACACCGATTCACATTGTATACCCATTTCATACTCATAATTTTCTTTGTTCTTTAAAATTTCTGTTCTTCACAGTGTTATCCTGAATTTGGTCATTTTCCTCATATAGAAGCATTAAAATCTACATGTTAGTCTGCTCCTTAGTAGCAAGTACTGAATATTCCAATCCAACTTATTGACTTGCTGCAGTAAAATCATGCTAAAGATACTTGCTGCTGCTTTTTTGGATACTTCGTAGACAATACATTGTCTTCTGATCATACTAAAAATGCACTGCTAAACAGCAGTCAACTAATTTGTATACATTTTATAAAAAGATACTGCAATCATTCTAAAAAATAGTATTGATCTTAAAGCAGAAGTAGACTCCACCTTTCACTATTCAAAGTGCATCTTATATGCTATCAAATAATTGTTTCAAAGTTCTCCAAAAATGTAAGATTTTTTTATTTCTGACCTTTTTGTTTTAAAAAGGGATTTTAGATAAATATGTACGTGGTATGGTTGTTGGTGCCAAACGGGCTGGACTGAGTATTTCAAAAACTGCTGATCTACCGGGATTTTCACACACAACAATCACTAGGATTTACAGAAAATGGTCTGAAAAAGAGAAAATATCCAGTGAGCGACAGTTGTGTGGACAAAAATGTTTGCTGATGTCAGAGGTCAGAGGAGAATGGGCAGACTGGTTTGAGATGATAGAAGGCACCAGTAACTCAAATAACCACTAGTTACAACAAAGGTATGCAGAATACCATCTCTGAATGCAAAACACATTACTATCTCTAAAGACCACCCTGGGTGCCACTCCTGTTAGCTAAGAACAGGGAACTGAGGCTACAAATAGCACAGGCTTACCCAAACTGTTCAATAAAAAAATTGGAAAAATGTTGTCAGGTCTGATGGGTCACAATTGCAGCTGCGACATTCAGATGGTAGGGTCAGAATTTGACATAAACAATATGAAAGCATGGATCCATCCTGTCTTGTATCAATGGTTCAGGCTGGTGGTGTAATGGTCTGGGGGATATTTTCTTGGCACACTTTGGGCCCCTTATGCCAATTGAGCATCATTTAAATGCCGTGGCCTATCTGAGTATTGTTGCTGACCATGTCCATCCCTTTATGACTACAATGTACCTATCTTCTGATGGCTACTTCCAGCAGCATAATGCACCATGTCACAAAGCTCAAATCATCTCAAACTGGTTTCTTGAAAATGACAATGAGTTCGCTATACTCCAATGACCTCCCCTGTCACCAGATCTCAATCCAATCTTTGGGATGTGGTGGAACGGGAGAATCACATCATAGATGTGCAGCTGACAAATCTGCAGCAATTGCATGATGCTATTATGTCAATATGGACCAAAATATCTTAGAAATGTTTTCAACACCTGGTTGAATCTATGCCATGAAGAATTAAGGCAGTTCTTAAGGCAAAAGAGCGTTCAACTCAGTACTAGCAAGGTGTACCTAATAAAGTGTGAGTGTGTTATCCAAGGGTCCCAGACCTTCAATAATTTGGTATCTATACCTTCAAATAGGGAAATAAGCTTATCCTGGACCATGGTTTTCATAAACCTTTGTTGGACCAGAGCTAAGTTAGGTTTTGGCTAATGCCCATCGGGCTGCTGGGAACACCAATTCCACCAGCTTTCTCTGGTTATTGGTGAGGGTTGGTATTGGCTTTTGTAATAAGGCTTCCCAAAGGTAGTGGACAAGGGAGATATTTAGAACTGACCTAATTATAGTATATAGCCACCCCAAATTTGAGTTGCTTTGGGAAAGGACTACATTTTTTACTTTTTTTTTTTTTCAGTTGATGGCACAGAGTTGTGCATTTCCAGTTACTGTGTCATTCTCATCCTTGCCATACTAGAAGAGCACATCATTAGGGTGACTGCAAGCTCTTCCTTTGCTCCCACTCTTGTGATGGCCTTCCTACCTCAGGGCAAGTCTAGACATGTGTAGAATTTGTTTGTAATATGAGTGAAGAGCAGAAGAAGGCATGTAGGAAGTAGCATCAGGATGGACTGAAAATGGTTTTGACTTCAGTGGGAAGGATGTAGGCAGGCTGTAAGACTATACATCTCTGATAATTTAACATTTTATAAAGACTTGGAGAACATATGGTGGAATTTTGCATAGAATGCATTAAAATAAAAAGCCTTCTGACTATACAACTCCTTTTAGTTAATCTTGCTTTTTACTGCAAGGTCTACTTTAAGCATTGTTATTTACCAAACAGCTGTGCATTAGCCTTATTTTGGCTCTTAGAATAGGCCACAGGGGTCTCATCTTTAGTCCTATGGCTTTAATAATTTGAAAAAAAAAGCAGTAGAATTTACCAAACCTATTTCTAGTACTTGCTTTCAGCCTATTCTATTGCAAACCCAAATTCCTCAGACTAAAAAGGGAATATTATTATGGTTCCTTCTATCATTTCTGGTCCATTCTTTCCTTTCATAAGAAAACAAAACAGAATTACTAGAGGCAAACATTAACACAGTTATGCTAGTGCTTCATCACATGAATATTTCATATATCCATTTCTTAATATTTACATTACAAAGATACAAACATAAAGTAATAAAATTGGTCTAGAATGCCTTCGAGCTTCGTAAAAAAAAACAAAAAAAAAAACAGTCTTACAAGCAAAACTCAGGGTTAATTGTTAATTTAATGTCTAAACTACAAAATAAGGAAAATAAAAAGTAAGCCAAATGTTAAATAAGGACAATTATAAATATTTTATGCATTGTGCTTTTTCATAGTGTTTTGCTTTGCCTGTTTTATAAGAATTGCTATACAGCTTAATAAGCATATGTTAAGATGACTGTTTCACATTACAAGCAAAGAATACATTTGATTACTTTGACTTGCTTGACTAAATAAACTCTTGATTGCAATTTACATAAAAAAAATTCTAAGATTTCTTCTTCTTTTTTTTTTTTTAACTTCATAACAGACTAAGGATTGTCACATATAATACATTTACAGCAATGTAGTAATCCATTTTTTTCTTGTTAGCCTTATGGCCAGTATATCAAAGAGTATTTTAGGAGTTCATAATCTATTTGGGCTACATTCTATTCAGTTCAGAGTGGATTAAATTACCTCATCATGCTGAATACTATTAGAAACATACAAAGAGGTAGTCATCGAGACAGGCTTATCTTATCACAATGCAAAAAAAATTAACTGGATGGATGGTCTCTGCAGGCATTAGAGAT
The DNA here is from genome assembly GCF_965119305.1 of Pelophylax lessonae. NCBI lineage: Eukaryota > Metazoa > Chordata > Amphibia > Anura > Ranidae > Pelophylax > Pelophylax lessonae. The sequence continues at coordinate 585,299,140 of NC_138768.1, read as the reverse complement.
GAACATCCAAACAGAACACTGTATCTGTGGCCCAAATTTTCTATCATGATAGGCCCCCAGCTGCACAGCTCTACCTCTGGAAAAATAAAGAAAACTTGCTGCAGAATACACATCCTGAGTCAAGAAACTGAATCACACTACAGAGTGATACCGTACCCTAGTTTCCCATTCACTTTTTTTTTTTTTCTTAAGTAAAATAAAATCCTTAAAAAAAAACAAAAAAAAAAAACTGCCCATACTACCTAAACTGAAAAAAAATAATGCAACAACTACAATGAAGAAAAAAGGTGTGACCATCAATCCAGAGCGTACAAAAGGCCAAGTGAGGATAAATCTCCCTCAATTTTATAAATGTTTGGTGGATAATGTACGCTCTAGGCTTTATGCTTTATGTTTTAACTGCGAGTAAAAGACCTGTGGCTTCGTCACACTCAGGTGAATTTAAAAATTCTTGTCTCTAAAATTGACATCCTGAATTCACAATGCAAGGCCAATCGATGTGTACAGTCCTTTGAAGGTGAGATGAAGCTGGAGCAGCTGTGCAAGAGATTCCATCTCAACAATGCATTCATGATCTGTGAAGGTTTCATTGATAATGGTGGTGCAAAGATTCTTGAAAATCTGAAACCAGTTGTAACAGCAGTTAACAGTCTTTCAGTGACATACAGTGATTGTGAGAGGGGCTTCAGTACAATGAATTTGGTGATGTCACTCATTAGGAGTGGGCTTGGCATTGAATGCCTGTCTTCTCTTTTGTTTTTTAGTCTCATTGGCACTCCTGTGCATTTATGGGATCCTTTACCATATGTCTCAAAATGGCTGACCACACATCGCAGTGCAGATGATACTAATTCTCAAAAAGTTGATCATCTTGAACAGAGAGAGAGACTTTATTACTGTGTGTGGGATATTTTCAAATGGACTTTGTTACTTTTTTTTTTATACACTATTTGTTTTAGCAATTCTCTGCAAAACATTATCACACATTGTTCTTTATTTTTATTTTTTTGTTAGTACAGCATACAGGTTGAATCATTTTGTTGTTACATCTGTACTACATGTATTTGTTTAATGCATGTGAATTTGGGAGGTGTCCTCGTAAACTGGCACTTTACAATATTTGTTGCACTTTATTTGTTAAAAAAGTACATAATATATATTATACGTAGTATAAATACATAGTATATATATATATATATATATATATATATATATATATATATATAAACACACTTTTTGTATTTTGAGGTGGGGGTGGACTTGGGTGAGTTCCCACACTTTTTTTTCCCAGGACTTGGCTCCTGGTGCATAGTGAATGCCTGTCTTATTTAGAAAAGAATAGGACCCATATTGTTTATTTTTGTTTCAGTGTCATTTAATTCATGTGTATAGCTTCATCGCATTGCATAGTAATGTTAGTATTGTACAAGCAAATTATAATGATTGTAAATTACAATTCCTTTATTGTATTTATATACATATGGCATTAGATCTACGGGAAATGCTCAATCTTTCATATGTCTTGAACTATGAAACAGCAAAAAAACAAAATACTTACATTAAATTCCCATTCATGTGCAATTAATTTTTTAATTGGCAGCAGCAAAAAACAATGAATCTGGGAACAGACATAATTATGTAAATAAAAGGTAGTCAGGCAAGGGAAGACTTCGGGGTTTGATGTGAGAAAGCATTGGTTGTTGCCAGCAGGATTTCTTTCTTCCTGTAAATGGCATGCTGTGAATTGGTAATTAATTTACAATACAAACTCTTGGCAATTAGATCACAAGCACATTTATCTTTGTACTATATATTATAATATGTCATTAAAAACTCAAGCCTGACATTAGATGACAACATCTAGCTGGTTAAAGTCTGAAATGACTGTTTGTATGCCTTCCTATTTTTATGTCTTCTCATTAAATTTGAAATCATAGAAACATATGGTAGATGCTACATGTTGATGTCTAAGAGTGGGAAAAAAATGGTTGTTTACAGATGTTGTGATTCCACAGATTGATGCATGAGAATAACTAGTGCATTAGGCCAGCTGTGTTTACACAAGTCAGTTCAGCATCTAGATTGCAAGTGAATTTTGTGCTATTGTTTTGCATGGTAGTGACAAAACTATTCTGAGAGCAGTTCTGAACGATCTGCATTATAGGTTTATAGGTTTTTTATCTGCCATTCTCAAACAGGGTTCCTCCATAAGTCTTTAAGAAGTCCATAAGAAGGGGGGCGTGGCTTGCACGCACAACTGAATGGCTGCTTGAGCCGATAGCTCTCTGGGACCGGCCAGGATATCGCTAGAAAGCGGGAGCATATCGATCGACACAGCACCGCCAATTACCTCCTCTGACAGCCCGAAGCCCTGGGAGGATGTCCAACAGAAAACGGAAGGAAAATCGGGGCCCCACGAAACTCACGGCCTTCTTCTCCAGGCCGGCGTCACAGGCAGGAAGGATCCAAGATGGCGCCGCCGCGCCAGCAGGCCGCAACGATCTGGCGGCGTATACAGATCTCCCTGATGCGGACCCCCCATCATCGGCAGATGGACCCCCACCTCCTTCTCCTCCGGACTCCGCCACAGCGACGCCGATATCGGGGAGCCCTGCCAAAACGAGGATGCGGATGGATGATCATGGCAGCTCAGGATCCACAGTGAGTAACAGCCTTTACTCCATACATTTCCTGTCATCCCTGCAGACCTCCATATCGGCTTTCCCTACAACGGGGCAACCTGTCATGGACACAACCCTAAAGAACATGCTTATTTCTTTTCAATCCTCATTGATGACTAACCTGTCCTCTATCATGGATAGATTTGCACTTGAAATGAAGAGTGTGGGGAGCAGGGTGCATTACATGGAGCAGAGGATGGAGGACTGTACAGATACTATTAATGATCTTGTGGATGCATATACTGAGCAGAAGGAGGACAATATCTGGATCAAAAACAAGCTGGCAGATCTAGAAGATCGTTCTCGCCGCAATAATGTTAAAATATGAGGCGTTCCTGAGGATGTTCCTCCGGCAGAGTTGCAGCAATACGCAACCACCCTGTTCTCCTCTCTAGTGCCTGCGTTAACCCCTATTGAGCTCACTATTGACAGGATTCATAGACTGCCTAAACCCAAGTTTCTAGAAGCCTCAGTCCCCAGGGATGTTCTCTTGAGAGTTCATTTTTATCCTGCAAAAGAACAAATCCTGCAAGCGTCCCGAGCACTGGGCACTCTTCCAGCCCCCTACACGCAAATACAATTGTTCGCTGATTTATCCCAGCACACGCTGCAACAACGCAGGCAGCTTAAAATGCTTACCAAGGCCCTGGCGAACCACAAAGTTACATATAAATGGCATCACCCAGCTACCCTTATGGTCACCTACAATGGGATCCCTCACACTATTTCCACGATGGAAGGAGGGATGAAACTGCTTCATTCCTGGGGTATTATCCCAGATCCACCGAGGGGCCCTCCAGATTTTCCACGTCGAACCCCACCACCATCCCATGGACATCACCAAGGCAGCTCCAGGCAAAGGTTCACACCATGACTTTACCTAGTTCCCCATGATGAGCTACACATGGCCCGGCCGGCCCACTTCTGATTGATTTCTGTGCCCTTGCACCTTAGTTTCCACCGGAGGTGGATTTACCCCCCCATTTATATCAGCAAGCCTGACCCAGGATAACACTTGCTGAATTTCACCTGTTATCAGATTGTCATTTTTGAACACAAGCTCACATTTTTTCCACTTGTTCTGTTGTTCTCTTTCCCTACGTGTTTTATTGCAGAGTAGAGACTTCTTCCATCCTCATCTGAACGTATCGGAAGTTCCTGATGGTCGTTTCATCAGAGACCTTCTCTCTCATCACCGGATACCTCAGGGATACCATGCCTCGGTGGGACTCACCTGATTACTGCTCTTCTCCTGGACCGCAAAAGGCTCACATCCAAATAAGTAGCTACTTCTACATAGGCATTGGTGCCTTCAGGTACTGTCATTCCTCTGGAGATCACCCTCTCCACACAGCGCGTTCACTGGTGCTTCTCTCACACTGACGTCCTCTTGCAACCTCCTCATTTGCCATGTCCATTAACATAGTATCATTGAATGTGCGTGGTCTGAACCACCCTGCCAAAAGGTCATCTTTATGGTCTTCGGCCTCGTCTCTGAAGGGGGACGTACTCTGTATTCAGGAAACCCATTTTGCACAGGATGCTACTCCGAAGTGCACTCATAAACATTACCCATTCATGTACCTTGCATCTTGCAAGAAAAAGAGGAAAGGTGTTCTTATTGCTGTCAAAGACTCCATAGACTTTCAACACCATGCCGACATCCTTGACCCCAAGGGCAGATACATCATACTTCAGTGCACGATAATGGGCAGGTGTTTCACCATCGTGAACCTGTATGCCCCGAATCAACACCAACTTTCGTTCATTAGATCAGTCGTGGCTAAAGCTAAAGCCCTAGATTTTGGGAATCTCCTTTTATGTGGTGATTTTAATCTCACGCCCGACAGCAACATGGACTCAACAGCCAAACCTAAACGTCATAATGCTTCTCTGTCAAAATATCTTTGGTCTCAGGAACTGTATGATGTGTGGAGGTGCTGTCACGCGACGGAGAAGGACTTTTCGTTCCTATCCCCACGTCACGGCACATACTCACGTATAGATTTATGTATATCAGACAAAAAAGTGTTGGAATATGTATCCTCGGTGGAACTTCACACTGCTACCTGGTCTGACCATTCCCCATTAACTGACCATTCCCCATTAACTATCACACTGACCCTAGGTCAGCATGCCCACTCTCCATTTGTTTGGAGGCTGCATAACCATCTATTAAAAAACCCGACCTACTCGTCGGAAGTGCAACAACACTTACAGAATTACTTGTCGGATAATATGCTAGATGACTCAGACCCGATGGTAGTGTGGAATGCCCACAAGGCAGTTTTGAGGGGGGTACTTATGCAATTAGGAGCTAGGGAAAGGAGAAGGAGGTCGCAACGTCTGAACGATCTGACTAAACAACTTTCTTCCCTTGATTCCCAAAACCAACAAAACCCCTCAGGGTTCCTCACCAACAGAATTTTCTTACTTAGGCAGGAAATAAGAACCATGCTTTTAGAAAAGTACAGCGACACCCTTAAGAAATGGAAAACGAATTCTTACTCCACTGGGCAAAAGGCTTCTAAAGCCATGGCCCTACGTATTAAAGGACAGAGGATTAAAGCTAGAATACCATTCATTCACCATCCCCACTCTAAAGAAAAGCTACTCAAGCCCAACCTTATCGCTAACGCATTTAGCGCGTACTATGAAACCCTCTACAATATCCAAGCTGATCCAGATAGTCACCAACCTTGTCCAGCGGTATAGATCTTCCCACCGTATCTCCTGATACCTTAAAGGTCCTCAACCAGCCATTCACTGAATTGGAAATTGGTACGGCAATTTCATCCCTCCCCAACCTGAAATCCCCAGGCCTGGACGGATACACGGCGGAATATTATAAACAGTTCTCCCATCTACTCGCGCCACTATTGGCTAAAGTATTCAACTCTGCTGCTACCTCCTCCTCCTTCCTAAAGGAAATGCTTAGCGCCATGATAGTGACTTTACCTAAGCCTGGAAAAGAACCCACTCAGCCACAAAATTTTAGGCCAATTTCACTCCTAAACATTGATGCAAAACTGTACGCTAAAATAATTGCTACACGGTTACTTCATATCCTCCCGACAATTATTCACAAAGACCAATCAGGTTTTACTAAGGGTCGCCAAGCATCTGACGCAACCAGGAGGGTTATTAATGCCATTCACCACTCTCGGAACAACGGAACGCCTTCTCTGCTCCTGTCCTTGGATGCAGAGAAGGCGTTCGACAGGGTCCACTGGGGCTTTTTATCTGCAGTCCTACGCAAATTTGGATTTCATGGCTTTCTGTATAGCGCCATAATGGCCCTGTACTCGAATCCTTCAGCAATGGTACGCACGCCGGAGGCGATCTCCACCCCTTTTACAATCACCAACGGTACTAGGCAAGGGTGCCCGCTATCACCCCTAATATTTAATATGGTTATGGAACCCTTAGCTGAACAAATTCGATCCAATTCTGGTATATCGGGAATAGATATAGCAGGTACCCAACATAAAATAAGTCTATTTGCAGACGATGTTATCCTCATGATCGCTAATCCTTCTAGCTCCCTACCTGAAATCCAAAAGATCCTTAAATGGTTTGGGGAAGTGTCCATGTACAAGGTCAATGAAACCAAATCGCATATTCTTAATGTTGGTGTGGACGCTTCTACCAGCGCACTGTTACAACATCAATTCCCTTACTCGTGGGCAGAACACAATATATCATACCTCGGTATTAAGCTAACGGCGAACCCGAAAACACTCTTTCTACATAACTACATCCCAGCACGTGACCGACTCCAAGCTGACCTTAAACAATTACAATCTCATGGTTTCTCATGGCTAGGGAGGCTAGCAGCGTTTAAGATGATGTACCTCCCACAACTACTTTACATTTTCCGGACCGTGACGATCCCAGTCCCAAAGACATTTTTTTGATCAGTACAATCCCTTATCTCCACTTATATTTGGCAAGGTAGAAAACCCAGATGCGCTCATATAAAAATCATTAAACCTCGATCTCAGGGTGGGGCTGGAATGGTGGATATCTACGACTACTATTTAGCCTCTATCCTGACCCAGCTCCGTGAGTGGTTTGATCCCACGTCTCATACTCTATGGCGGACTATGGAGGCCTCTTACTGTATCAGGTCAGATCTCCCTGCATGGCTATTAGCTACGTCCCTGGGGGCAAAAATTCCCTCTCACTTTCCTCCCCCTATGGTGGCTTCGGCTACCGCTTGGAAATTGTTAGTCTCCCAAAACAACAAGGGCCTAGACACTGTAGACCTTCCAATCCCTATGTCGGCCCTCCATTCACTGATGCCGGATTTGTGTTTCACATTATGGCAATCCCGGGGCATAACCAGTATAAATGATCTCTATGAAAATTGTAAAATTATCCCTTTCCCTGTACTGCAAAATAAATTTCACCTTCCCGATACTGACTTCTTCCTACACCTTAGAACGCGACATTTCTTGTCTTCTCTATCACGATGGCCATTAACAGTCCAGACGCAGGCTTGGAAATTTCTCTCCTCTAGCTCACCCCCCAAGGTCAGGGGCATCACTACTTTCTACAATATTGTCCAACAAAAATCGGTTTTTTGTTCAATGGGAGAGGGACTTGGGGATGGAATTCACGGACAAACAATGGACAGATGCACTGAGATTAATATACTCATCGACTTGTAACTCCAACCTTTGGGAACTAACTCTGAAACTCTCGCTTCGTTGGTATCTCACACCAGACAGGCTTAGTAAATTTGACGTGAATAATGACGGTAAATGTTGGCGAGCATGTGGAGGAGTAGGTACTCTCTTCCACATCTTCTGGCAATGTCCCCATATACAACCTTTTTGGCAGGCCACCTTCTCATTACTCTCAGATGTGACTAACACTCGTGTTAACCCAGAACCGGGAATGGCCCTCCTCTCCATAGGAGGCGAGCACCTACACTATGATCTACGACATACTGTGACCCACTGCTTACTTGCGGCAAGACTACTAATAGCAAGATCTTGGAAACAGGCAGAGACACCACCACTCAAAGGAGTGATTGACACGGTTTCTACCAATTTCTCATACAAGAGGTCTTTATCCCTGAAAAATCAATCCACTGCCCGTATGACTAAGCTCTGGCAACCTTGGATTTCTTGGCTTAATAGATCATAAACCCGCCCCGAATCTTCTGACGTGTTACGAGTCTAACGGGCCGGGCCCTGGCGTCCCAGGCTTGGACACAGTATGGATCCCAATGGGGGTGTCCTTTCCTGGGTCGTAGGGGTTTCGGAGGTGTTTGATCTAACAAAGGGGTATACTATTACTATGTTATGCTTTTGACGACATATAGTGGCAGCTAGGATGATTTTTACTTTGTAAGGTATCTGGTTCCCTTGGAAGAAGAACTATGACCACAGGTTTCATGAATATGATTACTGTACATTTCTACTCATTGTTATTCATTCAACTAATGCTCTGTTTACTTGTGTTACTTGACACAGTATTATTTGCAATCTTTGTTCACCTTTGGGAATTGTATTCCCCTGTTGTCAATATTTCTGTGTTGAAAATTTAATAAAAAGATTTATACAAAAAAAAAAGAAGTCCATAAGAAATGTGCAGTTGCTTACTGACGTTCTTCCTAGCCGTATCTGTATAGTTTTGGTTATAATGTTTCTCTACTGGGCACTAATGTGAGAGGACCCTACAATTTTCACTGTTCCTTTTCTTCTTTCCATTTTTGTTGTTTTTATTCATTTTTTTATTCAGAGAAGTGCATTTTTTTTTAATTTTATTAATAAAAATGTAACCATGATTTTTGCAGGGATTCCCTGGGACCTAAAAATGTGTTTTATTTTTTTCTTCAGGATAAAATTGTATGTATATAATGTCAATAAAGAAAGAACAAATTGGTCCTAATAGAACAATTTCTCATTTGGGCCATACTAGATAGCAACCTTTCAAGTCAAGTACTGGGACATATATTTTTTTCCTGTTTTCACATCTATTCCTATAGATTAATTGAGGTCACTATGGTTTGAGATTTGTCCCAGACTGCAATGGCTTGAAACTTTGCAAATGTCCAGTTGTGATAATCTCCTTAAGTTTCCTCGTAAATATAGTCGTGGTAAATGATTCAGTCAGGAAAAATCTGTCAATACTAGACTATCTGCAGGATCTAACTTGCTCAAATTATGCACAACCTAGTAAACATATAGGCAAAGATCTTTGTAATAGGAGGGACAAAGTCATGTAAGCCTATTTTAGTAGCAATCTATAGGCCCACGGGTACCAGTTAGATTTTTAGGAGGAAGGCACAAAAAGCATTATGGTAATACAAAAAAGAATGGAGCCCAAAGCTGAGCTTTAATGCTGATGATGCCACTTTTTTGAAGGAAAATTATTTCATTTTGCATGGTACCCACCAGGGAAACTAACAGGCTACTTTCATGACTTTCAGCAAGAAACACTGCACTGTTTTCATTTATATAAATAAATTATTGAATGCTATAGATTTCCTTCAAGAGCACATACTATGTAGCCAAAACACCAAAGAATGTTTAGGCAGTCAATCAGCACACAAACTAACTAAAAAAAATGAATGTTATGTCCTAATATATTCTTCCAATATATATATATATATATATATATATATATATATATATATATATATATATATATATATATATATATATATATATATATATATATATATATATATATATATATATATATATTGTATTTTTCTATCTCATGCATTTGCCAACCATCACTCAAATATTCTGGTGCTCTTCACACTCACTGCTAAAATTGTTAATTTTTTTTTATATACACTGACGTATGCAAGTATTAAATGTGAGAACATAAAATCAGGTTACCCCTATTTGATTAATTGTCAAAAAAGAAAAAAATGACTATATTGATCTGTGATGTTATTGACTACTTCTGGTTCTGGCTTGCATTCTAAATTAAATGGAAGACGAAGACTGAAATTGTATTACTTTTTTTTTTTGGCAGGTAAAGAAATCACAGGCTGTTCAACTAACTTGTTAAATGAACATGAGATTAATGGTACCATACATGAAATGTTAAAACCAGTACTGGCATACTAAGGCAAGTGTGTCAATAAAAATATATTTATGAACCTTTTAGTTCAAGGGTAATACCCTATGTGTGAATCTAGTAATATCAAAGGGCATTTTTTAGCTGACATAGAAATAATAACATTAAATAATGTCTTTTTTTTTAATTTACACTGGCATTATGTTACAAAAATGAAGATCATTAATCATTCTATATTGACTTGAAGCGCACCTAGGGTGCAATACTAATTGGTACTGGAAGATACAATTTTCAGCCCTTTTCTGTCATTGAGGCATGTCATACGTTTATTAAATTCATGAAAAATATAATTCATGTCATAATACTTTTCCTCTTTTGCTTCTCAATCTCTCATCCAACAGAAATTTGCAGCAGTATATTAGAAATGAATATCTTTTCAGCAAAAGATTTTCTTGTATAAAAACAACAGCAAATTGTCTTGACATTTATTCTGACTTAGTAACAGTATCTGCAAATAATTTCTTTTATCACATTTTAGCAGCACTAAAATGTGTAGCAACCAGCTTTTGTTAAATAGCAATCTATGTGGGCTTGTGTAAAATCAGAGTCAAGGCTTAGCTCTGAATGTAGGAAGGCCTTTTGTTCAGTATGCTTTCAATAAAGCTATACGGAAATTATAATGTCATCATGAAAAAAATATTCACCTTCACTTGCCTGTCTTGCTGATCATCTAGCCTTTGGCTGAACACTTAACATAGGAAGAACATCTATTATCCCATCTGTGCTTGAAATTTTATACATTTTGCCCAACACACAGTAAATACAATAGAAATTTATTGCACATTTCTAAAATTCTTTATTTGCAATGTATAATGCATTTGAACTTGGAGTTTAAAATATGTATTTCCAACAGGAATAGCTACTTCCTGTTCATGGTCCATTTAAAGGACATAGCAAATATTGCATTGTTCAAGCAAACAGAATTATTATGGATTTTTTTTTATCATTATATTTGTTTTTTCAGGGGGCAGAAGAAGCAGCCACTTCAGGGAACAAAACGGAAACAATTTGTGAATGAAAGGAATTACTAAACCCTGGACCCTGCATTCACTATATTTGGTCTCCCACAGTACAAAGAACATGACAATTAAAAATGGGTGTACTTGCACACTGCTATTTTGTGCTATTGAGTGCTATAAGACTACAAAACGTACAAAGCAGATCACTCACACCTATGCACACTCTCTAAACATGTATTAATGTGAAAAATTATATTCAAAATATGTGCCAGTCTCCAAAATGCTAATGTGCTAGTTTCCCTTTAAAACTGTTTGCGTATCCCTTTAAAACTGTTTGCGTATCCCTTTAAAACTGTTTGCGCATCCCTCTAAAACTGTTTGCGTATCCCTTTAAAACTGTTTGCGTATCCCTTTAAAACTGTTTGCGTATCCCTCTAAAACTGTTTGCGTATCCCTTTAAAACTGTTTGCGTATCCCTTTAAAACTGTTTGCGTATACCTTTAAAACTGTTTGCGTATCCCTTTAAAACTGTTGAGCATATGCAAGCAAATTCATGCCAAAGGACACTTTAAGGACTGATGCATTGTTTGTTTTGTTTTGTTAATGTTATATATGGTTTGATATGATATGCTGATTCTGAAAATTGTTATGCAAACAGATTTAAAGGGATACTAGCACATTCGCATTTGAGAGTGCGGCACCACTTTTAAATATAATTAGGTACGGAGAACATGGAAATGCAATTATTTTAGTAAATCTAAACTGCTAAATACCTTTTCTCGTCAGTAGTTTATAGCATATATATGACTTCTATGAGGGTCTGACTAAAGCTTTTCAGAGGACTTTTCATTCTCCCTTTACTGTCCTAAAAGGCTGCAGGACTCCTGACTTTCTGTCTGGACGGTGCTTATTAGCCATGTGTTGATCACATGCACTCTCCCAAGAAAAATAAAAAAGATCTCTAGCAATACACACCAAACTGGGCATGTGCAGCCTGACTTCAAGGCTCTGTTCTACCAGGAGATGGATTGAGGACAGTAAAAGAAAGGGAAGATCAGAGAAGGTAGGATCAAACAGCCTTTTTACACAATGCAAAGGATTAACCCTTTAGATTCCACCGTGAGTATAACAAGCATGCTTTACTGCATTTAAAGACTGTTTTTACTGTTGCGGGTTTATTAACACTTTAAACATTCACAACTCTAGTAATATAACACTTGAAAAAAGCTGCACTATGTTCCTCCTTTTAAAGTTTTGTTATCAGAAAGTATTAAACTTAGCAATTGCGACAGTAGATGTAATTGGGGTCATATCCATCTAACATAAGAGGAAGAAGATGTAATAACAGTGCTATCACCTACTCTTTACCTCACAAGGTTATATGTATATACAGGACCATTACTCAAAAAAACAAAACAAAAAAAAAAAAACACCTTCTAGGCATGTATAATGTGCCTTTACTTGGCAACCAAAAAATATTCAACGAACCATTCAAACGATCACATAATCTCAAAAACCATGATTATGTGCTAACAAAACTATTTGTTTCAAACTGAATAATTTGTGAGTCCAAACAATATTGTATTTCTCGCTGTAATGTAACTCCTCTGCTGCCTCTTTACTCCTATTTCACAGTGAATAAACTGTGCAAAACCATTTGCGCAGGTCCACAATATACTGTAATAAAAGAAAAGTGATTAATATAAGGCAAGGCAGACCAATTTGGTTTAGTGCATTCATTTATTGAGAAATATACTTTGTTTAAAAGAAATTAGCCAATTCAATAACACAAATCGCTCTAGTATAAAAAGCACACACAGTATATCTAAAAAACAGTATCCCAAACCAAAGCTTGTGTGATACACACAAACCAGGCAACGTACAACATAAAAATCTTGTGAAAAATCTTCCTAAAAATACGAGCAAGGGAAACCCCCCAGAAAAACGTACAAAATAAATATGAGGAGGAAATAGCTCTAGAGGCATTGATTTCTCTATGAAAGGAAAACAAAGCCTGGGAACAACATGATAAGAATATAAGAAGACAGGTAGACTTAAAAATCAAATCTACAAAAATGCCACCTATTTCTGGACATGGTAGAAATGGACCTCAGAACTATTGACTGGGATCCAGGGCCACATGATAATTTCACCCGAGAAGAAATAAAAGCGCTAGACGAATTAAAAAAGGCAAAAAACATCATAATTAAAAGGAGTGACAAAGGGGGCAATGCGGTCATCTTAAATGAAAGTAAACAAAGTCAAAAGACAGCTAAAAGACAAGACCATATATAGACAATTGGATACAAATCCCTTCCCCATTGTAGCCATAAAATTAAATGAGAAATTAGACATGGCCAAAGAAGCAGGACTACTAACTAAACGCAAACATGATTACCTGCGAGTGACTGACTACAACATTCCAACATTCTTCATAATACCCAAGGTCCATAAATGCCTGGAAAAACCATGAGTATGGGTAGACCCATAGTCTCTGCAATAGGCGGCCCCTTAGAAAAAATAGGCAAATACCTGTACCTGATAGACATGGTAACCCAACTTAGACCATTTGTAAAGGACACCAGAGACGTCTTGATTAAAATCAAAGACTTAAAAGTAGAAGGGTATATGTGGCTAGTGGGTATAGATGTTGAAAGTCTCTACACATCTATTCCACATCATTGTGGCTTACAGGCAGCAGATTACTTTTTAAACCATCATTTCCCCAAAATGGGCCCACAAAATGAATTCATACTAGACCTCTTGGAATTTGCTTTAGAGAACAATTTCTTTCAGTTCTCCAGCAGGTTTTATCAATAAAATAGAGGGACATCAATGGGTGCATCATGTAGACCTGCCTATGCATGCCTTCATCTTGGGATGTGGGAGATTTTGATGTATTCACCTCACCAATAAACCTTGGAAACGTCCATACGTGGTTAAAGTACAACAATGACATGGTGGTTCTATGGAAAGGCGACATAAATATCTTACAATGATTTATCGAATGTTTAAATTCCAATACTAGGAACATTTGCCTTACGTATACCTTCGATAAGGCACAGATTCCTTTTTGGGACCCTTTGATCTCCATTGAGCATGAAAGCCTGGTAACATGCAACTTTCGGAAGGACACAACAGCCAATACATTATTGCAGGCTGCTAGCCATCACCCGGAATGGTTGAAAAATGGGATAACTATTAAAAGAAATTGTGTGAAACACTGTGACTATAGACAGGAGCAAAAAGATTTATATCTAAGATTCCTCAAACGCGGATACTCACATAGACAGTTACGAAGGGCCAAACAAAGAGCTGCAAACTATGATAGAAATACACTCCTTCAAAAAAAAAAATGAGACCAATAAAAAGAGGAATGAAATAGAAACCATGACCCAAGTCAGACCTATTACCCAGTTTGGTACACAATGGTAACAAGTATGGGAAATACTAAAAAAAAAAAAAAATGAGGTATCCTCCAAAATAATGCAAATATAGCTAAACATGTGGTAAGGACCCCCAAAATGGTTGCCCAAAGAGCCCAAAACTTAGGTGACATTTTGTCACGGTCTGAGTATATAAAAACCCCAGACAGTAACTGGCTATCTCACTATCCCAGGACCAAGGGTATGTACCCCTGTGGCAAGTGTTAATTGTACCTATTTGTGGACCGAACAAATACCTTCATGGATGTCGAAAATTAGAAAAGTTTCTTTATTAGGGACCTAATTAATTAGGTGTAGGTGTAATATAGGTGTAGGTGTAATATAGGTGTAACTTTTCAGTATCTATTCATATACTGTGTGTATGGATCCTGCATATTGCCCTTTCTCTTGTTTTGTGTAGTGACTAGTGAGTGTAATCCTCAGCATTTGTTCTTATTCTGTGAGTATGGATTCTGCATAGCACCATTTCTCTTTTTTTGTGTGCCTGGTGTAATTCTTAGGATTTGTTCTTACTCTGTTTGTTTTAATGTTGCTCTGTATGTGGGGTGTATTTTTAGTATTTGTTCTTACTATGTACAGTATGTATGGATGTACAGTATCAGATCTCTTTTTCTGTAAACTGTGTGTAATTCTTAGTATTTTTTCTTCTTCTGAATCTATTGAAAGCAGAGGGGTAGAGCTTCTCTTTTTCTCTATGTTGGGTGTAATTCTAAGTATATGTTGTTTCTGTATTACTTATGTACAGTCATTATTATTTGGAAAGCAATTGGTGTTTCTTTGATGTGGGCATAAGTCTGCTAAATTTGAGCAAATGGCAGAGCGAGGCCCTAAAAAGGTCTGTTGGAATCACAAGATCTTCTTGAGGCACCATAAAGGATGGCCGCTTTTACTTGGCTGATTGGTTCCATAAGACTCAAGAACTATATTCGTAATAATGTGAAGTTCACAAAGATAGAATGAAGGGACAAGGCCTCATAAAAACTGTCTGAATACTTTGGATCAGAACTCATAAATGCAGAGTTGCCAACTTTCAGGAAATGCTTGGAGGTAGGGCAGTTTTCTGATGCTTAGTGGGCATAAATAAAGAATGGATACAGGATTGTGTGACATATCTTTTGGCCTATACTTGATATACATTTTAGAAACAGAATTTAGAGTAGTTTACAAGATTGTCAAGATAGTTATAGCTCTTTGAAAATGATATTGTCTCTCCTCAATCAATAATTATGGTCCCATCACAAAGAATTCTTATCAAACAGCTTGCTTTAAAATCTGAATTCACATCTCATAATATTGTCAGCTGTGCAAAAGATAACCTACTAGTCTGTGTGATGTTCTACAGAAAAAAAGGTTATCACTAAGGTAATGCCTACTAAGTAAAGATAGATTTTTGTGGTCATATCTGAAAGTGAAAAGTACCACAGAACCAGCAGTGTTTTGCCTTTTTATTGCCAAGGATTTAGAGGTCTTTGTGAGTGATGCTGTCAAATGCATCACAGTTCACTAACTAATCAAGACATAAAAGCACATGAAAAACAGGTGAGAGGGTACACAGAATCGCATTTGGGAAGGCATAACCTGTCAACATCTCCCTGTGACATCACCAGAAAGTGTATGATAATTACACAAAACAATGTTTCAAAATGCATGTAGCTGTTTTTGGATGTGGATGGATTTTGTTTCCTGCGGTTTCCCTTTGCCAAGTACAGACCTCTTTCAAGAACTATATACTTTTTTTCTGTTTACTCTATACTGTATGTGTGTTCATGTTTGAAATACCCTGTTTTTATTTCTTTTGTAATTGTATGCACATCATTTGGTGCACAGGTGTTCTTACTTAAAACTAAAACGAAACAAAATAGGCTCCTTTGTATACATATTCTTTAACCTAACAGTTAGCTTTTTACTTTTAGACCATTTTTTAACCACTTGCTGATCGCCTTGTAGCAGTTTTACTGCTACAGGGTGGCAACTGTGCAATGGATCATGTATATACCGGTGTATCTCATAAAATTAGCATATCATCAAAAAGCTAATTTATTTCAATAATTCAATTTAAAAAGTGAAGATGCGTTACACATGGAGTGATATATTTCAAGCATTTTGTTCTTTTAATTTTGATGATTATGGCTTACAGCTAGTAAAAACCCAAGATTCAGTATCTCAGAAAACTAGAATATAACATAAGACCAATAAAAAAAAGTATTTTTAATACAGAAATGTTGGCTTACTGAAAAGTATGTCCATATACAGTATAGTATACACTCAATACTTAGTCAGGGCTCCTTTTGCATTAATGCGTTGTGGCATGGAGGAGATCAGCCTGTGGCACTGCTGAGGTGTTAAAGAAGCCCCAGATGCTTTGATAGCGGCCTTCAGCTCATCTGCATTGTTGGGTCTGGTGTCTCTCATCTTCCCCAATGCATAATGCCCCAAAAATATTTGAGTTTCATATTACTGAAATAAATAAACTTTTTGATGATTTTCTAATTTTATGAGATGCACCTGTACACGTGATCCCGCACTTCCACCTTTAGGGGGTGTGTGCTTGCCACTGGCGTGTGGTTTCGGCTGTGGTTATTCACAGCAGAAATGGATCACCCTAGATGTTTAACCTCTTCCAAGCCAGTGTAATTAGTAAAATAGCAGTGCATATTTTTAGCACTGATCACTGCATTAGTGTCAGTGGTTCCCACAAAGTGTCAGTTATTGTCCAATTGTCAGCCGAAATATTGCAGTCCCACTATAAGCTGCTGATCACCGACATTACTAGTATAAAAAATAAATAATTACAGATTTCATTATACTGTATATCCCATAGTTTGTAGACACTATAACGTTCGCGTAAACCAATCTATATATTTTTATTGGGATTTTTTTTAACAAAAACATGTAACTATTAAACTTGTAAAATTAATGAATACATTTGATTTTTTTCAATTTTTTCATTGAATATGTGTTATAGCAGAAAGTAAAAAACATGCTTTTTTTTGTCATTCCTTTTTTGTTTATAGCACAAAAAAAATGCAGTGGTGATCAAATATCACCAAAAGAAAGCTCTATTTGTGGGAATAAAAAATACATAAATGTTATTTGGGTACAGCATTGCATGACCGGCAACTGTCAGTTAAAGTAACACAGTGTCAGATCACAAAAAAGTGGCCTTGTCATGAAGGGGGGTAAATCTTCTGGTGGTCAAAAGGCATTTTTGGCCTAGGGAACACCTATAACCCCCAAACATTATACTGTATATATTTTAAAAGCAAAGAACCTGTGGGGGAAAAAAAAACAGGAGTAGTTGCAAATTTCAATGTTGGCACCGCAAGCCAATTTGTCCATTGACATCTTCACTAAGGGAAACAGGTAGTGAAGCCTCGCGGCCTACTGCACATGCGTGAGTTGCGCTGGACTTTTTGAATGGTCCCGCTGTCTTCTGGGACCCATGGTAATCTTTAATGCAATAGAGGGTTGTGGGATGGGTATCCTATCGCCAAGTGATGTTACTGGTCTTATAATAAGGTTGTTTATTTTATAATTATGTTGCACCTTAAAAAGTAAATATAGTATCTATTTTTTTTACACTTCAATAAAAGATTAGGATGCAAAGAAATGACAAAAAGGAAAGACAAACTGTACACAGTCAAACGTACAGTAAAATTAAATGGGCAGTACTTTCGCAGGCTCAACATGACTTTAATAACACTTAGCATGTAGAACATCCATCCACAGAAGATCAATGAAATATTGATGACACATATTGACAGTTACAAGGTAGAATATAATCACTAGTGTAGCCAGAGCTGATTAAATTACCTGCCGTGACAGGGGACACTTGCAGCAGCTGCCACAAGGAGACTGTTTTCTCTACTGTTCAGTGCAGGTCCTGATACCACATCTTGAATGCAGAGCAAGTGAGACTTTGTGACAGGAAAGCAAAGGATCTTGGGACATGAAGTCCAGAAGTCCCAGTTTCCAATGGAGCCAGACCATTGCGGACAACAAGTTCCAGCTAGCTGGAGGCATAAGACAGAATAGTGGGAGAGGAGATATATAGTTCGAGGAGAGGAGGAGTCAGCCTCTTGGGACTGCTAGCCTTGAGCTAGCTGAAGATTCAAGATTGAAGACCCAAGGGGCCTGGTACGGACTGGGGGGGCCCCATGCGTTTTTTTTTCAGCAATACTGACATAAGCTGATATAAACTGAAGTGCCTATATATATACTGTATATAAAACTTTGATCTCAACAAACTAAAAAGCAAAAATCTCTCTCTCCCTGCTTGGGATTCAATCTCACAACCATCACCATTGGACATATGTGAAACCAGAGCGCTAAAAACCTCCAACACAGGGGATGGGTATGATGAGTCAATTAAAAAAGCAAGGAGAAGGGGGAGGGGGGGGGGGGAGGGAAAGGGACAAAAGCAAAACACTAAATAAAGCTGATGGAATAAATTTACTGTATTGTATGGGATCGACGTGTAGTCAGAAAGGAGTAGTCCATAAACACTGAGCCGCTCTTCCACAGACCAAGAGGAGATTCTGTTAGAGCAAAAAAACAAAAAGGAGAAGCGCTCTAAGTGTAGACAGTTTAATAATACATAAGAAGCAATGTGTGTAGTAACTCACAAGACATAAGTGAAAGTCAAGCTGTGTAACTCACTTATGTCTTGTGAGTTACTACACACATTGCTTCTTATGTATTATTAAACTGTCTACACTTAGAGCGCTTCTCCTTTTTGTTTTTTTTATCACCATTGGAGGTCAGGCAGTCTAACAACTACACCACCACCAAGAACAGCTAGGTTGAATACACTTTCCCTGCCTAACTAACTAACTCCTATCTCACCCTACACACATGTGCTGGAGGTCTTCGTAGCGCTCTGTGTTTTGTTTTTTACACCCTACACACAGTGGATGAGATAAAAGTTAGGGAGAGTATATTCAGCTTAAGCAGGCTTGGTGGCATAGGTGGTAGAATACCAAGCTTGTAATAATAAGAGCTGTGAGTTCAAATTCCCCAGCTAGTGATTTATTTATTGGAAGTCAGAGAGTCCATGATAATGCAGGAACAAACGATCAGCCAATGTTCAAGTCGAACTCGAAGCTCATCCCTACTGCCTGCCCTCCATGTTAAAAAGCGCTGTGCAAACTGTTGGCGCTATATACCGTATTTTCCGGCGTATAAGACGACCCCCCTAATTTTCATCTACCGGTAATACTTATACTTAGGTTACCTTGGAGATATTATACTCGGCGTATAAGACGACCCCCCATTTTTGGGGGATTTTTTTGAGGTTCAAAAGTAGTCTTATACGCCAGAAAATACAGTAAATCCTTTATAATATGAATAATACAGTTTCCTAGGGAACTACGGTTGATCAGTCATTTGCTTGTTCATTTAAAGTGTAGAATATTAACCACATTTCTTTTATCTGATCCATTTCTGTTGATCAAATTTACTGCAAAATTCTAAGTAAAACGTATCTGGTTTACTTTGAACTAATCTGTGTTTGCATCCATATTTTTGAGTGAAATGTCTGAACCCAGACTTGCAAGGTAAGGGCAATAAATGGGGGTATGGCACCTTTAAGTGGCCCTCATGGGGGTAGCACTACATTAGAGATATCACACAAAGGCATGGATTATGTATCCAAAACATGACGCATGTGTGGTTTTCAACTGGGGTAGATCAACAAGGAAGAAAAAGAAAGAGAAAAAGAAAAAAGAAATGAAAAGGTGAGTGAAGAAGAAAGAAAAGAAGATGGTAAAGAGGGGGTGGAAGACTTCATTAGAGGAATACCAAGCCCTGGGTGCGTTACCATTTAACTGGGACTGTGGTTACCTCTTTTTAACTGGGACTGTGGTTAACATTGCCAAAATCAGACTAAAGATATGATTTGAAGTTATCAAAGTCCATATAAGGTGTTTTAGCTGTCTCATGTAGCCACGCTGTAATTTCCCAAATATACATAAGGTGACATAATTCCTTGGCCCATTCAGCATCCGTGATAATGACAACAGATTTCAAGTGGTGTGGTATGACAATTTGAGCTGCCTGCAAGAAAACAGGAAGGGGCCCTTCTTAATGCGAGTAGCAAGCAATCTGAGGGGTGCATGATACTTCACATGAGGTAACTTGGTGGAATATGGCAAAGACCGTTGACCAAAGAGATTTGATTCTGGGACAATTCCACCAGGTATGTGTTAAAGTGGATAAATCCCATAGAAGAAAAACAGCAATGACTGGGAATCACATCACAGCCACATTCAGCCTTGATGGGTATACAGTTCATGAGAATGCGGGGTCATATCACCCAGGTGTATGTTGCAGACAGACGCTTGTGAGAACCTTCACCACATATAGCCTCTTACCAGAGAGAGACGGGGCATACACGGTAAGTAGTTAGAGGACTACTTCGCCTGTATCCAGCAAGTCAGCTCCGGTACGAATCCAATCATCCGGTGTTCACCAATATAAAGGATGTGCTGGCACTTTAAGGACCCGCTCTCAGAGTGTAATGTGGAAAAAGACAAAAACGGCCCATAGCGTGATACTGTCTTTAAGTTCTTCGGCAGTAGCTAAGGCGGCTTCCAGATTTCTTGAAATAATAGCCACTTTATAGTCTTTTTGAACTAGTAGTTTGGCAATGGCTTTTCCAATCCCTCTGGATCCTCCAAAGACAGCGCATACTTTACTCATCAGCTCCACACTGCTCTGCGCCTCTTCCTGTGTTCCAAGCCTCGCTCTGACTCCTCTGCATTTCTTCCTGCGTTTCAAGCCTCGCTCTGACTCCTCTGCAATTCTTCTTGTGTTCCAAGCCTCGCTCTGACTCCTCTGCAATTCTTCTTGAATTGCAGAGGAGTCAGAGCGAGGCTTGGAACACAAGAAGAATTGCAGAGGAGTCAGAGCGAGGCTTGAAACGCAGGAAGAAATGCAGAGGAGTCAGAGCGAGGCTTGGAACACAGGAAGAGGCGCAGAGCAGTGTGGAGCTGATGAGTAAAGTATGCGCTGTCTTTGGAGGATCCAGAGGGATTGGAAAAGCCATTGCCAAACTACTAGTTCAAAAAGACTATAAAGTGGCTATTATTTCAAGAAATCTGGAAGCCGCCTTAGCTACTGCCGAAGAACTTAAAGACAGTATCACGCTATGGGCCGTTTTTGTCTTTTTCCACATTACACTCTGAGAGCGGGTCCTTAAAGTGCCAGCACATCCTTTATATTGGTGAACACCGGATGATTGGATTCGTACCGGAGCTGACTTGCTGGATACAGGCGAAGTAGTCCTCTAACTACTTACCGTGTATGCCCCGTCTCTCTCTGGTAAGAGGCTATATGTGGTGAAGGTTCTCACAAGCGTCTGTCTGCAACATACACCTGGGTGATATGACCCCGCATTCTCATGAACTGTATACCCATCAAGGCTGAATGTGGCTGTGATGTGATTCCCAGTCATTGCTGTTTTTCTTCTATGGGATTTATTGACTGTTCTATTAAGCGCGACTCCTTTTATATCAATTTTTGTATACATCCAGCTGTATGAGTTCGCTGCTATAAGGGCGCGGGTTTTATATGTATATTTTATGTGTTAAAGTGGCCTTATCTCCCCCACATCTTCAACAGTTATCTGGATTCTGGAATCGAAGGAAACATTCTGTACAACATATATGACAAGCTATACCATCAGATTAAATGTTTAAAGGTAGGAATCTGCAACAAAGTTTGTTTAAATCCTTGTAATGTACATAGATCACCCAGAGGGGAATATTTTTTTCTCAACAAAAGTGGAGTTGCGCTTTAAAAAAAATTATCAAAGAGTCCCAAAATTCAAGTGACAGTGGAAGGCTAAAAGGCATAACGAAAAGCTTGGGACGATCTTCAGGTGGTATCTAAAGCCGCTTATGACTGCCACAAGTGGCTCTTCCAGTGGAGACAGCTCCCATCCAATGTGGCATGACTGCAGGTAAGCTCTTTTGTATTTCAGTGAAGTTTTATTTGGATATTTAATCATAATGAACCCATTGATGCTGCACTTAGCTGGCACCCCCTTGTGTTCCTTTTTGTAATTTCAGAGCTTTGTCCCTGCCCCAGGTGAAGCTGCCTACTAAAGACTGCAACACCCTTCCTATGGGATTGTTATGAACTCCTTATGAACGTTTTATAATCTACCAATGCTACACAAGTGTATCTTCACATCTTCACATTTATATAGGTGGGTAGGGGCTAACTTATGTAGATGGTTCATTAGAATTTGTTTGCACCACAATTTCATTTGTTGTCTGGTCTGTGTCTTAGCAGCATAGACAGTGGCTTCTGTATATGAAAAGTCTGCCTATAATGTTTACAGGCCTCACTCATAAATATATTGTAATACTTTTGTATATTTGTAACAATAAGTGCATACAGATGAAAACATATATATGCACATAATGTCAGTTTCAGCAATCTAACAAAACTGAATTTTTTTTTTTTTCAAATAAAAACTTCCTAATTAACCCCTTATTACCTGTCAGATAACCTTAATCACCAAATTAACTTTTTATTTCCCTTCTCCCTTTAGCTATTTTTTGGCAGACTATTTTTACTATTTATGTGTCAATGTTTTGCTTTTTTGTAATTTTTTTTTTGTTTTTTAAATCGTTGTGTTAAAAAGAACATGCAATGAAAAAAGCCTTTACTTCATTTGTAATTAACTGATGAAGATTTTTTGTTACTAGACATAGGTACAAACATTTTATTTATGTATGTTTTTACATAGCAATACTATAAGTGTGATTATGTGAAAATGAGAACTAAACCTATAAATTGTCGTTTTCTTTTTTTATATACAAATGCATTTTTTTTGTCTTGTGTCTTCTTTTGCTGCAAACAATCAAGGTGACCCCTTGTTATTAATAGTCACAGGTTATTGATGAATTTATAGATTCAAATTTTATTCATGATTAGCCTGCTAACTCACTTTCCCATTTGTTTTCAGCAGTCAATTAATGTTATGTGTAATTTGTCACTGGAAATTACATTAATTATGCTCTGCTTTTCATACTGACACCCTCATAGAAATGTCTACCATAGTGACCTTTCAGTCTGTAAACAAAGCACCTAAAGCATCAAAAACCATGAAGTACTGAAAATACTCTGCTCAAAAAAAGAAACACTTTTTAGTCAGAGTATAGCATCAAGCCAATTAAACTTCTGGGATATTGATCTGGTCAGTTAAGTAGCAGAGGGGGCTGTTAATCAGTTTCAGCTGCTTGGGTGTTAACCACTCTGCAACCGCTCACAGTAATACTACTGCGGCAGAGTGGCTCGTTCCCGTCCAGCCACGTAGTATTAACGTGACTGGACTCCTCCCCTTCTGGGCGGCGCTTGCGCGCCGCCGGAGGCTCGCTCCCGCTGTTTTCATTCACAGCGGGAGTCGGGCCAGGGGAGGAGCAGCGGCGATCGCCGCTGCTCTTACCCGATCGTCGGGGATCGAGTCTGGAGATCCGCCCGCTGTGTGTAAACACAGCGGGCGGATCTCCATAGTGACAGGGAGTGACAGATCGGACTGTTCAGCATAGCTGGACATCCGATCTGTCCATGAATCACATAGTCACCTCCCCCCCTACACGTCAGTAAGCACCAGGCATACATTAACCCCTCCCTCTCCAATAAAATTAACCCCTTCCCTGCCAGTGTCATTTTTACAGTAACAGTGCATATATATAGCACTGATTACTGCAGTAATGTCACTGGTACCCCCAAAAGTGTCAAAAATGTCAGTCAGGGGTCCGGTCTGTCCGCCGCAATGTCGCAGTCCCGCAAAAAAAATCGCAGATCGCCGCCATTACGCGTTAAAAAAAAACACCAAAAATGACAGAAATCTTTCCCTTTGTTAGTAAACGCAATAACTTTTGCGCAAACCAATCAAAATACGCTTATTGCGATTTTTTTTACCAAACATATGTAGCATAAAACAAATTGGCCAAAAATTTTTAAAAAAATTGGTTTTTACATCTTTTTTGGGGGGAATTTCATATAAAAAAATGTTAAAAATATTGTTATTTTTTCAAAATAAACGCTCTTTTTTTGTTTATAGCGCAAAAAGTAAAAATCGCACAGGTGATCAAATACCACCAAAAGAAAGCTCTGTTTGTGGGAAAAAAAGGACGTAAATTTCGTTTGGGTACGGCGTCGCACGACCGCGCAATTGTCAGTTGAAGTCGCACAGCGCCGAATCGCAAAAAGTGGCCTGGACGGAAGACAGCAAAATCCTCCGGTTGTAAAGTGGTTAATGAAATTAACAACAGGGACATTAGATTGGCAACAATGAGACGACCTCCAAAACAGAATGGTTTTACAGGTGGAGGCCACTGAAATGTTTTCCCAATTTATCTTTTCTGACTGTTTTTCACTAGTTGTGCATTGGGCTAGGGTCATTATCACTACTGGTAGCATAAGGCAATACCTGTTGCACGGGCATTCCAACTCCTCTAGGATGGCACATCAATATGTGCCATTGCTACCACAGTCTCAAGAACATGGAGGAAATTCCAAGAGACTGGCAGTTACTCTAGGAGAGCTGGACAGGCCCGTAAAAGGTCCTTAACCCATCAGCAGGACCGGTATCTTCTCCTTTGTGCAAGGAGGAACAGGATGAGCACCACCAGAGCCCTACAATATGACCTCCAGCAGGTCACTGGTGAGAAAGTCTTTGACTAAACAATCAGAAACAGGATGAGGGCCCAACATCCTGTAGTGGGCTCTGTGCTCACTGCCCAGCACCGTGGAGCTCAATTGGCATTTGTCATTGAACACCAGAACTGGCCGGTCTGCCACTGGCGCCTTGTGCTTTTCACAGATGAGAGAATATTCACCCTGAGCACATGTGACAGACGTGAAAGGATCTGGGGAAGCCGTGGAGAACATTATGCTGCCTGTAACATCGTTCAGCATGACCGGTTTGGTAGCTGGTCAGTGATGGTCATATCCATGGAGGGACGCACAGACCTCTACAGGCTAGACAATGGCACCCTGACTGCCAATCGGTATTGGGATGAACTCCTTGGACCCATTGTCAGACCCTACGCTGGTGCAGTGGGTTCTGGGTTCCTCCTGGTGCATGGCAATGTCCAGCCTCATTTGGTGAAAGTATGCAGCCAGTTCCTGGGTGACGAAGAATTAATACCATTTAATGGCCTCCACACTTGCCTAACCAAAATTCAATAGAACATCTCAGGTTGCACCTCAGTCTGTTTAGGAGCCCAGTGATGCTGTGATCAAGGTCTGGGAGGAAATACCTCAGGACACCATCCGTTGTCTCATTGGGAGCATGCCCTGACATTGTCAGGCATGCATACAAGCACGTGGGGGCCATACAAACTACTGAGGACCATTTTGAGTTGCTGCAATGAAATTTCAGCAAAATGGACTAGCCTGCTGCATAATTTTTCACTTTGATTTTTGGGGTGTCTTTGAATTCCGCCCTCTGTAGGTGGATAATTTTCATTTCCATCAAACGATGTGACATCCTTTTGTTTCTAACTTATTACTTAGTCCATATCAGTATAGATATCCAGCATGATATTTTCACATCTACTGTGTTTTCAAAGTGTTCCTTTAATTTTTTTGAGCAGTGTACATTTCTAAAAATGATCTCTCTATGCGTTTCTAGAACCTACTGCATATGAAAAATGAAATCAAACAAAACAGCTTTGTGACTGTTTTCCAAAATTATGACAAAACGATAATGATTTTTTAATCCTTTCATTAATTCCACTTGTAATTATGAAAATGACAGGTGTTTATTGAACTGAATGAAATCTATAACTGGCAAAGTGACTAATCAAAAATGCTACTTTATTGCTGAAGCTACACTTTGCAACTGCGTTGACTTTTTCTAATTTGTGTTATGTGCATTCTCACTGCTGTACTCATTTGCAGTATAGTAACCAAAATGCTAAATCTTTTGGATATTTCAGTTTAAGCCAAATTCCAATCTTTTGTAAGAATTATCCAGCCTTTTGTGAAGGGCTTCTGGGCTCAAGGAAAAATCCAGAGAAATAGGAAATGTATGAAAGCAAACACGAATATATAAATAAATATTTGTGTTCTACATTTATTTTACGGTATCTATTAGGCTGGATATAGAAACTAGAAGACAAACCTTTACTTTACCTGCTAATCCTGAGAGTAACACATTCCCTCCACTGTATCTTTGGAGGGAGCCATAGTTATCACCTAAGCCTGTCTTCAAACATGTTTACTTTTGTTCATCTACATAACATGAAGGATGGGGAGATTATTATAATTAATAATAATAATAATAATAATAATAATAATAATAATTATTATTATTAATATGAATTAATATGAATAATAATAAAAACATTTTTTATATAATGCTTTCCTTCTTGGGACTAAGTCAGTGGTTTACATAAGACAAATATGAGTATTATAACCCCTGTGTTCCAAGATAACCAAATGGAATGAAGTAGATTGGCACACTACAGCAAAACCCAGATAAAAATTTAACTCCTTAGATTAGGCTATTTGTATACATATCAAGGTTTAATTTGCATTTAGACTCTATTGAATTACCTTACTTATTTGCAGAATCCTCTGGGCATATCTTATTCAGGATTGGACAATTTCCCCATCCCCTATATTTAGCATAACCCAGCCTCTAGATAGCCCTCCTCTCTGCGGGGGGGAGGGGGGATTAATCATGCTAGGTCATCTCCTGGGACAAATTGTCCATCCTTGGACAGACAACCACCTTCATTACATATCTAAAGGGACAGTCTTTGAAGTAGAGGGCGACATAAAGGAATGACCTGTCATGGACGATTATCAATTATTTTCTGGCCCCATAAAAACATAATTACGGGGTTGTACTACAGTTTGTTTATCAGTGTAAATAGCAAACCCCTCCCAGGTAGCCCAGGCATGCATTTCAAACATACTTATCCGTTTAAAACCAATACTCAATATCTCGAACATATATATATTTACACCAATCTATTTACAGTCACTAATGGAGATTTATACATAACTCCTCATCAGGCAACACTCTAATGGAGATTACACATAACCTCCTCATAAGGCAACACCTTAAATGTTTGGTTTTGGGAAAACATTTATTACATGGGACAATTTGTTATATTGCCATCCAATGGCTTGTATACAGGTCAACAATCAGATTACTGAATCATTCCAAATACATTTTGGCAATCAGCAGGGATGCCTCTTGTTGTCCCTGCTGTTTCCCATTTCTATAGAGCCCGTGGCGGCCCTACTTAGACAGAACACCTCCATTCATGGCTGCTCGATTACCGTTATTTTTAAATCCAGAGTATATAGGATGAATGCCTCCTTTTCTATTACATCCACTCTTGGTACCATCAAAAGAAAAAGTGTTATCAAATGTACTATCAATTCACACACAAAGGGGTTTTGGAGGGGTTTTGTACTGTTTGCAGTGGCTACACCTATTGCAAAATAGTAACCAAACGTCTTTCTGTCCATGACAATGATGGACTGGGTCTCCTTAAGCAGCTTATCTTCACTTACATTAATGTCTCAGGGTGAGCAGGACGAACCTTTTACATGATGGCTGCAGAAACATCACTGTAGCCCTGGAGAGTTAAAACATAACTATGCTATGTTGAATACAGCACTCAAATAGGTATACTGTAAATAGTACACGTTAGACAGATTTTGAGTTTGAACTTATAGCATCTTCTTAAACTGCTGATTACCATTTTGCGGGTTTTATCAGCCATTCATCCTCCTGTTAGTTAGAAAAGATTGGAAACCGAAGAAAGTTACACCACTAAAGGGGAGATGTAGGGTGGACTGGGAGCAGCTTTATCAATCTATGCACCAAGTGCAGTGCTAAGTGTACTGATGTACCTAGAAGGTGGCAAAGAAAAGCCATTGGTCTCTGAGTTAGGAATCTGGAACAGACAAGACAGAGATCATATAGCTTCCAGGTTCCTGCTGCTGACCTGCACATCAGCCTAGACATACATAAATGCAGCAGCTAGGAAGACATTTTGCAGTATGAATTAATGCAGAATTTATTCCTAGAAATCCAGCAAAACATGCATGTGTAAATGGAGAAGCTATAGTCCTGCATTAAAATGTACCTGGGCATAAGATTATTTGTATTAAATTTACATTATTTACTTTTCTGTGTTGATGAGAAAAAGATGAAAGTAAATCAAATTCTATTGAGAAAAGATTAGTGTGCCTATTTTCTAGCCTTATACACATGCTATAAAGAGATCTGTGATGACATTATCAAATTAGAGTTTCACAAAATGCATTTTATAAGAATGTCGCTTCTTTTTTTTGAATAGTATATTTTTCATCTGAAAGGGTGAATTAATGGAATGAAAAGTAAATGAGGCATTTAGTATCAGTAAGACAGACAGGCACAATTATTTTAGATGCTAGGAAGCACCTTGACATTTGGAATCAGTCAAGCATACATTAAAGACTGGCAGAGGTTTGTAAGTGAAAGATGCCCTGAGAGAGCAAATTACTACTTAGGGCACAGGTTATTAGTAAGTAACCTTTTTTCACCGATTGTGGCAAATGACAGCCGCATTTTTGTTATCTGTTATTATTAACATTACAAGGCTAACTATACATGCGCAAAAGAGTATGTTAAGACTTAAGACGTCTTATAAGTATTTCTGTACATAAAGCTTACTGTTCTTAATGCTATTACTGAGTATTAAAATAATAAAAGTGTTTGAGCTGATAATTTTGAAAAATAATTTAAGGATTCCTTGTTTCAAAATATCACTACTCATGCTTTAGAGTTGAAAAAAAAATCAAGATTCAAGAACTCCTAAGTGTTGTAAAAATGTGTCTTAAACATGTCCACTCCATTTATAGTCACCTTAGGCATGGGTTGCTTACAAAGATCAGGGCAAGCTGTACAGTCCTCCAACAAGTGACAACTCAGTCTCGGGTGACAGTTATGTCTATGCTGGAATCTCTTGCACTAGAAAACATCTGTGCCTAAAATTTTATCATAAGAACAACAGTGAACACGGGCAAGGTTCAAAGGGGATTAGCACATAGGGTAATTTAAAGTGGAACCAAATCCTTCTATCCTTTTTAACTAAGAAAGCTGCCATTTTATGCTGGCCATACACTATATGAAAAATTGGGCAAAATTCTGTAATTTGGAAAGCTTGTTTGTTTTTCGGCTAGTTAATGGGCACAAATCGGTAATCGGTTGTGACGCTTTTGAGCCGCAAAAATGAAGGACGAGTTTGTAAATTTTCTGCCGAACGAACAATAGATTGAAAGGTTAATGTGTTTCTTCTTATCCAAACTGTTTTCACTAGGTATATGTGAAAAAAAGAAATAAATAAAAAAGGGATTCATGTATGTCTATTAAACAATTTATCTGTCATTACATAATGGCACGATCGTTTGCTCTTACGGCCGAGTGTTCGTTTTTCAAAAATGAGTTTGAATGATATTTCATATAGTGCATAGCCAGCATAAGACTTCATTTGAACTGAAACTGTCATGGTGCTGCATATGTGATCAGATAGTTATCCCGGCATGCATGGAATGTAATTGTTTTTTTAAAACAGGTAAATGAATGGGTTCAGTTCTATTTTAAATTCTTTAGGATAAGTGTCTTAAAAGGGAAAATTATGAAAACATGTGTGCCAGTGCAGATGTACAGTGATCTTTTTGACACCACGGGTGCACTTTAACAGGTACAATGAAATAGGGTATTTAATGTGTAATTTACATAATCTGCCAATTATTCATTAGTTTATATAATTCATTAAAGTAGTCATAAACTATTTTGTTTGCCATAGGTAACATTTCAGGGTCTTCTTCACATAACCTATCTAGGCATTTGATGAACCGAAACACTAGGTTTACAGGAAGGCAACAAGTGAGAATCATTCTAGCAATACTTTACCAAGGATCTTTTTTTAGATTAAAACATCCTACACTCCCAGCAGACAAATTATCTCTTTCTTTCAGTTTATCTGTTTTGATCTTTACATGGACATTGGGGATGATTTACTAAAGACAAATAGGCTGTTCACTTTGCTAGAGAATGTTCACTTTGCAATTGAATTTTCACTTAGCTTAGTGAATGAGGTGACGCCCTGCTGACTTACATCCTCCAATCAAAAATACAATTTTTTTCTTTCCTTGCATGTGATTGGGTATTCTTTGCAATGTGAATTGCCCTTAGT
Source organism: Pelophylax lessonae (assembly GCF_965119305.1). Lineage (NCBI taxonomy): Eukaryota > Metazoa > Chordata > Amphibia > Anura > Ranidae > Pelophylax > Pelophylax lessonae. The sequence continues at coordinate 585,268,730 of NC_138768.1, read as the reverse complement.
AAATCAACCCCACTGTCATTTTGTAATGAATGGGCAAGGCGGAGGTGACATCTTAAAGGCCTGAGTAAATATGTGCTTTTCTGGTCCCAAAAAATATATGTGCTTTTAGACTGGTTTGCTTATATTACAAGGAGCTTGTTTCATGTTCTGTCCACCATTTTTTTTATAATAATAGACCAGTGTCTCATATTTATGTTACAAGAATGGGTCTCCATCTGATACTTCTAATCGAAAAATCTACTAAACAAAAAAAAAGTATTTTTAATTAGGGATAACAGGAATCTAAGTCTAAGGATTTACACAACACAAGCAAATTTGGCACTAAACAACTGTCTACCCATCATGGTGTCATCATGACAGCTAAAGCACTGGCACAAAAAGCAGGGCGGCCGCAAAGTGTCCCCAGGGATGACAATTATGCACAACCAAACCACCAACAGGCTCTCATGCAATAGTGAACATGAATATGATCTGTCAAGGAGCCATATGTGTAGGGCTGATAATGATTGGAAGTCCAGAGCCCAGTAACACCATTTAGCCAGAAATCCGATAAGAACACAGTTTATTCCATAATTAAAAACAGCCAAACTGAATATGGAACAGGTATATCAGAGGTAGATCTGATCCTGATCTACAGCAAGAGAGGTGTGGTGGAGGGCCCTAATGACAAGGAGATACCCTGCCAGGAGATCTGGATGGAGGGTAGATCCAGTATGAGAACACCAACCATTCGGCCAAACAGCAGGGGGAACATGAGTCACTGGAGGTGACATAGCTAGAAAACAGGGATCAACTGATCCATCCACAGGATGCTGGACCAACAGAAAATGAAGACAGCTGCCAAGACTACATGTTTTCTGACAAGCCCCTTTGTCAAATTCTAGCTGGGCAACTGGCATAGGCTTTATATAGGCATGTTTTACTGTTGGTTCAGCATCCAATTTTCCAAGGAATTGACAAAGGGACGAGCCCCAAAACATGTCCTGGAAACCGTCTTCATTTCCTGCTGGTCCAGCATCCTGTCGGCTGATCAGTTGATCCCTGTGTCCTAGCTATGTCACCTCCAGTGACTTGTGTTCCCCCATTGTTCAGTCAAGGTGGGTGGCTTTCTCATACTCGATTCGTCCTCCTTTCAGATCTCCTGCCAGGGAAAAAATGTGCATTTATTATTTTTTGTTTCTGGAGCCTGTAAATGGCTGATGCCATGTAGGTCTCCTGCAGAACTGTCAGTGTATCGGCTTGCTCGTACCTCATACGAGGAAGCCGACACATTTTGACAGGAAGAATGAATGAACTTTTTATTTTTTTATTACATTTTGACAGATAGCGGGGGGGGGGGGGAGATGATCTATTACTAGCTGTCACAGTGGTGGAGCGGGAGGTGTGGGGGCCGATGCATTCACAGCATGTTACACCCCTGAATATGGGTGTAACGTGTAGCATGTTATGAAAGGTGAACTTATCATTTATAGTACTACAGCACTGCAGGAAAGTATGAAAAAACTGCAGAGAAAAAGTACCTTACACCTAGCTTTGGACTGTGGCACAGAGACCTAAGTGACATCATCATTCTCCATGTGAGATCTCAGGGAATACTGGGAAGTGTGCTAAAGCATCATCTGGCAAGATTTGGGATGCTCAGCATTCTCCATGATCTCATGGTCTTGCCCGAAGAATTGTACATCAAACTCTTCAGTACAGAAACATGCTTTATATATGCTAACTTTCTTCCCTACATTTTTTTTTATAAATACAGCTATTTATAAATGGGGAGGGTCCTTTTATGTTAGATGGACCTTGCTTTTTCAATGTAAGGTTAATTTTAAATGAAATAACAATTGGTCACCATACTTCATTTATTGAATGAGGTTATATAATAACAAGATAGATAAACAAATACCATATGAATATTACTTTCAGCGTATTTATACAATGATGTAATACTTGTTAGTATTTATACTTCCATTTGGGTACACATTTCCCTTACGAATAACCACAGATTATTCCAAATGACTGTTTTGCCATCTCAAAGTAGGTAAAAGTACTGGTTTCTGTTAAATGGTTTAAACTGAAAGAAAAACTCTACATCCACACACTTCCCTTTTCTAAATGTGTTCCCAAAGCTCTTTACCATGTATGACAAATTAAAATTTTCTGTGTTGTCTAGCAATACACTTTTTTGATGTCCGGATAACACTTTTTTGTGACACTTAATGGCCGCCGAACTTCAAAACCATCCTTTGTATTATAGAACTTATTTTAGCAATTGAGGTTATGGAGCTCATCTGTTTCAGTGCAATTATTCTTAGAGCTATAACCAAGGCTATTTTATAGATCATGTTGCAAGTGCAAAAGATTTTCCACCCTTTGTTCCTTTTAGAGCTTAAGTGTACTGCTGGGGTAGAGTGACAGTGCCTTCACAACAAGCGTGACAGATATAAATTGAAAAAAGTATTTCCAGTTAAGCAGACGGGAGTCTGTTCTTCAAAAGGAATTACAATAGAGCAGGAGAAAATAAACACAAGTCATGTATGTCACATTGATGAAAATGGAACTGACTTTGCTGAGCCTCTTTTCCTGAACATACGACAAATCAAGCAGCAATGCCTTCTCCTAGAAAGGATATTATATACAAATTACATAATTTGTTTATCTTCCAAAATGAAACACATTTGGACTATTGGCATGGGTTAGGATAAGTCCTATGTGTCACCATCAGAAAGTATAGGCCCATCTGAGTTTAAGGGAGAAACTGATCTTTACCACAAAGCTGTACCTGCCTTGCTGCATCAAATGACCAAAGGGAAATGCCTTTGGAAAAGAACAATTCTAGGGCAAGAGTGCAGTCTGTAATAAAAATCTGGTCAAAGCAGGTATAATTTAGGCAGGAGAGGACAGGATGCAAAAAGCCAGATCCAAAAGATAGCATGTTCTTTAACAAGAGGAGCAGCAGGAATTGCAGATGTGGAGACCAAAGCATGGACAAAAAAGTTACCTTTCTGCTAAGGTTCAGAGGCTGAGAGTAATAGAAGGTCTGAGTTAAGAATACATATGTACTCAAATGGAATTTGTTTTCTTTAAGCCAGAGTTTAGGGTCACTTTAATGAGTTACAATAGACTGAAGAGGCACAGACATTAAAGTATAACTAAAGTTAAATCTTTTGTTTTACATTTTGGATATAGTTGAGAAGGATTAGTTTCCCTGTCTGTGCCCCCCATTGGGAGATCCACCCTCTCTATTATTCCTGTTATTGCTGAAAGTGAAAGAAAATCCCAAATTTTGGGTTGTCTCAAGAACAAGAAAATAGGAAAAATTGTCCAATAGGAACGCTAGTTCTATTGGCTGTGGTGACAACCTGGGGTTCCATCACTTTGGAAGGATTTTCTCTCACTTCCTATTTTGGCTATGGGACAGGAAGTGAAGGGAAATAGGGGGGCTGATGGTGAAAAGTTTTGCTTTTAATTCTACTTTAAACAGCAAACTCAGACAGATTAAAGAGTTGTGCAAATGTACCTGAGCTATCTATCTATCTATCTATCTATCTATCTATCTATCTATCTATCTATCTATCTATCTATCTATCTATCTATCTATCTATCTATCTATCTATCTATCTATCTATCTATCTATCTATCTATCTATCTATCTATCTATCTATCTATCTATCTATCTATCTATCTATCTATCTATCTATCTATCTATCTATCTATCTATCTATCTATCTATCTATCTATCTATCTATCTATCTATCTATCTATCTATCTATCTATCTATCTATCTATCTATCTATCTATCTATCTATCTATCTATCTATCTATCTATCTATCCATCTATCCATCTATCCATCTATCTATCTATCTATCTATCTATCTATCTATCTATCTATCTATCTATCTATCTATCTATCTATCTATCTATCTATCTATCTATCTATCTATCTATCTATCTATCTATCTATCTATCTATCTATCTATCTATCTATCTATCTATCTATCTATCTATCTATCTATCTATCTATCTATCTATCTATCTATCTATCTATCTATCTATCTATCTATCTATCTATCTATCTATCTATCTATCTATCTATCTATCTATCTATCTATCTATCTATCTATCTATCTACTCTATATGGTGTCATTAGTGTAGTGAAGAATAAATACATCTAAAATGTTCATTTATTTCATATAATTGCCATGTGCTTGTCTTTCCATGAAGCTTATTCAGTAGAATGTCTCATGGGCTGATGAATAATGCCACAGAAAAACATAACAAGACGTGCTAATTATCTCATGAAAGATCAACAAATTCTGTTGTGAACCGACCTCTAATTTTTGCATTAAACTAAATTAGCCAATGAATTTCTAATGGGTGGCACAGAAAGTTTGTTTACTCATTTTTGCAAAAGTTTTATTAAAAATAAAGATGCTGCATGACTCAAACAAGCCTTCTAGCAAAGCGTTTGAAGTTGAACAATACATATAATACAGAAACTAGACAAATTACCTAGAAGTACTTGCCTGAACTCTGAACTGTTGGTAAATCATTGAATGAATCCAACTAGCACATGTAACCTTCCTGATATTTGTTTTCTGATAAATCTGATCTTTTTTTAATCTAATAACAAGCATTCACTGTCATTGTTGCTGCATTGTTGCAGCAAATTTGATATTACTGTGGGACAAATTCAGTAATGTAAAGAGTAAGATGGAAAACACAATAGCTTCTTAAAATCCTACTGATCTGAATACGTAATTAAATTCACTTGATTGCCAAGGGGTTTGACTTTTACACTGCTTTACTGTATAGGGGTGTACATCTTATGTTCAGAGCATTATATTTCAGATTATGGGATGGCATGTCCTCAATGGAATCACTGCATTAGCTTGATGATGCTGAATCATTTTTGGTAAGAGTATTACCCTCTTTTATTTTAGTGTATTTTACCTTTTTTAAACATAATGAGCACTTCTAACATTGTTGAGGCTTGGTGGAAGGATCAAGGTAAGAAACAGCAAGATTGCAGGACAATTGACACGTACATCCCTGATTATCAAGCATGAATCTGCAGACTTCAGACTCTAATCTAGGCAAAGCGTATGAAAGAGCATAAACTGCTATTCATACCTCATTTTATCCTAATAATAAGGAAAAACATTGGGTAACTCTTCATTACAGATTATTTGCATAATATAAGACTATGTTGTGATTTAAAAAATGCAATAGGTAAGAGTACTTTTATTTTATATGCACTACATTTAAATATTCAATATATTCCAGACCCAAATCAGCAGATATAGCAGGCACTTCCAGAAAGGATGCAAAATCCTAGTATGGTCAAACACTTGAACAGAGCTTGTTGATAACAGATGCACATTGAGGGTGTTGTTCTTGTTCAGTTAAGGACAACAGCAAAATAAGGTCTGAATTTGGGAAGGAATGGATGGCAGTTTGAAAAAGGACAGGAAGGTTTGAGAGCTGTTATTTTGATAAATGTCATTGAAAAAATATACAAATATTTTCTTCAGAGCTTATAAAATATCTGCTTTAACTTTAAGGCCCCTTTCACACTTGTGGGACTTGTCCTGTGACTTGGGACTGCAAAGTTGTTTGACAAGTTATACTCCATGATTCCCAATGAGTACCGTTTATATCTGTGCGACATCAAGTCGCAGCGACTTCAAAATAGTCCCTGCACTACAAGCTGTAAGGAGCTTGGCCCTCTGATTCCTCGTGTATTGAATTGTATTGTAACTGTACTGTTTGCCCTAACATTGTAAAGTGCTGCACAAAAGGTTGGCGCTATATAAATTCTGTATAATAATAATAATAAGCAGAAAATGTATTAAAACAGTGGAAATAATTTATGTAGGCTAATAAGTTATCGAGTTATCATTAGGTTACATACTAAAGTTGCAGCATTTGGTCTATATATCTTGGCTTTAATGACCTCTGGTAATGAAGAGGAATAAAGGTGGGTTTTAGGTTACTAAGTATATGGCTTAGTTTTAATTTTAGTGGTACCTGTGGAGTTCACTTAGTTTAAAGGTAAGAGTCTAAAGCAGGCTATGCATTTTTTTTTTTTACCTTTTAAATAATAATTGATTAGATAAATTAATACTTTTTGTGATAACCCTGTTTTTGTACGTTTTTAACATTTGTACATTTCATTGGTACAAATTCTTAACACCAAAAAATACTGTGCTTTATTGGTTACTTCAGAATGCAATGTGGGCTTCTTTTACCTTGTCATCCTATAACACTAAATTTAGTAGAAATGTTTTGCCCTGCTTTGGTTAAAATAAATCTGGAACTAATGATGTGCTTTACTATACGAAAAAAAAGAAAATTTTCTCAGCAAGCAAATTATTTTATTTGTTCTCATATTTATTAGTGTTTCTGGTGCAAAGTCCTTGACAAGCTCAATACATATATACAAAGAAAAATAGATTTCATGTGCCTTACTATAACCTTTTTCTGACTTTTTCAATTATGAAAGAAAGAAGATAAAAGCAGACATTTATTTTGATCATTTGCACCTGATAATTCTTGGGATTTGAAATACAAATCATAAAGTCAATGATTACATGGCGCTCTCTGATGGTGGGTGGCATACCATGAGGTAAAGAGGTAAAAATATAGAAAGTAAAAAATGGGTAGAAAAATATAAAAAAAAGGATGAGGTGGAAGGGGGGAGGGGGCCCATGAAAGCGGCTGCCAGCTGGAGCAAGGAGAGGCTCTGAGGAGAATAAACAAAAAGAAAGCAGCGCCAGCTTAGTGAAGCATAAGGTTTATTAATAAAAAAAACACATAGTGACTTACTCTTAGGTAAGTAAAGGCCGGTTCGGTAGGTAAATGGGATCATCCATCTTTTTGTCCTGGATTAGGCGGTCATGAAGGAGCACGGATGCTCCTAGCTTTCGGAGCATCCGTGCTCCTTCATGACCGCCTAATGAAGGAGCACGGATGCTCCGAAAGCTAGCAACGCCCATCTTTCCCTCCACCTCACAGGAAGTGATGTCGGGCTGACAGGAAGTAGGAAGTGGAGCCCCATTGAGAGTCCTCCACCACCACAGCACCATCAGACAGGCTGCCAGACAACAGCCTCCACGCACCACCGGCACCCTGCACCCCTCCTTTCTGCAACGGTATCCAGGACAAAAAGATGGATGATCCCATTTACCTACCGAACCGGCCTTTACTTACCTAAGAGTAAATCACTATGTGTTTTTCTTATTAATAAACCTTATGCTTCACTAAGCTGGCGCTGCTTTCTTTTTGTTTTTGTTTGAAATACAAATCAAGCTGCTCTCTTTCTCTCTCTGTATATATATATATATATATATATATATATATATATATATATATATATATATATATATATATATATATATAATATATATATATATATATATATATAGTATACATATACTATATAAATATATATAAATACTGTGTATATATATATATATATATATATATATATATATATATATATATATATATATGTTTTTTTTTTCATGTATTTTAATTTGGTTTTAGAAAAAAATACAACACAAATAGACAAAAAGGGTATCTGCCCTCCCTTGACAGAGTCCAGGAATAAAAAGTAGACAGGAGAAAGAAGAAATAAACATAAAGTCTTAAACATAAAGGTTTAGATGATAGGATCTGCAGAATATAAGACAATATAATAACAGTGAAAGGAACACTAGATCCGTAGGTATAGGTCAATAGCTTACAATCCAGTCAGTCCAATATTTCCATAAGCTCTCAAAGTTAGATAAATTGTCCCTTCTCAAAGCCAACAGCTGTTGGGACTTGATTATGGTAACAGTTTTGAATGGATTAGGTGCTAAACTTTGCTTATAGTGTTTAGTAATATTGATCCTGGCAGCTAATAGGATGCAGGACACCAATCACCTCTGAAATCATCTGGAAGATCTTCAGCCAGAAACTAGTCATGTTTCTACAAATACACAAAATATGGAATACATTGCCTGGGTCATATACATATTCTTAACTAGGTGATTGTCTTTCCCACTCTAATTACTGGAACCTACTTCACAGTAACAGGCAGAAGCAATCAACCACTAAGCTTAGGGAAGAAACACAGAGCCTAGAAAAAGTTTAATAGATGCTCAGGCTGATTACAGCCTAGCTGTAAACCATACAAAATGTAATTAGGGAGACAACAGCATAGGGCAGAGCCCTTACATGCTGTATATTTACCAGTTTGTTTTCATAATTGCCTTTGCACACAACTTTAAACACTTCAGCTTGGTTTTGAAGTTTTATTCTGACAAATAAGCTAGAGATCTTAGAAAGGCAAAACCTGGACTGAGACATTCAACGATCAATCAGCCAAACAGACAGAAAAGGCTACAGAAATACAGTGAAATAAGTCAGGTCTCAGGGGACAATTGCCATAATGTTCTGAGGCAGGTGTTAATGATGCGAGCACAGATCCATAAAAGTGATATGAACTTAATACTCATAAAGGTAGTTCTAACAATGGTCAAGGTTCAAGCTATTTCACAGCTGAACTAGCTTAAAGATTGATAGTTGCACACTGTTGTTTATCAGGATAAAATTTTGAGTTTCTTTACTATTAACAAAAATAAGCTTGTATGGTGGATGTTCTACTTTTTACTTGCAGCACATGGGAATTTGGTGAACTTGCCCTTTTAGTATTTATTTTCTGAAATGTTATTTGTTATTCTTCAGATCTCTTACAAACTATATGAAAGTTATTTCTTTTAAAATCAGAAAAACAACAGCTCAACTAAGTAAAAAGTATTTTCAAAATTAAAGCCAATCCATGTCATGGGTAAGCACTGGGATTTTTTAGGTGCCAAAACCTCGATAAAGAATACATATTAACATTTTTTTTTATTATGTATTCTTGATTGAGTTATTGGCACCTAAAAATTCCCAGCTCTTACCCAGAGCCTCCAAGTGTTGCGTTTCCTACTTTAACTTGGGGTGCGGTGCCTTTGGGACTTCCTCTGATCATCATATCTCATCCAAATATCTATGTCATGTTTGTAAAATCATATACTCATTTTCACATTGAATATTCATTTCTACCTTACTCCTATTAATCTGAATGATCTTGATGTTTGTAAAAGAAGAATCCCACACTTTCTGTGACATTTATTCATTATGCCCTTTGAGTAAACAGTGTTAGGTCACATATATCACAGAGTCTGCCTTCTGAACTACAGAGATGCTGAGAGTAGCAGTTTCAGGAGGTAGAGGCAGTACTGGAATCATTTGATGCAGGCAGGAAGGTACCCCTGCTGTTTTTTTTAATGCTATCTCTTAGAGAGATTTTGCCTCACTCACATTCATATTGAAAATGGTTTCACCAGAAAAAAAAAAAAAATATATATATATTTATTTATTTATTTTTATTATTTGTAGAGTAGTGGAAGGCTAGAACCCCTGTAAGAATTTTATCACTTTATGTATCACTGTTGGAGATTTAGCTTAATTTCTTGTCTGGGGAAACACACCATCACAAAAAGTATTGGAAATCTGTGGAACAGACAGGAGTTCAAATTCTAGCCCACTCGATCCAAAACTAAAAATACAATTTTGGCTGGACATACAAATTAAATATATTCTTTATTAGAGAGAAAATATGTTAACCACTTAAAGCAGAGTTCCACCTAAAACCAAAAAAAAATACATAAATATACCCCCGGGACAGTCAGGGCTAGTGCATTCCACAATGGACAGCCTCTGAACTGTCCCGGGTTGCACTTACCTGCAAGAAGAAATACTTACCTTGAAAATGTCTTGTCCAGCGCTGCCATCTCAGGTGTGGGCAGCTTGAAGCCAGCGCGATCCTCTTCTGCGTCCTCTTCCTTCTTCTTCGGTCCCACTTCCGGGGCTGCAGCGTCATCCCTGCACAGCTTCTGGGCATGCCCAGAAGCTGTTTAGCAAGGTATGATGGCGCCTGCACCGGAACTGACGTTGGGGCCGGTGCAGGCGCATTGATTCCTGGGAGCGATGATGTTCAGCTCCCAGGAATCATTGCAAGCCAGGAAGTGACGACTCGCCGTGGCCACCGAGGGGAGGAAGAGGAAGTAAGGTAAGTATATTATCTTCTAAACAAGGTAAGTAAAAAAAAAAATTGCAATTATCTATTTGTTTTTCAGGTGACCCCGGGCATGAAGATGGACGGAACTTGCATTTTAGGGTGGAACTCCGCTTTAAGGACCAAGCCTATTTCTGACACATGTTATTTACAAGTTAAAATCAGTATTTTTTGCTGGAAAATTACTTAGAACCCCCAATTATTATATGTATTTTTTAGCAAAGACTCTGGAAATGAAAATGGCGGTCGTTGCAATACTTTTTTGTTATGCAGTATTTGTGCAGAGCTCCGTCAAATTTTTGGGGAAAAAATACATTTCACTGAATTTAAAAAAGACTAAACAGTAAAGTTAGCCCCTTTTTTTGTATATTGTGAAAGATGATATCACACCAAGTAAATAGATACCATGATACATGTTAAGGTTTAAAATTGTGCACACTTGTGAAATGGCGACAAACTACGGTACTTAAAAATCTCCATTGGCGAAGATTCAAAAATTTTAACGATTACCAGTTTAAAGTAATAGAGGAGGTATTTTTCTAGAATTATTGCTCTCGCTCTGATGATGGCGGCGATACAGCACATGTGTGATTTGAATTCTGTTTTCATTTGCGGGGGTGACTTACGTATGTGTTTTCTTTGGAGCGCGAGGTCACGGGGACAGAGGAGCTTTAAAAATGTTTTTACATATTTATTTTAATTTATTTTTTTATTTTTAACACTGTTTTAAAAAAAAAATCTGATCACTTTTATTGCTGTCACAAGGAATGTAAACATCCCTTATGAAACTAACAGGCAGTGACAGGTACTCTTTAACCACTTAAGCCCCGGAAGATTTTACCCCCATTCCGACCAGGGGGTATTTTGCGATTCGGCACTGCGTGACTTTAACGGACAATTGCGCGGTCGTGCGACGCTGTACCTAAACGAATTTGGCGTCCTTTTTTCCCACAAACAGAGCTTTCTTTTGGTGGTATTTGATCACCTGTGCGATTTTTTGATCATGCGCTATAAACAAAAAAAGAGCGTCAATTTTGCAAAAATAGCAATATTTTTCACATTTTTTTATATGAAATTCCCCCAAAAAAATTTAAAAATCAAAATTTTTTTACTTTTTCGGCCAATTTGTTTTATGCTACCTATGTTTGGTAAAAAAAATCGCAAAAAGCGTATTTTGATTGGTTTGCGCAAAAGTTATCGCGTTTACTAACAAAGGGAAAGATTTCTGTCATTTTTGTTGTTTTTTTTTTAACGGTTACCAGTGACATTTCTACAGTAATCAGTGCTATATATATGCACTGTTACTGTAAAAATACACTGGTAGTGAAGGGGTTAACTTTATTTGGGAGGGAGGGGCTGTGTGTATCCCTAGGGGCGTGCTTTCTACTGTGATTGGCTGGGGCTTGAGCTGTATGGACACTGATCAACGGATCTACATACTAGATCCGAGTGATCAGTATCCTAACAGCAAGGAGAATGACAGGTGGCTTGTTTACACAAGCTGCCTGACATTCTCCCTCTCCCCCGCCGATCGCCGAGTGACCGGCGGACATCGGGTCCGCCGGTCACACGCGCGGGGGGGTCCGTGACCACGCGGGAGCGGGAGCGCGCCTCCGGGGGCGCGCGCTCGCTCCCTAGACCCTCACAAGCTAGTGACGTAGCCCTACGTCACTTTGCCTGTGAGGGGCTGACTGCCGACGTAGATCGGCGTTAGGCAGTCGGCAAGTGGTTAAGGAGGGATCGGGGGTCTAAAATACCCCCGACCCCTCCACTGCACTTCAAAGTATTCAAAACGCCGAAATAGGCATTTTTGAATACTGACATTTTTTTAAAATCGGCGCCATTGGCAGCTGAGTAAACCGGAAGTGACATTGTGACGTCGCTTCCGGGTTACATGATTGTAGACCCGATCGAAGCCAAATCCTGCTTTGTTCTGGACTCCAACCAGCTGGCGGACAGGACGGCTGGTTGCTCGGTTCTCCCGGTGGGACGGGAGACCCGGACAGAGCTGCAGAAGGCGGTGAGAGGGGAGGGACTGTCCCCTCCAACTCGCTGGGATAGCGGGCGAGTGGCTGCTGAGCAACATCTGTTGGTGTCTCCTAAAAAGCCAACCGCCGGCTCTAAAAAACAGTACTGGGTTGATGCCTGCAGCTGCAGCCATCATCCTGGTACAACCACTTCTTCAAGCAGAAGTACAGGTATGTCGGTTTGTGGGAAGTGGTTAACCCCCTTTGTGTCGATCAAATGTCTTTGTAATCCTGTATACATTTTTAAAAGTGGGATTGACATCATCACCGTGATGCACATAGTTGAACACCAAAGAGTTAAAGATATAAAAACTGGGTTTTGCATTATATGTTAACGAGGTGTAACTCTATCTTTGCCAGAGGGGACAGATTAAGTATCCTCTCATTTCAAATTATTAAGAGTTGCTTGCATTCTACCTACTCTAAACACCTAGAAAGGTAAACATTTTTAATTATGATTTTTAGGTATGCTGCATGAATGGAAATACTTAACAAACAAATAGTGGGGTTTCTTTTTTTTTTTTCTTATCAATATTGTTGTATTTAGGAATTTTGTAGTTCTGTGATATTTTTAGCTGACTCCTACGAGATTTGAAAATTAAAGCTACGTGGCTGAAAACTAAGATCTTTATCCTCATATAACACTTCACGAATTGAACCTCATTTGTAAGACATATCTTTTGAGGTTGGTAAACATAACAAAAACTTTAAAAAAAATGTTTATTGCTTGTGATTGTTTACTCAATTGTATCTGTTTCTTATTTTTTTATGCCTAATTACCACTGTAGATAAAAGGATGCAATGCAATCTAGATGAGGAGCTTGAACTGCAGGAAGACAGACATAAAGTGCAAATTGCTTTACTCTAATCATCTTCAATAAAGTATTAAAGTAGAAATCAAGTTGGACTAAACAGCTATTGCACTTGTAAGGTCAAGGCAAGTTCACAAGGAAAGGCCAATGATAAGAGTCGAAATGAAACCCACAGAGACCAATCAAGTTAATGAAATGAAAATAAAAAGTGGTAGGTATAAAAATGCCAAAAAAAAGTTAATGAATTGAAAAGAAAATGTTGGAGATTAATGAGAAGAACATAAAATTTTGCTATGGGACAAACTATACAGTTGTTATTTCAGACACTTTTTTTAACAAAGAAGTTTGGAACCTTTAAAAAAGACAAACGATTATACTCACCTAGGTGGATGCAGCATCGAGCCAATGCTACATCTATTTCCCGTAGGCTCTTAACTGAAAATTAAGCAATCAAACACCGCTGGTCGCTCAGTTCTTTCCCTCCGCTCACTGGAGCACTGGGCTGTGGAGGGGCGGGAGGGGCTAGCTCAGGCTCTCAAAAGATTTCTAAGAGGCTGAGCTAGGTGCCAGTCTAGGTATATATATCCATATAAATATCCATATAGCCAGGATCTTTCCTGAGCCTGGACCAGCCCTGTGATATTGGCTGAAAATGGGTCACATGAGTGCAGAACGAACTGCACTCCTGTGATCCATTGGAGAAGTATCTCCTTTCATTTTCCTTTAAATTAGGCCCATTGCAAGCATTTTAAATGGTTTTCAAAAGAATGTTATTTATTTAATGTACCACTTTTTACTATAATGTATTCCAATATTTTACAGTTCATTCTAAGGTAAAGTAACGATTGATAGAGGATACAGTTGTCTATATAATGCAGTTTTTTTTTTTTTGTTAGGTAAGCAAATAAGCAGGTAAAGTCAAATGCTAACAATTATTTATTTAATACATTTTTTTTATCTTTAGATATGGATCAAGTTAGGAAGACTAAGACCATCCATAGATAGATTGAAACTCATGTTGACAAAGGAGGGATGGTGGATGCAATTCTAAAAATATGGTTTGCACCAGGTATTGAAACAGTTCAATACAGGGAAAAAAAGTACAAACACCATCTAGTCATATCCCAAGACCTTTATACCCATTTCAGAGACTGCAGATAGACTACATACACCTGCCAAAGGTGGGAATGTATGAGTATGTTTTAACTTGTGTAGATTGTTTTAGTGGTTGATTAGAAGCTCTTTCCCAGTACAGAAGGCTACAGCTATATCAACAACTAAGAAATTGATACAGGAAGTAGTATTTAGGTATGGAATCCCAGAAACAATAGAGAGTGATAAGTGAAAGCACTTCACAGGTCAGATACTGACAGCTTTAAATATTGAACAGCGCCTACACACACCATATAACCCAGCATTAAAATGGTAAAGTGGAAAAATATAATGGGTTGTTGAAAGCAAAATTGGGTAAAACTTAAGGCTGAGCTAGGATTGAATTGGCTACAGGGATTATCTATTGCATTGTTCTCTTTGAGGACTACGCCAAATGAGATACTTTTTGGATCAGTGCCAAAGAAAGGTTTGTACTATCCACAGGCCTAACTAAGTCTTATGGCACACTCACAGAGTATGTTATAGTGCTACAGAGACACCTATGCTTCACTTCCAGATGCAGATGGTCTTGAAGGCACACATAAGTTACAACCAGGCGACTGGGTGATGTTTAAGAAGCACCAGATGAAAGGTACTGAGCCTGGATGGTCAGGACCTCATCAGGTAGACAAAAGATATCTACAGAGAGCAAGGTCTACTCAATAAAGGCTGCTACAGATGCCATGACTGACATTGCACAGAAGTATAACATATTATTTGTTGGGGATGTATTTAAAGCATGGACTTATGCTCTGTCCTTTTCTGGATGGGGACATTAGATGGCAAATAGGATTAATAATTATGCAAATGTAACTAATATAATGTTGGGTCATGTCCTAGCAGCATTTAAAGATGAAGCAGAAGAGTTAATATAAGTAAGAAGACAGGTGATTGCTACCCATATGGGTTTAGACATTCTGTTTGCGCCCCAGGGAGGACTATGTACAATAGTAAAGCAAGAATGTTGCTGGTTGACATTGACAATAGTTAGACATCAATGCCCACCTTTCAGCAGCAGAAGAGTTACAGGGTAATGTACATGATATTCTTAATTAATAATCTGGATTTATCTGAGTGGGGTGGAGGTGTACTGTCATGGACATCTAAGTTGAACACAGCTAATTGGTTTAAGGAAATTGGTGACGTTTTTAAGAAGTTTCGGATAGGATTACTGGAAATAGGAGGTATTGTGTTAGGAGTGATAATATGTTTGCTTTTATGCAATAAACTAAGCTTATGTGCTTGCAAGAAGATTTATAACCAGTTTAAAGGGTAACTCCACTTTTGTGAGGGAAAAAAAGCAAATAAAGAAAAAAACAATATAGTGTATAAAAGTGCGACACAAATCATATTGTAATTGAATGTTATTAAAAATTACCTTTCCTTTTCAATCTGCTGTTGTTGTATTTTTCTGAAAATGCAATACAATATGGCTACCTGGAGGTGTTCTGTACACAGAATGTGTACTGACCACACCCCAGAAACATAATTTCCTGCTTGTGTGATTGGCTCACCATTTTTCCCAGAAGTATGCCTAAGATACAAATCAGATTTCTGGCATCCCCTGCAACAAAAATTTCATTTTTGGTGAGATACTCCCAATAGGAACACATCTAAAGGGATGCAGGCCCAGCAGATTTCCTCATTAGAGACCTGCAGCTGCCACAGCTGATAGATAATTATGAAACCACTCCCATCTTACCCACTCAGCACAGAGGCACAGAAGAACAAACAATTATTTCTTCAGAATAACAAAAGGTAGGAATATGCAACAAAGTTTGTTAATATCCTTGTAATGTACATAGACCACGCAGAGGGAAATATTTTTTTCTCAGCAAAAGTGGAGTTACGCTTTAAGTCTAAGAAAGACTCAGATGTGTTTGTCACTTCATTTCAAAGGCACAATGGGATACAACAGAGGAGGAAGTGAGATGACTGAGCTGTCACCCATTTCTGAGCCATCCTTTAATACACTCATTGATGCACTCTTTGATGCCATGTGCCCTGAGATGCCCCTACTGGTACCAATGTCACCTGCAATCTGTGAGGGGAATGGTGAGCCAGGCCATGATGAGACAATTAAAATTGAAAGTAAGACTGAAGAACCTGTGCCTAAAATTGCCAAAGACTTTCCAAGGATAAAATCCCTACCACCACCTTCTGAAGTAACATGGACTGTGCCTGCATTAATCGATTTGTCACCCTCTAGTGGGGGACTGACACAGGATCCTGACCCAACACATGCTAAAGAGATCTCAGAAGAAGCTCAGCTCCCTCAGGGAGTTCATATTATATATATATATATATATATATATATATATATATATATATATATATATATATTGGGCACATTCTAGAGCCATATGGCGGAATATGGAACACTTGGGTTTCACTGAGCAAGGGAATAAAATCAGCAATTACAGGAAGAAACACGTGATAATCCACCTTTTGCCATAATAATACATTTGAGAGGTAATGACATAAGGAAGAAGGGGCGGATGGAACCTCTAATAAAAATGGTGCGGGGAGATATGCGTTGGATGAGAGGGAAGTTCCTAACAACACACATAGTCTTACTAATCGTATCCCAACCCTAATGGAACCATGACAGAATTTCACAAGCGCAAAAGTTTAATTGGGAGTGTTACAAGGCTGTAAGAAAAATTTGTGAATTTGCAGTTTATCATTTTGGAAGAGATGCATGGGACCCACGTCTATTTCGGGGGGGGGGACTCAGTCCTCCTGAATGACAGGGGATGTGATATCTTCCTAGAAGGGTTGCAACAGACAGTCGCTATGTGTCTTACAACAGGAACTCAGTGGTGACAGGTGGGAAAATGTATAAAATATTACAGAGAAATGTATTTTCTATTTTCTAGAGTGTGAAAGCATTGTGACTACTAAGTGTTAAAATGCAATAATAAAGTTGGATGCTTGCTAGTGTGGCGGCATAGGGTCGGTGTCCCTTCATTGTGCTCCTGCCCCGGTTGGAGGCATTCCTCCAACATGTAGATCGGTCTAGCCTACGTATATGTCCCGATAAGGACAGGGATGGGACAATGACCGCCTATAGGCAAGTAGTAAGGAAATTTTTGTAACATCTGCTAATGGAGAGCTGAACGAAAAAAGGATTTAAGAGTGGAGAACAATGCCTGTGAGGCAGAATTACAGGTGTAACAGAGGTAAGAGCAGCATCACGGGTTTGACACCTCTGGAAGTCATGCTGCAAAGCTCTTCCAGCAGTAGATGAATATCAAAAGGAGGTGGGGTTTGGTGATCACTGATCACCAGATTATCAGATCAAAGTAGAAATGTAGAGAATCCTAACATTCTCTGCAGTCTTCCTAATGGTCATGGTAGGGTCTATCAGCCTATGTGTCCTTTAATTGTATTGTAATTGTTAAATACTATTGTATGATCAATTATTAAGAGAATAGAAGTAACAAGAACAAAGAGGTGAGCCTTTTGACACACTATTGCAAGGAATGAGATGTATGATCAGTAATGATCAAAGGAGGGAGTTAATGTATAAGAATAATGTGATCTTTATTGATTCCTACATCATAGTGTGTGGTAATAATACTTTTTTTTAAACACATTTATGATGAAACCTATATTGAGTTAATATTAAAATATATTATAAATTAGGGTTCTATATATACATATCCTAATGTATTTTCTATATTAATAAGTGAAGCTAAAATGATGCTTGTAAGTTTGTTAAAACATGTTTTTACTAAGATGTTTTTAGGAGAATACCACCATGGGCAAGTTGCCATGTACTGATGTGCCATTCCTTAAATGTGTGTAGTATGATAAGATACCTCATAAAAGGGGGGGGGGGGGTCTGAGATCCATCAGATCAGAGCATACAGGATGGCTTTAGAGGGGTGTGCTCTCATGTAGCTACGTAATAAACCTTTTAATTTAAAACTCTCTCAGTCTGGAGGTTGATTTCAATATTCAATCTATCTATGGGCAGGCTGGTTGTACCTAAATCGATCCATCGATCCACTTCAGTACAACCAGCCTGTCAGATTTTTTGCATGCAATTACTGTCGGCAGCTTTAGCCGCTAGCATTAATCATTTTACTATATACATTTTTCGAAACAGATAGAGCTTTTATTTTGTGGTATTTCATTTTCATTTTTTTTTTTATACATAGATGAGTAAAAACGAAAACACGAAAAAAAGTTTCATTTTTTGTTAGTATAAAACCCATTCAAAATGTCAAAATTGTACTAGCACTCCTAAAATGACAATCGTTGGAAAGTGGACTCCCATGATCTGATTTTTTCTCACAATTTTTTGGAAAAAAAACATGCTAGTAGTAGTGCACTTAGACTTTTAAAGTTGCCCACAGAAGTCAAGTGCAAGTCTCCTGTTATTAGTGGAAGAAAGTTCCCTGGTAGATAAAATTGCATTGCTAAAAGTTATGGATAAACCCAAGACACTTTAACCCCCCAAAGGAGTCCCACTAACATTTGTCAGTGAAATAATAATTTGCCACTTCCAATCATTGGTGGTCATCTGCCCTTTAACCTGCCCTTCCCCCCGAAAATAAAAGCAATCCTACAACATTGCTGGTCAGTGGCACATAAACAGTCCCATAATCGTTCGTAATCATTTCCCTTTAAAGCACTGCTCACATTTCTCACTGCAGCCTGGAGGATTATTTAATAACATTTTCTGTTCTCTCCTTTCTCGTTTGTGAGTGGAAGTAGAGGAGTCACCAATGTAAGTAGTATTATACTGTCTACACTGGTGATCACTTGCACTCAGATCCACAGCAATTGCAAATTTACCAAAAATAATAATAATGAGTAAAAAATCTGATATTTCCATTCAGTATCTGATAAAAAGAGTATCATTACTCTGGGCATGACGGCTGGCAAGAGTTTAGTTGTTCAAATAGATTTCTACTTCAGTACCATAGAGCAAGGTTTCCTATTTAATTCATAACTATACTTTGGCCAGCTTTTCTCTGATACAATAATAAGCTCTGGCTCTGATGTAACCAGAAATGACTTACTAATTGGCAGTGTACTCTTCGCCTACTTCCGAAAGGTTAATTTCTATTTAAGCGCTTCCCTTTAGGATAACAATGATTCAAATTATCTTAATTAACTATAGCAGATATTAAGCATCTCAACTACATAGACCAAAGATTAACTAAATGTATAAATGCCAAAGAGGATAACTTTGTAGCACTAGCATACTTGCCCATTATGGCTTTTGAATTGAACAGTTATGTACATTGCACTTCAGAAAATGATTCTTAATTGTAGTCATTGATGATTTCCATGTTAGTTTTCTATACAATTACAGCCTGGACTAAACTTGCACATAGTATTTTGGAAACTAAAATTGTGTGCAAAGTAAACACTGCTTATTTTCTTGATTTTTCAATTTGCAGTAAAGTATCATCATTAAAAACCTAAAGTACACATTTTCGTTAAAGTATCCCATGTTATTCCTATTGCTACCCCAACACATCCCTTCCCAGTTAATTGTTGTTAAGCCTCCAGCAAGGTGCAACTAATCAATGCTACAAATGTCCAAGAAAACTGCCTGTGATCACTGGAAATACCAGAGTGAAGAGCTCATATGTTCTGTGATGAGACTAATAAAGTTAAAGTGTATCTAATTCTAAAGCATTTTTAATTTTAGATAGAGTAGGGAATAGTGTGTAATGGAGATTTATCTGGGTCTACTGTCCTGTTGACTCAAAAGAAATTTTGAGGATTTTCTTTCATTGTGAGGGAAATCCCTTCTTATGCAGTTGCCATGGAAACAAATGTCCCCAATGGAAGAAATTCCTGTTTTAGTGGCAACTAATAGTTTTGGATTTACCCTCATTTTTATTCCCAGTGACAATGGTGATAAGAACCTTTAGAGATAGTAAATCTTTCATATGAACATAGACAGAAATACAAATAGAACAGGGGTTATAACCCCTAACCACTCTATCCAAATAAAAAATAAAAATGTTTTGCCTTAGGTGTACTTGAAGCAAGAGTGTGCAGCTACAGTTGCTATGTACTTAAACACTGGAAAGATCTAATGGATCCATGTCACACTGGCTCCTGTAACTACAAACCTTACACTAATATTTTATATTTATCGCTACCTTTTAAAAATTAACATATATTAAAGGAATATACAAGACACAGTGGTGTTTGGTTACTAAAGCTGGAGAGTGAAAAATCCGGCTCACTTCTACATACTGTAGAAACCAATCAGCTACCAGGTTCTATTGCCAAAGCCCTATTGAACGAGCTGAGGTTAGAAGCTAATTGATTTCTATGCAGAAGTGTGACTGATTTTGAAATATCCAGCTTTAGAAAATAAACCCTAGTGTTATCAAAGCAAAGCTGGGCTATCTAATAAGAAATAACATCAAAACGTTATGCATTCTAGAATAATGGGCTAATCTACTAAATAAAATGTTGCCCTCTTAGCTAGAATAAATGTGGGATTTCAATCCATCCTCTAATGGATTCAGGTCTCTATTCAGCACAGTAGCTGCTGTTTGAGATTTCATCTTGCTTGGAGCCCAACCTAGCTGCAAGCAGTGGTTCTGAAACATTAAAGCTTAACATTTTAAAGTATATAAACTTAATAAAGAATTTTTTAAAATATACGTTTTTTTTAAAAGACATTTAACGATTTTTTCAGGTCAGAAAAATATGGGATTCTTTTTTAAAAGATAGGTTCACTTTTTAGAAAAAAAAATAATAAATGCACTTTTTTTGCAGATAAAAAAATGTACATTTACTATTCCTTTTGTTTGGAGCCTGTAAAGCATTGCACGAGCGATCCACACATTGCATTAAATGTAACTTTTTATAAAAGGTGAACTTACCCTTTAAACCTAATATCAGGCATGTGTTACCAGCACAAAAGCCATAAATATGGAGGTTTTTTTTTAATATATTTGTTAAATCTTTTAGCTGTTGATCACTAAATCAGCTCTTCTTCTTCTTCTTCTTCTTCTTCAGATAGCTACAATCTGGTGCCACATTTGGCACCTTTCAGGGGGGAGGGAGGAATGGGTACCTGCTTTTGACTGGCACCCTCCCCCTCTGCCGTCCCTCTGAAGTTTGGCCCCGCCTCCTTCCCCCACCGCCAAGCCAATCCGAATGTGCAGCGCACTTCGTGCATGCGCAATAGGGACCCGCCCTTGAAGCCGCAAGGATTCACTGCTGGGTTTCCTGACTGGCAATGGAAACGTCGGCTGCGGTGCTGACATCACTGGACTCCAGGACAGGTAAGTGTCCTAACATTAAAAGTCAGCAGCTACAGTATGTGTAGCTGCTGACTTTTAGTTTTTTTTTGGGGGGGGGCAGAACTCTGTGGAACTCCGCTTTAAGTAGGAAACATAAACTGTGACATGAATAAGATAAAATCTCTCATCTTTATATTAGGGATCACACTGGCCTTTGTGAAGCAAATAACTCACATAAACATGATCTCTGCTTTTTATTTACTTGAAAATAATCTCCAATTCCCTCACCACAAAGTTTCACATTGTCTTTTGTAGGAGGGTGCTCAGTCCCCATGCTCTTCTCACTATAATAGAAATTATATTTTTAAAGTACAGAACAAGAGAACGCTACATAATAAAACTATACATAAAAGATTTACTGTTTTTTTTTTTTAAGAAATAAGATTTAAATGAAATCCGTGACAATATTCTATTTTTGCAAATATTTTGAATACCAGCAATTACTGACGTTAATTAAACAATCACTTTTATTTTGTGTCCAACATTCTGAAAAATTCTACAACAGGCTTTACTTAAAGATACCAGAAAGCAACTTTAGATACTATATTACTTCCAGAAAGGTTGATTAAAGCAAAAATCTTTATTTAGGTACGTTTAATCAACAAAGAATTTTTTTTAAACGGTTTTTTTGATCTATCAATTTGTTTTAGGTGAGTTCTAGTTTATTGCATAACAAAAGCTTTATATAGTATTCAAGAATGCATATCTAATTAAAATAAAATATATTCATACCTAGTTAGTTGTTTTTTTTTTTTTTTTACACAATTTTAAAAACATGCAGATTCAATTCAATCAATAAAAACCTTATTAATAATAATAATAATAATTAGTAGTAGTATTAGTAGTTGTAGTTGCGAGTCAACATATGTTTGTGGACAATGTAAGATATGTCATCCTATTTTAGCTGGATTCATCTTCAGAAAGAGAATTCTTTCAGCTGGACCCTTATTATTTGATTTAGACTCAGTTTGACAGCATGATTTCAGAAGCTCTGAAGATTTGCAAATTTCAGGAACAGATTTTGTTTACGAGGAGCCGCATCTTTGCCACCTTTGTAAACATGCTGTTGTGTTCACCAGTTGATTTGTTTTCCATCCAAAAGTTATATTAGCAATCGTCTACTGCACATGTTCACCTATTCTCGATGAATGCCACATCACATCACGTCGTGTCACCCAGAAGTCCCACAGGAAAACATGAGACTTCCGGTTAACGCGATGCAACGTGAAGCAGTAAGTATGTCTGGCGTCTGTCAATGCAGCTATGTAGATTCTCCAACAGCAACCTGTGGCCCAAAAATGGTAAAAAATATGTACAAACATTGACATTAATAAATATTAGTTTAATATTTTGCTTATAGTGAAAGAAAAATGTAAAAAAAAAAAAAAATTACCATTGATTCATAGCGAAAATTTAGATACGATAGCTCTGTATATCAAATTACACATATCTGTTTTGTAAATAGATGATTTATTGAAAGCAAATGCAATGAATTTAGGAGTGTATGAGCATAAGCATGAGACTGTATGATTACTTTCAAGATTTGTGACTTTGTGAACTCACTAAAACAATTTTAAACTTTGGAGAAGACTGGTAAGCTTCATTACTAGCTTGCATCAAATGCACTGAAAATTTTAGGGTTACAAATCCTAACTCCTTACTGGAATTCCAAAATGTATTATATTAAATACATTAGAAAGAAAGAAGCATTTTGCTAAAGTCTTTGTAATGTTAAAGTACACTAATAACTGGAGAATCCAACTGCAAGATTCAAAACAATTCTGAAAGTGACCACTGCCAAATACTATTGATCTTATATAAAGCATGCAAGAAAGTAAACATAGACTTTTCCCTCTCCCTCCCCTCTTCTGCAAATAACAAATAGTAAAAAAAGAAAAAAGAAAAAAAAGGAAACGCCATCTTAACCACTTGCCCTGTGGAAGATTTTACCCCCTTCCTGACAAGGCCATTGTTTGCTTTTTAACTCTGACAATTGCCAGTCATGAAACACTGTACACAAAAAAAAATATATAATTTTTTTCACACAAATAGAGCTGTCTTTTGGTGGTATATGATCACTACTGTTTTTATTTTTATTTTTCTGCGAAGTAATCTTAAAAAGAAAACAATAATTTTGAAATGTTCTGCTATAAAACATATCCAATATTTTTTTATTTAAAAAAATCTAATTTCTTCATACGTTTTGTTCAAAAAATATTCTGATACATGTTTTTGGTATAAAAAAAAATCCCAATAAGTGTATATTGATTGATTTGTTTGACAGTTATCATGTCTACAAACTATGGGACATATATACTGTTATTTTTTTTCCATACTACTAATGGCGGTAATCAGAGACTTATAAAGGGACTGCGATAGTGCGGTAGGCAATATGACACTGACTGAAACTTGGGGTAACTGACTAACTGCCACTGACATCACAAGTGGCATTATTACAGTGATCAGTGCTAATAATATGCACTGTCATTGTACTAATGAAACTGGGTAGGAAGGGGTTAACATCAAGGGAGATCAAAGGGTTAAATGTGTGCCTAACTATGTGTAATGGGTGTTATATGTGCTGCTTTTACTAAGGATCTTGTAAAACAGCAAGATCCCCTGTCAGTAGGGATGGGCGTATGGTTGGGCCCGAACATGAGTTTGGGCCGAACATTTGCCTGTTTAGGCATTCGCCGAACAACTGAATTTGCAGGTAGTTCACTGAGTGCTTGCCCAGACAAACACCCTGCAATACACGGATCACATTCTGTGCCCTGATAGGGCAAAGGTTTGCCCAATCAGGGAGCAGTGTAAGCTGGTTGTTAAGGAGCGGGACCGGGAAGTTGGATGAATAATCAGCTGTCAATGGGTTTCCTTGCTGAGGGGGCGAGCAAGTGCCCTCCCATCCTGAACCATTCCAGGCCACATGCCCTCAACATAGGGGGGTGGGTGCTTTGGGGCAGGGCAGGCTCTGCCCCCCCCACCCCAAAGCACCTTGTCCCCATGTTGATGGGGACAAGGGCCTCTTACCGACAACCCTGTGGTAATAAATGTAATAACCACACGAGACAGTTTTTGACAGCCTTCAAAATATGCACTTTTGATTTTTTTTCTGTTTGGGTCCCATAGACATCACAGGGATTTGCCGTTCTGGTTAGAACATTTCTCCTATTTGGGAGTTCTGCTGCAAACCAAACAGGGGGTGTTTGGCCCTTCCCCACCTGTCAGCACACAGAGATCTGTATTGTTAACAATCGCAGAGCTCTGTTCTGTGAATCATTGAGTTGATCAGTGGGTATCAGTGGCCAATCATTGGCAAAGACCCGCTGATCAGCTTGTGCTGTGACAAATCACAGCACAGATAAGTCAGCAGGAGTGCAGATTTTGTACTAGGCTTGTGATCCAGCGCAGGGAGGCCGCTTTGCCACCACTCATGTACGTTAGGCTGTCGGCAAGCTGGTAAAGTGATTTTAAAGGAAATTTTTTAAAAATATTAAACATATCATACTTACTGTACCTGCTCTGAGCAGCCCTGAAGCTGCTCTTCTGGAGTCCCCTGCTGTTTCTCATGGCTCTTTACCTCTCTGAATGCCCCCATAGAAAGCCACATTTAGAAACAGACAGAGTGGCTCTGTCCTGCCCCTAGCTCTCTCCACACAGGCTGTGATTGACAGCAACAGGAGCCAAAGACTCCACTGCTGCATTGATCTCCAGTGAAGAGAGAGAGAGCCAAGAGAGCCACTGTTCTCAGGTACAGTGCCAGATCTGGCTCAGGTAAGTATAAGAGGGGCTGTACGTTGAAGGTTTTTTTTACCTTGATGCAAAGAATGCAGAACCACTTTAAGCAACAAGATAAATTGGGTAGTTTGGTAAAACCAGCTATACCAGATAAAGCAGAGAGTAATACTCTTGACCTGGTATTATCACTAAATGGGGTTTCCCTCTCATAAAGAAAGTATAAAGTATCCTTTCAGGCTACTCCATGACAAACATGTAAGAGAATGCCCCAACACCTGGATGCTTAATTCTTTGCCAAATCAAAACACATACCCAAAGTCAATATAGATTTAGCTTATTATCATACAGGACTGGTGGTTTTGGTCATCATGTGAAGGGCCAAAGAAGTGACTTTAATAGAGTATATAGTACTAAACAAAAACGCATTATATATTACAGCTTACCAGTCCTTAGGTGGTGACTTTTTTAAAACAAAAATAAAAATATACCTATTTAGCTTGTCAAAAGTTCAATGTTATCAGTTTTTCCAGTTTCTTCTGACAGCGATGTTATCCCATGTAGTAGTGATGAGAAGAGGAGGACGGATTCACAGTCAAAACTAGAAGAGCTGCCCAGCATGTCAATACTGCTTCCTCATAGATACAGTGCATTAAGTCAGGGTTGTCACCCCCGGAGAAGGACGTGTGTTATTGGCAGGATCACCAGAAAAAAAAAGTATAAAAACCTGAAAAATATGCTAATTCAGCCATCGCGCCTAAAGACTGGTAAGTTGCAATACATTCAGTTTTTGTTTTGAGTTAAGATATGCTTTTCGACAATATTGCACATGCAGCATATCCAAATTACCTTCATAAGGAAATGTAATAGAAAAGTAGAAAAGAATGGGAAATGGGGAACTGTATAAATGTTGAATATTTTCCCTCACTTTCTGTCTGATGAAAGAAAGTGGGAAGGAAAGTGAAAGCAGGACAAAAAGTGAGATTTAATCTCTCTAACATAATCCCCGATAGCATTTTCAAACTAGACAAGAGCATTAAAAGATCTTTTGTTACTGAAATTGTTCAGTTATTGGGTCATGTACACTGATCAGCCATAACATTAGGATCACTGACAGGTAAAGTGAATAACAATGATTATCTTGTTACAATGGTATTTGAAAGTAGGTGGGATATATTAGGCAGCAAGTGAACATGTTGTTTTTGAAGTTGATGTGTTGAAAGCAGAAAAAATGGGCAAGCATAGGGATTCAAGCAACTTTGACAATGGCCAAATTATAATGGCTACAGTCCTTGTGGAATGTTCCCAGAATGCAGTGGTCAGGACCTACCAACAGCAGCCCAAGGAAGGAAAATCAGTGAACTGGCGACAGGGACATGGACAGCCAAAGCTCATAGATACACATAGGGAGAAAAGACTGGCCCATATATTCTGATTCAATACCAAATCTACTGTATCTCAAATTGCTGAAAAATGTCACACTGGTTCCAATAGAAAGGTGTCAGAACACACAGTGCATTTCAATTTGTTGCACATGGGACTGCGCAGCCGCAAACCATTCAGGGTGCCCATGAGTCCACAGCTTAAAGTGCCTACAATGGGTACATGAGCATCAGAACTTGACCACAGAGGAATGAAAGAAGGTGGCCTGGCCTAATGAATCCAAGAATGGTTTGAGAAGCACAAGAATGAGTTTCAGATGCTGACTTGGCCTCCATATTCTCTAGATTTCCAAGCGAGCATCTGTGGGATGTGCTGGAAAAACAAGTCAAATCCATGGATGCCCTACCGTCGGAACTTAAAGGACTTTAAAATTTGTTACTGATGGCTTGATGCCAGATTCCTCAGCATACCTTCAGAGATCTAGCAGAGTTCATGCCAAAAAGGGTTACGATGAGTGATCATAAAGTTATGGCTGATCAATATATATCTCATCTATGACCATCCAAAGAATAGATGGTAAGAAGCCTTCTGCCTAGATTGCACAGTACTCTTAAATCATGGGCTAACTTTATTTCCAGCGCAGCAAAACATTTTTTCCTTAAGATAGTAGGTTTGTTAAAATGGAGGAATATAAACAACTTTTGCATATTTTTCGTGTGATCTGTTTTTTTACCATACTGTACAGTATGGCTGTTCCTACGTTCGGCACAAATGTATAAATGACTGTATATACTCAGTTGTGTATCACTTGTGTATCACTTTTCGTATATATGCCCATTAGCTAAGCAAAATTTTAAATAAATATAAAAAACATTGTAAATCGACTGACCTGTCATTTTAAGCAATATCTTGGGGCATTGAAATTACATAGGTCATGCTCTTACACGGTTTAGGAGTACCATTCTGGCTGAAGCAGATGGTTAATCAACAAACATAAAATATTATAACACCCTCTAATTAAAAAGTCAACATCATTATAATAATGTTGTCATGGTAACAATGGAAGCTTGCCAACATTTCATTAAACTCACCAAATTCTTGCTATTTAGTCCTCAACTTGATAAATGAATAAGGTGAAACTATAAAATATTGATACAATGATGTCACTTTTAGAGTGAATTGATTAAATTTGACTAAATCCCTGGGGCATGTGGTACCATTACCAAAAATAAATGCTCTGAACTCCCCTTGTCATCTTTATTTTAATCAAAGATAACTTGATCAGGTTTGGAACACAAACTATAACAATGATTCCCCTGCGCACCTCATTGTCCCTAAACCTAAAAACACTCAATATCAATTTAAAATTCTTAATGTGAAGTTGTTGAATGACCCCCAGCATTACAAATCACAATGTAAGTTTACCTTCCCAGTTGCACACACTATTCTCTAAGAGACACAAGAGGAGATAGGGGTAGAACTCAAACATAGGAGCGTGAGTCAAAATTAACAGGCATTTTGATTTTAGGATGTATAAGGAATACTATGCTTAGCACTAAGGTGTGTCTTGGCGCCTGCTATTATGGCTTTTCCTTAGGTTCATAATTTACCATTTGATATTCAACCAAAAGCATAAGATAGTGGCTAGTATCTAAAAATAAATTCAACAAGGTGATTTCCATAGTCTAAAAATAATACGTAATCTATTTTAAAACATCCCACAAGTTGTGAACTTTGATGTCCGATTTTATCAGACCGTTGTACTGACAATGATAAGCCCTAAATTCAGATATCAGAATTCCTAAGGTAGTTTTGTACTGTATGCACAGAGATGCATATCTGAAACTTTGAACTGTTTCATTCTCCATTGTAAAAGAGTTATATATATTTGTTCTCTGACATTAAAGTGCCATTATACTTGTGGCCTTAGAGAAATATCAAGATGCGAAGCAAAGAAAGACCAAATTAAAGTTGACATGAAATGGTGTTTCCACCATGGGAGTTCACCTGTCAAAGATGGTCAAACAATTCATAAAGCAGATCTATATCCATTTCCACTTTGTTTATCCAAGGATCAGTTGAAATAAAAGATAAGGCAAAAAAGGACTACTTTTGAAAATGATGTGCCTAGAGGCTAAGTTTATTTCTCACTCAATTGGTCAACATGACCTTTCAAATAGCCCTGCGAGAATTAAACCAGCAAATTAAACTGTGTTAGTCACACTGAGCCAGAACTCATATGAGTGACAGCAATGACAGCTTCACTAGGACCTTGAATTACAGACTCATTAATTGTGAATGTAGTGTGGCAATCAGAAACAAAAGATACTTTAAGGCCTCAGGAACTTAATGCAATAGCTTGTCAGAGACTTATTCTCATGTGTCATTGTCAATAAAGGTATAGCTCTACTTTGAAAAAGAAAAATGCAGAGGAAAAGTATTCAGCTTAAAAGGGATTTCAAACAACTGTACTCCTTTCCTAAGTATAGGCTGGTGGTTAGGGACGAGCTTCAGGTTCAGGTCAAGGTTATGTTCGAGGTGAAGCCAACCCAATTATAAATCATGGACATGACAAACTAATGCAGCCATGTAAGCTGCCATAGCAACCAGGTAATGACAATGTACATGCTGGCTTATAACCTTAGGTCAGGTTGCCTTAAATGGCCAACATTGGTGCTTTGTTACATGCCATCACCTCATTATAAAAAGGCAGAACTCCCAAAATTCATATTGACAATATATTAAGCTGTGATAGGAAAATGATATTAAGTGCTGTTGATATAATGCCTAGGGATAGATTACTCTATGACTTGCAAGCATTAATCTTTTAAAGCTGATGTAGACCCTTAACTGAGTGTCCTGTAGGTAGCAAAATGCTTTGTGTATATTGGGGATTTTTTTGGGGTGGAAGGGGAGGATTTTTACATGTTACCAATTTGCACCCTGCAGCCTATATATAACCCCTCCATGCACTCTCTACAATGATACAGTAACAGGCTGAATCTGCGTTTTTAAAAGCAAACATACCCTGTTTTTTGCTGAATGCAATTTATTTATTTTTACAGCCAGTCTCTGAGTTCACATACAATTTACTGCATTTTTATTTTTCGCAGGGAATGTTCCTAATTGTTGCTGGCTGCATTTTTGTGTAAAGGCCTTTTTCTTTTGGAAAAAAAAAGGCCTGTTCCTGAGCAATGTGCGCCAGCAAAGAGGTCCTAGTCCCTCCGGGATGGTGGCAGTGGTTCTCCCCAGATTTCCCCTTGTATCCGGTAGAAGTGAAACATTCCCTTTGAAGTTTTCAAAGAATCGTCTCCTCTTACTCATTTTCATCACCCATACTCCTCATTGCCAGTACCCCAATACTACTCTCCTCTTAACTGCCAAAACACAACCTTTCTCCTGTTATTCCTTTTTCTCCTGTTGCATTCCACATTTTAGTGAAGAGAAAAAACAGGCGAAGCGCCTCTAAGTGCAGTACGTTTATTTAAAATGAAGGCACACAAGTAGTGGCAACTCACATGATAGTAAAACAAAGTAGGCTCAATCTGGAGTCAATCGGTGAACGTTCAGTCCAAGTCCTGAATCCGGGAGATGCCGGTAGATGGAAGTGGAGGACAGGATAAGCCGGCTGCTGTCTCAACCTCATTGTCCCTAAACCTAAAAACACTCAATATCAATTTAAAATTCTTAATGTGAAGTTGTTGAATGACCCCCAGCATTACAAATCACAATGTAAGTTTACCTTCCCAGTTGCACACACTATTCTCTAAGAGACACAAGAGGAGATAGGGGTAGAACTCAAACATAGGAGCGTGAGTCAAAATTAACAGGCATTTTGATTTTAGGATGTATAAGGAATACTATGCTTAGCACTAAGGTGTGTCTTGGCGCCTGCTATTATGGCTTTTCCTTAGGTTCATAATTTACCATTTGATATTCAACCAAAAGCATAAGATAGTGGCTAGTATCTAAAAATAAATTCAACAAGGTGATTTCCATAGTCTAAAAATAATACGTAATCTATTTTAAAACATCCCACAAGTTGTGAACTTTGATGTCCGATTTTATCAGACCGTTGTACTGACAATGATAAGCCCTAAATTCAGATATCAGAATTCCTAAGGTAGTTTTGTACTGTATGCACAGAGATGCATATCTGAAACTTTGAACTGTTTCATTCTCCATTGTAAAAGAGTTATATATATTTGTTCTCTGACATTAAAGTGCCATTATACTTGTGGCCTTAGAGAAATATCAAGATGCGAAGCAAAGAAAGACCAAATTAAAGTTGACATGAAATGGTGTTTCCACCATGGGAGTTCACCTGTCAAAGATGGTCAAACAATTCATAAAGCAGATCTATATCCATTTCCACTTTGTTTATCCAAGGATCAGTTGAAATAAAAGATAAGGCAAAAAAGGACTACTTTTGAAAATGATGTGCCTAGAGGCTAAGTTTATTTCTCACTCAATTGGTCAACATGACCTTTCAAATAGCCCTGCGAGAATTAAACCAGCAAATTAAACTGTGTTAGTCACACTGAGCCAGAACTCATATGAGTGACAGCAATGACAGCTTCACTAGGACCTTGAATTACAGACTCATTAATTGTGAATGTAGTGTGGCAATCAGAAACAAAAGATACTTTAAGGCCTCAGGAACTTAATGCAATAGCTTGTCAGAGACTTATTCTCATGTGTCATTGTCAATAAAGGTATAGCTCTACTTTGAAAAAGAAAAATGCAGAGGAAAAGTATTCAGCTTAAAAGGGATTTCAAACAACTGTACTCCTTTCCTAAGTATAGGCTGGTGGTTAGGGACGAGCTTCAGGTTCAGGTCAAGGTTATGTTCGAGGTGAAGCCAACCCAATTATAAATCATGGACATGACAAACTAATGCAGCCATGTAAGCTGCCATAGCAACCAGGTAATGACAATGTACATGCTGGCTTATAACCTTAGGTCAGGTTGCCTTAAATGGCCAACATTGGTGCTTTGTTACATGCCATCACCTCATTATAAAAAGGCAGAACTCCCAAAATTCATATTGACAATATATTAAGCTGTGATAGGAAAATGATATTAAGTGCTGTTGATATAATGCCTAGGGATAGATTACTCTATGACTTGCAAGCATTAATCTTTTAAAGCTGATGTAGACCCTTAACTGAGTGTCCTGTAGGTAGCAAAATGCTTTGTGTATATTGGGGATTTTTTTGGGGTGGAAGGGGAGGATTTTTACATGTTACCAATTTGCACCCTGCAGCCTATATATAACCCCTCCATGCACTCTCTACAATGATACAGTAACAGGCTGAATCTGCGTTTTTAAAAGCAAACATACCCTGTTTTTTGCTGAATGCAATTTATTTATTTTTACAGCCAGTCTCTGAGTTCACATACAATTTACTGCATTTTTATTTTTCGCAGGGAATGTTCCTAATTGTTGCTGGCTGCATTTTTGTGTAAAGGCCTTTTTCTTTTGGAAAAAAAAAGGCCTGTTCCTGAGCAATGTGCGCCAGCAAAGAGGTCCTAGTCCCTCCGGGATGGTGGCAGTGGTTCTCCCCAGATTTCCCCTTGTATCCGGTAGAAGTGAAACATTCCCTTTGAAGTTTTCAAAGAATCGTCTCCTCTTACTCATTTTCATCACCCATACTCCTCATTGCCAGTACCCCAATACTACTCTCCTCTTAACTGCCAAAACACAACCTTTCTCCTGTTATTCCTTTTTCTCCTGTTGCATTCCACATTTTAGTGAAGAGAAAAAACAGGCGAAGCGCCTCTAAGTGCAGTACGTTTATTTAAAATGAAGGCACACAAGTAGTGGCAACTCACATGATAGTAAAACAAAGTAGGCTCAATCTGGAGTCAATCGGTGAACGTTCAGTCCAAGTCCTGAATCCGGGAGATGCCGGTAGATGGAAGTGGAGGACAGGATAAGCCGGCTGCTGTCTTCCGGAACCAGCTAATCACCACGTATCAGGCTGGAGCGCAGCGTCTGCCGCGTGACGTCACCAAGGTCAGAAGGGTACATAACGCGTTTCAGAGCATGCGCCAAGCTCGTGGGGAGCATGCGTGCTCTTTTTTCAAGCGCTAAAAAAAAAAAGAGCGCGCATGCTCCCCACAAGCTTGGCACATGCTCTGAAACGCGTCATGTACCCTTCTGACCTTGGTGACGTCACGCGGCAGACGCTGCGCTCCAGCCCGATACGTGGTGATTTGCCAGTTCCGGAAGACAGCAGCCGGCTTATCCTGTCCTCCACTTCCGTCTACCAGCATCTCCCGGATTCAGGACTTGGACTGAACGTTCACCGATTGACTCCAGATTGAGCCTACTTTGTTTCACTATCATGTGAGTTGCCACTACTTGTGTGCCTTCATTTTAAATAAACGTACTGCACTTAGAGGCGCTTCGCCTGTTTTTTCTTTGCACTGTCCACAGAATTGTTCTTCCTGTGCGGTGGAGCTGGCCCTTTGTTTGCAGATCGAGACGCATCTTCCAGCCCAGTTATCTTCAGTGTTCCCTCACCTGATGGACTTACACATGCCCATTTGCTATGTATTTTAGGTAATCTGTTTTTATCTTGTTTGTTTTCAGTTTCCTTATTTTGTTATACTCTTCACATCGACTCCACCACATCAGACCAGAGCGCTAGCTTATCATTCATTTTTTTACATTTTAGTGAAGGGCAGGGATTACCTTCTGTGCATGCTAATAGCAGCTAGTGTATGGGCTGCTGGATACTGCCAGCACCCAAACACTCCTCCTCCTCCTCACTGCCAAAACCTCAAACCTCCTCCTCCTCACTGCCAGTACCCAAACACTCCTCTCCTTTTAAGTGCCAGCACATAACATTCCTCCTTTTCCTCTTATTCCTCCTCTGTCTCTTGCTACCCCATGGCATTCCACATTTTAGTGAAGGGCAGGGATGACCTTCTGTGCAAGGTAATGGCACCTGGTGTGTGGACTTCTAGGTAACATAATTGTGGATGAGTACCTGACATTGTGGTGTAGCACAGGCAACAAACTTGTGTAAATAGGGTGTTTGGAAAAAGCTGGTAACTCATCCCCCCCCCCACAGTTAATATCTTTTGTGTCACTTGTCGTTACCTTTAGATTGTCAGCTCTTATGAGCAGGGCCCTCCTAACCTTCTAGTCTTGAATTATGTTGGAAACGTATTGGTTTCCTTTATTTTGTAAAGCACTGTGTGAACATATAAATCCTGTAAAATATTAAGAATGTCAGAATACAGTGTCACTAAAGATGTTTTCAGGGACTGGTGTTTTTTATATGTTGCTGTCAGTCTAACTAAAAGGTGGACCCTCTACCCGCTGTTTAGTATTTTAAAAAACATATTTTTGCATTGGAACATGTCCCCTGCAGCAGTGCCCACTTTTCCATGCTTTTTTTTAAAAAGCTCTTGCATATTATCTTTGTGCCACAAGCCGACGGGTAAATACGCTTAATATATCAAGGGGAGACCACGCCCCTCGGAATGCCAGCTTGCTGTGTACATCTGCGGGACGCCGCGGTTTTAATGTTTTCGCCTGTATTTGTCTACCCATATGTAAGTGCAATTTTAATAAATGTTTTATTCCACTAAACTGGATTACGCTATGGTCTTACTTAATCTTCCTTCCTATGTGTACGATATCACACACTGTTGGAGCTGCATATGAGTCCACCGCTTCACCCTTTGCATTTGGAGTCAAGGTTGATTACTGGTCTATGGATCTAAGCCCTTATCGCTGTGTATGTGGAGGCAAGATTGAATGCTGATTTCCCACAAAGCTTCTTGTGGCCTATCCATTAATTTGGGGGCCCATATATTCTGGTAAGCAGCCATCTTTCATCACCTCTCACGGGTGTCTTCCCTCCTGCCTCACCATCTATCGGGATTCCATCTTTGGATAACAGCTCTCCACCTATTATCCATTCTGGGACTCATGTTTTTGGACTTTATCACTTATATATATGTTTAATAATAATATTTTTTAATAGCACGTAATTTTTTTTTTTTTTTTAGCATGTTTATCTTTGATTTATGTGGCACTCGCAACACATTTTTTGTTTTGTTTATTAGCGCTACACTATTTGGTTTACACAGGTAAATAAGCTTGCTTGAGCAGAAGAGACGTGTTACAAAAAACTGTACTTGCTTGTAATGTTTTTCCCACTTTAGTTTTACTTTAATGATTTACTTTGGTGGATTGATGCATCTGCTAGTTTTTTATTACTTATGGTAAACATTAATTGCAATATATTTTTGCTATAGTCTTTGCTCCTGTCCATTATGACGTTTTTGGTACTCTCATTCACTTTGAGGTATTTTAATCCTCCTGTTGCATTATCCTAAAATGTAAATGAAATATCCAGCAAACAAAGAAGCAGGTGTAAAGACTTGGGATATCAACTGCAGAGATCTAGGTCTCAAAGTCCCTGTGTGATATAACAAACAGCTTTGAGATTTATTCTCTGTTATCTACCAGGAATAATGTTTGAATAGCATATTTGCACAAAACATAACACCAACAAAAATACACAGAGGTTCTAAAAAGAAAAATTTGGTTGAAGTTTTACTATAAGGAATTGAATACCAAGTGAGAAAATTCTATTATGTGCAACCGTTAACCTTTGTCCTTTTTACTGCCAGCATTTTTGACAGTACAGTATTTTACATTTAGTAAAACAATGTGTAGTCTATGTTCGATGAAGTAAATTTATGTTAGAAGACATATATATATGAAATATATAAAGAAGGGGGAACATGTGTGCGATAGCCGCTTAACCTAGGAGCTGTGCACTGGACCAGCACTTCCCTGCTTCTCCTAGCACTCTGGGGAACCGATTGCAGCTTCTAGTGGGAACTGCTCTTCTGGCTGATGGGATGCGGGACAGAACGGCAGGCCTGCTCAAGACCACACCAGTCACTCACTCTTTGGATAAATTAATCAAAATCTTTGGCTTTAAATGTTATTCTTTCATCTGACCTTGGTAAAGGGCTAAAAGATTATTATCCCTTCCAATGGAAAGATCATTGCCTAATTGGGGGTGACTCTGTCCTCCTCTATATCTCAGTTATATCACCTTAATTATCCACCTTTATTTAAATGGCTGGATGCAGAGCTCAACAAACGGTCCCTATATGATCTCTTATGGTTAGGGCGCCTACATGTGGTGCAAATGGTGACTTTACAGAGGTTATTATACTTTTTTTGCTCTCTTCCTATTGCTAATAATCGATACAACCTGCTCTACTTTCAGGTGCATCTGATTAAGTATATCCGGGGCCCATGGGGTAAGTTGGGTGCTCCAAATTTGTGGCTATACTGTCAGGCTGTGCAATTAACTTAATTATTCGTGGTCTATTCTTCTCGCAAAAAAAATATATTGGGTATTGCTAAAATAACAAGCTATTCGACCATTTACTATCGACTTTGTGATGTGGCAGGCCCCTAGATTTCGCTCGACAATCATGGAACCTACTCTGTCACATTTGCTGTCACTCTGGGGTAGATTACGAACACAGGATAGGTTGATCTTCTGGTTTAATCCCTTGGTTACTATCTTTAATAAACCCGGGTTCCTTCCAGGCATGGATGCAAGGGCTTTCAAATGGTGGCTAGATAAAGGCCTTCTTAGGAAGTTAAAACTGCAGCGACCTGATTTTTTATGATTTCGTCAAGTTTCCCATTCCCTTAAATCCCTGTGCCAGGGGGCAGGAGGTCCCCTCTGTTACTCCCTATGAAAAATTGTGTAATTTGGACAAAGAACAGAGAGGAGGAATCTCTCTGATTCATAGTCTGCTGCTGGTCTCTCCGGACAAGTTATCTTATATAGTGGACTGGGACAGGGACCTGTCTTCTGATGTGTTTCTTGAAACATGGTGCACCTGGCTCCATGCAGAATTTCAAGGAATTGTGATTGTGTCTCTTGCTGAGGCAAATCCTAAAGTTCTATGATGTATAGTGGCTCTTCTCTGTGGCGTTTTGGTGGCTGTTCTATAAAGGGAACAATGTATCATATATGGTGGGAGTGCCCCCACATTAGGGGATATTGGAACAGGATTTTTTCATTGCTTCGTCATCTTTTTGGTAATAATATCTTGCAGCAGCCTCAATATGCTTTGCTGAATGAAACTATTACCAATCTTTCTCGCAGTGAACAAAGGTTAGCCTCTTTTATTCTTCTAGGTCATCTGTGTCTATTACCTGCACTAAACATATGGTCTCGTGGATTATGATACCGACAATTTAAATAAACATGGTCCCCATAAACATGCATATTTCATAAAAGTACTGTGGGAGTAGTGTCTTGAGCTGGAAACTCCCTGGACCTCTCTCTTTCTCTACTTTCTTCTATCTTTTGCCTGCCGTAGTTTTCTGTTTATCTTCTTTCCTTTGTCTCACTCCAAACTCTCAGGTATTCTCTCTCTTGGCAAGCATTATGTGTGACGAGGAGCATTTTGCTCTCAATTTCTAAGTACAGTTTGCTACTATGTTGATTTGTAAGACTGTTGATTAGCCCTGTTGCAATTTATTATAATGTTTTAACTGCACTTACCGTTATTGGTATGTTATGCTATGTCCTACTGACTGTGCAGCTAAGAGTCTTAGGATCCATTGTGTACTATGCTTGGATAGAGCTTTTTTCTTTTAAAACCTGCAATAAACATATTCAACGAGAAAGAAATAAAATAAATACACTACTAAACCTTTCCATCTTCCAAAAATCCAGGGTTGGACTTTTTAAATAGCTTGTGATTGTTCATGCCATATTACTATTATCTTCTATGTGGCTGAACAAAGTTTGTACTGTTATGTAATCAGGCATGCTAGAGCATTTTAATGGAATTATTGGATAGCCATGCTAGAGAATTTTAATGGAATTATTGGATATTCCGCTTCTGTTTAAATTCAGCTACTATATGTTTTTGTTTTATCTTCCTATATTTCTCTACACAGCAGGATTCCAAAAGAAAGGGTGGGAGTAGCTCTGTGAACCTTTCAGGGCCCAATGCACTCTGCAATTCTGTCAATCTAACACTAAACAGGATACAAGAATAAACAGGCAGATTTCATTATTAGCGTTGTTAATTCATTATCCCATCAGCAGTCTATTTTTAGGATGAGTTTGCATCACTGAACTAGATGAAGCACCTTGATAATATAAAAATTGATTTAAAGTTACTTTTGAACAAATACATCACAAATACATTTTTCTTTTCCAATACATGTTTATTGAAGGTCAAACAGTGTATTACAATACAAGCAAAGGATGCTGAACAAAAAGGCAAAGATGCAGCATGCCTATATATTATTAATTCAAATACTACAATACAAACCACATATATGATGAATAATAAAAAGGCATAATGACAATGTCATTTTTGAAAATATATTCTTCAATATTTCCAATGTTTAAGTAATATTTTGAACCCAATATTATAGTAAGAAGATATAAAGCTAAGTAAAATCTTTAAAGAGATGTAAAGAGAGTGAAATATAGAGAATAACAGGGAAAATAACATAACATAACATTTCACCAACAATGACTCAAAAATACTAATTTTTAACTTTATAAAAGGAAATGGAGCTAAATGCATCCAATATCTGTAAGACTGCTCGCAGGGAAGGAGCTATTTTATATTAGTTGCAGTAAGAATAACGTAGTCTGCAAAAAACGCTATCTTGTGAGGGTGATTGTTAGCTATAATTCCAGAGATGAAGAGGTTTTGTCTAATGGCCATAGCTAGTGAAAAAGGGCACCTCTACCCAAGTACCATTTGTGATGTTGAACTGGTCAGAAAGAACTGAAGAGGGGAACACTGTAGCAGAAAGAGTGGTGTAAAGGGCTGAGATAGCAGAATAATACCGCTAAGTCCAAATTTACATAGAGTGGCATGTAAATATCCCCAATGTACCCTATCAAATGCTTTCTCAGCATCAATAGTTAGAGGAGCCACAGGGGTTTTACCAGCCACAGGGGTTTTACCAGTTTTTGCTATTCTAATGAGATTCAACATTCTTCAAGTTTCATCTGAGACTTATCGACCCTTTATGAAGCCTACTTGCTTGTGATGTATAAGACATGGGGTTACCTCAGCTAAGGGAATTTCCAATATTTTAGAACACATTTTAAGGTCTGTAATTAATACGATATAGGTCTGAAAATTTACGAAGTGGTAGGCTAATTTCCTGGTCTGGGTAGTGTGACAATGATCGCTTACAACATTTCCTTAGGAAATGAGCCAGAGACTTTAGCCTTGTTGAACATGTGAGGGATCAAAGAGTCTTGAAACATTTTGTAATATTCTGAGGAGAATACATCTGCCCCCAGAGATTTATTTGTCGGAAAAGATAAAATAACTTTATGTATGTGTACGAGTATGAGTACGAGTATGAGTGATGGGCTAATTTAATCATTCTAGCGTCTGAAAAGAAACCACAGGCAGTTTTAAAGTACCAGGAATGGGAAGCGTCTTCTTTATGGTTATATAGAGAATAATAGTAGTTCATAAAGTCATTGGCAAAAATCTTTAGGGTGCAAGATTTTCTGCTTCATATGAGCATGAAGCGAATATGCAATCCTACACCTAGCCTGCCTCAATGGAGGCGCAAGAAGCTCACCTGTTTTTTTACCTTGAGAATATTGTGTGACATTAAGCCTTTTAATGTATTTTTCATAATTTCTCAGAAGAAGTGTCCCAAATTAATTTCTGTTCCTCTGAAGGTCCAGAAATGGTGTACTCGTCACATTTAGCTTATAATGGACTTTTACAGAAGATATTTTAGAATGAAGCTGGTTCATAGCTTGCACTCTCTGTCACTTTTTTCTTGCAGCATACTGAATGAGCAGACCCCTAAAATATGTATTTTGGGCACACCACACAGTAGATATCTTAGTATCAGGGGTTGTATTGCATGCAATGAGGTAATATTGTGCCACAGAGTAGTAAGATGAACCTCAGAGTTATCCTGTATCTGAAGGGTAACCGGAACAGTGTCCGACAAGGTAATACTATGGAACTCGACCCTTCAGGCTTGTTATAACACCTGCACATCTGTGAATCCATGTAGCACAGAGAAATTGGCATAATCTCTGGCAGAAGGGGAAAGTGAGGTGTCCATACAACAATGTATTATAGAGTTGAAGTCTCCTGCAACAACTAGGGAGCCCTTCTGCATTAAGAAACTTTTTTCAAAAGAGCTTTTAGGGACTTTATTTGGCCAGGATTAGGAGCATAAAGGTTAACAAGTAAGGATGATGCATCTTCCATTCCATTTGTATTTCTGATGCAGTCATGCATAGTGAAGGGAACTGTGTTGCGAATAGCAAGTACACCATTCATTTTGACCTTGGCATTAGCAAATAAGGTATATGGAAATGCTGGATCTTTGCACTTCAATGGCTCGGAGCTAAAAAAAAAAAATGTTTACTGGATGCAAAGCACATCAGCTTGAAGTTTTTTTTTAGCATCTGTCCATAGGGCTTTTCTCTTACACTGGCTGGTAAGGCCATGAGCATTAAGGGACATGATTATAAAATGATACTGTATCAAAATTTCCATTTAGACTGGAGTGCTTATTTAACCACTTGCTTACTGAGCACCTTTACCCCCTTCCAGGCCAATTTTCAGCTTTCAATGCACTGTACCCATTTAAGTTTTTTATATATTTTTTCACTGCTGTTTTTTTTGCAAAACAAATGAAAAAAGGCCAAAAAACCCTTTTCCCTAGTGTCTGTCATAAAATTATGCAAGCAAGTTATTTTTCTCCTTCACTAATGTCCGGTGATGAGGCTGCACTGATGGCCACCGATGAGGCTGCACTGATAAGGCAGCACTGATATGCCGCACTGATGACCACTAATGGGCGACACTGATGGGCACTAATAGGCAGCACTGAAGGGCACTAATAAGTGGGACACTAATAGGCGACACTGATGGGCTGGGCACTAATATACAGCACTGATAGGCAACACTGATGGACACTGATAGGTGGCACTGATGGGAAATGGTAGGCGGCACTAATGAGGGGGCACTGATTGGAAGCACTGATGGGCACTGATTTGCAGCAGTGATGGACACTCATTGGCACTGATAGGTAGCACTGATGGGCACTGTTGGGGCTGCACTGATATTTACGACAGGACAGGACAGGATAATCAATGCCCTAAATATCAGTGCAGATGTTTCCTTTCACAATAGCCGGTCATCGGCTCTCTCCTCTCCTCATGTTTTGAAAGCCTGAGCAAAGGAATGCCAATAACCAGCAAGTGTGATTGGACACAGCTGATCAGATGGTAAAGAGCCACTGTGATTGGCTCTTTACCATGCTCTGTGATCAGCTGTGTCCATAGAACACAGTGAACACAGAGCGTGCCACCTGCACCGTAGGGGATGGCACAATCACGGGAGGACATAATTTGACATCCTCCCAGAACTGGTCGACCACCCTGTAGATGTCAGTTTACTATAGAGTGGTTGGCAAGTGGTTTAAGTGGTTGTAAACCTCACTCATAAAATTTGAACTAAACACATATACAGTATCTGTAGTGTTTACTTATCTCTCTCCAAGGCTCTAAAGATGGGAGACATTTGCCTGTTAAAAAAAATGGCTGACATTCGGCAGAGGGCGTTTATCAGAGTGTTCAGGCGGGAGAGCTGTCTCCCTGTCAGAACACAAAAGCTTAGCGGGGGACATCGCTATACTAACTTTGCATAGTTAGTATAGCGGATCTGACAGTAGTGTGTACCAGACTTTAGTGTTTTTTTTCTCTCTGGTGCTTCTTTTTTGTGACGGGGAGGCAGATAAGTCTACTTGTCTATTCAGAATACAGCTCTGCATGTTCCTTCGTTCCTCTGCCTATGTGGAGGGGGTGTCCCTTCCCGCCAACCAGCTCTCATATTGTATATAAGAGCTGTAATTGCAGTTCTCCTCCCCCTCCTCTATTTTATCACAATTATGCTCTTTTGAAGGGTTATAGACAAGGGAAAACTACAAATAAACACGTAAAACTTATTTGTTAAATATTATCAGAGGCTATCCAGAGGTTATCAGAGGCTATCCACTTCACTGGATATATGTGAGCGTTCACAACCACTTTAAGCAACGACATAAAATATTGACAACGACCATATCAGAAACACCAATAATGGGGACCCAGTAGCATTAATGTATATATTTAATTAGGACTATTTCATGGCAATCAACATGTCATAATTAGATATGTCAAATAACCTGTAAGAAAAATGTGAGATGAACGCTATGTCAAAGGATTTCTGTATTTAATGAATTACACAAGATCTGTACAATAATAAGAGTACAGAGAATTGCGGATGGTGCTTTATATCTAATGTCGCTAGTGCTGCTGCTGCGGCTGCAAAAATGAAGATGTGAGCATGTATAGCAAACAATGTTATTTTTATCTACTGGATTATCAGGCATCCATCATAGTGTCATGTTTCTCTGTTGCTTCTGCATGTTCTGATTTGTTATCTTTCTTTTCTGATAACATACAGTATACTAGAAAGCTCTGAATTCAAATAAGTCACAAATGGATATATTAAGTGCAGCATCTGCAACAGAGAAACTATTTAATTATTTTGCTTACAGCTTATTCAATCATACACTGTGGGGTTGATTTACTAAAACTGAAGAGTGAAAAATCTGGTGCAGCTCTGCATAGAAACCAGTCAGCTTCCAGTTTTTTTTTTGTCAACTCTTAACCACTTCAGCTCTGGAAGGTTTTACCCCCTTAATGAACAGGCCATTTTTTGCAATACGGCACTGTGTTGCTTTAACTGACAATTGTGCGGTCTTGCGACGATGTACCCAAATACAATTGATCTCCTTTTTTTTCCCCACACAAATAGAGCTTTCTTTTGGTGGTATTTGATCAACTTTGTAGTTTCATTTTTTCCGCTAATAACAAAAAAAAAAAAAAAAGAACCACAATTTTGAAAAAAAAAAAAACAATATTTTTTACTTTCTCCTTTAAAACATTCCCAACAAAAAAATCTAAAAAAGTGTATATTGATTGGTTTGCGCAAAAGTTATAGCATCTACAACTATGGGATACATTTATGGACTTTTTTTTTTTATTAGTAATGGTGGCGATCAGCAAGCTGAAGTTGGAAGCTAATTGGCTGTCATGCACAGCTGCACAACATTTTTTTTGTTTTTTTGTTTACTAACCTTTTTATTAGGAAAAACGAGGTGCTACAGTTAAAAAACAGTTTAAAATAAACAAACTGAAATAGGTAT
Source organism: Pelophylax lessonae (assembly GCF_965119305.1). Taxonomy (NCBI): domain Eukaryota; kingdom Metazoa; phylum Chordata; class Amphibia; order Anura; family Ranidae; genus Pelophylax; species Pelophylax lessonae. Next base: position 585,225,956 of record NC_138768.1, on the reverse strand, counting down.
TTTTAGTACAAAATAAAATGTCATCTGAATAGAAAGTTTAAAGGTATATTGAAGGAGTTCATAGAACCTTTGCAGGAAAAATGATACAATAATATCACTTGAGCAAAAAAAGTTGTTAAAAAATGTATAGGATACTGTATTTGTAATGAACATGAATGACTAGACAGTTAAACGTTGATAATGGGGATTAAACTAGTGTTCTGTAAGTTGAAGAAGGACCTCAGAATGTTCAAACCAGGGATCCTATTTGGTGTTATTTTGGTGTTATAAAAAGGAATAGAGTTATATAGGGTGTGAAATATTTTTTTTAATAAGACATATGGAGTTTACTCTTGCCTTCAAATGGGTAATAGGAACTGAAGAAGATTTCCAATGATTAGCCATAAGCCAGTATATAGCATCACAGATGGTATCAATGAGTCTCATATGAGTCTCATATGTGGGGTAGAAATGTCTGGAATAGGAGAGACAATTAAACAATTAGCTGAGGTAAAGTGAATAGGGTTGCCTGTTATAGTTGTAGCAAAATTTTCTAGTTGATGCCAAATACGGGATATTTTCTCACGTTCCCAAAAATTATGGGGAAAAAGCCCGGGGAAGAGCATCCTTTAAAACAGGCAGGAGAAACTGAGGGAACGATGGTATGCAGTTTGTTGTGTGTAAAATACCACATAGTAAAAAGTTTAATAGCGGTTTCTCGAATGGTAAGTGATCTAGTGCATTGACGAAGATTTACTTTGCAATCTTCCCGTTCATCAGATGATAGAATTACAGTATGTACCAATCTAATTCCCATTCTAATTACCATTTGTGCATACATGGTAACTTGGGGGTCGGTTTTCACCAAATGACCATAAACCTCTGATATGAGGCCCTTCCCCCTTGGAGTTCTGTGACAGAGGGTTTCATAAAAAGGGGGGGGGGGACAATGGGATTGATTTACTAAAGGCAAATGCACTGTGCACTGCAAGTGCACTTGGAAGTGCAGTTGCTGTAGATATGAGGGGAAGATCTAAAATAAGGGGAAGGTCTGCTGCTTTCTATCATCCAATCATCTGCAAACATATATGCTGCTGTTTATTTTCATTGCATGTCCCCCTCAGATCTACAGCAACTGCACTTCCAAGTGCACTTGTAGGGCACTATGGATTTGCCTTTAGTAAATAAACCCCAATGTCAGAAGTATTGAAGTGTGTAGTGGGTAAGTGTCTAATTTGAAGGAAGTGGAAATGTTGCTTATTTGGAATATGATAGGATGCTTGAAGAGGGCTGCACCAAATTTTGCACTCTACAGTTTTAGTTAAACCACCCCTATGCATTATTGCTTGAAACTATTGCCGCAATTGCAGAACTGGTCGCACAGCGGTTTACATAGAATTCCCTAAAGTGGGGCAAAATGTATTTCTTCTCTTTTCTGCTTTAAGTAGAAGGTAACAATTTATCAGGTACTTTTGTGGCTGCTGGCCTTTTAAGAGTTTACCTTACTTGTACAGGTAAAATATTAGTGGAGAAATTTTACATCTGTTGTTTAGAATTAGCCTCAGTTGGTCAGCCACAGGACAGTGAGCTCCCCACCCACCTTTTTGCTGGCGCTTTATGTGGTTTGTCACCCTTGATCGAGGAGAGACCTTCAGGCTTCGAGGGCACTTCTCTTCCAGGTTGAATGACACTGGTGTCATTCCCCCCACCTACTGTAAGCCCAGCTTGTCTAGGTCCCCCCCCCTTGCAGTATACTCCTACTGTATACTATACTGCTAAATAGGGCAAAGAGGACCATGACATCATCAGATCTGGCTAAAGAAACCTGAAAAAACAAATCCTGCAATTGGGGAAGGGGTAAATGATGGTGGTGAGCCCCAGGCTTTAAGTATGTGACTTCAACTCATATACTGTAGCATATGGGTTATTCACTATGCTCCATCATCCTTCAGCTAAGTAATTATATACCTAAAATCAAAATGGGATTTTCTGTGCACGTAACATCTTTGGGTAGCCACCATGGATCAATAAGCCACTTTATGTTTGCTTTTCGTGTAGGGGCAAAACAACCTGAACTGAGAACTGATATGAATTAAAGTTACTGCAGAAAAGATTCTGAATGTAAAAAAAGCCACAGTGCGTGTGTTGTAGGGGTGTTACAGTGTGCATACTCCTACTACACATGTCACATCCAGCATGTGCATATTCATTCATAAGGTAATGCTCGCAAAAATGTTGTAATGATAAATACCCATAGTTACACAGCCCTATTACTTGGCAGTACTGCATATCAATTTTTGCAGCTGCTTCTATGTTTGGTGCATGTGTCTTTCATGTCTTCCTGGGCAGTCCTGATGGCTTTTTCAGGCAAAGCATTATTATATAAATATATTACACAAAAATGTTGCACACCCCCTAGAAATACTATATACCAATATGGAGGAAATTTTCCAATCCCAGCTAGAGGCATAGAGCAATGTGTTCACTGCAAGTCATGCATTGCTCCAGCACTAATATCTAACTACAGGAGAACTTCCCTTACACTAAAAATGTTTCATCTAAATACAATTAATTCATTTAAATGTAATCCTCTACTCATTTAGTAACAGACTGCAGCTTACTCACAAAGACATGTAGAAATCATTGGATTAACTGATCAAATGCATTTTCATTCAACTACCCTGACTTTTGTGCTTCTATATAACAACGCACATCATCATACTAAAATGATGTACAATGTGTCTTTAGAGGGAAATGATAGAGTTGATGCAATATATTTAATTGAGGGCAGAAAAGACATTTATATTCAAATGCATATTGTATACATTTTTGATGACAGTATGCCTTACATTCTCCATACAGCATGTATTTATTTTATACATGAGATGTGCATTGAATGAACCAAAAGACACCTGGGAAATCATAGCAGCAGTATTGTAATTCAAAGAATAGTCACATACATTAATCTCTGTTAAGATCTAGATTTCATGTTTCTTACAATCCTACAAAATAAAAGATGTAAGAGCTATACAAGCTAACAGTTGTGTAGTACAAACTCAGCAGACGTGCACAATTTTTTAGAACCTCACTTTTTGACAAAACTTTTGTCTAATAGAAAAAATACATGTTGACAGAAGGACGAAATGATTTATTATCCGAATGTATGTAGGTAAGCACATACTATGCCATAATGTGTATAAAATAATACAGTATAATTAGAGGGTTTTCTTTTATACTGTACATTGCATAAATAATGTTATTGGACTTAAAAAAGTACCCAAATTAGAGCAAGTATTAATTTAATTAACCACCATGCAAAAAAAAAATATTTCGAACTTTTAAAAAAAGTCTAAGTCCTTTATGATTATAGGGCAAGTTATCTGAACTATTGATGAAATAAAAAGCCTCTACTTTTATAAACTGACCTATCTAATTTAGGAACTAAAAATACATTTTACTGTACCTTTTTTCAGTTAGAGATAGGTGATGCAATTTAATGGATTATTCGATGCAAAGAAGAGTACAAATTTACTATATTTTGCTGTTTCTGTTAATGGCTAATGTATAACGGAGAGTAACCCGTTGATTTGCCCAAACCAGAATTCACAACCCAGTTTTTTGTGCAAAATAAATTAAAGTTTGGAATCCACCTCCAGTCAAACCTTTCAATGACTTTCTTTTTACCAAGTGTTTTAACCAACTGGGGCCCTGCATTTATTTAACACTTGTTGACCAGCCACCATAGTTACACTGCGGCAGGTCGGCTCTGTTACGCGAAACAACATACCTGTACATTATTTTGTGTGGCAGATCGTGGGGGCACACACACATCCGGAGGTGCGTACATGCTCAGATTGGCTAGAGGGAGAGCCCATCAGTGGATCCGGCGGATGCGATAGGCCCTAGGCACACATTTAAGCCTTTGATCGCCATCCCATCAAAAGTGTCAGTTTAGTGTCTGATCTGTCTGCCACAATGCTGCAATCCCGCCATTACTAGTAAAAATAAATAGTCAAATAAACATGGCATAACAATTTACCATAGTTTGTAGACATGGTCATTTTTGGGCAAACCAATCAATATATTCTTATTGAGATGTTTTTTTACCAAAAATATGTAGCAGAATACATATTGGCCTAAATTGATGAAAACATTTTATTTTTTATTGTTTTTTTTTGGGAATGTTTTATAGGAGAAAGTAAAAATATTGTTTTTTCTTTCAAAATTGTGGTTTTTTTTTGTCTATAGTGCAAAAAATAAAAACCGCAGAGGTGATCAAATACCACCAAAAGAAAGCTCTATTTGTGGGAAAAAAGGACATCAATTTTTTTTGGGTACAGCGTCGCACAACCGCGCAATTAGTGCCATATCACAAAAAAATGGCCTGGTCATTTGGGGGTAAAACCTTCCGGAGCTGAAGTGGTCAAGATGAGATGGTGCCCAACCTTATAATATCTCCGTATTGTCAACTACCTCATTGACTATACTTTTCATTTACTATTGGGCTTTGGTAAAGTTCCAAAAATGTACAATTTATACAGTTAATAACACAGAGGCACATCAATAAGGTCATTTGATGTGGTCAATTATTATCTTGAAAAATACAGGGCAACCCTGTTGACCCTACCTGTTTCTTTGGCCAGAACACAGACTCTATAATTGTCTTAATGAACTTGTAAAAGTTTCCAAAGTTTTTACTTTGCCACTAAGAATATCCAGCTCTGTGAAGTGATCATCTGAAGGATATTCTTATGTATATTCAACATTTTTTAATTCTACTTCTGATAAAACAATATTATACTTTTTTTTTTACCTTTTTTATTTCAAAGACTAGATGTTTAAAACTTTAGTAATGCATTAGATACAAATTTTATTTTTTTATGTATTAAAAAATCAATGCTGATTTGACCTTTAAATATTACCTCTGTAAAAAAAACATGCATAATGACTTATACATATTATGTATTACATCTCAACTTGTGCAACATGTTATTGGTTTGTTTATATAAAAATGTGTTGGGTTGTCCTATTTTCAAATGATGCCCCCAATAAAAATAAACAAAAAACAAATGATATATTATATATTTTTAACTTGTGCTTAAAAATCACAAAAGTTTTTTTTTTGTACGACTTTTATTCACTTTGTGCAAAGATCATAATATATAGTTTTAGAATATGATCAAACCACTGCTGTACTACTGCCCTTTGATATGACCCCCATCTCCTGTAGAAAATTGGCTAAATCCTTTTGGCATATGATAGGATTGAGTAAAATCACATTTCGGTTCTCCTTTGATTTAATGTACACTTTAATCCCTGGCATTGCCAGTCTCCTAAGCAAACACATATATCCCATAGGGCAATATTTAAGGGATAGAATTCAAATATACTTTACTATCAAAATTATGCCCATGTCTTTTATGTAGCTATGACCCTGGATTGCTGCTTTAGTTACCATGGGTCTGTTCTTAGAGAAAGAAAAGAGATTTTAAAAAGCAAGGCACAGTACCAACAAGTTTTAAATGTCAGCCTATGCTAAGGCTCAGGACATTGACCTTTGAAGTGTGTGATTGTAAAGCTTTAATCATCGATATGTTCAGTACATTGGCTTACAAATAATTATTGCTGTTGCATAGAAAAATAAAAGGGCCTTTAGTGAAACGTCTATCTAAATGGCAATTATAAATACGTTATTTCATTTTCTGTGTATACCAATTTACTTAATAAAAAAGTGCAAAGATCTGTAATGATGTGCAAAGGACACTTACTTATATTAACCAGTTAGGTTTCTTCACTCATCAGCTCTGAGCTATCAGAATAAAGGTTGATTAATGATACGTTGCTATGGGTTACAAGTTAGAACATTGCTCCTTATGTTAATAAAGAGGACTGCCGATGCACACGGTGCTATTAAAATGAGATTTCTTTTATTAACAAGCAATTGTAAATGTCAACACATAGCATTTATGGATCTGAATTTGAGAAAAAAAATAATTATTTTTATTCTGCTATGTAGATCACATGCCTACCTTTCTAATGAATAGATGTACATCACTATTAATGAGACAAGTTCAATTTATCACAAATTATAAGTACATTGCAATGAAATAATTAGCCATTCAAAATGACATGGAAGACTTAAGGCAGCATCTTCAATGTTAGTCATTAAACTTTAATTAGGAAGCTATAACTAAGTGTATACTCTACAACCATTTTCTGGTTACTTAATTTGTCTAAAAATACACAACATTAGGATAAGTAATTACCATCTATTTAGATTGAGTGATTCAACATCATTAATAGTTTATCATCATATCAGGATCTCTCATGAGTGTAAGCTCACCTGTTATAGCATATAAGCATATACACTGGGGCATAACATCCTGCTGAAGGCATAGCTGTTAGATGCTAATAAGGTACTCTATAAACAAAGAGTTGTAATTGCACACCATTGTAGCCCATTGTGCAGGTGTTCATTTTATGTTTTTTTTTTTTTTTTTTAGGAAAATAACCTCCTGTGAAGTAAAGGGGAGAGGGATATTTTTTTATGTAAAAATACAAGTTAGTGTGTATTATTTCAGAAAGAGCAGCCAGAAAAAATGGCTGTACATCATGTAAGATTTTTATCTGACTGCAATATAAAAGGGAGAGACAAAGTAGTGTTTATTGTGAAGTGACAAGTAACAATCACAGTATATTACATCACAAGAGCCAAAAATACTGCACAGACATGTTACTCATCATGTAAGTGTTTTTCCCCGGGTGCTATCCTAGAGAAAGAAACAACAGTTTTTATTAGGAAGTAAAAGTATATTATGTCAGATACAAGTGCCTTAAATACTGCACATCCTATAAGCACTTTTACAATGCTGCAATGTAAGAGTGAGAAATTAGGCATTTTTTAATGAGAACTGAATAGTGTATTATGTCAAGCACAAAAGCTAAAACTATTGCACAAACACGCTACACATCATGTACGCAGTTGTACAAGGCTCCAATAGAGAATGGAAAGACAAGGCTGCTTTTATTAATAAAAAGACAAGAGCCGGAAATATTTTACAGATTGAACTATTGGCTAAACTAAATTTCAATTTAGTTGTGGACATTACCCAACTGGAAAGTTTTTGTTTTTCACAAGAAAATGGAAAGAAGATGGTAAACACTGCATAGGTGTAATTTTAGGAATATTTAGTGGTAAACTTTATTTGATAAAACACTTTCCTTAGGCAGTTTTTTTTTTTTTTTACAAATGATAGATTGAATGCTGTTTTTCATCACAAAAATATTTCAGCAACATTTACATCTTAATATTATGCTGGCTCCATACACAATAATTAAACAATTTTACTTATTATTATTTTGAATAAGAGAGTTGGTAATGCGTCCATGCCAGCAGCAGTGGCAAAAGATGGAAGGGATTTTTAAGTCACCAATACCAGTTAAAAATACAGAAGCTTATTATATAGTAGGTTAAAACCACTGTATAAATAAAATTCATATAAATTAAAGGCAGTCCCCTGGTACAAACAAGATAGGGTCTTTGGGTCTGTAGGTTTGTTCTTAAGTTGAATTTGTTTGTAAGTTGGAACAAGTAAATTTGTAGCTCCAGCCAAAAAATGATTTTTAGGTTTTTTGATAGCATAGGGAAGAGTTAACATGCCTGTAACATTTGTTTTGCTGCCTGTGCCCCTGTTCAGAAGATTTTACTTCACTTTCTGTCCCTGTGACAGTTGGATTTTGAAACTTTTGGGTTGTTGTGGAAACAAGGATTGATGATAAAGCTTCAGTGGAGACACCTTTTTCCCATGATAACTCTTACAGGAGTGAATTTCCCTTCCTAGGGGTAGATTTCCTCTCACTTCCTGTTGTCACACTCTGTTTGTAAGTAGGAGTCGTTTGTAAGTCAAATGTTTGTAACCCTGGGACCGCATGTACATGTACATTGTCCATATAGAAAACACAGAGAAAATCTCCATCCATCACTAAAGCATAAATGCCCAGGAGTAACCTATACGTGTATCAACTCACTGAGTCTTCTTCAGGGGTTTCTTTTGAACAGTAAGATGGATAAATGAATGTGTTAGTTAAAAACCAGATATGTGCAGGCACCATCAGATCATTATCCAGATAGCCCGATAAACAGGAGATAGTTCAAGGGACAATGGCTTAGTCAATAAGATCAAGCCACTTAGATCCAAAAGTATAGGAGATTGAAATGTAGAGACAGCGTTGCAGGTAGGTGGTTGTCAACAGTGAGACAATAAGAGAAGCTATTCTTATCACTAAGTTGCTGCGGCAGTGTTCCCCATCCTGCATCCTTCCAGGAAATCAAAGAATGTACACAGTGTCCCTTAAAATAAATGTAACATTTGTGCCTATGTTTGTTGGACCACATGTTTTTGCTTATAGAATGTTATGAGCAGAATGCCCCAGGTTCAGATTCAGTTTATGTTTGCAAACTTAAAGAAGTTTTGAATCTGAACCCCATTAACCACTTAAGCCCCAGAAGATTTTACCCCCTTCCTGACCAGGGGGTATTTTGTGATTCGGCACTGCGTGACTTTAACGGACAATTGCATGGTCGTGCGATGCTGTATCTAAACGAATTTGACGTCCTTTTTTTCCCACAAACAGTGCTTTCTTTTGGTGGTATTTGATCACCTGTGCAATTTTTTGATCATGCGCTATAAACAAAAAAAGAGTGTAAATTTTGCAAAAATACCAATATTTTTCACATTTCTTTATATGAAATTCCCCCAAAAAAATGTAAAAATCAAAATTTTTTAACATTTTAGGCCAATTTGTTTATGCTACATATTTTTGGTAAAAAAAAAAAATCGCAAAAAGCGTATTTTGATTGGTTTGCACAAAAGTTATTGCGTTTACTAACTAAGGGAAAGATTTTTGTCATTTTTTTTTTTTTTTTAACACATAATGGCGGCGATCTGCAATTTTTTTTGCGGGACTGCGACATTGCAGCGGACAGATCGGACCCTTGACTGACATTTTTGACACTTTTGGGGTTACCAGTGACATTACTACAGTAATCAGTGCTATACATATGCACTGTTACTGTAAAGTGACACTGGTAGTGAAGGGGTTAACTTTTTTTTAGAGGGAGGGGTGGTGTGTGTCCCTAGGGGCGTGATTCTTACTGTGATCGCCTGTGGCTTGAGGTGTAGGAACAGTGATCAACGGTCCTACATAGTAGAACCGTATGATCACTGTTCTTACACAGGGGAGAATGACAGGTGGCTTGTTTACATCAGCCGCCTGCCTTTCTCCCGCTGTCACGGACGATCGCGAGTGCCCGGCAGACATCGGGTCCACTGGGCACACGCGCGGGGGGGTCCGTGACCGCGCGGGAGGGGGAGCGCGCCTCCGGCGGCGCGCACTCGCTCCCCAGAGCCTCACAGGCTAGTGATGTACCCATACGTCACTTTGCTTGTGAGAGGCTGACCGCCGCAGTATATGTACTTGCGGCGGTCGGCAAGTGGTTAAAGTCAATTGGAGATGAATCTTAGCAATCAGTAAAGGCCATCTTCCAGGCTGATAGGCAAGTGATTGTTAAACAAATGGCATGGGGTAGGTGGATAAGGATTAGGCCTGTTATAAAGGTTAATAGGTGCCCAGTGCAAAAATAATATGCATTGTCCACTCCAAATTTCATACCAAGCCCTAATCTGAGAATGCAACCTGGCAGACCAGGAAACAGGGTAGACAAATTGATAAATTGTCAGACTTGTCAGAATTTGAAAGCCTCCTTCAACCTTCAAAAAAAAAAAAAAAAAAAAAAAGTACCCCCTCCAACTTCTATGTGAATGAGTAAGGGATGCAAAGTTCCTCTGCTCTTTCACTTAAAAAAAAATGAATAGCAATTAAACACACTAACACCATTTCCCTTATTAAAATAAAAAGTCTCACAATTTAAATCTTTTGTCAATCAAGTCCCTCAGTGATGCAGAGTCTTGCCAATCATTATGAATCCTGCCCAACAACCCACTGAAAGAAAAACCCTCTGGCAGCGAATGACATCCCCTAGTCCCCACCGCTAAATGTAAACAAAGGGGAAGATGTATCCTGGATGACAGTATTGACCAAATATTGCCATTACTTATGTCACAAGGAATTCCTGTCATATTTTGTCAATGATGTCAACCAATGGACTCTTCCCCTTTGTGTACATTTAACAGAAGGAATCATTCATGGTAAGTGAGTGACGGGAGTGAATGTGTGAGCAGATAAGTGGGTCTTTCTTTTGGCAGGTGGTGTTCATTATGATCGGGAATAGTCTGCATTATTGGATCATGTAATTGATGATAGATTTTCATGGGACATTTTTTCTGTTTTATTTTTAAAATATCTTTATAAATAACTTGTCAAAATGTATGGTAGCATGTTTATTTACTTTTTACATGTTTTGTTGAATGAGAAGGGATACTATGTACCTCTTTCATTCACATGAGAGGCTGGTATCTGGGTACCCCCTTGATTTTAAAGGGGGCTTGCAGATTAGAATAAGCTTCTGCCTGCAGCTCACCATCAGACCAGGGTAGTTGGATAAAGGCCCTTTATCAACATGGGCTTTGCTTTTCCCCTCTGGCAAAGCCCCCCTGCTATGTTGAGGGAATCTGGCCTGGTATGGTTCTGAAGGAGGGGCTGCAAGCTTGTCCCACCTTTCCTGGCATGGTTGCACATTTTGCACAAGCAAAATTCAGTCCACACTTGGTTCAGACCAAACTGTGAACTCATCCCTAGTCACAGGGAACCTGCTGATAGCCATATGGTTCAGCAGCATGGAGAGGATATCTTATATATGATAATGGAGAGCAGAAATGGCCTTCTATGTTAAAAAATGCTGGCTGGATACCTACCAGTGTGGTACATCACAAGACACAAAGGGGGTGATGTAATAAAACTGTACAATGCAAAATCTGATGCAGCTCTGCATAGAAAGCAACCAGCTTCTAGGTTTACTTTTTCTCTTTCTTTCTCAAAGCTTAATTGAACATGCAGAAGTTAGAAGGTGATTGTCTACCATGCATAACTTCACCAGATTCTGAGTGCTCTAGTTTGGATAAATCTCCCCCAAAGTCACAGAAGAAGGCACCACCAGGTAGAACGGGAGTTGCTTTAATGCCAGCACTATTGCCAAGTTGGCATTGAGACAGATGTTGGCATGGGGTTGAATGGGAGAATATTTTTCTTAGGTTCTTGTGGCTGAGGAAGAGATACCTGCCTGGTCAGGGATGCAGCTGGAGATGTTGGTATTGGGTTAGGAGTCTTACAGAAAGGTGGAAGCCCACAACTGGCCCTTCTCTTCATAGCCCTATGCTGTCCCTGCTTGGTATGCTGTAAGATAAGCCTCTTGATCCCCTTGTAAGACTTTAATCTCTACCTCTCAAGGCCACAGATGCTGAAGTAAATGCATATGGAGATTCATGTGTAGTAGGGAGGAAGTGGAAAGAAGGAATAGGAAGGAAGAAGAGTGTTGGCCCTTTGCTGCCAACCAGCATCATTCATGAGCTGCTCCCACTTAGCTTTGTGGTGAACAGTTTCCTCATGCATGTAGTACCCAAAGTTCTAGTAAATGTATCACTCTTGATACGCATGGCAGCAGAGGCTGCAGAAATCAATTTCTTGTGTTTAGATGGCATTACAAAAAGTAGCAATATGAGCTCTGTGTACTTGAAATAGCAATTTATAATGTAGTATATAACAAAAAGATCCACTTATCTACAGAAGCACATCTGACAATGGATATAACATTTAAATTCTTAACTGTGTAAAAATAATGCCACAGGGACGCTATGGCATTTTTGTGCCAAGAGAATGTAGTCATAATTAAAACAACACAAAAAAACTCCAAATATGAAGCATAAACGCTGGACGTTTTTCAGGCTTTAGAGTAAATGACTTGGAAAAGAAGTTTGAACAAAAGAGATTATACATATCTTTAACGATTAAAAAATAACAATGAAAACAGTTGGAGCATTATGATTAAAATAAAACTAACAAAGATTTAAGAACAAAGTTTACACTACATTAAGTCCCTACAATAGCATTTGAAATTGACAATGTAATGCAAATTGGTCCTAAAGCTAAATTAAGCTAAATGTTAGAAAAAAGTTTTCTATAAAACAATGATACCACTAAAATTTGTAAATTGTGTCCAGGGTTCTAAGAAAATATATTAGAAACTAGATGCTGTGTTCACTTTAAAGTTGAACTAAAATCTCAGAAAAAATACCAAATGGAACAGGATTGCTTTACATTTTTCACAAAACCATTGAATACTAGTGATTGGAATCTTATGCAGGATATAAACCCAACTAGATCTGAGGATTCTTGGATAAAAGAAGTGGTTCAATCCCCAATATACATATATATATATTAGTAGGGTTACAGGATAAGCACAAATGCCACAGAATATTTACAACACAATATACAATACGTGTACAATGGGTTACATAATGTTTACACATAAGACACAAAACAGTATTTACAAGATAATATTCAGTACATGTACACTGTTATTTTACCTCTCAGCTTCCCCCATGGTCATAATGATTTATTTTATGTCCCAGGGAAAAGAGAGCATGGTTTGGTAACAATGCAGTATGTAATCTCTCCTTTCTGTACAGTGGCTAATATAAGGCACACCATTTTGTCACAACCCCAGCAAATGTTTATGGGGTACACCCTGATTCGAGGATCTAAACAAGGTTGCTGTTTATGTGAGATGCGATCAGCAAGTGATAAGCAAAAAAAAAAAATAACCAGGCAAGAGTCACAATAACATAACTGGGAAGCTGGAAGTTGTATAATAGGTTGAGAAGCACAATCAGTGGTTTATATACATTCCCATGTATCAAAATACTTAATAAATATATGACACAAGCAACATTTTATATAGTAACTTCCCATAGCCATGTGTGTTTTCCAGTAACATCTGAGTTGTTAGGATTTATTCGGTAACATCTGAGTTTTAAGTGTTACTGTCATAATTATGGCAGAATGTGCACCTGCGCTGTGCATTAGAATGTCAGATTGTAGTCCACCTAGGGAATGCAAAAGGAAACACTGACAATGTAACAGCTAAATTGGTTAGGCGCTGTAACCGTAAAAAAGGCACCTTTGGATTCATCTTGCTAGTAAGTCCACCAGGAATTATTAAAAGCAGTAAAGATGAAAAATTAGGTTTTTTAACATTATAGGAACATATTTAACAGTGTATTTGGTTTTAGAGTTTTGGTTTAGAAGCCCCTTCTCGGGTCCCCTGCTGGCACCTCTGCCTCCTCCTCTCCAGTGAGTGCCAACACAGAAAGCTGCTTTCTCTGTGGGCACTCATGCAGGGTCACTCCCAAGCCTCACTGTCTGGGTCTATAGACACAGACAGGGGGACTCAGCCTGTCTTCCACTCCTTTGTCACTGGCTTTAAATGACAGCAAAGCCTGCGAGACCAGAAAGTGAGGGGAGAGATGAGCTGCAGATGAGCACAGCACTGGATGAGGGCTCAGGTAAGTAAAAGGGGGGATTAGGGTGGATACTGATGTCTAAACATTTTTTACCCTAACTCAAGGAATGCACCAAGGTAAAAAATATTTAGGCTTTATAACTACTTTAAAAACAATTGGAGAGAAATAAGGATTCAGTGGACAAACTGTTCATATATACTCATTTTATTATATTACACTGTTATACTTACAGTGGGGAAAATTAAAACAATTTAAATTTCTTTCAACCAGCATCCAATTGCAATAATGATCAAACAGAATAGGTTAATTCCTATATTTATAAACACTATTAGTAGTAGGTTGACTTGATACAGTACGTTTTCTTTGTAAAATACTGCTTGTGAAAAGAGATTGACATTGGTAAACATTTTTAAAGGGTCTAAAATGAGCATTGTACTTATTATGCCTGCCCTGGGCGAATTATGTAGACTGTGAATGCTACTTGACTTATTATTCTGCACCATGCTGATTGTAAAATTATAAAGATAAAGCATTCTGACACTTATCTGATACGAATTTACAGAATGTTTATTCCGGTTCTGAGATTTGAAATCTTGAAACCAGACCCATCCTAACAACTAGTGTTTAAAGGGGAATAGCAATGGCAGTTCCACTACTTTATTGATAACATAAGCACTTCAAAGCACAACTCAAGCCATTTTTTTCATATACACTATATATATATATATATATATATATGTATATATATATATATATGTATATATATATATATATATGTATATATATATATATATATATATATATATATATATATATATATATATATATATATATATATATAAGGGCCATTGTAGAAGGCAAAACTCTGATAATTTCAAGTAGAAATGGAACTTGACTGCTTCTTACCTCCTCTCTTTTCCAGCAGATCAGAATGGCATTTGGCCAAAACAGAGTGCACTGTAGGCTGCTGCAGGTACAAAGATGCACCTCTAGGTGCTTACTATATACTTTTCTGCAGCTTATTTTTTCTTTAGGTGACAGAATCTCTTTAAGGAAATTAATGGGTCTTTGCTTACACTTTTATGTACATGCATGCTTCTGTCCTGCCAGTATTCATCAGCTGAAAGTGCCTTTGGAGATAAAAACAGGAGTTTATTTCTTTAAACCAATTAAAAAATATTGGACTGGTTGATCTGTCATTGATTAGACCTTGATCTACGGAGGTAAGCTTTGATAATCAAACAACCAGAAATATTTCCCTAGAGCTGAACAAACACATTATCTTCTGATTTTACAATCTCCCTGCAGATCCACCAATAAATATGTAGTATCAGGGTTTCCTGATTGCATATAAATTGAATAGGTTGTTAAGGTGTACCATCATGGTACAGTACATAGCGTAGCTGCTGATAGACATAAAGAGGATTGTAGAGAGATTGCACCATCTGATTTTAGGGTATATGGTCACTTTAACAGTTTGCCAAATCAACAAATCTATTTCTAATTCAAAATATTTCAGTTGAAAAAAGAAAAAAAAGCTAGCTTTTTTAATAGTAGAACAATGTTTTTTTTGGGCACAAATCAGCTGAACATATCATGATTATAGTTATATGGAAAATTGAACAAATACAGAGCCACACGTCTTCTTAACAGGGTAGTTAGAGTATAATTATAAATATAAATCTCACTGCATTTCAGGATTATAATTTTAGATTAGTATAGTCATAGGTAGGTACACGCACACCCTTTCAATCTCCGCTTTTTTACTCAGAACTATTTTCTCCCTTCCTTAAGCTAGTTGACCTTTTTATCATACTGGGGGTCTTTTAACCTAGATGTTACTAAAAGGAGCTGACCTCAGACATGATATATACCATATAGTACATTGTATATTACATTTATCCAGCTATTTCAAAAATATAAAAGTTATATTAGTTTTATAAATATACCAGCATTATAAACAATGAAAAGCAAACCTACATTTGTAGGTAAGATTTGACAATTTGGAGAATATTTATAGTAAATATAACAACTACTAAGCATTCAGTTCAGATGTATTTGCCTGCTGAATGTGTTTGAAATTACAATGATTGATTCACCTGCAGTGAATGTTTGGGAGTAGAACTATCACTGCTTTTTAAATATGCCCCTTTGTATAATTTGACTTATTAAACAGTTAATAATGAATGATCTGAGGAATCATTACATCATATACAGATTGTTTTCAAAAGTAATTTGGAAACTGTTCCACTATGCAATTATGATAAATTCATCCTGTGCTCCTGATTAGAGACCAGTATTGCTACAGTTGTAAACTTGTTTGCTGAACCATCAATTTCTGGCAATGCTTCTAGTAAATCTACTTACAGTGAATGTGACATTCCTGACTTGGGACTAGAAAGCACACAACCTCATTATGCACACAGACAGGAGACATTCACATATACATTAAGCACACATGCCTATAGCTAGAGCCATTTTCTTTTTGTACATGCCCCCACCCACAAGCAGGGGCTTTAAGAATAATTTACCTTTAAAAAGAGTACAGTTAATCAATGGCCTCTGGGTTAACTGCCCTAGATGCACAGTTACATATATTGGATATCTACAGCCCACAGGAATCCTCAGACTTCGATCACATCTGAGCGTTTGGGGAACATCACATTTTTTGCACATTTTTACGCATTTTTTGGAGTGACACAATTCACCTAAATGGGCTGCCTTCCACTCCAAAAATGTGCCAAAGTAGCTCCTTTACTCTTTTTTGGAGATTACTTTGGCACATTGATGAACAGCACCTTTTTGCACATTTTTTTAGGAGATTTGCCATGCTTTAAAACCCCCATTTCTTCAGTGCGTTTGGTGTGCCAATAACAATGAATGGTACCCAAATGTGCCTTGCACATTTTGCCACGTTTTTTAGTGCAATCCAAAGCTGCGGGCAGAATCGCACGATCAGTCACCCAAATGTGAATGGGGCCTCAAAGTTTTTACCTTGGCCATGCCTAAGTAATTAAATTTTATGAACCTCTTTGGGGCTATTCTTCAGAAACAGGACTTCCTATCAACTAGGTGTCACAACCAGTGGTGGACAGATCTGCAAGGGAATGTGCCCCTTCTTAAATATATGCTGGGGGGCCCATTAATGAAAAACAGCCTTAATTCCAAAGGACTCTTAAAGCCCATTTGTTGGCTTATCCACCCTACTTTCAATTTAACCACAAATACCCTCAATAAAAGCGCTGAGGGATTATATAAGTCTGTACAGACACAACACAGTGTTGTGAAAGATGGTGGCTGGTAATTGTAGTTCCACATGGGTAAAAGACTAAAACCACAATTAATGCAAGCATATAGAATGTTTATTGCTCCAACAACAAACTTAAAAAAGATAAAAAGGCTCCTGTGTGAACAGACTAGACTGTGTAAGTGTCAATTACATGTTGCAAATATCCCACATGGATGTGACTTGAAAAGCTGAAAACACATACCATTAATCAAGCAGGTGCTGGAAGGGAGGGAGGAGATTTTCCCAGGTAAAACCATGCATTCTTCCAGAAGGAAAAAAGCAGATGTTGTATAAAGGATATGGTGAAAAGCCCAATATGTACTGCTATGATGGGCTACTGCCACCCTACTTTCAGCTGCTTAGCCCCACACATATATTGAAAAAACATTTTTGCATACATAAAGCAAAGGAGTAGGAGTCCTGCGCTGCTAATTGTAATCCACCTCTGCTTTATTCACCCAGAGGCCACTTTAATATATGGCTTACTTCTCAGCTCATCCACCTCACTCTGGGGTTACCACCATCCTTGCCAAGTCAAGACTTGGCAACTAGAGGTAGTCAAAAGAAAAGAAAAAAAAAAAACACATGAAAATTAAGTTGGCTTTAAGCAGCCACTGGTTAAAAAAAAAAAAAAAAAAAATGGGCATGGATTAATTACGATAAAAAAAAACAGAATATGTGAATGCACAAACGGCAATTTTTGTGTAATTTATTGACTTAATTATCACAAACTTGGAGGCATGACCACATACTATTTGAACCTATCATGTAACATAAAGCAAATAGACTCTATAAACAAATAGCTCTAAAGGGTACTAAAGGCAAATAGATTATTCACTATGCAAAATGAGTTGTAATTTGCAAGAAAATGTTCTCTACAGCTTAGTGAATGAGGTGAAACTTTGCAAACTTTCATCGCCCAACTATGAGCAAGCAAAAATGCTGTTTGTCTTCATTTTACCACATTCACTAAATTCTTGGGAAAATATCCTTGCAAAGTGCAACTTTACTTGCAAAGTGAACACCTATTTGCCTTTAGTATATTAATTTGTAAATATCAACTTAATTAAAAAGACTTGCTATCAGTAGTCACATTTAAATTTTTTTGACAAAAAAAGTGAAAGAATTGCTAAATAACATGTACAGTATATCTACTGGCACTGTTGATGTCATAATGAAAACTGTTTAAGTTCTGGCTATGAGCAGTCGTCACAAGATTCCCAGTATTCACTTTGATTGCAAGAAAACCATCCTTTGTGTGCCTATTTGAATTATTGATTTTACTTTGCTATTAGGATATTGAATTAAGATAAGGACAAAACCCTTGCCTCTTACCTCCCCTGCCCAGTGAAAGTATTATATTGGAACACTATTGTGCTCTCATTAGAACTTTTGCGCTCTTGTTTAGATTACTAACATATTGAAACAAACTTCAGATGGGTGCACATAATTTTCTGGCTAAAATAGATAAGAACAATCACCTTGTGATGCTTTTTCTTATCTGGAACATTTACCTTTAAACATTTAAAATGACTAATGTGGAGGCCAGTAACATATAGTACTTATATAGAATATAACCACCAATTAGACTCTAGGTGCTATTTTTGCCATTCAAAGAACAAGAATTAAGGTCAGCAGAGGTCAGGTCCAACACTAGTAGCAGTGTCCATAGATTTTAGTCTTGACTAGTTTGATTTTTTTATTCCCCCTAAACATTTTTAGGCTTATGTCTATCCATGTTCTAAGTTGAATTTCAGAATAAAGCAGGGCACTAGAACGGCCTTAACATACCTCTATAATTGCAAGTGTCAGGATCTAAGCAAAAGGCAGGCTCCCCTGCCATTTCTGCCTATTGCAGTTAGCAAGTTTGTTTTTGTACAGACTTACCCCTGTGGTTTATGACAGATTAATCTGTCAGTTAGTGAAACTGCCTACTTATGGCTGGTATATGCACTAAGTTAGTTTAGGATTCGACTGTGTGGGAACTTAAATTGTAGAAAATTATTCATATAAGACGTTTACTGCCACTTAAAATTTCACACGTGAGACATTTTATTTCTGTCATACTGACACAAAGTTTTCTATCTCTCATGAATGATTAGAAGAGTATATCTCTATATCACCATTTAATGACACATGAGAGAAGTACAGTCACTACTCTATAACTGCAGCACCTTAAATGGATTTAAATGTGATATAGCCTGCTGATTAGCACAAATACATCTAAAACGTTTTTACTATATATTTACAATATATTTTTAATTTTTTTTTTTTACACTTCACAATGCAACCCTTGACATGCAAAATAATTACGAAAAAATAGCATACACTTATTTACTAAGTGCATTTATTAAGCATTTTTACTAAGTACATATCATGTCCATGGAGATGAACATAACTATGACAATGTACTTATAGCTACTTCACTTACAAATGTACTTTGCTAAACAGTACACACTCTGTTGTTTGAATGTACTCCAGCAGAGTAGAGTATTGAAAATAGTTTTGATTTTGTCTAATAATTTTTTATCAGTTATTCAATCTGAATGTGCTGCTAATAATGTAGTCACAACACATCATGAACTGGGATGAGATCCCTGCTGAGTATCTCTATGTGGACAATCCCCTTGTGCTGGTATTTCATCACCTTCCTACTGGCACTTTTCCACTGCAAGTATCGGCTCGTACCGGCTCGGCTCTACTCGGCCCTGCTTGGCCCGGTTTGCTTTTCCACTGCTGGTACCGCATGGTACGGTGTTGGAACGGTTCGGTACGGTATGGTATAGGTTTGCTTTTCCACTAAAGTAGTACTAAAGTTAAGTGGGTGGGATAACAACGGGGTGGGTGGGATTCTCTGACCAATCAGTGGCTAGTAGTGACTGCATGCAAAGGATTGTGGGATATGGTACCAGTTTGGTACCTGTTGGAACCACAATCGAGTAGGTACTGTTTTTTCAGAGCCGTACCGTACCGTTCGGTTCCATGCAGTAGAAAAGCAAACCTATACCGTACCGTACCGAACCGTTCCGACACTATACCATGCGGTACCAGCAGTGGAAAAGCACAAAACCGTGCCAAACCATTACGGTTCCATGCAGTGGAAAACCGCCATAAGATCCACAAGTCAGACATCCCTGTTCAGGGGCACTCGGTTGTGGCTGATATTGATTCCTTGTTAGAATGTTGGGGTGAATGGGTGGACCACCACTTACAGCCTTTAGTGCTTAGATTAAAAATGGCTGTATTAGAGATCGTTTTTTTTTTTTTTTTTTTCCATATGATTTATTGAAGTTTTTCGTAGAAGATACAACAATATCCGACATAAGGTATTATAATCAGTAACATGCAATGCACATTCAAGAAGCATGAGCAAACAATAAAAACAAAATTCATAGAAAAAAACAAAAAAAACTAAGAGAGAAATATTAGGGGAGGAGGGAAGGGGGAAGATACAAACAACAAAAAATATTTTTATTAAATAAACACTTAATAGATTATGTCTATTCTGCAAATTAAGTGATAGGTGGAAGTCAATGACCAAATCCACCCTGATCCCCCTCCCCCCCCAGATGGGAACAATCTGTGACAGAATGGAGGCCATCAACCACACTGGTGTACAGCATTTTGTTTCTAACAATTTTTATTGATGTTTTTGGGAACATGTACATTGTTGCAGAACCATGAATCAAAGAAAACTGTAAAAAAAACAGGAATCTGATGACCATCTCAGTCATTATTAATTTAAGTAGAGTATAGAACAAAATAGGTGGTTGAAACAGGTGGGAACTTGTTGCCAGGTGTGTCGAAGGGTGGATTATAACATTGGACTGTAAACCAACTTGAGAGATGAGCCACCAAACCAGTGTAGCGATCTATGGATTTGTGGGTTTGCCGTATCCAGCTAGGTTATGACCTTGTGAAGGCAGGGTGTTTCTCATTTTTACCTTTATTCCCAAGGGTCAAGCTCTTATTGGTTACTACCACTTTGGGTGTTTAGAAATCTGTGACCTTCTGCCAAGTCTGTGAAGTTCAACCAACAGGCCCAAGTTTTACAGAATTTCTCTGGGGTCTCTCTGGCTTGGTGCACTAGGGCCTCCATTTCAGGATTTTTTTTTAACCCATTTCAGCCACTTCACTATGGAGGGGGGGCTAGTGTACCTGCAGTGTGAGGGAATGCACATTCTATGGGTTGGAAAATGGGATTTCCAGGTCTGACGCTTCAGAGGAAGTTAGGGGGTTGGGGCCATATGGTGGTAGGAACTCCATGATCATTTCACTTCTTTCAGGGAGACACAGGAATGTAACAGTGGAGTGATGGTAATGGAAAAGCTGGGGGTCTCAAATGCAAGTAGGTTACCACTGCATGAGGGTTGGTGATGTCCTTGCAAAAAGAAAGTGAAGGTGATATCATGGTATCCCGCCACCACAGGACTATGTGAGACTAGTAAGTGGAGGTTATTTGGTTGGGGGTACTGTAGGAAATGTTTCTGGAGATTAGAAGGGAAGAGACATGACCCATGTTTAGGAGACTCAAGATCATTTCAAGTAAGCAAACATCAGAACAATAACATACTATACAACTAAAGTAACTACATGAACCAAATAACTTTCTTAATAAAACACAAAAGAAAAGGTCCCCAAAGAGCCACACATCATTCAATCTATTTGCATGTATGTGGTCTAGGGATAGACCGATATGTTTTTTTCAGGGCCGATACCAATATTATGGTCACTAGGTATTTTTCCCAGAAGTGGCTGGGTAGTCTTATAAACCCTTTAGAGGAAAATCATGGATCGTCTTACTTCAAACATAAATTGACGCTACTTCGCACAGAGTTGTTCGGAAAGAAAAAAAAATTCCCCACCTCCACTTTATAGGATGGGTATTGTTTCTATCTTTGAGGCTCTCCTTTCCCAGTATTTCATACCTCTAAGATTAACTGCGCTCGGTATGGTACCAGGAAAGAAAATGCTCACCCATAGGTTATAACCCGAGGGTTAACGGCATATAGGTATCAATGTAATATGAGGTTGAGACAGTTTTGGGGCATTACAACACAGGTATCATTTATCAGCCTTAAAGGGTAATGAGGAGGTTCTGCGGGTGTCCATAATGGATGCAAAGAAAATGCGGTTTCAAAAACCCCCCATGAGATACATGGGGGCTTACTGACACTTGGAGGTAAATGCAGTTTGCTTTTGTGGTCCCCTAGTAGGGGGACACAAAAGATTTATTTAGTGTTCCTGATCTTGTAAAGGACCCCGCAAGACCCCTCTGCAATGTTAAGCAACATCTATCATCACATGGCGAGACATGACTAGAGGGTCCCAGGTTGGGTTAGAAAAATAGAAACAAATGTTTTTACTGATTTCCATTTAGGCCTGTAGGTGAGGATAAGGATATGCTCTGGGATTGTAGCATCGGAGAGTTTTCTTGTTTGTTAGCATGGATCTGGGGGAAGGGCCAAACCTGGAAAATTTCTCCATGTTGCCCGGCATTAGGGGGTAGTTTTCTTTAGCAGAAGAGTGTATGATGTGTAAGAGGTGATGAACATTGAGTGTGGATAGGCAAAGAAAGGACCAAAGAATGAGTTTCTGACCACCAGCAGGAAAAGGGGTATCATGCTGAAGAAGATGGATACATGGGTATTTTGGCAATTTTGATGGCGAGGGGGACTTGTGTATTAGAGATAGTTTTAGCTGGGGTCACATCGGTTAGATGGACATCTGTCTATCTATGGGTCACATTGGATGTGAGAGCACTTTACTACTCGAAACCCCACAGTGCTGGGCTACAGGCTGTCAAACATAATTTACAGTTGTATAGCTCTTATTCTCAGGAGCTACAGGAATATTTTCTAATGAAAGTGGATTTTCTTTTAATAAACAACTATTTTTTATTTGATGGCAAATATTATATACAGCACTGTGGGGCATCGATGGGGGGCAGATTTTCTCCATCAATGGTAAATCTATATATGGGGTGGTTTGACGAGCTGTTACTTTTTCTGCTGGTAACTGTTTTGCCCATAATGTTATTTGGTATGGTTGTTCCATAGATGACCTGGCAATGGTGTGGGATGGTGACTCACCTGGCCTGAGTGACTTCATTGGTTATATGAATAGCAATCAGATTAATTTACATCTTCTTTTCAGTCTGATAGCATAAGCATAGGCATTGACTTCCTGGACGTTACTCTCCAAGGTGATTCTATGACAGGATAAATTCACACCAGTATGTTAGGAAGAAATGCACTAGGAGTACAACTCTTTATGCGGCCAGCATTCACCCATCCCACACTATTAATGCTATTCCCTATGGGGAGATTGTTTGTGCCAGATGTAATTGTTCTAAGGAATTTGCCTTCAATAAGGAATGCAAGAACATCAACATGCTTGTTTGAAAGAGGTTACAATATCTCTAATATCCAGCAGGGGTTAGATAGAGCCAGAAAAAGGAACAGGGAAGGACATTTTTAAACATAAGAATCAGGTTAGGGGTTCAGGGAAGGCGAGAGGAGATACACCTGCTACTTATGTAACTACCTACCCTAGAGAATATCATCAGATGGTAAATAAATAAATAAAATAAAAAATAATTTGCCTTTATACAGTGATAAAAGCTTACAAAAGGTGTTACAGACAGGCTGCAGAGAGCACCCATCTTGGGCACATTTTTGTCACCTGGCTTTTATTCCACTTCTGAAAAAAATGCCAGCCCACCTGGCTGTCTTATCGAGACAGCTATCCCTGCAATGTAAAATTGTGTAGATATTGTCATCTACATGTCAGGTAAATCTTCTGTTCCACAGTTACTGGTGATGATTTTTTTCTGCAACAATATATTAACTGTGGTACTCGATATGTTATTTACTGTACCTGATTACATGTATTTTGTTGGATGTACTACTAGATACTACTAGAATGTTAAAAACTAGATTAGGAGAACACTTTTGTGACACAACTAATTTGAATGCCAGACACAGTTCTAATGTGTCTCGTCACTGCAGGGACTTTTATCATGGTGATCTCTCCTCTTTTAAAATATGCATGGATAGAAAGGCTGTCTTACCCACCCGTGGGGGGGGGGGGCTTTTAGGTAGGAGTCATGGTGGATTTTCAAACTGAAAATAAGAGCACCACGAGGGTGAAATTTGAGGTGGAAATTAGATCTGCATTTACATTTGATTATCTTCCCCTCTTCTAATGGCTTTATGTATGAGAGTTGATTGTCCTAATGTTTTTTCTCTCTTTGTACTCCCCTCTCTCTGGAGCTAACATGCAGTCATTAGGTCATGTATTATATTGATATATATTGTGTTTTCTATTGCATGTTTTATGTATGTTTAATCATATTTGCCTGTTAACAAAGCTGGCCCTCATATTGGCTCTGCACAGCTGTCTTGAATCTACTATTAATTGTTTGAAGAGAAAATGGTTGAGCAGAGGCTCTTTTTTTTTTACTATTTATTCTGTGGTTTTATGTTGTATTATTAGTTATGACTATAGTTGTGTAGGCTGAAATGTGTCAATTCACTGTATCTCTGACCTGTACACTGTGGTTTATACATTAAACAAGATTTTAAGAGCAGTAACAGTAGTGCGTATCACTTCTATAGATTTATGCTAAAGCTGTGAAACTGAAAATTGGACACCCATGAGCTCTACTGATGCTGGACTGATTGGGTAGCAGCACTAAATATTTCTACTTTGTGATGAGCTCAATGTCCAGGCTAAAAATTGTGCCTGTTTGGGTTTTTGTCCAAATGCTGCACTTGTTGCTTGTTCAGTGGAAGCCAAATGTCATGTACAGTAGTTGTTCCTTACTATATATGACAGCTTCTTCACTGATTAACTATGGTCATGTCCATATTTGGTCAATGACATCACTAGGGAACCCTACCCCTTTGTTTATTTTTAGTGATGGGGACTGGAAGTTGAACAATCAGGCTGAACAATAGAAAACAAACAGATTCTCCCATTCACACAAGAAAGGTGAATGGAGGAATTCCCTCCTGCTGGGACATTGTATACTGATAGTGGGACTAATGGCCCGTACACATCATCCGAAAATCGGACGAAAAATAACGCTTGTGAAAAGATCGGACAATAATCTGATCGTTAGTACACAGCTTACGAGAGGCGATCACGACAGTTCACCCGATATTATCCGGTCGGGCAAGCATAAAAATTTTGATCGTATTATAACACATAGTACGATAATCGTATTATCAGTATGTTGTTCGTCCGAAAAAAATGGTGAGCAGTAGACAGCGCATGAGCAGTAGACATAATTTCCCCTCACACGCTACAGCGTGGTTACGCAAATTCGTATCGTAAGTAACCTCTCCCATTTGCGAATATAATTGAGAGTTCCTAGCAACCAAACAAAAATGCATGGAACGTCGTCCGATTTTCGGATCGTGTGTACTAGGCATAACTACAGTCAGAATACACTGGTCAGTGACAACAGCCACTAATTGTTGAAGTTGTACTATGAGCTCTGCAAGCATGGATGGCCGCACACTGATTAAATTTTGGACAATCCCTTAGAACTTTTATTAAGTCAGTCAATGAATCAAATCCAAAAAGAGTGTAGCTGTCTATAGCAACCAATCACACATTCGCTTTTGTTATTTTGACTATACTAAACTGAATGCTGAAATCTGAATCGTTGCTATAGAACACTGCACATCATTTATTTTTAGCACCACACAGAGTTTTATTTTCTACTGCTGGCAAGCAGCAAACCAGCAAGTAAATGAAAAAAGCTATTAAGTTAAAAATAGTACATACAAATGCAAGAGGTGACTCAAAGTCACACTGCTGCTTTTTAATCAACAGCAAACACTTGTTTAAATTAATAAACGGTTCCCCTCTGACAGACAACAAGAAACACATATGCAAAGGTCCCAAGGCCTCCTAGATTTGTGAGTCATTTTGAAACCCTGGATCTGTTGTATTTTCTTTAGTTTAAATATGCTTTGTGCAAATAACTCATGTTTAGATCCTCCATCGAATGGAAAAGTAATAGCAACTCTCGGTACCTGTACAGAATTGTGAAGATTGATTTCCAATGAGCAGACTGTGACTCCCTGAACATAGAAATGCTTTTGTGCTTAACATATTTAGCAATCAATGCTTTTCCTACATTTTTTTTTCTTCCTGTAAGGGGTGAACACTCAAAGGGAAATAAATTCAGTCTAAATATAAAATTGGCATTGCTTCCTGACCTTGATATTTAGGTGGTTAGAGACTTGAGAAATGCCTAAGGTACCTGGGCTCCCTTACTTCATTAAAACATAATTTTAAACAATACATTTCTGGTCCTGTTATTTGTTGCAGTATGTAGCAGATTTATAGACAAAATGGCATTAGGAAATTTATTATAAAGGTATATCTTTTTTAACATCAGTTGAAATAGTTTCTCAGCAAGCCATGTGTCTGAAATACCTCATGTCTGATTTAGTTTCATTTTGTAACTGGAAACGGACTTTTGCTGACTTTATGACTTCATCTAGCCAATAAAACTGCTCTTACTGGCTGCAAATGTAATCTAATAGGACCGTGGCATGACCCAGGCTTAAAGTCAGGGAAAGTTAGGCCCAATAAAAAAGTAAAACATATCCGGTAGTGGAAGAAATTAGGCTTGTTGTCTATAGTACGTAACAGCAGTGATCTATAGGGTGTCTGTTAGTGGCAGAACTTTTTATTTATGAAACGTTTAAATGGAGTACAAGTTAATTTTAACATTGACTTGTTCAATTCTAGATGGTTATAATTTTAGTCACATATTATTGTTATCTGTATCTCAACTCTGGGGGAATTTCTCTCACTTCCAGTCTTATAGATACAGCAGGAAGTCAGAAAGGATCTCTTCAACGTAAGAAAAGACAGTTGTCAAGAAAACAGGTGTCCTTATTGGAGACTTCCCCACTATTGTGTTACATGCACCTACCACCTATATGTCAGGTTGTATTTGACATTTTATCCCTGGGACAACAATCACCAGGATAGAATATGGAAGTTTATCTTCCCCATAGGTACACAAAACAGTTTTAACACTTTCTTTTTCTACCCAAAACAAGAAAAACAACATGTTGTTGCCAGTGTTCTGCTTTAAACAGATGTTGTTATTGGTGCCACAATATTAACGTGATTGCATTCAATGTATTTTCTCTTTTGGTTGATGTAAGGTTAACTTTAAACAACCAAAAATACACAAAATAATGCATTTAATAGAGCTATTAGATTTGCCAAAGGATTTGCATTTTGTCCATCCATTCATGGTATAGACACAGTCCTGCCACGCAACATAGCCAGGTGGAAGATATCTCTTGCAAAAAATGAATTCAGTGGTACCCTTCAACTTCAGACTGCTGACTGGACAGTGAAAGTTCAGAAGCAAACTGATGAAGCAATCCCTCTGCTCAACTTGTTCTTCTTTCCAAACAGCTTATTGATTATTAATACAGTGGCATTAAGCACCTCTGAATGGCTCCCAGTCATTGTCCCTCCCACTCTTGCAGTCTAAAGGCTGTTATATAGAGGATTCCAAAGGCTAAAAATAAGCCAAATTCAGCTACTGATACTAGTTAAAAGTAAAAAAATAAATTAATGTAATAATTTATTAATAAATACAGAAGTTCATTAACCTGTGTCTTTTATATCTGTCTAGACTTTATCCTAAATATGTGGAGTCAACAGTAATTATGGAGGTTTATCATTCATCAACAGAAATCTGGACATATCTACAACAAACATTGTTTTTTGTGAGAGGCCGAGAAAAAGTATTCATTTCTCTACCAAGAACTGCACCCCAAAACTAAAAGCAAATATGATTAACAGCTATTTGTACAGCTCTCAAGTCCTATTTTAAACATCTAAAAATCCCATAAAAGAGAGTGAATGACAAATGAAGATAAAATCTGTTTTCCCCTCTTTTGCTTCATAAGACTAGTTTTGCTGAATGTGATTATGCAGTATGTATTTGCTTTTTGTAACAGTGCTTGATGAATCATTCATATTATTGTTTGATTCCCAACAAATAAAACATGTTTTCTGAAAAGGAAATCGTTGTGCACTTTTGATCATTTTATTTTCTGCCTTAGGTACGCACTTTGTTTTTCTCTGTATAATATTTAGCAAATGATTTATACTGTTGACATATGTTTACTTGTGCAAGAAAACAGTTCTTAGATTTTAATAGAAAATGTGTTCCTTTAAGCAAAAGTGACCTTGTATGTCTTGGTTTTATATATATATATATACTGTATATATTTTTTTTTGTTTTTTTTTTTTTTGGTTTTTTTACTCTACATGGAGCGTTTAATTTTAAAGTATGTAGATAGAGACTGATGAATAGCTGGTATACAAAGTAATACATATGTTATGCATGAAGAGTTTTTGTTGGCATATTTATCTCCTTAGTTTGACTATTTAGATTCTTCTTTGGTATTATATTTGCACAGTGACACTTGTTCACACTTTATAGGATAGTCTGAACATTCAAACACCCATATAAACCTATTAAAAAAGAATCAAATTTAATAAAAATTAGCAAACCCGTTTTAGTTATCTGAATAAATTCATAGAATACTTGATGCTTTCCTGGCTCCTGTACAGAAGGAATGCCTACCAAGCACTAAATAACATCTTAAAGTGAACTCATGGTCAGGTTATAACCTTATAAGTATTAACATTTGTTTAACAGCAGTACCATTTTGACCTATGTAATTGCAAGCACTTTTGGGGGAATTCAGTCTAAAATTTTCTTCAGAAAAACACTGAAGTAAACCCTTCTTCATACCACTCAGAGAACTGCTTTTTGTTTACATTTGAGATTAGAAGACTGGAAGGCTTCTAATTCAGTTCTAGAAGGTGGGAGCAGGGTAAGCTAAGCTGCTAAGACTATGACTTGAATGACTTCAATGCTTCTGCTGAAATTGAGAATGAATTGATCAACAAAGACTGAAGCTACAGAGGTTAATGAGGTCTTGTTAAGCATGTGTGATATATGACTGTTCATAATTTTGAAATGGCTCTATTAAAGGTTTATTAATTGGTGAGTTACTGTACTGGGCAGTAAGACTGTCAACAGTAGTTGGGAAAGGGGGCATTGACCTAGCTAGTCTTAAACTAACCAAGTACCTTGCATTTTGTCTTTTTTATCACATACCAAACAACAGCTATTTTAGCCTTGTGCATTGTTTTGGTTACTGTACCATAAAATGAAATGGAGTAACCTGAAGCTAAATCTCAGTGCTGTACCCCCTTCACCCAACAGAATATGGAAGGAGCTCAAGGCAAAGGGGTGCCTTGAGAACTTAATGAACATCCTCTTTCATGTCAGCCCTGCCTTGTTAATCCTAATTTGTTTGAGCAAACTGTTATTTGTAAAATCTTTGTTTCATACATACTTTAAAGGTTAATTCACACTAGCTGTGGTCTCTGAAGAGCATTCAACTCTCTAATTGCTCTTCAAAGAACATTTGACAGGTGGTGAGGAGGCATTGTAAGGCCTGCTCTCTGCATGACCTACCCCTTCATCACCACAATAACATGCTGTAACCCCTTGCAGAGTGGCCCTATTCAATTGAAAGGGTCATGATTGGTGGACACAACACCTGCCGAAGGCCATATGGGGTATAATTACTGCCAAAGCAGCAAAGCATTGCAGCCATGGAATATGTACACCCCAGCCATTGTCTCTGATGCTAAAAGGTGTAGCAGTTGGGGAGGAAGTAAAAGCAAAGGCTAAACCTCTGTGTTTTACTATCTGATAGTGTGATTGCGCCCCAAAGCATATCTGTATCAGATAAATCAAATTTTTCAAAAGTAGAAAGTGCTGTCACCAAGTGCAGTAAAGTTATCAAAGAAAATGTGTTAACTAAATTAGAGCTTTAGGAAAGCCATTGCATTAACTATTACCATTGCAGCAATATTTAGAGTTACAGAGGAGGTCTAGTTCTAGAATTAGTGCTCTCACTCTAACTATCACAGCGATACCTCACATGTGTGGCGCAAACACTGTTTACATATGTGGCCACAACTTACGTATGCGTTCGTTTCTGCACGCGAGCACAAAGGTACGGGGCACTTCACATTTTTTTTCTTATTTATTTATTTATTTTATCTTTTTATTTATTTATTTTTTTAACACTGTACCCTTTTTTCTGATCATTTTTATTCATATTACAAGGAATGTAAACATCCCTTGTAATAGAAATAAGCATGACAGGTCCTCTTTAATCAAGAGACTTGGGGTCAAAAATACCCCAGATCTCTCACTTACCTTTAAAAGCAAAAAATAAATAAATTTGCCTTTAAGGGGAAAAAAATCATCCTTTTAAGGCCAAAAGTCAGAAGTGACATCATACATCCTCCAAGGGCTTAGAGCCAAGTGGGGGCTATGGGCTAACCGACTCACCCATAATAGAAAAAAATACCAGGGTTATGGCAGCTAGCTGCTGCCATAACATCGATATTTAACATGGCATACATGTACTGAGGGAGGTCGTCAAGTGGTTACACTTTCACTAAATTACAGAGAGGTTGATGTTTGAACATTAGGCTACAAGACATACGGTATGTCTTGCTGCCCATTGTAATCAATCAGGTTAGTTTCTGCAATTAGAATCTGAAAAGGAAACAAGGCAGTTGTTTTTTTGCTATGGGCAAGAGGACATTTTCTTGCCAGCACGTTTCATATATATGTAAATATATATGAATATATACATATATATATATATATATATATATATATATATATATATATATATATATATATATATATTTATCACAGACATACAATACAGGGTCATTGTTAAACATTCAAAAAGGCAATAAAAATAATTTTAATTTCAAAAGTAGCTCTTCCAACATTACAATGACGTTTATACCTCCTTAATGACTGATTTTAGACAATTATTTTTGGCAACACTCATGAAGGGGAATTTCCTTTGCAAGATCCATCGGTAAAGCCTGTACAGACCAAATATTGCAGACATAATTGCAGTTAATGCCCTCCGAAAAAACTATTAAAAAGAATTAAGGCAATAAAGAAAGACTACATGAACATAGTTTTTTAAGAGAACTTGGAATTTGGATCCTGGAATTTGGCTGGATTTGACTACATGGAAGTCAATTAATGGTAAATTTAATGAGCAAACATTCTGAATTTAGCACAGTTGAACTGATTTTCTGGATATCATTAGAATTATACTCATTGGCTTCCCTTGTTCTTTAAACCCTTAAAGTAAATTGGTAAAATTGTGAAAAGGTAGAAGGCTTTGGTTTGTTTGTAATGGAATTCAGTAACAAATAATGATTTGTTACTTAATTTTGACTACTTTAAGGGGCATATTTAAAAAGCAGTGAGGGTTACATTCACCAAGCAATCCATGTAGGTGACTCAATCACTGTAATTTGTTCATGCACCAGGAAGATATAACTGCAGTTTGAGAAGTGCCATATCCACAGATTTAAAAATAATCCTGGTATAGTGTTTAAGCTGTTGGTAGCAGAGATGCAGTGGTGAACAATTCTCTTTAGTATATAGCTAGACTCACATAGGTGCAACACCAGCACAGTGTAAGAAAACTAGCTAGGGCCTGCGCATATTCCAAAGTATTCACATGTTGTGATTTAGTATTAAAATAAGTATTGTTTAACCAGTGTTCAATTAGTTATTAAGATTCTGTTAATATATTAGGACTTGAACATGCCTGCTTAAGCAACATGGGTAGGTATTGACTGCTTGCTTTGCAGAGTTGCTTTAGGCTGGACTGCATGCAAACTGCTAAACAGAGATAAAATACATACTGTATATGAGAGCCTTGGGTGTTACATATATGGGGACTCGGAAGACCTGATTTTGCTCTGTTGCATTTAAGTAGCACCTAAAAGTCTTGTCCCTCTCCCATCCTATAACTGAACAGTGAGAAGAAGCAACAGACTGAAATCATCTCTCTGTCATTCTGATTTCTTCTCATATCATTATATCCAGTGTAAACACAGGAACACTGCAACACTGCAACACTGATTGGCTCTTTGTGCTGCTTCTCTCTTTTGTCATGGGTTCAGGAAATGCAAAGTTTGAATGCATCCTTATACTGTAGCCTTGCCTTTTCTGGATGGAAAACTGTTTTTTTTAATTTTGTAATGTAACTAAATAAAGATCCTGGTGTTTAGTCTGCATTTATGTTAAGATAAGATTTTTATTTTTCTTCAAGGGTTAACATTATTTTTTTTATTACATTCTATCTTCACTGGTCATTCCCTGGAGAAACAGTTTTCATTCTGAAGTTTAAAAAATTGTCTCCTGAACATCGACCTTTACAAGTCCTAAAAAAAAAAATCAATAAACCAATGTTTAATGGTGCTTACAGTTGCCTAATGTGATATAATTTACTAGTCTAGTAATACAAATTGCTTTAAATAGCTATTTGCTAGATATATTGCTGAAAGTTCAGTATTCTTTTTAGGTTTAAGAATCCAACAGGTACTATGGAAAGAATATCTATAGAACTCAATTTGATGTTACTGAACCAAACACAGCTATTTTCTTTTCAGGATTTTGTATCCTATTTATTATTATTATAATACAGGATTTATATAGCGTCAACAGTTTGTGCAGCACTTTACAGTGCGGGGGAAGACAATACAGTTACAGTACAATTCAAAACAGGAGGAATCAGAGGGCCCTGCTCGTTAGAGCTGTAACTAAATGCACATAAGGAATGGCAATATAACCCTTATTAATAATCTTCATTCTCTAATGTCATGTCTACACCCATAATATCTCAATATCAACTGGGGTTGCTTTTATTGTCCAAAAAAAACTAGAAAAAAAATTACAAAATGTATGTCAATGAACTTAGGATAAACAATCCTAGAAAAGGTAACAAAAAGGTTGTTTTGGTTTTAGGCTCTACCAATCACAACAGAGGAGGTTTGGGGGACAAAGATAGGGGATCCTTCCTCAAGTGCCACTTACTCATGCATGGGTATTTGTAGTTCTGCTTTTGGTTACCCATACTCTATGGAGTTGTATGCAAGTACTACAACAGATCAAAGTAGAGACAAATATGGCTAGCAATAGCATCATAAAATTTGAGGTTTTGACAAATCAAAGAATGCTATTCATAATACAGCTAAAAACACATACTTCACTCATAAGTTGCTAACTTGAGTATCGTATAACCTCCTGCACCCTTAAGGATGCTAGGACCTCACATATGTTACTGGGCAGTATTAGACTTAGTATAGGTAGTATAAAAGGTTGCGCTAAGTTAAAACATATGCATAAAAATATACATGGATGAAAATGAATCAATAAAGTTCAGCTGCTGAAACATATATACAGGAATAATGGCATAAGTATAACAATATCAGAAAAAAAGTGCAGTGCTATTGTGTGAAAGTCCAAAAAAATCATATCTGGGACAAACTGTGGTATAAGAAGCAAGTGTAAGAGCTGTCTGGGTAGAAGTCCAAGGAAAGCCGCCACCAACACCAAACACACTCTTACCATTCGACGTTGACCACCTACAAAGGAAGTCAATCAGGCACAACAGTTTTTCTCATTGATAATCCAGAGTTAAAGACCATTCACTCCCCAAAGACTCCTTGATATAAGTCGCAGTGGCCTCCTCGATCTTAAGATATGTATAGATATGAAGTTGAACACATCATAGCGTAATCTGTTTAAAAAGTGGATAAAACTCACATTCCACAAGTGCTAAAACTGGCATATTCTTCTTAAAACTGTTTGCTTCCAACCCAAAAGATTTCCGCCCCATCCGGGTACGCAATGAGGTCAAACCTCCTCCCTACGTATTTCATCAGCAATGACTATTTGGCTTTAGTGTCATTTGACTGTGTCACTAAGCAACTTACAATGGTTGAGATCAGGAATATATGGTCTGCAATTTAATTTCACTACTTTCTTGGTCACCAGATTTCCTGCAAATGGGATTTTAAGCAGTGGGTAATATTGTATAATATGGCCACGCACAAGTAAGCTTTTTTCTTGTAAGCACTTCAAGGTTTCCTTTTTAATTTTGCAGAAACATAAGACTTGGAAAAAGAGATATTATACACTCTCTCAGGAGCAGAGTTCATGTACTTATTTGTAAAAAGCTGCCTATTCTTTGTGGAGAAAGAGGTAAACCTTGGTACGGACACTTAAATTAGTTCCATTATCAAAATTGTTTCTCATAAAATATTAATTTTTGTCTCAAGTCAGGTTGCTGTGAACTGTACTACAGACGACTGTCCTTGTAACTCCCCTTCTAATGAAATATTATAATATGACAATGACATGCACCTTCAGTGATTGGAGGAACCAGAGAATGCCCTATAGTTTGAAGCCATAATTATAATATTAATATTATCATTTTAGTTTGGCATGACACTGGACTTCCATTCATGCAAAAAAAAAGTATCAGAAGCTCTTAAGCTCAATCAGCTGCATGGCTATAATTTATGATGATGAGCATTGTTATGCACGTGTTCTGCTGATCAAATGCATCCAACTAATAAAGATGAACATAACCTTTTATTATATGCACTTTGAGTAATTGATGTGACTTTTTAATACAAATGATACAAAGAAAGATATTGCAAAAAGTATTTTTTGAAAATAAGTAGTACTTTAAAGAGGTTCTAAAGCCTTACGGTTTTTCACCTTAATGCATTCTATGCATTAAGTGAAAAACCTTCTGTGCTCCCACCACTGTCTCCCTCCTCAATGGACTGGTTTATTGATTGCTGTTTGCTCCCACTCCTATCAATTAAAAGCTATGACACAGGAGCGAGGGGAGGGGCTGAGTCCCACTGACCGCGTCAATGGCGCAGCAGCGGGACTCAGGAGTGAGCTCCCAGGGCTTTCCATGGGGGAACCCACCAAAGAGGAGGGGCCTGGAGAGCCAGCGGGGGACCCCAGAATAGGAGGATTGGGGCTGCTCTGTGTGAAAGCAATGCGCAGAGCAGGTAAGTAGAGGCATGTTTGTTATGTTAATAAAAAAAACACAGGGGTTTAATACCCCCTTTATCTTTTATCAAAAACAAGAAATGTCCCAGTGCTAAAGTAGAATTGCCAAAAAAAAAAAGATGAATTGTTGAACAAACAAAAGTTTAATATTTTCATTTGTTTACAGGGGGATAAATGCAGGATAGAAGGTTACAAACCATTGCACCCAGGGCAGCCTCCCCTCCTGACCACCCCTTGTCCCACCCCTGCCTATACCTGCAATACCAAATTCAGGGGGTACTTTAATATTGTCCTTCTGACCACCTCTTGTCCCTGCCCTGCTTATACCTGCAATACCAAAGTCAGTAAGGTGCTTTAATACTGTATATTTCTTTTAATGTGTCTATATTTATTTATCACTAACTGCCAAATGTTCAAGAGTCAGCCATTTAATGCTTCATGCACACAGGGAATATAGTCCCTGCGCATGAGATACTGGCATTTTCATGTGAGAGGAAGCCACAGGTGCACTGTCCAGGCCCACTGCAAATCCATGCTTGAGGCATTTTTCCCTGTGCACATACAGCCTTAAATGTTAATACCACTAAATACATTGACTAGCCTCATCCAGTGGCAGCAGCTTTCAGCCTCCCATAGGCTTTTACAGGCTGCTGGCAGCAGGGCTGGGTAGTGTACCTGTGATATCTGAGCACCCACAAATGCTTGAATGTCATGTACTGGGGCTAAACAACCAATTTGTATGAGACCTAACAGGGTATCAGTATAATACCTATCTGTAAATCAGTTGGTAATTGCATTCATGTTGCATGTGGCACACATTGTATTACACTACATTGAATTTTCTAGTGAGTCACTACTTTTGTTTAAAACACTGCAATAAAGGGAACAGTAAGGTAAAACACCTAAATCCAAGGGCCCTACTGCTTTTTTTAATATGAGGTTAGAACTTTGCAAAACATTCTTTACATGTTTCAATGTAGGTTTAGGTTTAGGTACTAAAAGTTTTAACAGATGAAACTATTAGGACAGAGATCCCAATAACCCTTGGGATTGCAGCTCACAAAATAACAAAATAAAAATGTGTAAATTGTTATAAGCCATCCAATGTGTATAGATAATCACATCATTTTGTGAATTTCATCAAATTAAGTATTTTGCAAGGGTTGCTTTGTAAAGATGTAAAAGGCCAGATGAAGTTTATTACTCATGTAATGTCAGGCTTTAAAATAGTTCCATGCTTGGTTACATTTTAAACTTCATCATATAACCTTTGCTGACTTGTCATAAAATTCCAGATACTTAAAAAAGTGAAAGTCACATTTTCCAAATCTTTATGTTGTATTTGCAATAACCATATTGCACAATGTTTAATGTAGTGGTGAGACATGGGCTACTTACATGCATGTATTTCGATAAATTCTCCTCACGCTTTTAAAATAAGTATTTCCCTGCACTTGAAATATGTGTTCACATCAGTGCCTAGGGAATATGGCTGAATTACTAACCAAATAAATTAATTTTCACTTTGAAAAGTGAATTTTAACTTAGGTTAGCGAACAAGGTGAAGTTGTCTAACTTCTACCATCCTAACATGTGCTGGCAAGATTTTTTTGATTTTTGTTTTTTCCTTGCACATGATTGGGTGTTTTTTGCAAAGTGTATTTTTACCATGATCACTGACAAGTACATGAATGTAAAGGCTAATCTAAAAAAAAAAAAAAAAGTACTTTAATCATACCATTAGGTAAAGCCACAATGATTAGGGTATAAGCTCATTAACATACTGTCAAGAAAGAGCCTGATGCTAGGTTCTGTAATTCACTCACTTAAACATGCTGCCCAGTTCCACAGTTAATCTGTAAAACAAACACAACCTTCTTTTTTAGAGGGACATGCAATGTGATCTATACAGATAGTTAGAAATGCATATGCAAAACAGATTATTGTTTGCAGTTTGAAATTAATTTCCTACTACTTAAAATGTATTTGTCAAACAGGAGTTCAGGGAAAATCTAACATGTTCCTTAATAACAAAGGTACAGAAATCATGTCATAGTGTCATTTGTAATAATACAATGTAATTAATCAAATTAAATACAGCATATTTATTACATTTTCCTGCTGATATAGGTGTCTGACCATGTAACTGGTCTGATTTTCATTTTTCTCTTGTTTAATGAATAAACTTTGGACATTGAGGGATTACATGATAATCTCTTGCAATGTGTTGTGTACACACATCAGTATTATTGATATTATTCACAGTCTGCAAAGGGTTGCATATGCCTGTGTTGCTAGTGATTTGAGAGACTGCCAATGCTCTACAAAGTGACGGATACTACTTGGCAGATGGTATTGGACACATACACAGGACGCTGTGTAAACAGAACAGTTTTTCTGTAGAACAGCCAAGGCCAAAAAGTTGTAACTACTTACATAAGCTAAGATAGTAAAAGGCGGTCATGCCTGCTCATATGTCAGTATCTTCCAAGCCAGGGTGATGTTCTTTTGGGTGGAACTATTCTGGAGGTAACTCTATTTGTAATTTTGATATTACCCTACATTTCACTGTTTGGTACTTATTATAGTGCTTACCTTTTTCTCTATTTCCTTCCCCTCTTTTCTAATTGATTGACATCTCTGTGGAATTACAGATTTGGCTTGATATTTTCCTTTATGGGGAACTACATATGGCTATTCTTAACCTACAAACCCCACAGTGAATTGTTAGTTATTTCCTAAACCTTTCCAACCTTTATTTATTGCCCCTGTTGTTGATGAAGTACTTCACCCAATTTCCATCCTGGCCTGCACTTTACAGCTATATTAACTTGAAGGTTAGTTTCATATTAATTATGGCAAATTGGCTGCCAACATTGTTTGATGTACATGTCTCTGTTTTGGTATGGAACCTTGTGTATTTCTGTTACTATTAGGCTACTTTTTAGACCCCCGTGTTCGCCCAGGGGGAGTGTTACTTTTGGTGGGGCTTCTCTTTGGCAGTGGATGCCTAATGTACCCTCAATGGTGAGCAGGAGTATCTCCTCTGTCTTTACTCCCCTATGTCTATGGTATATATATATATATATATATATATATATATATATATATATATATATATATATATATATATACAGTATATATACATAATTTACAAGTTTCTTATATGCTCTTTGGACTATGATCTAGCATGTCTCTTCTATGTATATGATAGGTGTGCTTATATATCCATACTTACATCTTACTATTACATCTTTTAGAGTGACCATAACAACCATCTTCCTGAAGAAGCAGGTTATTACATGTGAAACATGTTGGGGACTGTATACACTCTACTTTGGAAGGTTCTATGTTGTTATGCCTTTCAAATGTATACATATTTTTATTGTCTGTAATAGATATTTAGCTATGTTTGGCCATATCTATTTGTTTTTGTATTGGTAATAATAAGTTGAATATGCATTTCAAATGTTAAATTTTAATTCAATGAGGTGTTTAAAAAATATATATTTTTATACTTTTATACTTTCTTTGGAGACTTGCTAGTTTGGGAACTAGTCTCCCACCCTTCCTTTGTGTACTTACATCAGCTGTAAATGTTCATTTCTTCATAAGGTGCTGAGAGATAAGAACCCTACTCTGGCAACTGTGTGCATCAATCATGGTACAGATAAAATATGCATAGTGTAGGAACTGCACAGAGTCTGGTAGGAGAAGCAGCCCTCTATAGCATTTACACAATTTGTGGACCCCCAGTACCTGGTATAGGAAATTCCAGAGAGCGCATAGAACACAACTCAATAAAGGTTGGCCAACAATTCAGATGAATAGACATTGTGCATCACCTGCTTGGCTTAACTATTTATGGTTCATTTCCAGCAGGAAACAGTAGAGTATTTTACCCATGCATAGCACACAAGGGAACCTCTACTAGGGACCATGGTATAACTCAACTTTACACACATTTCATATCTTTTATTTTCCCTCTTTTTCTACCTACCTTCTTTCTTTGCCCCTTTCTTTCTTTTCTCATTTATATTTTTATTAAACCTATAATTACTATATGACTTTCTTTCCCACTAAGAAAAGCCAAAACACTGAGCTCACAAGGCTGCCACAAGCTTGTTTAGGCTAATTAAATAGGGTGTTTAAAAAAAAAAAAAAGCACACATACTCTGTGGGTTACAGTAAAGAATTGCTAGTCTTTTGAACTCCAACTATCACAGTAAACATGGTAGAAATTAAAAATAATGTATGCACCAATATTTCATACTATACTGTATTTTCAAATCTACACACTACAAAATATTTTTGTCACATATTTGTAATGTTAAAACTAATAAATTATCTTCATATTAATAAATCTTTGTCAGACTAGTGAACCTACATTCTATTCAAATTCCAAAACACCTAAAGCTAGAATAAATGTATTGGGCTCTTGAAGCAAATATAGTTAACTTATCTGATCAACCTTAAAAAATGTCACCTTTTGCCATCTGGTATACATTATACACTGCATCATTACAACTGTGTCATTAAAAAAATAACAGCAAATTTAACATTTTACAAAACATATATTTACTTCTGTTGTACTCTTTCACGTTGCAAAACTAATCCTGTACATCAGCCCTGCATGCAAACTAATCAAGCACATATATTATAATTCTAAAATTATTTATTTGTATCTTAACCACTTGCCGACCGCAGCAATACTATTTACTGTGGCAGTCAGCAGCTCCTGGGCAAAGTGACGGGGTACTACGTCGCTCGCCCATGAGCCTGTAGGGGGCGAGCGTGCGCCGGTGGCGGCGCGCTCCCGCCCCCGCTCATTCCCTGGGGAGCGAGCGCGTGTGACTGGTGGCTCCGATGTCCACCGGCCACTCGCAATCTCCCGCAGGAGAGGGAGAAAGGCAGACGGCTGATGTAAACTGAGCCGTCTGTCATTCTCACTAAAGTAATCATAGAGGCTATGTGATCCTGCTATGTAGGATCGTATGTCTCTGTGATTACAGCACAAGCCACGCCCCCCCCCCCCCACAGTTAGAATAATCCCCTAGGGACACACTTAACCCCTTGATCACCAGTAAAGTTAACCCCTTCCCTGCCAGTGTCATTTTTACAGTAACAGTGCATATTTATAGCACTGATAACTGTAGTAATGTCACTGGTACTCCCAAAAGTATCAAAAATGTCAGTCAGGGGTCTGATCTGTCCGCCACAATGTCGCAGTCCCGCAAAAAAAATCGCAGATCGTCGCCAAAAACAATAAAAATGACATAAATCTTTCCCATAGATAGTAAACACAATAACTTTTGCGCAAAGTAATCAAAATACACTTATTGCAATTTTTTTTACCAAAAATATGTAGCAGAAAAAATTGGCCTAAAATGGTAAAATATTTAGATTTTTCCATTTTTTTTTTTGAGAATTTCATATAAAAAAATGTGAAAAGTATTGTTATTTTTTCAAAATTGTCACTCTTTTTTTGTTTATATCACAATAAATAAAAATCGCACAGGTGATCAAATACCACCAAAAGAAAGCTCTGTTTGTGGAAAAAAAAGGACGTCAATTTCATTTGGATACAGCGGCGCACGACTGTGCAATTGTCCATTAAAATCACGCAGTGCCAAATCGCAAAATAGGGCCTGGTCTTTGAGTAGCCAAATCCTCCGGGGCTGAAGTGGTTAATATGAGTTTGTTTCTTTAATAAAAGAGAACCTAATATTCTGAAGTTCTTTATGTTATTCATTTTTATTACTTGAAATTATATTTGTAAGATGAAAAAAATAATAGCGCCTGAGAATAATTGCTTTATCTATAAAGTGCTTCCATGTGGTAAGATGGTTTTTATTGTACTACTGGTGCCTGCAGTGAGTAGCTCAAGCACACTTCCTCTGAACCTCATAATAGTAAAAGCTTGGTAAAAAGAAATGATTAACGTTAGGAACTGCAAAGTTTGTATTCAGTTTGAGAGAAATGATGCATTAGCTGGAAAGGAGAAGAAAAGGGCATCTACACCCATGTCACCTCCAACTAGTCATCTAGTAAAGACATACAAATTGTATAGCCTGAATTGACCAGATAGCACTTTTAATCTCCAATATATTAATGTCTCTGATGATTTTAATCATTAACAATTTATTTTCTTTATGGATATTTTTACTGTTTACTGTACAAGAGCTGGAAACTGCGTTAGTACATCAGTAACAGGATTTGTTGTGCATTTAAGGATAGGTGAAATAAAATATATCCAAACAACATGGATTGTGTAACGTAAAGCATTGGATTAATTAGCTCAAAATCAATCTTAAGATTGCTATGGTTGGTGAGACCAATTTATTTAAAATAACAAGGCATCAATCCACCCAAAACTAAGATATTGGTTCTGGGTGGCTTGCTAACTGCCTTTGTGTTTCTTTCACTACATTTTTGGGCACTGATACCTGCACTGTTAAGTTTCACTCCTCCTGCTGCATTCTCTAAAATGCTTACCAGTGAAAATCCAGCAGAAAGAAAAGTATCTGACAGCATAGATCTCACTATAAAGATACAGTATATATAAAAAAAACAAAAACAGTGAATGATTTGACCAATAGGCATCCACTTTATACTGAAACATTTGGATTAACAGACACCGTAATAATAAAAAGATGTATCTTATCAATTAAAGATACAGTAATATATAAGAAGTCCAGCTCTTGTAGGAAACTTCCATAGATTGTTTGTAACTACAGGTAAGTCTATAATAAGGCTTACCAATGTTTAGGAGATATTTACTGTATATGTAGCCGACGAGGTCATCAGTGCATGTGCTCCGAAGAAACGGCCACCTGTGCCATTTCTCCAGAGCCCTGTGCTGTAACTGCCAGCTCCCGCTCGTATGTGCGGGAGTGACCCCACGGGGATCTGGCCAGTCACACAGTGGGAGTTTGTGGACCCGGAAGGTAGATGGGTAAAGATGAATACGGCCTTAAAAGGGGACATTAAGGGCTTTGTTTTCAGGTAAGTTTCACATTAAGTGCTAGTATGCATTGCATACTAGCACATTATGCCTTTACTGTGCATGTCGGAAAAAAAAGGCAGCGCTTTACTTCCTCTTTAAATACAAAAGCTGCAAGACTTATTGCTCCAAGGTCTAGCCTTTTTCCACAAACTTTCTGAGAATCCAGGGCTTTAGGAACATGTCCACAGGGGCAATCCCATGAAGTCAACCAGGACTCACAGGAGAATGCTGTAGAGCAGGGGTGTCGAACTCAATTTCATTGTGGGCCGCATCAGCATTATGGTTGCCTTCAAAGGGCCGGTTAGGTCTGTAGTATTAGATGTCCAGAGCACCCCACGCCCCCTTACATGAGATGTCAAGAGCCCGCCCATCAGATGTCAAGAGTCTTGCACCCTTCCTTACATCACATAGCACCCCCTTACCTTGTGCTGCTCCCAGGAATAAAATCTGGGTGTATCTGGGAAGAAGTGCAGGGTCTGGAGGAGAACCAGAGGAGGGCTGGAGTCAGCTGCCAGAGTCTGCTGAATGCTGAGACCAGGGGAGGGAGAGGCAACGTGGTGTTACAGCTGCACAGAGAGGTGCAGCATCTGTAGGAGGAGTTCTGCCCTCCTCTCTGCTGCGGACTGCTGAGAAGTGGGGGTGGGCAAAGACAAGCCTTTCTGCAGCTGCAGAGAGGAGTGAAGGATCTAGCAAAGGAGTTCTCTCCTCTCTGCTGCCAACTACAGAGACAAGGTGGGGGGAAAGACAAGGGGGGTGAAGGAGAGGTGTGTGAGGGCCACATGAAATGGCCTGGGGGGCCACATTCGGCCCGCGGGCCTTATGTTTGACACCTGTGCTGTAGAGAACATTTTTATTTCATAACATGGCACCATTCTCGCAGCATTCATGACTGCCCACCATCGGAGGTAAATCATGTGACCAGACTAAAGGTTCACATAAAACTACAAATACATGAATAAATAAAGATGTCAAAAACTGCAAGGTTATATACTCTACAATTATTGCTACTTATTGAGGAGTACTGTAAATACTAGCATAGAATAACCCTTAGTTATACCATCAATTAGAAAGATTGTGCTGTAAAATGTCCCCTAATTCCTACTTCTCGATATTAAAAAAAAAAAAAAAAAAAAAAAAAAAATGATGCATATTTAGGGGTAACCTGTGAAAATAGACAATATGGCAGCAGCCTTCACCTTTCTGGCTTTTCACAAGATTTTAAAGCATAACTCCACTTTTGTTGAGAACAAAACATTCCCCTCTGGGTGATCTATGTACATTACAAAGATAACAAACTTTGTTGCACATTCCTACCTTTTGTTATTCTGAAGAAATCATTGTTTTTTTATCTGTGGCTCTGTGCTGAGTGCGTAAAATGGGAGTGGTTTCATAATTATCTGTCAGCTGTA
This sequence comes from Pelophylax lessonae, assembly GCF_965119305.1. Classification (NCBI taxonomy): domain Eukaryota; kingdom Metazoa; phylum Chordata; class Amphibia; order Anura; family Ranidae; genus Pelophylax; species Pelophylax lessonae. Next base: position 585,182,800 of record NC_138768.1, on the reverse strand, counting down.
GCAGCTGCAGAGCACTGGGCCTGCATCCCTTTAGACATATTCCTATAGGGAGTATCTCACCAAAAATGACATTTTTGTTGCAGGGGATGCCAGAAATCTGACTTCTTGAAAAGACTGCCTAAGATACAATATTGTAACTTAGTTAACAATCTACAATCTTGTAACTTAGGCAGACTTCTGGGAAAATTGATGAGCCAATGACACAAGCAGGAAATGATGTTTCTGGGGTGTGGTCAGTATACATTCTGTGTACAAAACACCTCCAGGTAGCCATATTGTATTGCATTTTCAGAAAATTACACAGCTGCAGATTGAAAAGGAAAGAAAAATTTTTAATAACATTCAATTACAATATGATTTGTGTTGCAATTGTATACGCTGTATTGTTTTTTCTTTATTTTCTATTTTTTTTCCCCACGAAAGTGAAGATACCCTTTAAAGTATGACTATGAGAATGTGTCTATTTAGCCAAAAGCCAATTGTGCTGATCCACAATTGGTGTTCAAATTCATGCCAATATTGTTCAATAGAGTTTAGGTCAGGCTCTGTACAAGGCACCCAAGTTCCGCCACACTGAACTTATCAAACCATGTCTTTAGGGACCTGACTTTGGGCACAGGGCCACACCCATGCTGGTAAAGAAAAGGCATTCACCAAACTGTTGCCACTTTTTTAAATTATCTAAAATGTCTTTGTGCTGTAGGTTATAGTATTAACAGTATCCTTCATTGGAAACATCTAAATAATTTGGAGGAGTGCCCACATACTGCCACTTATTTTCAGTAGCAACATTTTGATAGACTTGCCACTCAAAATTCATACCAACAAGATTGACCAACAGAATCAGAATAGGAAAACATAAAGCCTTCGGTTCTCAGATAAAAAAAAAGACTAATCCTGAGACTCATATTGACTTAATATCCTTATTTACAGGCACTAAAGTGATCTTTTTCCTTTTAATCTCTGTGAAGAGAAATTTATTGCAGTCAGTGGTGCAAGACCCAGAAGTGCCGGGATTTCCTGTCACTAGCAATCAATCTCAAAAAGTTCAGGCAGTTGTTATCAGCCGATCTGTTTTATCATACTGGCTATGGAGATTTTGGATAACACCAACCACATTATGATTCATTTTCTCTGTGTGCTGCAGACGTTATACCTCTGTTTGGAATTTACACAGTCAAACACCTGTCACTTCCTGCTATTTCCGAAACATCTGGAGTAAGACAGCACAAAGTTAAGAGGCATTAATATGAAGAAAACATTCTAGACAGCTGCACTACATTCATCTCATTTTGACCTTTCCAGCAATGTCTTATCATTCTTAAGATTACCATTGCTAAAAACAGCAGTATGCCACATCTGACAATTCAGAATGCACAGAACATTCATAAACTGTAATAATTTGATTGAGAACATACTAATGGTAGTGGAGTGAGTGTATTGTGTTTAGGAAAAAAAAAAGGCAGAAGAACCCAAGCCAAAAAAAAAAATAAAATAAAATAAATCATTGCTGAGAGTTTAATTTCAGTAGTTAACCACTTCAGCCCTGAAAGGTTTTACCCCCTTAACCACTTGCCGACCGCCGCCCGACTATATACGGCGGCAGTCAGCCCCTCCCAGGCAAAGTGATGTACCGGTAGGTCACTAGCCTGGGAGCGAATAGGGGGCGAGCGCGCGCCGCCGGAGGCGCGCTCCCGCCCCGCTCATACCCGAAGAAGCCGGGGCGTGTGACCGGCGCACCCGATGTCTGCCGGTCACTCGCGATCGTCGGGTGGAGAGGGAGAAAGGCAGGCGGCTAATGTAAACAAAACCGCCTGTCACTCTCCCCTGTGTAAAAGCACTGATCACTCGGTCCTGCTATGTAGGACCGTTGATCTGTGCTGTTACACACAAAGCCACATCCAATCACAGTAAGAAACACACCCCTAGGGACACACTTAACCCCTCCCTCTCCAATAAAGTTAACCCCTTCTATCCCAGTGTCATTTTTACAGTAACAGTGCATATGTATAGCACTGATTACTGTAGTAATGTCACTGGTACCCCCAAAAGTGTCAAAAATGTCAGTCAAGGATCCGATCTGTCCGCTGCAATGTCGCAGTACCGCAAAAAAAATCGCAGATCGCCGCCATTACTTGTTTAAAGAAAAAACAATAAAAATCACAAAAATCTTTCCCTTAGTTAGTAAACGCAATAACTTTTGCGCAAACCAATGAAAATACGTTTTTTGTGATTTTTTTTACCAAACATATGTAGCAGAAAACAAATTGGCCTAAAATGTTAAATAATTTTGATTTTTACATTTTTTTGGGGGGAATTTCATATAAAAAAATGTGAAAAATATTGTTATTTTTGCTAAATTGTCGCTCTTTTTTTGTTTATAGCGCATGATCAAAAAATCGCACAGGTGATCAAATACCACCAAAAGAAAGCTCTGCTTGTGGGAAAAAAAGGACGTCAAATTCATTTGGGTACAGCGTCGCACGACCGCGCAATTGTCCGTTAAATTCACGCAGTGCCGAATCGCAAAATAGGCCCTGGTCAGGAAGGGGGTAAAATCGTCCGGGGCTTAAGTGGTTAATGACCAGGCCAATTTTTGCAATACGGCACTGCGTTGCTTTAACTGACAATTGCGCTGTCATGCGCCGCTGTACCCAAATAAAATTAATGTCTTTTTTTCCCCACAAATAGAGCTTTTGATGGTATTTGATCACCTCTGCAGTTTTTATTTTTTGCGCTATAAACGAAAAAAAAAAAAAAAAAAGGCCGGCAATTTTGAAAAAAATAAAAACAATATTTTTTTCTTTTTACTATAAACAATCCTAATAAAAAAAAATAAAAAAATTAAATTTCTTTATTAGTTTAGGCCAATTTGTATTCTGCTACATATTTTTTGGTAAAAAAAAAAAATCCCAAAAAGCGTATATTAATTGGTTTGTGCAAAAGTTATCGTTTACAAACGATGGGATAGATTAATAGACTTTTTTATTGTTTTTATTAGTAATGGCAACGATCAGCTATTTTAAGCGGGACTGTGACACTAAGTTTTTGGGGACCAGTGACACCAATACAGTGATCAGTGCTAAATAATATGCCCCGTTACTGTATGAATGACACTGACAGGGAATGGATTAACATCAGGGGCGATCAAGGGGTTAAGTGGGCTTCCTAAGGAATATTTTCTAACTGTTAGGGGACTGGACTGACTGCAGGAAGGGAGAGATTGTGTGTTCCTGATTAGTAGGAACACACAATCTCTCCCTTCCTGTCTGACAGAACAGCCGTCTGCCTTGTTTACATAGGCAGGCGGCTGTTCTGTCAGTCTTCTTGACAATTGCAGGAGGCCAGCAGCGATCGCAGCCACTGGTCCAGCGAACTGGCTGCCACTGAGTCGAATCACAGGGGGAGCGTGGCTCTGGCAGTGCACATGCGCCCCCTAGAGCCTTAAAGCAAAATCAGGTACATATACATAATATTACATAATACGTAATATATATTAAGGGTTGCCCTGCCGCAGTATATGCATAGTGGACGGTCCTTAGGTGGTTAAAGAAGAATTCCAGGTATGGATATTTTTATATATTTACATTGGCAGCTGCAGCCCTGATCCTGGTATAACCACTTGCTCCCAAGCCCTGGTATTGACACATATACATATTACTGTGTTGCTCATTATGATTTTCTCAGTTACATATAAACACCCAGTTTTTGCAACTTTCAGTAAAATAATACGTTCTAGGCTTACACTATTACCAGCTATAGCACAATTAACACATAAAGGAATCTACCCAACACATAAAACTCCATTAAATGTTTATATTTTTAAATAAAAAGGTATTCTGTTTCATCAATATAACCAAAACGTTACATAAACATGTACAATTTTAACATTAAAATCTGCTCTCAATTCAATAAAATAAATCATATTCCTACATATATTTGGGGCACTCAGAGATAATGAAATTAGGTTAATATGATCACACCAGCAATAAAACTGCTACTTTTTTTTTTCATCAACATCAGACACACATACACTATATTGTCAAAAATTTTGGGACACGTGCCTTTACATGCACATAAAATTTAATGGCATCCCAGTCTTAGTCTATAGAGTTCAGTATTGAGTTTGCCCACCCTTTGCAGCTATAACAGTTTAATCTCTTCTGGAAAAGTTGTGCACAAGGTTTAGAATTGTGTCTATGGGAATGTTTGACCATTCTTCCAGAAGACCACTTTATCAGCTTTTATACTTCAGATGATATTTGGAAACATTAAGATTATTTTTGTGTCAGTACATTCATTTATTATGCCCTTTAGCTCTTGGAGACTCCATATTGTTAAAAGTATTGGGACATCTGCCTTTACATGCACATGAACTTTAATGGCATCCCAGTCTCAGTCTGTAGGGTTCAATATTGAGTTGGCCCATCTTTTGCAGCTATAGCAGTTTCAACTCTTCTGGGAAGGCGACAGGTTTAGGATTGTGTCTATGGGAATGTTTGACATTTCTTCCAGAAGTACGTTTGTGAGGTCAGGCACTGATGTTGGAAGAGAAGGTCTGGTTTGCAGTGTCCACTCTAATTTATCCCAGAGGTGTTCTATCGAGTTGAGGTCAGTACTCTGTGCAGGCCACTCAGGTTCCTCCACCCCAAACTCACTCATCTATGTCTTTATGGACCTTGCTTTGTGCACTGCTGCACAGTCATGTTGGAACAGGAAGGGCCATCCTTAAACTGTTCCCATAAAGTTTGGAGCATGACATTTTTGAAAATGTCTTGGAATGCTGATGTAAACACAGCTGTCTGTCATTCTCCCTGAAGTAAGCACAGAGGCTATGCGATCCTGCTATATAGGTGTACAAAATGTCAGTCAGGGGCCCGATCTGTCCGCTGCAATGTCGCAGTCCCACAAAAAAAATTGCAGATTGCCATTACTAGTTAAAAAAATAAAATAAAAATGACATAAATCTTTCCCGTAGTAAGTAAATGCAATAACTTTTGCACAAACCAATCAAAATACGCTTTTTGCAATTTTTTTTACCAAAAATATGTAACAGAAAACAAATTGGCCTAAAATGTTAAAAAAATTAGATTTTTACATATATATTTTTTTGAGAATTTTATATAAAAAAAATGTGAAAAATATTGTTATTTTTTCAAAATTGTTGCTCCTTTTTTGTTTATAGCGCAAAAAATAAAAATCGCACAGGTGATCAAATACCACCAAAAGAAAGCTCTGTTTGTGGGAAAAAAAAGGACGTCAATTTCATTTGGGTACAGCATTGCACGACCGCGCAATTGTCCGTTAAACTCACGCAGTGCGGATTAGCAAAATAGGGCCTGGTCATTGAGCAGCCAAATCCTCCGGGGCTAAAGTGGTTAACCAGCAAACCTGATGATAACTGACATGTATGCCATACAATGAGTGCATCAGCAAATCTTCCATTAAATCTTCCATTAAGTGCACAAAAGCTGTTCATGATTGCCAATATGTATTTGTACTGTGTTATGCCATATTGACCTACAGTATATGCTAAACTAATTACTGACTTTGATTGACAGCTGCGGGAGCCAAGGGCTAAGCTGCTGTGCCTCAGCCAATCAAGAGGGAGAGTCCGAGATGGCTGAGGGACTTGTGAACATTGCTGGACAGAGATGGGCTCAGGTAAGTATTAGGGGGTGCTGGGGAGGCTGCTGCACACATAAGGCATTTTATCTTAATACATAGAATGCATTAAGATATAAAACCTTCTGACTTTACAACTCCTTTCACTCTGGTGACCTTTTCTTTTTTTTTTTTTTTGTGGCTGTTTTATCATTACACCTTGAATTACCAATTCAATAGAAAGGTACTATACTATATTATACTATATTATACTATACTATAGTCTTCTAGTCTATACAAGACAGCACCTGTACTTCCAATAAAATGGTTTGTAAGCTTCATACTGAAACTTATTGTATTATTTTGTGTGAGCATTGTGGTATCTGTTTGCTGGTTACCTTAGATAAGTAGGATCTCTGGAGGTAGATTGGGCAGGTCAAATGCATATATCAAGTTATTTAGTATTCCCAGGTATGCTCTCAAAAGTGTTAGATACTGTATATGTTTCCCTTACATTTCAAAGTGATGGAGTGGTTCTTAAAAAAATTAAATGCGATAGCAATATAAACACCAGAAATGTTTGGATTTATGTATGCAGTCATTTTTACTCTAAAGAAGGAACTGGCACTATATAACACTTAATGAGAATGCAGTGTTAACTGAGTGCTTTCACACTATCAGAATTATTATTTATAATGTATATACTGAGATATGATGATAATACTTTAAGCATCTACCATATTGCACTGCTGCCTATTTATTGTTTTTTATGTTAGAGAGTAATTAATGTTATTGTTTTTAATTGACCTACTGGGATCTATAAGCTTAATTTGCACTGCTAGTCAAGAATATGTCATAAATTAGGTTGTAATTACATATATTTATTTTGTAGTGCTATCCTAATTAAGTTCTTCTTATTCATTATTTACAACTTGGTTTTCTTGAGGGTTTAGCTCCATATTTCCTTGACCACCACACATATCAAGGCAATGTGAATCTTTATAGACAAATCCCTATTCACTGATTTTCTTCAGTAATCATTTATAAATCAGAACGCACTGATATCATTTGTGTGACCCAGCATATACATATTTAAAAGAATTATGACCTCAATATACATGGGGAGCATTCATGTGATTTGCTCCAATTATCCAAATCAAAAATATTTTACTCATCTCTAGTAAAAAATGATTCTCCAAAACCGAGACTCATTCAGCATATGCCATTTCTTAGATATGTCATAACACTAGTTGATTACACATAATCCATATCCATATATTTTTACCAAATCCTTCAAATAGAGTATGTAAACGTATGCATTTAGCTTGCTAAGCAGGCTCATTCAAGCCTGATGCTCCACACCATACAAATAAAATAATGGAAGCGACACACCGGTTTCCTTATTGATGCAAACTTTTGTTAGCTATGGGACTATGCACAACCCTCCTGAGCTTTCCCTTAAGCTGGCCACACTTATATCAAAATTTAGCCAGTTTAGTGGGTACTAGTGAAATCTTTCATCTATTTGGGGCACTTTGGTTCAATAGAATTTGATCTACTAATATTCTCTTGCTCACTATATTCTGAAGTTTCCCAACTGTCAGAATACAATAACAGAGCCCCCAACATTACTCCATCCACCTTAGATTAGGGGGGCACGTCCGACCTGGATTTCTTCATGGCCATGATAAATCATTACCTAGGGTGAAAGGCTTGCCAGGGATAGAAGACAGTCATCCCATGTATCTGTCAGTGAATCATATCTATGTATAATAAAAATTGATAACCTGCTCACCAGTGCAATACAGCTAGATCTTTATTGTTGCTATCATTTCAGAGTTTTTTCAGTTTTGTTTATAGAACAGTTTCCTTTATACTTACACAGTCTAGCTCCATACACCTAGAAAGTGCTGGAAGACTAGGATTACAGTTTACTCTTCTTTTTAAGATTTCAGTTTTAGGTGTACTGCTGGAAAGTGGGTAAACTATTTCCCTGTCCACAGCCTTAGTTGTGTCTTGTGTAGCTGTGATGTTTGTGGTGGGTAGGAAAGTGCGCTGATTCAATATAGGGTGTGCTGCTACCTTAGAGTGTATGTTGTAGAATAGGTAAAGAAATCTACCTCCTATCTAAGTGGATGCCCTATCGGGAGAAATGCGTCAGAGAGGAGGCGCCGCGTCATCACATCTAGACCAGGCAGCGGTCCGCACTGCAGGCGGACCCCGCCATACAGCTCCTCCGTGAGGTAACTCGCTATTATTGTCTTCACAACTGTAAGTGCAACCATTTGTTTTAATAAAAATCTACTGTTGGTAATGCACCATTGCGGTCCCCTCTGTTGTGTCCCCTATTATTGAGGTCGACCAGACTAAGGAGTTACAGCAGCCAATCAGAGTCTAGCCACCTTTGGCAGGATCTTCTTTCGTCAGGCTTTCTGACTGGGTCTGTTCCTCTTGGACACAAGCAACTACATCAGCCATCCTAGAGTCCAGTAACCCCCGGCAGGACCACTCATCACCATAGAACCAGGCTTCTTGTTTGGCTTTTGTCCGGTAAGAGTCTAGGGAGCACGAGTGTGTCAGAGTGCCTTCTGTATTTCTGGGAACTTTTCTACCTGGCTGCATGACCTTTGGAGCGGTCATATTCATATATGCCCTTAACGTTTAACTTCTGGTAAGAGGCCAAGCTGGTGGTGGGACTTTGCACCTTCCAATCACAGTTCACCTTTCCCCAAGCTGGAAGTTTTTGTCACCATTTTTTGCACTTTATTTATGGACTTATAATATGGACGTTTATTGCACATTGGTGTATCACTAGTCACCTTCTGGACATTTTTTGTTTTACACGATTTGCATACGTTTTCATTTTTTTGCATTATTATTGCATTTTTGGTTTATTTGTTTACATCATTTTGTATGTTGCACATATGCACTAGGGCAGCGCACCTGATTTCTTTAGCTGTGACGTTTGTCCTTGTGAGCATGATACTAAAGACATTATTTACAAAGCAGCGAATGAACATTCACCAAATATTACCTGCAGATGAATGTTCCAGATGTATGTGTTTTAGAAATTATTATTCATCTGTGCATGTTTGGGGAAAGTCCCATATCACTGCTTCATAAATATTACCTTATAGATAGCTAGTCAACTAAGTGAACAGAAGGATAGTGAGTCATGAAGAATAAATCCGGCCTTGCTATCAATCTCCTATAAACAGATATTCCACAACAATAAGAAAAAGCCTGAAAAAATATCATATTTGCTGTTTATACACACTGATATTTCCATCAAACACATCATACACTAGCCCTGTTCATTTTATGTTTTAGGTGGCATTACTTTCCATTTGCAATCCAATTTTCCATTTATATGCAATTATTGTAACACTTCAAATACTTTAGCTTTTTGTTGCAGCAAAAGATCATACACAATCTTTCCGTAGATAACAGCAACTTTAGAGATCAAAGAAGTAAGTAATCCAGTGACCAGTGTACTGTAAATCCAATTAAAATTTAATCCACTAACACATAAGAGCTATTCTAGACATCTTTGAATATATTAGGGAGGAATTATCATATCAGCAGTGAAACATCTTCTATCCAAGCATTCACCCAGACACTAAATTCAGTATGTATTATGTAATACATCAAAAGGTCAGGCTTGCCTTTAGTGAGCCAGCAGTGCAGGTGAACAAGTCTGGTATATTCCTTCAAGTATAATTGAAATTCTTCCTTACAGGAAGTCTGTTAGTAAAACTACTGCAATATGCTGTAACACGTATCAACCAAAAATGTGCAGTTGTTCTTCAAACTGTAATAGAAATATAATGAGAATTTGATGTCCTATTTCCTATGACCCAGAATTCAATAAAGTATTACTTTTCATACTATGTTGCATGCTTTACTTCCAAGTCCAGTTATGAAAATTAGTAAGGCATAAGCAACTTTTCAAGCCATCACTTTTAAAAAATTGGATATCTGTATTTTGGGTAAGAAACAATTTAGGCTGGGTTCACATATATGCGGGTCCAGTTTCGATGCAGAGTCCGGTGCAGTTTCCATTCAGTGGTTCAGGTGGGATTTAGGTGCAAATTTGACACTGAAATGGCACATGAACTGGACTGAGAAATGCACGGGACCCTTTTGTAATCTGCACCGCAACCGGCCTACATATAAATGAACCAGCGTCTGGTTCACATGTTATGCAAATCAGATGTGATTCAAAATTCACCTGTTTCGTATATATGTGAACCAAGCCTTAGAGACCCACATAAAATTTGAATGAATCAATAAATTGACTTAAAGGTAAATAATAATGGTTTAGGTTTAGTCCCCGTTCACATTAGGTCGCTCCGACTTAGGGGGCGACCTGTGAAGTCGCGTGCAGCGTGACTTTGGCGCGACTTGCACGGACTTCACATAATGGAAGTCAATGCAAGTCGCCTCCAGGTCACCCCCAAGTAGTACAGGACCCTTTTTCTAAGTCGGAGCGACTTGTGTCGCTCCTATTAGAACGGCTTCTGTACTACACAGTGGGAGCGACGGTGCATGACTTGTCAGGCTGACCAAGTCGCCTGACAAGTCGTACCAGTGTGAATGGACACTTAAAATAAAGTTTAAAATTGTAAATGTTTATAATTTTTTTTTATCCTTTTTTATTTTCCTCTCGCTTGCTGGCTTGAAATGAAAATATAGAATATTTCTTATTTACCTGATTAAGAGGTAAATACTATTTTAAAATTTGTATTTTTAGTCCCAAACATAATAAATATAAAAAAAAGAGCTATACCAAACCGCTGAACACTACCTTTAAATATTTGTTTTGAAGTGGCTTTATGCTGATTTTTTTTTTCATTTTGGATAGAGTAAGGGATGGTTATAACTTAGGTCAGTTTTTTTTTCCATCTCTGTTGAATTGCTGAGATTTCCCTCCACTTCTTGTCCCATAGCCAAAGCAGGAAGTGGGAGGAAATCCCTCCAAAGTTAGGGAATCCAGGGACGTCACCAGAGTCACCAGAACTACTGTAGTTTCCAGTTCTGGTGTCAGCCCAAAATTAGGGATTCTCTTTTACTTTCACTTTCAATGATAGAAACAAACATGGAGGCACAGACAGCAATACAACCTGACAAGAGTTTTAATCCCTTTATCCAGAATTAAAAAAGAAAAAATAAGACTAGCCCTGCTCTTCCTGATAGAAAGTATGTTTTGGAATAGAAGCTGATGAAATGGATATGTTAGCTAAGGGAAAGCCTGCCATATAGCAATTTTCAAATTGGCAATTCTCTACGATTTTGGCAGGTTTTGTATCTGAATGTATAATACTTCTAAATAAGGTTGGGATGATTGCCTGCGTGGAATAACTAATGTTTCAATCCCTCAAGCTGCATGTTGTTGCAGGGTTTTGTAAGACAGCGTAAGGTTGTTCCACAATTAGATGGATGACTCTGTTGGATCTGATCACTATCCGGGATGTCTACTGTGCAATTATTTGCAAAGCTAAATGGTTTTACACTAAAAGGGACTCACATTTATGTGTTTGGTTTTATACCAACAGATTACAGCCTGTACTTTGATTTGCATTTTTGGCAGGTTCCACATTAACCCAGAGTAACTGCCATGTATCATTTATTGTATATATGAATATGAAATGTAATGGAGGAGACTCCAGGCAGTCAGTGATTGTTGATGAACTGATTGTTCATCTGGTGGTCATCCCTTGGGTCCTTCTGTTCCCACTTTTACTACTCTTTTATCTGTTGCCTTCACTAGGTAGTTTATATGGTAGTGGACAAAACAACAGAAACAACACATAAAAATGAGTTTAACTACCTAAAACACAGCTGAAAAAGTAAACAACGTTACATTTTATGACCAAATAATATAAATGATAGTGTGATAACGCTACATCTGAACAGGTTTATGCTTGGAGAATACTGAAGGTTTTCAACTGACTGTTATAAGGAAACTACATTGGAATATGTTCTTTTTTATTGTACCTTTTTAAGTTTGTACCTTGGGGATATGGTTGCATTGTTTTAATTATTCTGCAAATAAACATTTAATCCAGGGTGATTCCATTTATAAAAAGAAAGAGAAAGCTCACAGCTAGCTTTGTACTTGTTGGCTGCTGTAAAACCTTAAAATCCAAGTACTGCTGTCTCTACTTGGAGACAAAAGTGGGTTCCCTCTTGTGAGTCATTCACCTGACACATGTACTTGTGTGTATGCTTAAGCTGAGATCCTGCTTCTCAGGTAGTGGTAAACCAGCTTAGACTGATATGAACACTTCATAAAAAAGGAAATCCAGCGTATACCTAGAATCCAGGCTCCATGTCAAAGAAATCAGTAATGCAATACTTAACTTTTACAGAGAAAATTAGAATAAATAGAATGGATAAAACAATCAATGAAGTCCTAAAAATAGTCCTTTAAAGTATATAGTCCTTTAAATTATAGTCCATCCAACACACTTTTCAGTGTGCATACAGATCACAACCTTTGGAAGAGACCAAATATGTTTGGTGTGTAGTTTAAAAGGGGACACCTCACACTCCACCACCACTGTGTGAACACACTCCTGATAAGTTGGTCACTCCCCAGAAATCAATGCCTTTCCACTCTCATGGATAAGGCTGGAATCACTTAATTGGGTAAATGCAAGCACCTAGATCCTTGGTGTGCAGTCCTCTCACTCACTGCATCCTTTTCCCCAGGTTATTAGGTACGGACATATAAGAAAGGAATAACTTCCACTAGTGTAATATTGTTTTAAAAATGTGGCATTTATTCATTAAAACTTCAACTATTACACTTCCCAAGTGGCGTGAATATACGGCATCCGGAATTAGCTGACAGGGACCTGCGAGTGACTTCCGAGCGATCTTGTATACCAGCGTGGATGTGGTAAGATCCAATGGGAGACGCTCAGCTGAGTCTGACAGGCGATTGTATATTAGTGACACTTTGAGTGTAATGATTGAAGTTTTAATGAATAAATGTCACGCTTTTGAAACAATATTACACTAGTGGAAGTTATTCCTTTCTTATATGCCCGTACCTAATAACCTGGGGAAGAGGAGACATTGAGTGAGAGGACTGCACACCAAGGATCTAGGTGCTCACACTTAACACATTAAGTGATTTCAGCCTTATCCATTAAAGTGTAAAGGCATTGATTTCTGGTGAGTGGCCAACTTATCAGAAGTGTGTTCACACAGTGGTGGTGGAGTGTGAGGTGCCCCCTTTGAAATTACACACCAGACATATTGGGTCTATTCCAGAGGTTGTGATCTGTATGCACACTGAAAGGTGGGCTGGATGGACTATAATTTAAAGGACTATATACTTTAAAGGACTATCTTTTAGGACATCACTGATTGTTTTATTTATTCTAATTTTCTCTGTGAAAGTTAAGTATTGCGCTACTGATTTCTTGGACATGGAGCCTGGATTCTAGGTATACGCTGGATTTCCTTTTTTATGATATTTGTATTTAAGTAGCAGCAGGTAGCAATTGTCATTTATTTATTTTTAATATTCACCTGAGCGCAGGGGACTACTATATGGTATTATACTATAAGGTAGCTTACTGACCTATTTACTGTTATGCACACTTGCCCATGCTGGCTGGACATAGGTAAAAATGCAATATTTGTAGGTAGCATTAGATATTTACATTGAAAGAAAACAATTTAATTGTAGAGGATCCATATTGGTGCTTGCAACCATCTCATGTGAGTGATTTGATTCCATGACTGTTCTGCATGGTTTTATAACATCCAAGGAATATCATGTTATTTTACTGTTGTACAAACATAGGGGTGGTTTTACTTAACCACTTAAGCCCCAAAATATTTTACCCCCTTCCTGACCAGGGCCTATTTTGCGATTCGGCAAATTGACGTCCTTTTTTTCCCACAAACAGAGCTTTCTTTTGGTGGTATTTGATCACCTGTGCGATTTTTTGATCATGCGCTATAAACAAAAAAAGAGCGACAATTTCGCAAAAATAACAATATTTTTCACATTTTTTTATATGAAATTCCCCCCAAAAAAAAGTAAAAATTCAAATTTTTTAACATTTTAAGCCAATTTGTTTTCTACTACATATCTTTTGTAAAAAAAAAATCACAAAAAGCGTATTTTGATTGGTTTGCGCAAAAGTTATTGCATTTACTAACTAAGGGAATGATTTTTGTCATTTTTATTGTTTTTTTTTCAAACGAGTAATGCCGGCCATCTGCGATTTTTTTTGTGGTACTGCGACATTGCGGCGGACAGATCGGACCCTTGACTGACATTTTTGACACTTTTCGGGTTACCAGTGACATTACTACAGTAATCAGTGCTATACATATGCACTGTTAATGTAAAAATGACACTGGGATGGAAGGGGTTAACTTTGTTGGAGAGGGATGGGTTAAGTGTGTCCCTAGGGGCGTGTTTCTTACTGTGATTGGATGTGGCTTTGTGTGTAACAGCACAGATCAATGGTCCTACATAGCAGGACCGAGTGATCAGTGCTTTTACACAGGGGAGACTGACAGGCGGCTTTGTTTACATTAGCCACCTGCCTTTCTCCCTCTCCACCCGACGATCGCGAGTCACACGTGCCGGCTTCTTCAGGTAAGAGTGGGGCGCGCGCTCGCCCCTTATTCGCTCCCAGGCAGGTGACGTACCGGTACGTCACTTTGCCTGGGAGGGGCTGACCGCCGCCGTATATAGTCGGGCGGCGGTCGGCAAGTGGTTAAGGCAAAAAGGCTGTGCACTTTGCAAGTGCAGTTGCAGTCTGCAGGTGCACTAATTTTCTATAGTCAATTTGTTTCCTGCACATGATCGGATGATGGAAGTCAGCAGAGCATTAACACAGTTACTAATCTCAGAGGAAAATGAGTGCAACTGCATTTGCAGAGTGCAAACTCTTCCTATATTTAGAATGATAATTCCCCACTCACAATTCTAAGCAAAGTCAAGTGGTTTCATAGAAGTCAAATGCATTCTGTGCCTCCCTCAAACACCAGATCTCAACACTGTTATGGCATTTGTGTAAAGATCAAAAGGACAAAACACATTTCCACATCCACCATCCCTTACAAATTTGTAGCCTTAAGTATGATACAAAATTACACATTACACAGATTAAGATCTCATGGCATTCCAAAAGGACCAAAGCTATTCTAAAGGCTTACGGGCTTAGATGGTCTTTTATCTTACCATATTTATTATTTTGTCTTTGAGGATTTTGCATTGCCCTTTTGTCAGTTTGTTAATAAGCATTCAACTACTTATTATTATAATAATTGTTATTTTGTAACTATAAAATTAGTTATTATCGCTAATAATATACTGTATATGTTTTTTTCAAGAAATATGGAGTTTTATTCATAGTGTACATGAGCATATACTGTTTTTAAAGGTGTTCCTGAATTTAAGAGTATTCTCTTAAGTTCTATTAGAAGAGATGTTAACCAATGCAAATGATTACATGTAAATATATATACCGCATCCCAATGAACTTGTTATCTGGCAACAAACCATACTTTTGATCCAAGGAAAAAATATTCTTCAATGAACTGATAAACAGATCAAATTATAATAAATACACAACAGATGGAGGCTGAAAACCAGAATTGATTTTTTTTTATATTATGTAAATCTGGTGTTGTTTTTATGTGACTAAATAATACATCACATGTATCAATGGTGCCCACACTACCCCTCCCACACTACTACAGTAAGCAATGTTAGTCAGATGATCCTTGACATCACATAGAAGTGAATGCATCTACAACAGATTGCAGAAAGTACATGTTTATCAGTGGTGGGCAGTTTCTGGCCCTGATGTCTAACCGTCTAAACTATGCCTGCAGGCACAACAGCTAAATACATATAAGGAATTGTAGTACCTGCCACAGTATTTGTGTAAATGTTCATCCAGTTCTGAGATTTTTACAAATCAGGGGAGGAGAGACATTTTTATCTATTGCAGTTCAGTAACACTTACAGGTTTCTCCCCCAACCCCAACCTGTGACTGGACAGTGAAAGCCGAATCATTCAATACAGAGCTGTGTTAGTCAGTTTATTTCTTATCTGCTTGGAGTTCAGCTTTACGCAAAGAGTATGGCATTACAAAACTTATTAAACTATAGTGTTACTAGTTTTATTGGCATGTCATTTCTTTAATGTTTTCATAGTATTGATAAATCTAGCTTATAAAATGTTGCTTATTAACAGTACAAAAGTGGCTAAAACACCAAACTGTAATTTGATATAGGGGAAATAGAAGGGGAAAATGGGAGGCAAGTCTAACATCCATTCCTATTATTTCGGTATCCTCCTCCAAAACACGTTCACAGTTATTCCTATTGCATGGAGTTTACCCCCCCCCCCCTTCAGATGCACAAATGGAGAAGGACAGATTATCTCTTGTGTTTCAAATGCAACAGAGATGTGGGAGACTTAATGCATATGTTTTGGAGATTCCTAAAATTGATCAGATATTGGAAAGAACATAATTGATACCTTGTCATTGGTATTTACTGTTAATATACCTCAAGGCAGTGGTGAAACTATCAGGGTCACAAAAGGTTGCACTTGCGACTGGGCCCTACCATTCTTCCTTCGTGGGGGAGCCCCAGGAGGGCAGGAAGGGGGCCCTCTGCAGAACCTTTGAAAGGGTTCCACTATGGGACCCAAGGTGGAATGGAGGTGGGTAATTCTGCTTGAGGCAGCTACTGTTTGCTACACTGAGCTGGTCCCCCTATGCCAGCATTGGGATCTCCAGCTGTTTCTGCTTCATACATTACAGCCCTGCCTTCCAGTGTGCACATCTTGGTACATTCATATAAAAGGAATAGGGGTGATGGCGCTGCCTATATAATTTAGATATAATAAAAATGTAATAAGCTGTGATGCAAAGTGCCTTAAGCTAAAAACAATAATGTGTAATATTCAAACAATAATATATTGTTTGATAATATAATATAATATAATAATATATATAATATATTTGGGGCCCCCTTAATGCAGACATGAGGAATGAGGATCAGGAGAAACAGGTTTAAATATCGGGAGTGGAGCTGAGTGGATCCCTCGGAACATACCTAGGCAGGAAGGCACACAGGGGACCATCCTAGGGTACATCCACACCAGGACCAGCCTGATCCTCGGCACACGCCCTCCACCCAGGGATAGGAGGATACCGCTAGGTTGCCAGACCCATAAATACACCCGCTCTATACCCCTGTGTGGGGTGGGTGTCTCTGGTAAGTGTGCAATTTTATCAAAGGAATCCCAGCACCTTACCACCCACCACGGGGTCACCTTTTCACCTGAGTGTCGGTTTGTTCCGAGTGCTGTCACCTTTATTGCCTTTGAAGTCACCGCACATGATATAGACTTTTCTACTGGATCTTTCCTTATTGGACATTGCAAGCTGTATTTTTTTAAAATAATAACTTTTTTCTATTTTTGCTCTGTTGGCACTTTTTTATTCCCCATATCAACACGTGGTATGAGTGGAACAGCTCACTTTATATAGCACCATATTTTTTAGCACATTAATATTGCATGTTAAATATTATTTATTGCTCATACAATTATTGCACCAGTCACTTTCCAATCTTTCTGCAGGCACTTTTATACCTTGCACTTGCACTTAATTGAAGTTTTTATGGAATATATTATTGTTTGAATATTACACATTATTGTTTTTAGCTTAAGGCACTTTGCATCACAGCTTATTACATTTTTATTATATCTAAATTATATAGGCAGCGCCATCACCCCTATTCCTTTTATATCCAGTGCATAGTCTCCGGACTATCATCCAGGGAGGCTGCAGCCTATTTTTAGATATATCTATATATATATATATATATATATTTTATATTTTATACATTTACTACATATTTTTTATTCATTTATTTATACACATTTTTTTCACTTAATTATTCACTTATCTATCCATTTAGTCCATAGCGCGGAAGTTCTTATTTTTCTTGGTACATTCATGTTGATATACAGCTACTTGAATGTAGGGCGGCACAGTGGGCGGCACAGTGGTGTAGTGGTTAGCACTTTCCACCTAGCAGCAAGAGGGTCGCTGGTTCGAATCCCAACCACGACACTACCTGCCTGGAGTTTGCATGTTCTCCCTGTGCCTGCGTGGGTTTCCTCCGGGTACTCCGGTTTCCTCCCACACTCCAAAGACATGCTGGTAGGTTAATTGTATCCTGTATAAAAAAATTGGCCCTACTATGTATGTATGAATGTGAGTTAGGGACTTTAGATTGTAAGCTCCTTGAGGACAGGGACTGATGTGAATGTGTAATGTATATGTAAAGCGCTATGTAAATTGACAGCGCTATATAAGTACCTGAAATAAAATAAATAGACTTGAATGTAAGTGTGCTATATTTTTTGTACTAATACATATTGAAATGAAGATCATATCAGATATAAAACACATGAGACCAGTTATATGTAGGTTTCAACAGTTTCTGTATTGCAATTAGGCTTTCATGGCATAATTACAAGGTCTAAAACCATTGAAGCCTCTCCTGAGAGGTTTAATATTATTATCATCTATTATTGCCTATGGGGGCTCACAGTCCTGTAAATAGCAAAATCTATGAAAAAACAGCTAATAACAAGCTGGCCTCTAACCACCATGGAAGGCAAACAAACAAACTGCTGTTGTAGCAGTTTTAGTTCTCCACCTAGATATTGCTGCACTTTGCCACATCATTCTACTTTATAGTTAAGATGGTGATCATGGAACACTTGTGAACACACTCATACTGTCTCTTTCACACACAGAAATCTTATGCTAGACTGCCCTTCTACTGGCCTTATTACATGGCCTGCATGTACTGTTGATGTAGTGCATTACAGATAATGCAGGTAACCTGGGTGATTGTCCTGAGACTTAGGCACCTATTGCCTGAAGCTGCACTTTAATTAAATCATTTTTAGCATGTAGAAACACAGCATTGCAGTTGTTTTCAGTCAACATTTTGCAATTGTGAAGTATTTATTTTCTACCCAGGAGTCATATGAAAGGTTAACTGCAGAATGATAAGGATATTACAGAAAATGTCTAAAAGCTAACTTGCCTAATATTAAAATTCCCTAATGACTTTAAGGTTCTGCACAGTAAGGCACAGGACAAAGAAAGAAAAATAACGTAAGGCTGACGTGTGGTCTAAATATAAAAAAGATATGACGTGGCTGACTTTGTAATGCAAAGATCAAAATAACCTTCACCTTTTCTTTGGGGGTAAAAATAATGTCACACGATATTAAAATCTTCAGGGCTTGGATATAAGGAAGCAAACAGATCAATTCTGAACATTTGGTAGTACTACCAAATGTAGGGTACTAATAGGGTAAGTTTGCAATTTATAGAAAAAATATTTGCATTCATTAAAAAGTGTGGGCAGAGAAATTTCCCTGCCCAATGATATTTGCAGAATATATACATATTTTCCCAGTTTTTTTTTTTTCACATCTATAATATAGAAGGAACATTGAAATGCATTCCCAGTAAACTGCTATTTTATATTATTGAAAAATAAAAATACCTACATTATTTACAAGAATGTTTAAATTCTTAGAGCTCTCCATGCCTGTCGACCACAAGGTTCATAACTTATCCTCGATACTGATAATGTTACATTGTGACAGATTCACTATTATAGAGGGCTAAGCTTTTTGAGAGACATTGGAGACACTATATACTCTTTATTCCCTCCTGGCAATATACTGACAGCAGAAATTCCAAATCATATTTAAATTACTCGTATATGGCAGTTTTCTGGTTAATTAGTTCCAGTCAGCACCTTATTTGCATTTATTTAACCACAGAGCCCATGTAATTCATATATGTCAGTAATAATAATTACGTCTTGGTCATATCAAATCTACCTCAGTGCAACCCCAATCCTTCTATCATAAGATATATGTAAAACATATGTGTATATATATATATATATATATATATATATGTAAAACATATGTATATATATATATATATATATATATATATATATATATATATATATATATATATATATATATATATATATGTATTTAAAGAAAAAAATACAACTTAACAATACTGGAATAAAACACAAAGTACTTTTTTTACATTCAATGTGTCCTTTGTGTTTAGCCACACCTTAACTCCACATATAATTGCATTTTGATGTGGAGAAAGCATTTGACCGGGTGAGTTGGCAGTCCATTTTTGCTGTTTTGCCCCACGTAAGGCTTAGGCGATACCATGATCAAATGGATCTCTAGAATTTTATTGACCCTGACCACATCAGTGAAGGCCAATGGTGCTCTTTCAGAACCCATTCCCATCTCAAATAGAACCCGACAGGGGTGTCCCCTTTCCCTTTTACTTTTTGCCCTCATGTTTGAGCCATTTTTGTGTAAGATTAAGCTTAATCCTGACATTAGTAGAAAATAAAGTGGCGCTAAAGTGTGCTGAAGTGCGCTAAAATTAGATCAATACAACAGCATATAAATATTAAGTAATAAATATATGTGGGAAACAATACATAGGGATGACGGTCTGTAAACTAGAAGTTAGAATAAAAGAACTAAAAAGACGATTAAAAGACAATTAAAGAAAAAAATAAAAATAAAATAATTTGAATTCCCCTCTTGTAGTATTTCTAAACACTAAACACTATGACATATTCCATAATATGGACCCTAATGATACAATTTTTATAGCTATTGATCATTTTACCCCTCACTGGAGTGGGAGCTCTTCAAAAAGGGAGATTTCACATCGTGAAACCCAGTGGATATACTACCTTAAATCTTATGTCCCCTTTAGACTTAATGTAGAGTGGGACAATAATTGTTTTATTAACTACAGTTGATGTGTTTTTTTTTAACTATTATGTCATCACTATGTTTGTATTTTGCTCTGAATTATGACCTTTTCCTAACTTGTTTTAGACTTGCTTTAATGTCTTATACTTTTATAGTATGTATGATTTTATATCATGTTGTCTTAGGGCAATATATTTTAGAACATATAAATATTAAAAGATGATATGTTTACTTTTTATTTTATGCAGCAAGTTGTCGGTTTAGTTATAATACTTTTGCCCACTAGATATTGCTTTTTATCAAACCTACTACCTTTGGATTTTAAGAATGGAGATGAGCCAGGCTCACACACCTGGCTATTGTTATCTATTTGGTTCTGGCATGTTTAGGCGATATTTAATGATTTGCATGCGTGTTGATGATCCCCTGTAGATGTCATTGGGGATGAAACACGTCGGTAGTGGCTTCAAGGTGACGTCATCACGTATGCAGAGCCGCAAATGAGCAGTGTTTGGAAAAGCCAACAGCTTGCTGGAGCGATACATCTTACATGCCTTATTTTGACCTTCATAAGGTATTTGTAGCCATTTCCTTTTTACAATAAACATTATATTGAGTTTGCTGGACTTCACTATGGGAGCTTTTTTATTTATTTATTCTCGAGTCTATATGGGATCCAATGCCTCTTGTCAACTTTTCCACCTGTGACGATTATCTTTATCCACCTGCCTGCTTGAGCGCATTAGACCATTATAATCTGGTCCTGTTGTTCTAGTAAGAGGTTTGGTTTGTGTTGGTGGTGGTGATCCCTTTTCTGGTCTCCGATTGCACTGCACTTTCTTGGAAGATTGGATACATCATTGTATTGGATATTTTTTTCACAATTTTTGCACAATTGTTTTGCAATGATTTCAGCACTACTTGTTACTTAATATTTATATGCTGTTGTATTGATCTAATTTTAGTGCACTTCAGCGCACTTTAGCGCCGCTTATTTTTTACTAATTTCTGTTGGATTGATATCACAGTTTTTTTAGTGGCTGCTTTTGTATTTTTACTGAGCGTGGATTTACTTTGCTATATTTGAATCCTGACATTACTGGTCTTCAGATAGGGAACTCCCAAACACAAAGGCTGATGATATGCTCTTTTCCTTAAGTCTTGGTGAAGGCTGATGATATGCTCTTTTCCCTGACCAAACTCTCCCTCCCTAATCTGATCCATGAATTTTAACATTGTGGGGCCCTATTGAACATGAAAAGTAACTTCACAAAGTCAGAGGCCATTGGAGTTGCTATGCAGTAACTGCTAATCCAAACCTTGCAGCTTAATTTTACATTTAAATGGACCTATACAGTGCTGAAGTATTTGGGAAAGTACATACCCTGCATTTAGAGCAGACCTTTGCTTTGAACTTTCCACCCCTACTCAGCAAGACTTCAGCTTCACTAAGTAAATGGCACAAGGGTTCATGGTCTGGGAGCTGTAACATCATTAAGATAAATAGTTTGCCTAAATTCCTTTATCTTCTCCAGTGTTCAGTGTTAGATATCCCTTCACAGAGCCCCTTAGTGTTCTGCAGACCTTCCTTACTATCTTATAACACACCTGCTAATAGGCCCCATGCTTAGAGTATGTGCCTACTCTTCTCCATAGCCTCCTGGACAATCCACTTTTTTCCCCGGATTTCATGATTGACCCTTCTTTACCCTGTTTGATTCCCAAGGCTTCTTCCAAGCTTTACATTTCCTTACCACAGACTCTTGGCCTACTCTTTGGATATTGACGGATCTGAGTGGGCCGTTTGGGTTGGACTTCTGGAGGACATTGTAGCTTCATCACTTCTTGCTCTCTTGTTCCTTCTAGCCTCTATTGTCATCCATTTACTACTTTTGAGGAGCCCTGTATGTCAAGAAGCACATTGCCTCACACTTTATCTACCATGTATTCCCTGTTAGTTGCACCTCCACATGATTTTACCTCGCCTCATCTCCATAAATTGGAGACTGAACGAACTTTCACAGCAGACAAAATAAAATTGCATTATCCACTTCTCCCTGAAATCATCTGCACACAAATACAGGAAAACAGTTTTAATATTTTAAACAGTTGGTATCATACCCCTCAGTTCTTCACAAATATTTTTGTACTACTACCAATCTCTGTTGTCAATGCTGGGTGGAGCAGGGGACATTGCTGAACATATTTTGGTGTTGTCCTAGACTTGTGAGCTGGTGGATAGAAGTGCTCAGAATATCTCAGAAGTTTACCAACTATCTGATTCCAGAAGACCCTGCCTTTTTCCTTCATGTTGAGGATATTCCAATTAAAACTAAGAAATCCATTCTGTGACATCTTGTTGATGCCACCAGATCATGCATTTCTCTCAGGTGGAAGGAGCCACAGTCTCCCTCCTTCAGGCTCTGGCTCAAAAAAGTAGAAGAGTTGAAGAGGATCTTACCTCAACATAAAAGGGAGCTGTATTCCAAAACCTAGGTGCACTGATCCATCTATTCTGAGAAGGAAAAGGCTCTCTTAGATATGAGTCCTGACAGTTGCTGAGTCCTTCCCTTGGCCTCCATCCTTTCATGAACTTCCCTTCCCCACCTTTTCTCTCTCTCACGCTCTCTCTTTCCCACTCTTCCTTCACCTGTTGTACTGCCCCTCTAGCTAAAGAATTGTGTAGTATCTGCCTTTTTGCATGGTCAGGCTTTCTTTAACTTTAGTTTTATCCCCTCTGGAACATGTGGTGATGGGAGAAACTGATCACATAATGGTCATACCTTACAGGTCCTAGTTTCAGTCTGTATTATTTTGTTATGCTGGGTTGTACGCGCCATATGAGCTGGGATCTCTGGGAAAATGCTTATTTTTTTTTTGTATGTTTCATTGTCAAGTCACATTGTCTCCTGTGAATGTTTTGTGTACAGTGTTTAAAACTGTATGGTCTCTATTGCCCTTGTTTATACCGCCTGTTGGATGCTGCAATTCATAAATACAATATTTAAAATCCACTTTCACATATTCAGACATAATCAAAAACAAATGTTATTGATAAGAAAGTGGAAAAGACGAGAAAATTCGAATTTTTAAGAAGCTGGGGAGAAGAAGAACAGGGAGACAGAGAAGAGACCTTGGAGGAATGGAGAATATTTAAAGGAACGAGGGACTATAAAACTATCCAGGGAGATAGAGAGAGTAAGTAGAAGATGGGAGGGTAATGGGAGGGGGAGAGGGGGGGGTGTTTAGATAACAATGGTAATGGGTAGAAAATGTCTATAGATATTCAACGGGATCATTTGATAAAAGGATGTAAATTTACAGAATGTATGAGAAGAAAAGTTTGTAAAAGTATTTTTTATATGAGAATTAATAAAGAAATATAAAAAAAAAAAAAAAACTGTATGGTCTCTATTGCCCTTGTTTATACCGCCTGTTGGATGCTGCAATTCATAAATAAAATATTTGAAATCCACTTTCACATATTCAGACATATTCAAAAACAAATGTTATTGATAACAATATCGTATGAAAGAAAGCCCAACACCCAATATGTCCTTTATATTGTTATTGATAAATGATACTGTCACTCCATCTAAAATGTAATTTTTATTCCAATGCGCTGCAAAAACAAAGCTATTATCCACATGTGTACTGTTACCCTCAGATGGAGTAATACTTACCCTCCAGACTGGACCTCAAAAATTAAATGTCAAATGTGCTTTTTACATCAAGGGGCTCCTTCTCATAAAACCTCCACATCCTCCATTAGGCTCAATATGGTAATTCACATGAGAATAAAATATGAAATATGAAAAGGAACTATAGTGTACTATACTTTTTGAAAAAGCGTCGGAGGGCAGGCTTTTCAGAGTGGGTTCTTTTTAGCTTCTATAAAGCTGCCATTGAAAGTGTGCTAATGTATCACATCTCTTTGTGGCAAGGATCATGCACAATCCATGACAGAAATTCCCTGCAGAGGATAATAAAAACGGCATTGAAGATTATTGCAGGAATTAGTCTACCATTTATGGATGAACTGGGGGAGGTGTCTTTGGAGAGTGTTTAATATATTGGAAGACACTTCACATCCTGGTAATGCTCTGTATACAGTACAGTGCTACCATCTGGTAGGCAGAATAGCTCTTTCCTCAATCTGAGCAGATCTTGAATGCTAGAGGTCTTGTGGAATAAATAAATTGGGAGTTACAGTATGTATTTATAATGAAATGTATGTTGTTTTTGGTTAAGTGTTTTTAAGCTGGGCTTGGAATAATCTTTTTAATGTAAGGGAGCTACAACTCTGTTTAATTTTATGTTTGTTATTGTAAAATGACAATACATTTTCATTTTTTTTTCATAATATAATGCATGGGTGTCCAACCTTTTGGCTTCTCTGGGCCACATTGAGTGTAGAGAAATTTTCTCGGCCCACATATAAAATATACACTATAGTTAAGTTATATAAGTAATAAAATGCCGCCGCACCCTTCCCGTGCGGCCGCACCCCCCGCACTAATTTAACACAACTAGAGGATGATGAAATGAAATGGAATCAGTATACAGAGGATTACTTCTTCTGAGAGATATTAAAGGAACACTCTAACCACCATAACCACTTCAGTGATTTGAAGTGGTCATGGTGGTAGGAGTCAGAAACACTGCACATGCTCACATCCCCCCCCCTCCGAGGCAGCCTCTGCCTACCGTTAGTTGGAAGCCGCTGTGGCCATGCCCCCGACCCAAATTCCTTCCTCCCCAGCAAAAAAAAAAAATTGTCAGGGTGCAGTGGGCCGCATTGCCTAGGGTTCTGGGCCACAGGTTGGAAATGCCTGATATAATGTTTTATAAAATAGAAAACATAAACCTCACATTAAGAGTGTACTACAATACATTGGAATTCTCTGTTGGTATAGCAACAGCTAAAACTTCCAGCTTCAGAAAAATGGATGCCACTGAAAAAACTGTACAGGCGTTCACCCAATTGGTTACACCTACTAGCAAGCTTGCTGTTACCACTAGACCTTATTTGCATTTATTTAACTACAGTGTCATTAATTATAATTACTCCTTGCTCATATACACTGTATTATTCCACAGCACTTTTTCGTTAAGAAAAAACACAAAATAAACATATAAGGCTGGATGTAGTGTAACAAATAATAAATAATGAAAACGTGTACGGCCTGGCCCAAAATAATTTACAATGTAAACAATTATTTAAGTAATTACTCGTCATGACTCCTTTAATTCCACATATCACTAAGTACACTACAGTAATGAATGGGGTGGTGACCTGAATGTATGAACGAGAAAACTGCAACACTTTTAGCACAGGCAGATCACTGCTGTGCCAACACAATATGGAAAGCTATACTCAGTATTAAATTCCTATTGTCGAGCAGAATGACTATATAAAGTATATGTCTCAGTAACACACATCCTCTTTTAATTTTTCCCATATGAACAATACAAATGTAGGAAGGAATGGTAACAGTAACCGTCAGAGAACACAGAGTTCCATTACAAGACTCTTGAAAAAAGAATCCCCTTCTTAACACAAATAGGGGCTTACTTAATAACAAAATAAACAGTGCAAAGATGAGTTGTATCATTGACAGTGGATCAGTTTTCAGCAGTTTACTCTGCTGAGCACCACACTGCAAATTGTTGCTCTCAATTACAGTACACAATTGATCTAGGAACTGTCTTATTAAGTAAACCAAAAGATGTTTTGTTCTCTTAGGTCATCAGACAGTAGCGAGAGAAGTGTGAAGTAAAGGAGAGGAGGAAAATTCTGCAAGTATGCTTTTTTTCTTAAACAAAATGTAACATGCTGTAAAAAAGAAACTTGTCATGAAATAAATGGGCTTGCCACTTTTGGGCATGCTGACTTTTTGGTTTAAATTACTTTATCACTGTCACAGGAAAAAATATGCAGAAAAGTACTTCCACATTTTCACTGGCCTTTTCGATCTGCCTACTTGAAATTACTCTTCTAAAGTCAGGAAGTTGTCATAACTGTCAGGCAATTAGGTCAGTTCTTCCCATGTAGTAAACATGAATACCACAAAATAAACCGTAAATAATCTTTGATGTTCCACAAAAAAAAAAAAATTGTATTGCAGCACAGGTCTAATATGTTTAAACAAAAAAGGCCTGTTTTTTTTTTGAATGGGTCTTTGCAGAGATATGCAGTATATTTGGAGCTCAGTGACTATATTTTAATGACAAAAGGTGATAACTTTTTAAAGGTATACTTTTGCTGCCTAGTGTGACAGATCTGGCATTTATTCATTCAGGGTTGCAAAGTTACAGAAAGGATCTCATTAAATCAGCACAAATCAACCAGATATAATAATGGTTTTCAAAGAGTATTTTTCCCTTTTGTGCTACAGTTAAACTCTTACCAGCAGACCCTTGTTTAACTCAAGGTAGGTGGCTTGGGCATAAACCTCCATGACAGTACCTCCACCTTGGCTCTAAAGATAGTAAAGAGGTGCTTGGTGTTAGCTCATTTTGGAAACCCTTTTGAATGCATGCCCTTAAAGTTTAAAATTTCAAATAAATATAAAAGTGCCTATAGTTTTGCATCTTTAAAACAAAATGATTAGCTCCAGGGATGAGTGAATGTGCTTAAGTTTGTTTTTCAGTGTGAGGCAGAGGCAGCAGGAGGTAGAGAGAAAATAAAAATTACAGCTCTGGTGGTAAAGGTGAGGAGGGTTAGGGTGCTGGCATTGATGAGAAGGAGTATTGAGGTGTTGGTGGTGAAGAGGGGGATTGAGGTGCTAGGAGTGGGGAAGAGAAGGAATACTGGGGCAGCTTGACAGGGAAAGTTTCCCCCCTCCAAAAATGAATGGGAAAATCCTACAGGGATCTATATCATTATCCAAGAGGTAGCACAAAGTGCCCCATTCCATGGTAGCGTGGCAGAGAAACTCTTTGCTGCATCTTCTAATAGTGACTAGATCCACTGGCCTGTAAGCATATATAAAGGTTGACCACCTAATAAGTACCTAATAAGTAAAGTTTGGCCTCCCTCTCACAAGGTGGCCTTTATTGTACATGTAATTCTGACACATGTGTTTCTAGCACATGGCCACACACTTTTGCTTAAAAGAGGTGTAACCAAAACACTCCATCTTTCAATCCCATGTTTTCCATAGCTTCCATTAAATGTATTATATTTGGTTTCTGAAACCACTGCACAGTAGGTATAGCTGAAGGGGGGGAAACCAAAGGGCATAGACTGGTTGTCCACACACAAGCTGGCTTCAGGTTTCTTACATTTTACAGCCTCAAAACTGCTTTTAAAAAAAGAAGGTCTTAAACCTTATCGCAGCCATATCCATATCCAAAAAAATAATAATAAAGGGGTTCCTTGCAATATAACACTGCCAACTCAGACACTTGCCTTGCAAGGATAATGACTTTGTAGTTGAGAGTAGAGATAGACCATTTCTAAAGTGCAGACAGAACCAGATTAGAGTTTGTTATTCAAGAGGTAAGAGGCCAACAGTGTGTGAAACAAAGCTATAAAGGGTTGAAACATGATCTATGACAGTGCTCAGAGCCAAAGGCATTTCCCCACACACCAACAGAATTTTTTTTGTTCTTCATTTGGAACACTATTTCAAGATTAGCATTTATTTATCATTTAAAATATCTATCATCAAACATGTTTTGCATTTTAAGACTGCTCTTGCCCTCTTAAACCAAAGATGGTATGTAGAGATGGCAGGACTGTAAATTAAAGCTTATAAACAAATTACTTTCACAAACTATTAGATGTCAAGGTTGGACTACTGGCTGGAGGTGGGTCAACATATGCCCGAGGTACTGATCTGCCCTGCTATAATGGTAGAGGACTTTCAGCACAGCCTGTTGACCTTTTGACTGACATGCTGGGCGTTTTTGTTGCAGGCGTTTATTGGGCATTTTTTGGGCGTCTTTGGAGGCAGGCATAACATCTGAACTTCTATATAGGGGTATATATACACACACACATATATGTATATATACACATATAGGTGTGATAGGAGTGGAGGCACATCCCTGCAAATAATTTCATTAGCGCATGGATGGGGTTCCGCTACTTTCACACCTATATGTGTGTATGTGTATATATACATATATGTGTGTGTGTATATATACCCCTACACAGAAGTTCAGATGTCATGCCTCCAAAGACGTCCACAAAAAGCCCAATAAACGCCCGAAACAAAAACACCTAGGTGTGACAGGAGCGGAGCCACATCCCTGCTCTACTAAAAATTCTGAAACAAACAATCTTTTTCTTATGGCGGTCACCCTGACATGGGTGAATTTGGTCACCCTGGCATACAAGGAGCGGAGCCCCATCCCTGCTCTACTAAAAATTCTAAGAAAAATTATCTTTTTCTTATGGCGGTCACCCTGACATGGAAGAGTTTGGTCACCCTGGCATAGCAGTCAGAGTCAGTTCACCCTACACTACACTACGGTCACCCTGACACTTAACCCTTTCCCTAGAGAAACTAGATTATTAAATCTAACTATAGTGGTATATAGTACCCTAACTACACTAGATATCCCTTTCCTCACACTAATATTTGCTAAATGACACTATTGCAGCAGGAGTAACAGAACTGCTTCCACTCTCTTCCATAGCCCCTGTATTACAGTGCTAGAGATTTGGCGGGGCTATGTTATATACTGGGGGGCGTATTCACTACTGATTGGCCTCTGGACCCCCTAGTCACTCCAATCACATTCCTAGCATCCTCCTGCCCCCTCAATTGGCTTTTACTGATGTTTCTGGTCCAATCACTGGCTTTTAAAGCCCAGTTCCTGTCCCATTGTATTTTGGTCGGTTCTGGTTGCCGAATTCCGAACTTTTTCCGCAAAAAGTTTGAAATTGGGCCGAATTTCGAACAGTCAATGTTCGGGTCGAACCGATGGTCGACCCAAACCGTTCGATCGTCCCTAAAGGCGAGCAGTGAATCAGCAAAGTTGACAAAATCAAGTGTAGAATGCAACCCCATGGTGATCACACAAATGGATGGCTGCTTACAAGATTCTATCCAAATCAATATAGATATGAATCTTGAGATGGAATGAGCTGAGCCTCAAATGAGCACACAAGACACTTCCAGCGACCCCAGGCACCCAATCTGAACCTCTCACAGATGGAACTGAATATCTCTAAGGAGCCTCAGTGAACACACAAGACATCTCCAGCAGCCCGAGGAAATGACACTAAACTTCTCGCAGATGGAGCCGGACTTGCAATGTGTGGTGTGGAAGCAAATAAAGTGGTCAATAGTGCATTATCCTTTGGTATATTTATTAATATTAAAAAGATGTACACTTGCACGTTAGCAGATGGCACAGCTAAAAAATGGTGCGGTCAACAGAAGAACACGGCGGCCTGCAGTGCGGACCGGGAGCGGCGACGGAGCAGCTGCTCCATCCGATGCATTTCCCCTTGGAAGGCATCAGCTGGGATTGGAATACAGCTTGCATCGTCACTTCCAATCTTAAATAGTAAACAGGAGAGAGACTTCCGGGCCAAGTACATAGGAACCCCGAAGAAGGGAAAAGCCGCAACTTCCCTTTTACTCTCTGCATAGAACTATAAAAAGTTTTGCTAAAAATAATAAAAAAATGTGAATAAAAAATGTTCTCAACGAACCTGATTAAATTTATTAGGAAAAAAAAATAAGGAATTAAAATATTCAAGGAAAGAGATAAAAAAGACTTGTATTTGGAAAGGAAGACTCTCACCTCTCACCAGTAGATAGTAGATTTCTCAATTTATGTCCTGGTCAGTTTTCCCTTTCAGTACCTAGATAACCTGAATGATAAACCATTCTGGTACACAAATATCAGCCAAGCTTCCGGGAAGTCTGGGCCCACCATCTCCAACCTCCTATTGATGAATGAGGCTGCTTATCAAAGTAATGTATGGTTTAGTACAGAATGTCTCAGTAAGCAATACCAGGTTCCTGACCTAGAAGGCTAGGATGATATCTGAATTCAAGAGAGGCTAAGGATTCAGTGTATTAGAAGAGAAAAATTTATCTGATTTGCAGTCATTCGTGTAAATTAGCTTTATATATTATTATTCCTATTCTTCTTTTTATCATTACTTGCTTACTCCCAAGAATTTATGTAAGACCAAAAATCACAGCCAAACGTTATTTCTTTTAATTAGAACAGAAGATTTATGCCCACTCACATACTACAAGGCAGAGAAAGTCGTAATGCTCCAAAATAATGTTTATTTGTAGTGTGTAGGAAGCTTGAGCTACAAAGATTGTGACTTCTTTCCTCCTGGAAGATCCCTCTTTGACAGCACTGCCACATTGGCATTGCACAATTCTTACAAAAGATCACACCTGTTTACCAATGCATGCCAAAATTAAATATGCAATCTGGGCATCAAGACAGGAAAGGAAGCAATGGGATGCTGGCTCACAGAAGTATTTTTCAGGTTGAATTCATGTGATGATATTTATGCATTAACAGAAAATACTATAATTTATTCATAGTTACAAAACACAAGAGCCAGAGAAATGAATCATTACTGTTTAAACCATTCTAAGATTTTTCTGTACAGTGAATTATCAGTGTACGGATAATGCTTTAATCATAATGAGAAGCTTCCGTTACAAAAATAATCAAAGGCTGGGATTTTATGTGTGCTTTTTATCAGTCAAGTGAATAGATACATGTGTGCTTATATCCACACAGATTTTCAGCTAGTAAGCATCCCAACGTGGCAGATGGATTTCTTTCCTTGAATAGGTTTTGAATATATGCCACTGTTATGAAAAGCATTTCATATATATATATATACTGTATATATATCTATACTGTATATAAAATATAATGTAAAAATGTATTTTCAGTATGTATATAGCAGATAGCTTATGAAAATGTGTTTGCCTGGGATTACTTTGTTCCAGTGGTGTTGCTATGGGGGTGCGGGTGGTGCGGACCACATTGGGTGAGGCCAGGGCTACCATAAGCATGTGCTGCCTGCCAGTGGTGCTTCAGAGGAGGTAGGTCCAGTGGCACTTTTCATTCCTTATTGGAAGTGCAGACAGCCGGCACTGGTGCTCTGCTCTGCCTCGCTCTGACTCCCTCAGTCATTTCTAAGGGCAGATAGCGGGACTCTGCATAACATTGCCAAAGGGAGAGCCAACTTGTTTCGTAGTCGGGCTGTAAATGCTCAATGTCCTGCCCTGTCACTACTGTTCTCCCAGCCCCCCCCCCCCCCCTCACTTCACCACCTTTCCAATCCCACACCCTGCCTCCCATTTGTGTCTGCCCGCCCACACCCCAACCCCCTGCATTTTATGCCTGCAGTGAGCTGTGAAAGGATTTCTGTGAGCAGCTGGGTGGGAGACCTGAAACGATGGCTGCTATAGCTGCCTAAGTCACTTAAAGGGGAACCAGCCTAAGAGTATTCCTCTCCCCTTTTCACTTCCTCCTCTACCCCCCAACACTCACTCTCCATTTTCACCCCCCTTTCTCCCCCCTCAGCTTCCTCTTTTACTCTCTCCTCTATTTTACTCCCCCTCTCTCTTTCTCTTCCTCTCTCTTTCCCCTCTATTTTTCCCCTACCTTTTTCCCTTTGTCCCCCTTTCTCTCTCACCTGCCCATTTCCCCTTTTTCTCCTCTCCCTCTTCTTGCTCCCCCATCTTCCTCCCTTTCACCCTCCTGTCTCCCCTCTTAAGCTCCTTCCTCTCTTTCTGCACCCTTCATTTTTTCTCCCCCTCTATCTTTCTCCAATCTCTTTCTTTTCTCCTTTCTCTCACCCCAGCCCCACCCCCCACACACACACAGTCTCTTCCTTTTTCCTCAGTCCCTCTTTTTTCTTTCTCCCTCTCACCCTCCTCACTCCCCTCCTTCCCCCCCCCCCTTTTTTCTCCTTCCATCTCTATCCCCTCTCTCTTTCTACTCCATCCACTCTCTCTACCCTTTTGCTCTCTCTCTTTCTCCCCCCATATCTTTTCTCCCCCTTTCTCTCGCTCACTGTCCCTCATCCCTTTCTCTCTCTCCCCCTCCTCTCTCTTTTCTCCTCCCCCCACACACACCTTCTCCTCTCCCTCTTTTTATTCTCTCTCTCACCTCACTTTCTCTATCCTCTCCCTTTGCCAACCCTTTTTTTCCACTTTCTATCTTCCTCCCATGTCTCTTTTCTCATTATATACAGACCAGTGTATAATACATAGAGTACAGTGTCAGTGTACAGAATGATCTGTATACGATGTACAGTACAGTGTAAGCGTACAGGCTGGTCTGTATATAATGTACAGTATGGTGTACATATAATGTACAGTCTGTACCCTGACATCATGTTTTACATTATATACAGACCAGTCTGTACCCTGACACCATGATGTACATCTAATATCGACCAGTGTATATAACATACAGTTTGGTGGGAGGGGTGACACCTTGTTTTACTGTACCAGGTGACACCAACTCTAGTGATGCCACTGCTTTGTGCATCACAACCAAGAAATATATAGATTTTCTTAACACTCATTTTCCTTGCTTTATCTTATGAAGATTTTATAGTGTTGAACTATATTGTGTAACAACATTGCCGTTTTCTTCTTTTTTTTTTTATTTGGTAGCCCAAAGAGCTGGTTAAATGCAAATTTAGCAGCTCCCTAATGCCCAAGTAACTGGCTTAAGAGTTTTATAAGATTTGCTTATAGACTTATCTTTGCATTTCAAAATATAAAGCTACCCCTATGTATATGGAAAAAAAGGCAAATTCATCTGAGGATTAGTCGTACAATCTCCATCATATATAAATGTATCAAAAAGTCCAGAAAGTGCTTTCTATAAGGTGCCAGTTTACTGTGCAAAACCATATGAATATATTACTATTCAAAAGCAAGTCATATAACATGAGCAGTATAAACATTCTGACACATTACCACAGAGTCCTCAATATACAAATAGGCAAAATGTTAAAGTATGTTATAGAATTTTTGTAATAGGGAATGATCCAAACCCCAGTCAATTATTATTTTATTTTCTGTGTGTGCCCTATTATATAGATTTACGTTAACTTCTTCTCCCTGAGGTGCAGCAGAAAGTGAAAGGAAATCCCTACAAATTGAGGGGAATTTTCCTCTGGCATCATCCCTGGCATCAACTTGTTTCCTTCCCCTCCCTCTCTTTTTCCCATTCATCTTTACTATTGTCTCCTTTCTTGTAAACCAAATCTGTTGGAGTATTTGGTTTTTTTTTTGAGAATACGGCAATTTAAAAAGTGCTGGTATTTACAAAAGAGTATACCCCAGCTTCTCTCCCTGTGCAGTTCTAGAGTGGATTGCGTGATGGCAAATTTGAAGGCACACATTTGTTCTTCAGCATTTTGATAGTAACGAGTGATGTGTTAGAGTTATGTTGAAAAACACGCAACCTTTTGTGGTTCATTTATGTTTTGCGTAATGCTACTACATCATATGCTACTACACCATATTGCTGAATGCAAGTTAATTATGCATTTCTATTGTTCTAACAACTTCTTTCAGTAAAAAAATGTATTGAAAAAAAAAGGCCCCTATTATTTCCTCCGGATGTAAAGTTTTGTCTTCTTTTCTCTGCACATTGAATTTTTTGACATATTTCTCATTATATTCTGCTGTAATAAGTGTCATTGGTTAACCAACTACTGCTGCTATTTTGACTACAGGTTTTATTCTGTCACGGTGCTTCTTTAAAGCAGTTGATGGAGAAATGTATGAATCAAGCTGTAACCTTGTACCAAATCTGTCTCACAGCTCCTGTTTAACATTTTCTTGCTGTGCAACAGAAATGATAAATGTTCCCCGCTATAATTTAACCTATGTATACACCTCATGCACTTGGTGTTTTAGTTGTATGCCTATTATGTGCTCTGTCTCCTGTGCATAGCAGCAGAGCTGTCCAGGTTTTGAGTGTAACTTCTGCAAGAGTTGACCTCCTGATGGTTAAGCAAGTGCTGGGCTGAAGGGACACCATGTACTCTTAAGGGAAGTTAAATTACTGTAAGAGCATACCCTTATTTTACCTTCCTTTTAAAAACTCCCTAATTTAGGGTAATTTAGGAGCATTTCAATCCTTTACATATGGACTTGAGTACCCTGTATATACAGACCGGCAGCATAGAAACGCAATAGTCAAATGTGGTTTGATATAAAAAAAATAAGCTGAAAAATGTTAAAGTGTTTGTGACTACCTAATTAACAGCCCAGCCCAGAGAATCAAATGCTGTCCTGTCTACTTACTAAGCGCTGAGAAGCAGTGAGATATGAGACTCTATTAACTGACCAGCAGCTCTCACATTCAGGATCCTGGTTTGACCCATTGGGTTTATGGTAGATTTTTTTCTGATTCAGGAATGGATAAAATTATGTTAAATATATTAAATATGCTCTTCAGCCATAGTTTATGTTGCTTTAGGCACTTGTGGGTGATGACACAACATTGCCTTTCTCTGGATCAACTGTGAGTAGGGTTCTGTATATGGAGGTTTTCAATGCATTTTTTTTCTCTTTTGATTGAACTAGATGGACTTTTGTATTCTTTCAACTTGACTACCTATGTATCTATAGGTCAGGAGTCTCTAAACTTTCTAAAAATAATGGCCAGTTTACTGTCCTTCAGACTGTAGGAGGACCGGACTGTTGCCAGTGGGAGTAGAAAATGTCCTGGCACCAGTGGGGAAAAAATAATGCCCCATTGTTTGTTTTAGTGAGAATAAGTGTGCTCCATTATTAGTGTAAGTGGGGGGAATTGTGCCCCATTGTTGATGTCATTGGGCACCATTGTTGGTATCATTGGATGAAATAGTGCTCCAAGGGCTGGATAAAAGCAAGCAAAGAGGGGCGTGGTCTGGCCGCGCAAGGTAATGGACGCTAGATAGGAGAGCTCCCGCTGCCACGAGCCGACTTAACCACACAACAGGGTCTGCTCGCGCTCCACACCCGCGGTAAGGATGTCAAATACAGCCCGCTCCTCCTCTGCCACCCGCTCTCGATCCCCGAGGGAACCCGCCGCCAAGATAAGCCCCAGCATTCCGGAGATGTTCCGGACCCAGGCCGCCACGATGGCGCCGACGGGCGGCAGCTCCTCTCCCTCACTTAACTCTCCACCTTCCGCCCGATCCTATGCAGCTGTCACCACCGGGGACCATGCATCCAGCTCCCCCGTGCCAGCATCACCCAGGCAGCTGAATATGGATGACCTCCGCTCGGTGGCTGCAGATATCAAGGACACCCTGGGAGCAGCCATCTTGGAATTGAGGGCAGACATACACTCCCTCACAGGCAGGGTGCATGAAATTGAGAGGGTTACGGCACGTCAGGACTCTGCCATCCATGAATTACACTACAGATCTGACACCCACACCATCCAGATGAGGGACATGCAGCGTCATTTGGAGGATCTGGACAACAGAGGGAGGCGCCATAACCTGCGCATTTGCGGGGTGCCTGAGTCAGTGGATGGTGACCTCCTGACCCCCACCATAGTCTCCCTGTTTAATTCGCTCCTAGACAGACCCCCACAGTCCCCCATCGAAATGGAACGTGCACATCGTGCCCTGCGCCCTAAGGGCAGGGAGGGGGACCCACCGAGGGATGTTATCTGTTGCCTGGTGGACTTCCGCCTTAAGGAGGACATCTTACGCAAGGCCAGGAATAGGCCCCACATAGATCTGGAAGGGGCCCCCATCCAACTATTTCAGGATCTTTTGGGCATTACGCTCCAGCGTCGCCGAGAACTGAGACCGCTACTTGACGCACTCAGGGCCAACTGAATTATTTACAGGTGGAAATTCCCGTTTTGTCTCTCTGCCTCCACGCAAGGCCGAACAGCACTTCTCAGGGTCCCTGAGGATCTACCCCACTTTTGTTCCACATTGGGCATTCCGTACATGAGCCTTCCCAACTGGTATGCGGAGTTCCGTCCAGGACCCTTGGTATCTGACGCACCCGGAGCGGAACCCATGGACGCCCAAGATGTCAGGTTCCGACGCCAACGCTCCCCATCTGTGATACGCCAGGCCCGTGCCTCTGCTGCTCCCCATCATGCCAACAGTCCTACCAAGCCGCCACAGGTTCGCCGGGCCAGACTAGATGTCTGAAGGCCTTCTACGTACCCTTAGTGGCTCCGGTAGTGAGCTTCCGGCCCACGGCACCTGCAATGTGCCCTGCACCATTCTCTGCACTGACTTACATGCTGTTTTTTCTTGTTCATCTGTTTTTTTTTGTTTTTGCTTGAATAGCTCACTTCCTCGGTTGGATTTCCTGGACCCCACAGCCTTGATAACTGCGGATGTCCTGTCTGACTGTATTTATGCCTACCGTACGGACTCTATGCGTATCAGAATATTATCACTTCGCTGACCCACACCCTACTCCTTGGAATGGTAACGTACTTTTGATTCCCCCAAGGCCCATTCCTTTATTCCTACTCTCCATGTTGGCCTGCGATATCCAGCCTCCCACCTCCAGGCCCGTTTCCTCCTGCAAAATGTTTGAGTCGTTTTTGCCTGATAGCTTTTGAGTTCTTTACCCTGAACTGCCCCCCTACTTGGCTGCACACGTTTTTATCTAGGACTGCGCTGTGTACCAGGACTGCCAACGCCCTCGGCCTCCCACTTTTCTCCGAATCCTGCTGTGCTTGTGGGGGTTTTTTTTTTTTTTTTTTTTTGGCTGGTGCGGGCAGGTCATATGCTCTCCCGTTGGCTTTAGGGTCTCCCCCTCTTGGAGGCCTTCCGATGGTACATGTCCGTAGTTTTGTATGTCCTGTACGATTTATGTGCTCCATTGGTTGTTTATGCATATGGGTCCACTCATCCTGTGGGTAGCTTAGTCTATTGTTTTATTATTGTTTTATTATGTTTTTTTTTTTTTGTTTGTTTTTGTTTTTGTGCTTGCTGGCAACGATACGCCATGCCTATGTAAGGCGCTGTGTCTCATCCCTAGCTTGGGAATGCAGAGCTTTACATCCGCTCCGGAGGCTACTCGCTGGCCTGGGTCATTGGCCCCTGCCCCTTCCTCGAGGATGTTTGTGGAGGCCCTTACATGCTCCCATTGACTAGACTCCCGGACTTACCCCCGCCCCTCCCCCATTATTGGGGAGGCTACTCCCCGCCCACGCTTTCAACCTGTAGGGAGGCGGGAACTACATCTTACGACTCGAGGAAGGGAGGGGATGCCTTTATTCATATATGCTGTCTTGGCTGCTGCATGTGACCACACAGTGTTGCAATGTTGTCTAATTGAATATTACTGCTTAGAGTTTTCTTGTTCAACTATGTTATTCAACTACTACGTTCTCCTCACTTCTCCAGGTAATTAAACCGTTCACTCCCCCTCCCCCGCTACAGCGCTGTTGGTGCGGTCCTAGGTCTCTGCCCTGTAGCTCTTATTCCCTTGACCCCACTCCCCTTGTACCCTCAGTATACTCACGTAAAGCCCTTGCGCAGACTACCTCCATCTCTCATGTGGAGCTCCTTCCACACACGTTTCCGCCCCTTCCCACTTGTATACCCTGTCGCCTGACCCTATAGTGCTCTAGTTGCCGACCAACGGACTCTGCACTCGCGGATGGCTTACTATCACCCCATGCTCTGATTTCTTACGGCTGTTATTGTACCCTGACAATGCCCATTGCCATGCGCTACCTCTCGGCTCGTGGCCGGGCCCCCCTATTTAGGTGACTACTTCGGTCCCCTCTTCTCGTTTGGTCTACCCCAACCCCCCACTTAGTGGCCCCATAGCCTTCCCCGTTCACGACACCCTCCTTCTGCATTTACCTGAGCCACTATATTCCTTTGTACTCCTTTTACCACTCCGTTTTGTCTCGGCAGGCCGGACTAGGTTGTGGTCTCTTTTCCTTGCCCTCCCCTCCTCCCCCCCCCCCACTTCTCCCTACCGTTCCTTCCTTGTCTGTTCCCTTCCCCTCCCCCCTTCTTCCTTTTCCTCCTCTCCCCCTCCTCCCTGTGTTGTGTCTAGTCCACTTTTCTATTCTTCCCTGGCCATATGCATCTCACGCTCAAATTGTACTCTCTCAACGTCCGTGGTCTTAATATCCCTGAAAAGCGCTCCCAGCTTGCCCTCGCCCTGCGCAAAACCAAGGCCGACATCGTATTTCTACAGGAAACCCACTATAGGTCTGACAGCATCCAAAAAGTCCCGTCTCCACACTACCCTGAGGCATATCATGCCACTTCGGCGGACTCCAAATCCAAAGGGGTGACTATACTTCTATCCAAGCACTGTCCATTCAAAGTCGCAGAATCTCTGGCTGATGACCAGGGTCGGTTCATCTTCCTTAAGGGACAGCTGAACGGCCGCCCGTGTACTCTTGCCAACATCTACGCCCCCAACAAACACTTAGTCACCTTTTTTAGATCTACCTTCCAGCGCCTGTCGGATTTCTGTTCTGGTCAGCTCATTTTGGGGGGGGATTTCAATGTTGCCCTGTCCCCTCTTGTAGATACTTCGGCGGGTTCATCCTCCTTGCCATACGCCGCCTTGCGCGCGATTAAAACTCTCCTGACGTCCTTTCTCCTGCACGATTCGTGGCGTACCCTGCACCCAACCACTAAAGACTTCACCTTCTACTCGTCCCCTCACGGTCGTTACTCTCGTATTGACTACCTCTTTGTCTCCCAAGATCTCTTGCCGACCCTCCACTCTGCCTCCATTGACCCGATGTTTCTTTCGGACCATAATCCCATCAGTATCACTTTCTCTTTCCCCACTCAGTCACAAGCCTCGCGGGCGTGGAGAATGGATAGTTCCATTCTCTCCGATACGACGTGTGTTTCTGCGCTTACAGAACGCCTTCAGCCTTACTTCGTCGAAAACCAATCTCCGGATATTACCCCCATCACGCTTTGGGCAGCTCATAAATGCGTGATCCGCGGGGAATTTATAGCGCTCGCCTCAAAACGCAGGAAAGCACACTCGGCTCAAATTGAATCTCTACTGCTGAAAATTGGTACTCTGGAACGCGCCCACAAACGCTCCCTAGCGTCAAGTACCCTAACAGAACTTACCCTGGCTCGTCAGGAGCTACTGGAGACTCTTGGGAGGTCTGTTCGACCGCAAATTCGCCCTATCCCGGGGTCTGTTTTATGAACATGCTAACAAATCGGGACGGCTCTTGGCCAGGGCACTCCGGGAAAAGCGGGCTGCCAACACCATCCACTCCATAGTTGACCAGGCGGGTAAAACGCTGAACTCAACCCCTGACATAGCAGCCCAATTTGTTAGCTATTACTCCCATCTGTACAATTTGACGCGATCGGACTCTCAGGAGTCCCAGTGCTCCAGACTCCAGGCCATTAGACAATTTCTGGAACGATACTCTCCTTCCCCCCTGCCGGACGCCCCCATCACTTCGACGGAAATCTTGGCGGCTCTGAAGCAATCTAAACCGGGCAAAGCCCCGGGCCCGGATGGCCTTCCAGTGTGCTACTACAAGGCCTTCTCGGATCTGCTGCTGCCACACATGGAGAACGCTTTTAACGCCTTCCCGGACGCTGACTCCCTTCCTACGGACTTCTTGGAGGCACATATCGCGGTCATACCGAAACCAGGTAAAGATGCCTCCCTAGTCCCTAACTACCGGCCCATATCGCTCCTTAATGTGGACATCAAAACATACGCCAAAGTGTTAGCTAATCGCCTCCTCCCCTCTATTCCTGATGTGATTTCCCTTAACCAAGTCGGTTTCGTTCCCGGCCGAGAGGCGAGGGATAACACTACCAAAGCCCTTCACCTCCACCATTGGCTATCCACGTCCAACTCTCCCGGTTTCTTCCTGTCCCTCGATGCGGAGAAGGCGTTCGACAGGGTGGCCTGGGATTACATGACTGAGACACTCAGGGCCCTTGGCCTAACGGACCGGTTCTTGCGGTTTGTCGCTGTTCTGTACTCCACCCCGTCGGCGCGGGTCCGGGTCAATGGCGCTCTCTCGGACGCCTTCTCCGTGTCAAACGGTACGAGACAGGGCTGCCCCTTATCCCCCCTGATCTTTATCCTCACCTTAGAACCCCTTCTCCGCCAAATCCACGACGACCCGAATATTAAGGGCGTCTCCATAAAGGATAAAACGTACAAACTAGCTGCTTACGCGGATGACATTCTCCTCTTCCTTACTGACCCCTTGACTTCCGTCCCTAATCTTCTTTCGGCCCTTACATCCTTTCAGGCTCTTTCTAATCTCAAAATCAACTACTCCAAATCCTGCGCCCTCAACATTTCCCTTCCTGCTTCGCTCTTGCGACTCTGCCAAACCAATTTCCCCTTTCATTGGGATCCCCACGCCATCACATATCTTGGGGTCCAGCTACCGAGCAAACTTTCGGACTTATACACCAGGAACCACTTGACAATTCTACAATCTGTTAAATCAGACCTACAATTATGGTCTAAGGGACCCTTCTCTTG
This sequence comes from Pelophylax lessonae, assembly GCF_965119305.1. NCBI lineage: Eukaryota > Metazoa > Chordata > Amphibia > Anura > Ranidae > Pelophylax > Pelophylax lessonae. The sequence continues at coordinate 585,141,888 of NC_138768.1, read as the reverse complement.
GTTTGGCAGGGTCGCAATAGTGAAGATGAATATTCTTCCCCGTCTACTATACATTCTACATGCCCTCCCCATCCATGTTCCTCCGGCCTTCTTTAAATCCTACCAGCATATCTGTTCAGACTTTGTATGGCGGTCCCAAAGGTCGAGAATACGGTGGGACACGCTCACTCGCTCCAAAGCGGAAGGGGGGGTTGGCATGCCGCATCTGCTGAAATATCACTGGGCCTGTCACCTTACCCGGATAATTGATTGGCACGCTCATGCTGGCTCTAAGGACTGGGTATCCTTGGAGTCTGCGGTATCTACCATCCCCGCGCATCATCTCCCGTGGGTGACGCCGGCCAAGATTCCACGCTCAATTCTGGCTCACCCCGTTACGGGTGCAACCCTGCGCCTTTTCCATACGATACGCCGCAAATTGGATCTTTCTCCGAAACTTAGCCCACTACTACCCCTGAGTGCGTCCCCGGAATTTACTCCTGATCTCCCTTTCGTCCCACCCACAGGGCCCACCGGAGACATGCCCTTTCAAGCGCGTCACTTTTTTGTCGACTCTCGCCGTCTTACACATCAAGCCCTTCGCCTCAAATACCCGTCTGTTGACATCCCGTTCTACAGTTTTTTACAGGTTAGACACTTCCTACACAGCGCACAATCGGTGGCGGATTGGACCCGCTCCCTTACCTCCTTCGAACGGCTCTGTGAGGCGCCGGGGCCACACCGTCATCTGATATCCATACTTTACACCATGCTTTTTCCGGCTGCCCACGCACACACTGAGGCACTTAGGTCCAGATGGGGGAGAGACCTTGGCAAAGACTTCTCTGAGGACGACTGGACGAGAATCTATTGCCACATGCACAAGGGTTCTCTGAATGTTCTTGCCCAAGAAACTGGCTACAAACTCTATGCTAAGTGGTACAGAACTCCTGAATTATTGCACAAGTTCTCAGCAGCTAACTCTCCCACATGTTGGAGATGCGGCCTACACCCGGGCTCTCTTTTGCATGTCTGGTGGGATTGCCCTGTCGTCCAGCCGTTCTGGAGAGAGGTACACTCTCTGATTCCCCGAATCACCACCTACACTCCCGACTTTACTCCGGCACAATACTTGCTCCATCACACGTCCATACCCTATTCCAGTTACAAAAAGTCCCTCACACTACACCTCATCAATGCAGCTAGGATGTGCGTGCCCTGTCATTGGCGCTCTACTTCCCCCCCCACAGTTGCGGAATGGCTGAAGAGGGTTCAGAGGGTAGCAGAAATGGAAGACACTATTGCGCAGGCTAAGGATACCCACCACAAATTTTACACGACCTGGGCTTCCTGGACACACTTTACAACTCTTCCTGAATTCCAGAGACTGACCACTACATCCTAGATGCTAGCTAAATTCTACCGGACGTGGGATGCTTCGGACATCTTCTCCCGTCGGCCACTGATTACACTTAGTTGATCGAGTCCCTCTCACCAATACCACGGGCCTCATGCCCCCCATCTGTTTACTTCTCTCCTTATTCTCCCTTTACTCTCTTTCTTCCTGTCTAACGTCCTCTCCTCATGTCTTTCCCTCGACCCTCCTACCCACTCCTTCCTCTCCCTCCCCCCCCCCACACCCGGATGCTCCTCTGCTCCCCCCAAGCCGCAGACCCGACTCCGCCCACGGGCCGGAACACTCACCTCCACTGGCCCCTTATGTGGGTTTCTTCGGAATTACCCACCCCGAGACGGCATATACACTTTTGATGGGTGCCCCCTATGCCCGGATACAGCATGTTCCCCCTTGGGGGTGTCCGGACACGTGGGGGCAACCACCACTGCCCTTGGAGGAGCCTTATCCGTCGCACGCCCAGTCATGGTGGAGGTCGCCATGGGTTTTTCTTCTGTTGTTGTTTTTGTTTATGTGTTATCCCCATGGCCCGGCACCAAGAGTATGGGGACCAAGATTGTCCTCACTTTACTGACCGGTCTACATTGCCTGACTTGTGCTGATCTTGTACATTCCTGTACTTCACTGTATGATTATGACGAGGTCTGTTTACTCAACCTTATTCACGGTGCATACTGTTGCTGTTTAACTAGCTTTTCTTTTTGATGCACTATGTATTGCTTAAAAAGGATGTTCACTTGTTATGTCATACCATTTTACCTCAATAAAATGTTTTAAAAAAAAAAAAGCAAGCAAAGAGACGCATATGGCCTCCAAGTCACACTTTGGAGATTACTGCTACAGGTGATATGGGTTAGGTGTTAGGCATTCACTTTTCATAATAAATAGAAGCATTTGATAACTTAATTTATGGGCCAGCCATTCCAATGTGCTTATCTCTCACTTACCTCATTCACATGAGCTTTGAACAGTCATATGTATATTGAGTGTTTGAAAATTAGTTTTTGCTTCCATCACAACCTGTAGATCATTTGACATCCAGGGAGCTTCAAATTCCAGAATGCCTTGCTGCATCACAGCAAAGGGCATAATATGAAGCCTTCCCAACTCTGGACTACACCTCCCTCATTACTATCCCACTTTCCACCCATTTTCTGTACAATCTGATTGAACAATCTCCTTTTGATCTACCATCAGCTATGTAGTGCAAGAGCCTGTCTGTTTTGATACAAATTGAATAGATTGTTCAGGTGTGTCATCCTATTCCATAGTTTTGCTAAATCTAAAGGAAATTGAACAGATATTGTGCAATTTGATTGCATAGTATATGGTCAGCTTTACACAAGTATATAGGAGGGAGTGGATGGAGACACTCAGCTGTAAGGACCTGTTCACATCTCTGTGTAGCAGGATCTCACATTTCTGCATGCTTTTTCTGGGGGCATTTTGAAGTGTTTTTGCTTGTCAAGCATAGGGCAGCCCATTCAGTTGAATAGGCTGCTTTACGTGCAACAATCGCCCCAAAGAAGCTCCAATTTTTTTTTATGCTGAGCATGCTGAGGTTTTTGTTGTTCTTTTTCCTGTGTTTGCAGCATATTTCTAAACACACAGAAAAGCGTGCATTTTCTGTGCAGTTTGCCTTGAATTCAGAAATGCACAGATGTGAATAAAGCCTAATTGTTCTTGTGTAAACAAACCAATTTCAGTTTCAGACCCTATTCACACCTAGAATATTAGGAGCGCATGTTTTTTGGCTTTTTTTTCCTATGACATGCATAGGGCAGCCCGTTGATTTCAATGGGTTGCACTATATGTGGTAAAGTAACTTATGAGACATTTTGGTGTGTTGCACATTTTTTACTATGCTCTTTCCTGCATTTGCCTCTCATTTTTTTCACATGTTAACCACTTTAGCACCAAAGGATTGACGTCCATTTTTTCCACAAACAGAGCTTTCTTTTGATGGTGTTTGATCACCTGTGCAGTTTTTATTTTTTGCGCTATAAACAAAAAAAAGCAACAATTTTGAAAAAGTAACAATATTTTTCACATTTTTTTATATGAAATTCTCAAAAAAAAAAGTAAAAATCTAATTTTTTTAACATTTTAGGCCAATTTGTTTTCTGCTACATAATTTTGGTAAAAGAAATCGCAATAAGCATATTTTGATTGGTTTGCACAAAAGTTATTGCGTTTACTAACTACGGGAAAGATTTGTGTAATTTTTATTGTTTTTTTTTTTTTTACTAGTAATGGCGGCGATCTGCGATTTTTTTTGCAGGGCTTCGACATTGCTGCGCGCAGATCGGACCCTTAACTGACATTTTTGACACTTTTGGGGGTACCAGTGACATTACTACAGTAATCAGTGCTAAAAATAGCCTCTGTGATCACTTCAGTGAGAATGACAGACGGCTGTGTTTACATCTGCCGTCTGTCCTTCTCTCTCTCTGCTGCGGGAGATCGCGAGTGGCCGGCGGCCATCGGAGCCACCGGTCATACACGCTGGCTTTCCAGCTAACGAGTGGGGGCAGGAGTGGGGTAGGTAAAAAATGATCACTAGTTGGGTGTTTAGTGAGAAAAATAATCACTGATTGAATTGGTAAAACTTCAATCAACAGAGGTGGGTGGGAGCGTACTCCTGAAGGAGACCAGATGCAGGGTGTGTGCTAATCAGGTCAGCTGGTGAAGTCCTTCCTGTGTCTTAACAGTATTCACACCCTAAGGTCCATCCAGGAAGTAATGAAGAGGTTTTTTTAATACAACAAGCTGGACACTGAGGTAAAGGCTGTATAGGATATATATATATATATATATATATATATATATATATATATATATATATATATATATATATATACTGTATATACACATATATCAATTTTATTTTTGCAAAAAATACTGGTACATAAGGGAGTTGGAATTAAAACAAAATAAGGTGAATATCTTAAAGGTTAATTTATAAACATTTGAATAGTTTCCTGTAAACCCCTGGCTGGGAATGATGTCTGGCACTAGCAGTCCCTTAGCCACATCTTTTTTCACACTTAAAGCAGAATTCCACCCTAAAAACTATCTTTGCATGTCTGCTAGCTTAGATGAACCTGAAAAAGAATTGGATAATTAATTGTTTTTAATTAAAATATACTTACCTTCCTTCCTCTTCCTCCCTCTGCAGCAACGGCCCACAACGTCACTTCCTCCTTGAATTGACTCCTGGGAGATGAGCGTTATCAAACCCAGGAGTCAATGCTCCCGCACTGGAGTCACTCGTCACTTCTGGTGCAGGCACGTCATTCCCTGCTGAACAGCTTCTGGGCATGCCCAGAAGCTGTTCAGGGATGGCGCACCTGCACTGGAAGTGACGAGCAGGGCATTCTGGGACTCCGACATCACCGAGAGGACATGAAGAGGACACGCTCCGGCTTCAGCTGCCCACACCTGAGATGGCAGCGCTGGACAAGACATTTTCAAGGTAAGTATTTCTTCTTACAGGTAAGTGAAACAGGGGACAGTTCAGAGGCTATCGTTGCTTAAATGCACTAGCCCTGACTGTCCCGGGGGTATTTTTTTCTTAAAAGTTTTTTTTAGCCCGGAACTTCGCTTTAAACCTAATTGTAGATGTCTCACCACAGTGAAAACAAACTACTCTCCTACATGGGCTGCCTCTGGCTCTGCCCCTACTTCATCTCCAAGTTCTGTTTGACCTTCAGTTGTGCTATTGTGGCATCCTTTTTCAAACAGCATAACTGCCACCAAGATCACCAAGTATTTGGCAGCTAGTGGATAAGGGCAAATACTAATTATATAGTATGTCTGAAATAAACTAATTTCATCTGAAAAATGCAGAACTGAATTTGATGTGTTAAAAATGGCTACATATGCCCATAGAGCCATAGCTTGAAGGTTGCAATCTGTCAGCTGGGGTTCCTACTCCGTAATGTAGCCATTATTATCAAATTCACAAATTCTCAGTTTATACTTATGGATCACTAAACAGAACTAGACTGCTATGTTGAGCCAAATATTTAAAGGTTAAGCTGGGACTCTGAGATCACAATGCACTAGACTCAAATTTTGTTGAAGGTTGTCATAAGTATTAACTCTCTGGATTATGTGTTAAGGAGAGTAAAGATAAAAAAATGTATAGGCATGTTGTCTTAAAAAGGACAGCAAAACATAGCCTGGAGAAAACAGCTTTCTCTCTAGGTAAATTGTGTTTTATTTTAGGTATTTAAAGCTCCAGTGTATTTATAGCACTTCATGTTCTGTGTATATAATAGAATTGCCGAAATCTAAATTGCAAATAGAGTACAAATCTGTAATCTGTTGCCAAGACAGCACTGGAATAATACTGTTTTGGATTGTCTTGTCTTGAAAAAATGTGGCATCACAAGCCAGATAATATTACTAACATGACTCTAAAATAATTGTGTAGTGAAAAGTAAAATGATGAAAATAAAACATAATAGGGGAGGAAAGAGCATGTTGTTACCTACGTCTGTGCGATTTGTAGATCTAACAAACAAGTTTACAAGATGCAATATGCCACACTTGTGTGTCCTGGAATGTATTCTAAATATGTCAATTGTTGTGGTCTCAGTCGTCTTTCTCACAATAAACTAATAGTACAGTAATACACTTATAAGTCATTGATGTTCTCATACCAAGTATTATCTAATGTGTCATGGCTTTCTTGCTTTGCCATGTATGAATTTGAGAAAACTCTCCATCTAACTGCACCTTCACACATTTACTTTTTGGCCTAGCATAGTGTAGAATGTAATCTGAAGGGGGTCTTTGGCTACAGCCTTAATAACACCATAGTCCCACAAGTGATGAACAATAGAAGAAACAATGAATTTGGACTTTTCCATTGCTACATAAATGCACAATGAAAAAAGCAACAACAGAAAATACTTTTTTATACTCATCAATTATTTATTATGTCGAGAGTGGTAATTATAAAATGATTAAATAGCTCAATCAGAGCACATTACTAAAAGTAAGTACAATCAATTTTGTCCTAAAATGTGTTACAATATGCATGCTTATGTCATAGCCATAATAAATAAATATACCCCAGAATGGTATACACATCAATTAACACAAGGTTTTACAATGTCTAGTAGTATGAGAACCTGCTTCCTCGGGACTCAACTGGCAGGATATACAGTAAAAGATAATGAATGCCTCCAGGTTTCATTACCTTCTATAGCCTGGCATTCGAGTGAGCCAGGTTTTGGCCTTCTACTTACTAGTACACTATCTCCATTGGCAACAGGCAGGCTGGGGAGCAAGTCATGAAAGGTTCCCTAATACTGATCTAGCATTTTTTACTCTGGCACCAGGGTGTATTTGTTTTTTGCTGCACTTTTCCCTTTGAAGAGGTTGATGAGTCCGCTGGATCACTATGCTTTTGAGATACACTCTGGGGACATCAAGCATAGCCTGTTACAGTTTTGCAGGTCCTCCAAAGGAAGCCTTTTCTTTTGTGATACATATTTTATCTTTACCCCTGGATATGGACATCATACTATGAGACATTGCATTACCTTGTGTTAATAATTTACATGTATGCCATGTGTTATGGCTAAGACATACACATGCTTATTGAAACACGATTTAGGGCAAACTTTTATATGCTTACTTTGAGTAATGTGCTCTGACTGAGCTGCTTAGTCATTTCATAATTGGCAATCTGGAAATAATAAATAATTTTCGAGTATAAAAAAAAATGTTTTTTTTTGTTGGTGTCATTCACTGCATATGCACTGTAAGTGTCCTTGTCCACCATGTTCTTTATAATAACAAAAAAAAAAAGAACTTGTTTAATCCTTATACAAAGTCCTCCTGCAATTAATTTCAGTTACAAAGAAGTCTTAGTCACTAAGGGATTAGGGAAGCAAATATGGGCTCTAGAAGAAACAATTGAGAGTGTCTGACCATGCATTTTGAGAACTGCTGTTTCTGGATCTAGCTAGTGTATAGGCAGGGTAATGGGTTGGCACAAGAGTCCAATATGCAAATTGTGGCCAGACATATTTCAACTGTAATTATGCATAGTAGGTATTTTTCTTTTGCACGTCTAAAGTTCAGTTTCTATTAGCTGGCTGGACTAGCTGCCAGTCACATATTGTAAAGAAGAGTCCTTAGCTGGCTGGAAGACTAATCCGTGAGTAATAGCATACTATGGCACACATGAACACTAGCCTTAATGTATTTCCGAAAAAAAATGTTACTTGCCAGGCATGATTTTTTCACTGTCGGAGTACTCTTCAGCACCATCTGTCACTCACATAAAATGCTGTTTGAACATCTCTGCTCCAGTGATTTGACAGTTCTAAACTTTAACTATGTAACTTGTACATTTAAAACTGTCACCATGGTATTGAATTATGTAATCAGAGTATAGGGTGTTTACAAGCTTTCACTCCTCTCATCATGTTCTTGGACAACCAGCATCTATCTTAACACATGACATGGTGATTGTATTAGGATGCCTAAGGTATGTACACATGTGGCTATAAATGTCAGGGTATGTCAGGGTATGTTTCAGACACTCGTTAGAACTGATAAGCTGTTTGGAAAATATTACGTTGGATATCAATAACTACTTTCAACTACCCAAAACTAATTCACTTTTTGGGTAGAGATTTTCAAATTTACTTTTTTAAATATACTGTTTATTTTGCTCCTAGTTGGATTAGCTGATATTTTCCCCCATTTTCTTTAAAGACTGTGTTCAAATTTCAAACTATTGTTTATACATTCACACATACTGTAGGTTGTGTACCAAAAGAGCAATTGTATTGTTAATATGAATAAACAAATTTAGATCATAGATTACTTACAGATGTTTGAAAGAACAAGAGAATCTGAATAGCGAAGGAGAGAACACACAGGTATGTACATCAATGACATTTTGTATATTGGGGATACTAACCACGTCAATACTAGGAAGTTCCCCCCCCCCCCCCTTCCAGCCAAGGCCATCAACTTTTAGTGCTGTAGCACTTTAAATGACAATTGAGCAGTCATGCAACACTGTACCCATATGACATTTTTATAATTTTTTCACACAAATAGAGGTTTCTTCTGGTGGCATGTATTCACCACTGTGTATTTTTTTTTTGCTAAACAAAGAAAGAAAGACCAAAAATGTTGAAAAACAAATGTTTTCTTAGTTTCTGTTAACAATTTTGCAAATAAGTATTTTTTCTTAATTATTTTCCCAATATAAAAAATGAAGAGGCTGCATTGATTTGCACTGATGGGCACTGTTAAGGCTGCACTGATGGGCACTGGTGAGGCTGCACTGATGGGTACTGGTGAGGCTGCACTGACAGGCACTGATGAAGGGGCTCTGAGATGAGGCTGCACTAATGAGGTGGTACTGATGGGCACTGATGGGTGACAATGATGGGCATTGATAAGCAGCAATGACGGGCACTGATAGGTGACTGAGATGGGCATTGATAAGCAGCAATTATGGGCACTGATAGGTGACACTGATGGTCACTGAAAAACTGCAATCATGGGCACTGATAGGCTGCACTGATTGGTACTGTTGAAGATGCACTGATTTCTTTATACCAATTGGCATGTACATTTTTAGCATTTTCTATATGCAATAAAATATCCTCAAGGATTTAATACTATACAAGCCTTCTTCTCTGTTTTCATCATTCCTGGGACCTTGAGACCCAAGGTCGACTTTGGATTACAGCACAGGGAGTTTCTTTCACACAAGTGCATTTTGACTTCTCCATGATATTTTTTTTTCATTTCTTTTCATTTCATTGTAATTCCCCAATTATTTTAGTTAGCACAGCATATTATTTGCTGAGTTCATTTATATATGTTGTTTCATACATTTCATGCTGCAACCTTTGGGGTATTGGAATTTTGACACTATCTAAATGAATTGAATTAAATTACTTTAGGTAGCACAGCATATTACTTACTGATTATCCTGATTATCAGTGCAAATGTTCCCTGTCACAGTTGTCGGTTACCGACTCTTCTTTCCTTGCACTGTGACATCATGTGGTGATAATCCATACCCCAAGGGGCATGGAGAAGCGTGTCCATGGACCCTTCCCAGAACAGCCCTCTTTCAGTTATGCCATGGTATTGAAGTGGTTAAACACCTTTATGTTCAACAATGATTTCAATTTGATATTTACTATACCGGTATACACTTTATGTTTACACTTCTTGAACACTTTATTTTTGAAAGCCCGCAGCAGACATCAAGATACTCTGTGCCAGAAGTGCTCATCTATTCCTATTGTTTGCAGCATACTATACAGTCAGTATTTCCATACATCATTTGCTGAAATTCCTCCAGTGAGGATGAATTTGAAAAACAATTATACTTTTTGTGAAACAGTCTCTTACGTTCAGATTACAACAACAAGGCCTATCAAAGAGCTCAGTATAATCCCAGGAATCCTCCTTCATTTATTGTTATACCAGCAGAGGAAGCAATCATCATTAGGATTATTTTGTGGTATTCTAGTCCTCAGGACCAGGTATAGTCAGTTATCCACAGATAATGGTGTTTGCTTTTCCCTGATACTACAATTAGAGAGTACATTTTGGATCACCCACAAACTGTGTATAAAAGATCAACATCTATTAGAAATAAGATTGTCAGAGGTCATTATAGAGGGGCATGAAGGGATGACCTTTGTAGAGAGAGAGGAACCTTTAGATGTGGTAATTATAGTCACTGCCCATGGATCAGAGTGGAAAAAAATGCATTTTTTGCTCACTAGCATGAATCTTAGACCCATACATTCAGTCCTATGTCAAACTATGGGTGTGACATATTAAATTAATTGTAAATGTGGGGCATTGTAGGCGGGGAAGACCAAACATGAATTTAGAATATGAATAAAACACTAGGGATTGTGATTGTTTTTCGTATTATGTGCTGTATGCTCTAAAGATTTACTGTTAATGTTACTTCAGTGATTGCATTCATTCAATGATTGATGTATGCTCTTCTGAAAAAACATTAATAAAGACAATTGAAATAAAAAAAAATAATATTTATTTAACACTGCATTTACCCTAATAGATATAGTAAAACCACCAGTTCTATTATTAGACATACAGGATTACATCACAGCTTTGATACATCTTGGATTAACTTCCTTCCATTAGATCATACCCACCATGGTCCTAGGGGAGGAGACTGGTGTCAGTTTTAGTAAGGGAAAGTCATTGGATATATGTAATAAGTATTATAACCAAACCGGGCTTGAATAAGGTGTTACGCTTAAAACTTTTTCTGTAATGTATACAGTATATATAGGTTTCTTAATGGGAAACATATAATGGACATACTCTGGTGAATTTTGAGGTTTTTCTGAGGTCATTTACATATAGTAAAACTATGTAAAGTTGTTTTCCAAAGTGGGAGTAAATATTGTACTCTTGCACTTTTTGTGTGTGTTTTTAATATTGAACATTGTGAGCCTAAAAATGGGATTTAAACTGAAATATTTTAACCACTTGCCGACCGGTCACGTTGACCGTACTGCTGCAAAGTGGCTTGTTCCCGTCCAGCGACGTAGACCTACTTCGCTGGTCTCCTCCCCTTGTGGGCGGTGCGCGCGCACCGCCGGAGACTCGCTCCCGCTGTATTCAGTCACAACAGGAGTCGAGCCAGGGGAGGAGTGGCGGCGATCACCGCTACTCTTCCCCGATCATCGGGGAATCGAGTGTGGAGATCTGCCCGCTTGTGTAAACAAAGCGGGCGGATCTCCTAAGTGACAGACAGGGTCAGATTGCAGGGTTCAGCATAGCTAAACCTGCGATCTGTCCCTGTGTCACTCAGTCAACTCCCCCCACACGTCAGTAAGCACCAGGCATACCTTAACCCCTCCCTCTCCAATAAAATTAACCCCTTCCCTGCCAGTGTCATTTTTACAGTAACAGTGCATATTTATAGCACTGATTACTGTAGTAATGTCGCTGGTACCCCCAAAAGTGTCAAAAATGTCAGTCAAGGGTCCGATCTGTCCGCCGCAATGTCGCAGTCCCGCAAAAAAAATCGCAGATCGCCGCCATTACTCGTTAAAAAAAAACACCAAAAATGGGTAAATCTTTCCCTTAGTTAGTAAACGCAATATCTTTTGCGCAAACCAATCAAAATACGCTTATTGTGATTTTTTTTACCAAACATAGGTAGCAGAAAACAAATTGGCCAAAAATTTTAAAAAATTTTGATTTTTACATTTTTTTGGGGGGAATTTCATATAAAAAAATTTGAAAAATATTGTTATTTTTTCAAAATTTACGCTCTTTTTTTGTTTATAGCACAAAAAGTAAAAATTGCACAGGTGATCAAATACCACCAAAAGAAAGCTCTGTTTGTGGGAAAAAAAGGACATAAATTTCGTTTGGGTACGGCATCGCATGACCGTGCAATTGTCGGTTAAATTCGCACAGTGCCGAATAGCAAAAAGTGGCCTGGACTTAAGACAGCAAAATCCTCCGGTGGTAAAGTGGTTAAGATATATGTTGTATATACTTACCAGTAGCACCTTTTTCTCTATTTTTTCCTTAGTCTATATTGAAACATTACAGTTGTGGTGCATTTCTGACAAAACGTTTTATATTAGTCAGTAATGCTTCCTAACTAAATCTGAACAGACCACAAATGTATTTATTTAGTCAGTAAACATCAAAATGTCAGGGTTTTTTTTTTCTCGGATTTCTTCTTTTGCATAAGAAACTGGGTGTAAAAATCCCATTAAAGCAAAACTGTTTTTTTTCCCTTCATACTAACCTCTTGTCACCTTATGACATCAGTGCCACTCTCTGCAGCATTATACATAAAGCCTAGGCTGATGTGGCAATACACCCAGGGGTAGTTCACAAAAAGCATGATTCAACCCAACAGTCAGCATCATTTAACATATAAAGTGGACCAGAAGTGTTGGCACAGTGGTTTCAGCAGGAGGCAGTGCTGGGGACATGGTAAGTATTGCAGGCAGGGCTGAATTTTTTATTTTTAAAATGACCAGGCTAATTAAAAAATGAATACTAATATTAGTTCAATTGTTCTAAACTACACCTTAACAGGTTTGTTACTTAACATAGTAACTTGAGAATAGTATTATCTCTAAACACATATAATGCTTCCTGGTAGATACATCACTTTAATTTATATGTTATCTAAAGCATATTGCTATGTACAATCATACAAAAGCATTTCTTTAGTGTGTGAATAAAAAGGCTAATGCTTGCTTTTTTTAAACCAGGCTTAACTCTCCATCACATGCACCTGGTAGAAGCTAACATACTAAGCAAACATACTAATATTGCGAGATTTATTGGAGAAAAAAAATATATATCAATGAACAAGTTTTATCTTGTTGTTAATGTTCACTTCTTTATCCTTACTTGGATTGTTGTCATTTTTCTTTAAATAGTTTAAATATATGTGAAGATTCCACTTGCAAGTTTTTCAGAATGCACAATGTCCATTTTGACACCAAGGATGCACTAAATTCCATAATGTGCAAACATTGGATGCACTATTCTATATTCTCAACTTACTGGGACACATACTGTATATACATTTGCATAATCTAGCAAAATAACTGTAAGCAGAAGATTATTTTAGTGGACACACTCATAATTTCTCAGACTCATGTTGAACATTACTTTGGATTTGTATAAAGACAATGTTTCCTCTCAAAGGGCTGTGGACATGAACTTTCTTAGCATAATGACATGATACACAATATACTGTATGCTTGAAAAACGACATAATAGATAATTGCATTTATAAAATGACAATGAATCTCCTGGGAAATGTATGGTTTTAGTAGCATTTAAAAAAGCTTTAAGTACATAATAGATATAGTTATACAGTAATCCCCCGCCCCATCGCGGTTCAGTTTTTGCGGTCCCGGTAATTCGCGTTTTTTTTTGTAATGTTATTTTACTATATAAATCATTAAAAATGAAATATTTTTGTGTTTTTCATAGCTCTTGCTATGTCTCTTAGTATATTTTATGTGTTTAAATGAGTTTCTATTGTTTTAAAAGTGTGTTTAAAGACCTTAAAATGCTTTTACACGTACAGTGACAGTAAAAAAAAACATGCCTACAATGCATTTTAATAGGGTTTTTCTATTTCGCAGAATTTCACTTTTCGCAGTTGGGTCCGGAACGTAACCCCCGCAATGGAGGGGGGTTTACTGTATATTAGTATTGGTGTTGTTAAATGATATCATGTTTTATACACTGTTGAACTGAAAGAGAGTGTCCAGTTTTTCATACTACAAATCAACATCCTTGTGCTAGAAGCCAGGAGAGCAGGAGATAAACTCCATTAAGTGAAACTTGATGAGTACATTTTATTCTCCAATGAAATTATATTTTCAATTTTCAAGGAATGCTGGAAAGTAAGATCACAGTGTTCAGAACAGAGTGTAAAATTCACCTCAAGTTTAAACAATGTAAAACAAACATACAGCACATATACACATAAAGCACACCACTACACAAAACGTAAGCCTTTTAACTAGGATCAAGTATTTTAGTTAATGGTATCTTAGTAGACTCCAGCTCCATTCTGCCTTGTACTCGGTTACTTAACATGTCTGGGACCTGCTGCTATTGCGTGGAGCGTTGTTGAATAGTAAACACAGGGGGGATCCCAGGGAAGGTGTGAAGGAGGCCTGAGGAGGCTTTCCTAAAGCTTAGTTTGAGCCAATATACCATTTACAGTACCTATGAATTCCTGAGGGGTGAAAGCCAGATCAGGAATACCATTCAACCGTCATTTCATCATCAAGGAAGTTCTATTTGGCATCTTTCTCCTCAAGACAAGGAATATCCTTTGTTTTTGAGACAAGGAGCGCTGAGGATCATATACCACCATCCTCCAGATATATTGTTTGGAGGTATGTTTTTCCCACCACAAACAGAACACCATGATTTTCTGGAATGGCAAGCTGAAATTCTTTGTTAAATTTCACCAGGATTCCCAGGGAATTGAAGGGTTTTCTCAACCATCCTCAAGCTTCCTGTTTGGCAGAACAGGGGATACCTTTTCTACCCTGGTATGCCCCTATATTTTGGCAGTTGTGTGAGATTTGGCCATACAAGAGAAACCTACAGGGAAGAGGCTAGCTGCAATAAGTGTGGACATATGAGGAACCTGGCAAAGAACTGTACCAATGTCATTCTGTGTGACATGTGTGGAAAGAAGGTGCACATATACAAGGAGTGCACTTTAAAGGTGAAGTTGAGATGTTTGGCGCAAGTGATAAAGTATATGCCTCGTGCTCAGGAACCAGAGCAGGGGAGGGATTTGGCAGTGATTAATGCTGAGAGTGTGGAAGGCACCCAGTAGATTGTGACCAAGGCACCTGGATATGAAGACAGCTGCAGTGCTGCCAGTATTTTTAGTAAAGATGGTCTAGAGTGATGGCCAAAGGGCATCTATGGGGAATGAGCAAGCTATGGTGGAAGTGATGGAGAAGTCCCCTAAAGCCCATCGCAGGTCAGCCTTTGAGCTTCAGCAAGGTTCTTCCACAACTCCGGTGGTGAACTCAAGACAGCTTCACTAACTGCTGGTTCTAGGCCTAAAACTAGATCAGGGCAGAAGGTGGCTACTAGGAAGGGAGAAACTGAATCAAAGCTAGTGGGGGGGGGGGAATAAACCAAAGCTCAATACATTTTTATATCAGCAGGCAAAAAGAAGGCAAGAGAAAAGAAACAATGATTTTATATTATTATTAAAAAGACATTTTTTTTTAAATCTGAAAGAAGTGGGTATGGCTGTTGAAAATTGTATTTTATGTTTAAAATATGAAATTAAGAAGGTGCTGGAAAAGAAAGGTAAGGACACAGTTTTTACCTCTCATATATAACATTTGAAGGAAGGTAAAAAATGCTCCAATTTATTTTTTGAGAAAGTTATGGACCGAAGAAATGCAATTGTTAAAGAAGAACTAAAGGCAATTTGTTTTTCCCCTGCAGTGGGGCTGTGCAGCGCCCTGGGTCCCCACTGTTTTTTATATGCACTCTGGAACCCCTCTTATTGATTTTACAAAGCAACAAGGCGACTCCAAGTGTTCCCTTTCCTTGGTGGATGCGGGAACCAGATAAAAGTGTTACACGGATGATGTCAGTTTTGTATGTACCACACTTTATTCTGTGAGAAGAGTGCTGTTTTATTTACATGATTCTGTGAGGCCTCTAGTTTTCAACGAAACATTAAAAAATGTTTTTAAATTGATGTCTGGGATGTCACTCAGACCCTTGAAAACAAGGTTCAGAATGAGGGCAATGAGATTTCAGATATTGTTTTTAATTAAGAAAATGATGGGATTTTTAATTGGGATTTGGCAATCAATAGGGTTGAAAAAAAGATATGTGGAACTTACATGACTTGACTATGGAAGGAAATATTTTATTATTTAAAATGGTTTTATTGCCTATCATGTTATATGTAGCCATGCTCTTTCTTACTTCAGATCTTTATATTAGGAAATGCATACATTTGTGTTTTAGATTTTTATAGAACTTCTAATTGGAGAAACTAAAAAAATATTTGTATACAAGTGTAAGAAGAATAGAGGGAATAATGCACTGAATTTGATTTTATACTTTTACAATACATATTTTTGGTGGTGCTCTAATATTTAAATCGGATGGCATTTTTAGCTGCTTTTTAAAACATGCTGGAGGCATGGTTTTTAGACAATGGGCCAAAATCTCCAGAAATGTTCCTGTGTTTTTATCTCCCCCCAAGCAATGTGGTTTTAGAAAAGACAAAACAGATTTTTAGTCTAAAACATGTTGACCCAGAGCTGCTGGGCAACCAGAATAAATTAATGGCAGTTCTTAGAAGGGTGGAAGATGTGTTTACAAGTATCCAAGTTCTCACAGGCAAGGTCTTAGACAGTCTGAAGGAATGTGTATGGGAAGTCTCTTGCTAATGTACACAAAGCTCTCACCTGGGCTGTAGTCCACCAGTGCCTCCCAACAAGAGAGATTCGTAGAGACCTAGTGGCAACAAGCCAAATGTCCTCGAGATTTGTGAACCAATGATGAGATTGTTTTACATCTTTTTTGGAACTGTAGATTTGCACAGAAGGTTCAGGGGAGGGCAGGGAACAAAAAGGAGGGTGCAAACGCCTAGTGCATTACCTTCAACACCAATAACATTTATTAAAAACTATCAAAAACATACTCCTTTCCTCAGTCCAGTTCCCGTTTGTTCCTTGAAGTGTGTTTTGGAGTTTCACTGCCAAGGAGTGCAGCATTGCCATAGACAAACCTAACCATTAGAGTGAACGCTAAGTGGGTCTGTGGCCTTGGGGGTTCTAATTATAAATATGTATTTTATGGTCTTTTTAATTGTCCCACACCAGGGCAGCAAATTGTTTGCTGGCTAATTATTAAAGTGATTGCAAAGTCTCTTTTTTTTCTATTAAAATAACAAACATATTATACTTACCTGCTCTGTGTAGTGGTTTGCACAGGGAAGCCTGGATCCTCCTATTCTTGGGTTGAGTGCCCCCACAGCAAGCAGCCTGCTATGAGGGCAACCAAGCTGAGCTGCAGCTCCATGTATCCATTCAGACACGGAGCTGCAATTCAGCCCCTCACCCTCTCTCTCCTGATTGGCTAACTGAGTTTGACAGATGCCGGAGCCAATGGCGCCATTACTGTGTCTAAGCCAATCAGGAGGCAGTGTTCCAGACAGCTGAGGCACTTGTGGATATCACTGGATAGGGAGGGGGCTCGGTTAAGTGTTAGGGGGGCTGAGGGGAGCTGCTGCACACAAAATACTTTTTATCTTAATGCATAGAATGCATTAAAAAAACCTTCTGACTTTACAATCACTTTAACTATTATAAACATGCCATTTTGAAAGTAAGAAATATTTTTTTATTTAAATAGAATTTTAGGATTTTATTATGAGTCAGATGTATGTAATTTTTAAATAGGCAAAAAGTTTTATGATCTGTCAGAAGCAAAAAGTGTTTGGTGTCCTAATGTGTAGAAAATGTTGATGAAGAATTGTATCTTTTATGCAAAATATGAGATCTTACTTGTCAGTTTATTGTTGTATCCTTTTATGAATTAATGTTTATTGTATATATTTATTATCACTTTTGTATGTAAATTATCTTTGGTTCAAAGAAGCTTTGTTGAAGCGTCGTTACACATAAAATTAGGTGTTTCAGTACAAATTTCAATCTGTTATGAGCATTTTTTTTTTTTTGCATGCACACACATACATTGGCTCAGACACGTGAATTGCATGAACATTAACAGACCAATGACTGTTGAATGGTGAAACCATATGCCAGTCACTGGGAAGTTGTGTCATGGATGATGAAAGTTCTGTTCGCATTTTCCATAAATTATGCAACTGTTTAAACACTGTAGGAATAAAAAAAACTCTCTCCACACTGCATCAGCAGTTAGATGTTTGTATATGCCCTATAAGAACCCCCCCAAATCATTAAAATGTATGCCTACTTATTCCAGCAAGGGGAGCTAGACAGTGGAAACAACAGCTTTCTTTGTGTGTCCAAAGAATTCCTTGTCTAACCAAGATGTATAATTCATCTGCCTGGGTTCTCCTTCCACTTTGAAATACAGAAGTCTCATCTGAAGCTTTCCAAATAGTCCTTTTCAAGGATAACACTATTTCATCCTATGAATTTGAATTAAAACAAGTCCTTTAAATATTTACTACATGGAAGTAATTTTGTTGTCTAATTGTAGATATAATCTGAAAAACGTGCATTGGAAAATGGATTTTATATATTTTATACGTTCTAATGGAAATATAAAATGCATTTTAATGATACATAATTCTTTTTCTTTAATTCCTTTAATTCCTGGAAAGCACCCATGATAGCTTAATAGTGTAACTACATCTTGCTTATTAAAGTCAATTAAGCAATCTTAAAAGCTGCAATGTCAGTGCAGCTTTTAATCCATTGTGTTTCCTACAACCTCAAATTCAAATTCAGACTTTGCTGAAATCTTTGTCAGATTCATTAAAAGGATTCTGTCACTTTGCCCTTTCAGCTACTACATTTAAGGATTGATTAGCTGCGATATATTACGTTTTTGTTTTTGGTTTTAGATTTATTTTAAACATACCTTCTGCACAATACCCAGCACCCAAAATGGGCACAGTGAAAAAGACTCCTTAACCACTTTAAGACCAGTCCTATTTTTGACACTTGGTGTTTACAAGCTAAAATCATTTTTTTTGCTAGAAAACTACTTAGAACCCCCAAACATGATATATTTGTTTTTTAGCATAGACCGTAGAGAATAAAATGGAGATCATTGCAATATTTTTATCACACAGTATTTGCGTAGCGGTCTTCCAAATGCAATTTTTAGGGGAAAAATTCACTTTTTTGAATTAAAAAATAAGAAAACAGTAAAGTTAGCCCAATTTTCTATAATGGGAAAGATAATGTTAAACAGAGTAAATAGATACCCAACATGTCATGCTTCAAAATTGCACACGCTCGCGGAATGGCGACAAACTTTGGTACTTAAAAATCCCCATAGGCGACACTTTAAAAATTTCTACAGGTTACCAGCTTAGAGTTACAGAGGAGGTCTAGAGTTCAAATTATTGCTTTCGCTCTAACAATCGCAACCATACCTCACATGTATGGTTTCAACACCATTTACATATGTGGGCGGGACTTCCATATGCGTTCTCTTCTGTGCTTTAATTCTTTTTTCCTATTTATTTTATTATTTATTTTCTATTTTTACACAGTTTAAAAAAAAATGAATAGTTTTTATTCCTATTACAAGGAATGTCAACTGTAAACATCCCTTGTAATAGAAATAGGCATGACAGGACCTCTTTGTTGTGAGATCTGTGGTCAAAAAGACCTCAGACCTCACAACTACATTAAAAAAGAAAAAAAAAAGTTGAAAAAAAAATCGGCCCTTTATACCGGTTGCTAGGCAACAACGTTTGACATCGCTACGGTGAGGGCTTTTTTGAGGTCAGTGGCTGGTGAGGCACTGGCTAGTATCAGAGCCAGATACACACAGGTTACATATTCACAAGTTAAATATTCGATTCTCATTATGTAGATGATTGCAATTCTAGTTATACTCATTTAACAAAAATATTTCAAACGCTGTCCCTTTAAGATGTTTTATAGTCACCCTTTTTGTTGATGCAGGAAACAATATTACTAGCAAAGATGACAATAAAGATTGTAGAAAAATAAAAAATGTCTCTTTATTTTCTGAAGTCAGAAATATAACAGTAATATTCAGTAATAAACAAGTAAACAATAAAGGGTTCAGGGTTATTTACTAAAATGTGAAATGCAGGAGAATTTAAAAAAAATGGTAAAATAGTGAAACAGTCCAACTAAAAAAAATATATATAATGTTTGGGGGTTCTGAGTAATTTTCGAGCAAAAAAAGATGATTTTTACATGTCGGAGAGGAATGCCAGAATTGGCCTGGGTGGCAAGTGGTTAATTACCATAAGTGAGTAATACACATAAAATTATTATATATTGTTTTTAAGGTCATTTACTATATTTTCAAAAACTGTACTCAAGCAGGTGGCTTAACGGACAAATTACTGAGGTTTGAAGTTATGAATTCAAACCAGTTGTTTCACTGTACATAGATTAAAAAAATATATAACGTAATAACATAGAGCAAAATAATTAAAAAAGTACCCTTTCAGCAGCAGCAGATTCTCCCTCTTAACTGTGTGAGAAAAATATGGAATTATGGGTAAACCTTATACCCATAAACCCATGTTTTTTCCTTATAGTTAAGAGGGCTAGGCTGGAAGGGAGCATTTGTCTTTTAGACACATGCCCCCCTTTATGACACTGCAGTGAGAGGAGAGCCTCCACTGCAGCATTTTTATTGGACAGCTTGGACCAATGGTGCTTTACTATTAGTCCAAGGCTCCAAGCTGTCCCCTGACTGCACATCCCTGTTTGACTGTGCAATAGTGAAAGGCTGAGGTTACTCAAAGGTCCCTTATGGTATGGAACTAAGTCAAGTTATCTGGCATTACATGTACAACATGTCCATGTCCAACATGTCCATTCACTCTTATCCAATTCAGTGTATAACTTGAGTGATCAGAAAGTCAAAAGTTACCAGTTAAATGCAGAGGCATAACTAGAACCTTCAGGGCCCCTCCAAGAAACCATGAGGGCCCCCCTGGCCCCTTGGCCGAGGCCCTTTCCTTCAAGCCTGGAGCTCTTCCCACTGATCCTGGGGCCCTTTACTCTCATTGCGGGACAATTTCACAAGTTCTGCAGTGGGCTCCCTTCCTGCCATCTTGGGGCCTCCCCACGTTGGTGGAATGCCAGGGCCCGGTCGCAAGTGTGATCTTTGCGATCCTGGAAGTTCACCCACTGGTGTCAGTAGTTAATTTTTAGCAGCCAGCAGACGAGGGAAGGGAGCACAGTGGTTGGGGGGGGGGGCTGCACAGTAGGAGGGGGGGAACCAGGGGAGCACACAGGGGCCCAGAGACAGCAGAACACAAGTGAACTGGATAGGAGGAGTGGCGGGGGCAGCATACAGAGGAACCAATCTCCTCCATTTTCCTCTTGCAGCTACAGGGGGAAAAAGGAGGACAGTGATTTCTCTACATGCTGTCCCTGCCTCCCCTCCTATCCAGCTGTACAGTGGAGCTGCCGAGGCCCCCTGTAGCATGGGACCCGGTTGCAACTACAACCCCTGCAGCCCCTGTAGTTATGCCCCTGGATAAATGTATTACAACATGAGCTGAGTCACATGAGATTGCAGGCTGATAAAAGATGGTCCTGGGGGAAGTGAAAAAGAGTAGTAAAAGGGAAAATCAAGGCTTATTGTAAATATAAACATTTTATTATATTTTCTAACTGCTTAAAAAAGTCTTTATGAGGGAAAAACCTACCAAATGTGTCTAAAGGAGCTAACATTGTTATTAGGCTACTTTTCTATTAGGCGAACATCATAGGGACTGAAGATAATAACATCACAGCCCTCTTTGATTACAGAAGCAGGATCCCAGCAGGATCCCAGATGATTACAGTGATTAGTTGGCTATCACCTGGAGGAGGAAGCATGAACACTCTTCGAACGTTTCTCTGTGGAAAGGAGGAAGGCTGCTACTGCACACATTGAACTGGCAAAAGAAGTCCTTTCCAAAACTTGCCTATTTTTATTCAAGAATATATTTTATAATATATATAGAAAGAACTAGAAAATTTAAATGATTAAAAATGTGATAAAAATGTATTTCTTGTATCAAGAGTAAATTGGCACAAAGCCTTGTTTATTTCAAGTATATAGTGTTTGTGTAGAAGGAATACGTTTTAGAAGCTCTACAACATAAAAATGGATGTGGGCTAGCAAAGCACTCTGACATTCTGGCTTTTCAAGGGTAAATTGGCTTACCAGCTGTGTTCTACTGCTTAGGCATAGATCATGATTCTTCAAAAGGGGTTAAAAGTAAACAAAATGATAAGTAAAGCATAAATATATGCTGGAAATTGTGTAAATACTCTGATAAACATATTTTAATGCACACCACGCATGCAGCCCATTTGCATTGTTTTAATGCTCAGTTAGTTGACATTGCATTAAAATATCTTGTAGCCAAAAAATCTGAAATATGAAACTACATCCAAATTATTTAGGAATATAAGTAACACAGTACTGTTTTACTGGAAACACGTGAATACATTTTTACAACTCTACAAAAACAAAATAAAGAATTTGTATTTTGTAATACATGTTCGTAACAGTAAAATTTATGAAACACCGTTGTAAACCATAGAACCAGTGAAGGTGTTAGTTTTTTTTATTGTTGGTGCTTTCCTGATTTCTGGAGAAACTAGTACCATTGGCTTCCCTCATAACTGAAACATTTATTCAAATGTGTCTAAATCCAATCTGCCTTTCCATCGCTGAACATTTTAAAAGTCAGCCACCACACACAAAAGTTTTGGATACAGTGACTCTTTCCTAATCATCTTTCTTATGGTGAGTTCATATTTCTCAAGCATCAGATATGACTGCTCAGTGCTGGACCCTAAATTTTGGAGAAAATTAAAAAAAAAAAATGTCAGGGGCTAGACATTAGCCATTAGACATTAGCTAGACATTAGCCATTACTGTAGATGCTGGAGTAAGTAGAAATACGGGAGTCTCTTTGTGACAGAAGGGCATAATTGTAAATACACTATATATCAGTATATAAATTATAATCAAAAGTTTGAACATCTGTGATTCGTAGCACATGTTAAGTATATTGCTACTGTAAGTGCTCTAGAGACTTAACTACCACCCTTTTAGCTATGCTATTTTATGTAATCCTATCAACATTGTTAACAAAGCGCATCTTTTTTTTTATTTAAAATTTTTTGCAGCAAACAAGGAAAACGAAATGAATAACACAGACAACGAATAGACATTAGTATTTAGCATATAAGGGAGGGACTGGGCAGGAATGGGGGCACGGGGGGGGGGGGGGGTTGCAAGGTCAGAACTCAATGACCCTTGTACTAGGGAAGGTGACGGCAAGGTGATGGCCTTAGGTGGTTTACGGTAACTAAAGGTGATGTCATCCGTGGGCAAGTCCGAGTCCTTCACAATGGTGGCGAGAAAGCTAGACCATTTTCGGTAGAAGGACTTTCGGGAGGTGTCTGTAAAATCTGTGTTGAGACGGTCTATAGATAGAAGAGCAAGAAAGGACAGGCGCCACTCAGTAATGCAATCACGGTTTATTACACAAAAACATAGCACACTTACATGAGGATTTAGTATGGGCTTCTCCTGTTAGTTTCTCTACCCCGTGGCATGGCGCTCTCTTCCTCACAGCCGAACCAGCAGCCGGGAGATGACGCCGCCTCGATAGAGTAGGGACATTGGGACAGTGGCGCCTGTCCTTTCTTGTTCCATATGTGCCAGCGTGATTTCGGCTTCTGCCTGCTCACAGTGCTGCCCTCAGGAACCAACACTGGATTTTGCCACATTCGGATCAACATCCCTCCATTATATCTACAGTTCAGTGTGGATCCTATCTGTCGGCACAAGTGCCCAACACATCACTTGTCTATAGATAGAAGAGCGGTAAGCTCCGATTGTACTTGGGATATTGAAGGGGGAGTTGAAGAAATCCACTGGGCCAGGATTATCCTCCTCGCCACTAGAAGACACGTAAGGATACATAGGCCAAAGCGCATCTTAATAACTTACTGTATACTTCACAGCATCAGTATCACCACCATACATAACCGGCTAGGTTCAGCGGAAATATCAATTTTATTTCCTCTCAGATTCTTTAAATATTTGAAGAGAGTTTAGACCAGTGATAAATTAAAAAAAAAGAAAAACACACAGAGCTATAGCTTTATTCTTTCAACAGAAATATCTCCATATAGCAACTGAAGTGTCACATACAATGCAGTGTTTAAACCAGAAGGTAATATATTCATTGTCATAACACTCCATTGCACATTTTTGAACTCAGATGAAGTGGAAATTGGAAAATAAAAACTTTTTTTTTTTAAATGTTACCCTTTGATGCGACTTGTATACCTTGATAGAGCTGACATCGTTGGAGTAACGAGCATAATCCCTACAGAATCACCCTTTATGTGGCACAATGTTAAATGGATCATGTTTGAAACCTCATTCATCTCCCTTGCCTCTGCATTAAAGTGACCTAGTTAGGTTTTGTTCATTTACTACACTCTAGAATATATCAGCTTGTTCAAATATTGAAATAACCCAGCTAAAAAGGAACACAATGTCTGCCATGCAGGAATGGAATTCAGAACCTCACAGAATATGATTCTGCTCTGAAGCTTGATCTAAAATTAACTCCCTCAGGCAGTCTTTTCTCCTGGGATCCCAAACTGCATTTTGCAGATTATTCTTGCAAGAAATGCTTTGCACCTCTAAAAACGCAATAGACAACTGTGCTCAATTAGTTTTAATGATTTAGTGGTAAAATGTTAACACCTAACAAAGCAGTCTACAGGCACATTGCCCATCTCTCGTTGTGTCTATGAATGACATCTGAATACGATCCAGCAATTACTTACAAAATAGCAACTAAATATAGGTCAGGTTATTTACACACATTCGATTTTCACAGCTTGAGCATACAGAGAGGAAAAAAAAAAGATGTATTCACTTAAAGGAAGTTCTGCTCAGACTTAGAACACTTTAAGTAGAGTAGCACATAACATAGTCTGCCTCAAGGGACCTTAATACAAAGAACTCTTGATAACATGCGACAAATAGTTGGCTAATGCATGCTGCCAGGACTCCTAACCATGCTTTAGTGGGTAAAGGACACTATTCTTTCAGTGATGGCTTCATTAAATGTTTGTAAAAGTGTCTATAGCTTTGAAGATCAGTTCTTGCAACATTGTGGTTATTGATAGCAAGCCAATTCAACTTCAGTCACTGAATATCGGACTAAATGCCTCTATTGTTTAATCTTTTTTTTTTTCTGGTACTCAGATATTGTCATGCCTATCTTTAAATAATATTGTACCTTTTTCTTCTAAATGAAAGTTTATAATACAGTATGTATACATATACAATATATACGCATATCACACTGTGAAAGGAGGACATATCTGTAAACAAAGCTAAGAATTATATATATAATACTGTTCAATATGGTCTGCAAAACAGAGCAGTCATTTAAACCATCTTCATCTTTTGACATTTTTTGACTTCTGGGTCACCTAACCACATAGAATGCAACGCTCCTTACCCTATGTCGTACTGACACATACCATACCCTTATCTCGTCCTGCCACATGGTTCTTTTACTATAGTCATTGTTTCATTTCCAAAGATTGTTTTCTTGTTTTTGTTGAAACCTAAAATCTCCCTCCCCCTCTCCCCCTCTCCCCCTAAGCATATCTTACTCGAAGCATGTGATACAAAGGATCAACATGTTTTCAATACCTCCCCTGCCTCAGGGATTGATTAAAAAAACAGCTGTATGAGGTTGTATACCTATTCTTACTAACTGCATACTGTTTTCATTTTTGTAATGGAAATTTGACTTTTTTATAGTCTGTTGCTTAGATTTAAGAACCAGTATTTGACTTCCTGTGAACTTGTGTACACTTTGTTCTGTATGATTTTGCCAATGTGACTTGACATAGCTTGGTGTGCTGCTCAGGCTCTCTGGAGCTGGTGTAAATGCTTAGCTTCAGCCGCTGGGAGTGCTGGCACAGGAGGGAGCTGGTCCCAGCTCCTGCAATCACGGAAGGTTAAGAAAGGACTCCCTGTAGCCACATATCAATTCTGTCCCTAAGATAGGTATGTAAGTGGCAACCTCAGCCTGAACTCCAGCCAGGCCATGCCGCCAGCATGTTTCACTCTGCTGCAGAGTAAAACGCGTTGGGGACGTGGCCTGGCTGGAGTGCAGGCTGAGGTTGTCACTTACGCACTTATCTTAGGGATATGATTTTCCCAATGTTCGCATGTAAATATTTTCAAAGAAATGTTTTTTAAAAAATAAAATGAAAAAAACATCTAAAAAAACACACTGCCATTTACCCTGCATAGCTTGACCGTTAATGAATTGGATTGCATTTCTACATGACTCTTAAAGCAGAGTTCCGCCTCCCCCTCCAAAAATTAAAAGTCAGCAGCTACACATACTTTAGCTGCTAACTTTTAATATTAGGACACTTACCTGTCCTGGAGTCCAGCGATGTTTGCACCGCAGCCGATGATCTCATCAGCTGCCGGTGCTGCCGCTGCCATTGCCGGTAAGGGAACCTGGCAGTGAAGCCTTGTGGCTTCACGGGCGAGTCCCTACTGTGCATGTGTGAAGCCCGCTGCGCATTCCTACTGGCTTGGCGGCGGAGAAGGGAGGAGGGGGCGGAGCTTTTAAGGGACTGCGCCGTATCCAGGAAGTGGGGAAGGGTACCTGTCAAAAACAGGTACCCGTTCCCTCCTCCCCCCTGAAAGGAGCCAAATGTGGAACCGGAGGGGGGAGGAAATAAATGAGCAGAAGTTCCACTTTTGGGTGGAACTCCGCTTTAAGCTGGTTATACACAGTTAGATTCCTCCATTCATGCTATACAGTGCAGATGGACTAATCTCCTGCTATAGCTACTATATTCTGACAGCTGACACCAGCAATCTGATTGGATGCAGCCACTGTTCAGCCAATACTTTTCTGCCTGGCTCCTTTGACTTTCCCAAATAAAAGCCTAATGTAAGCTTTAATGTCCTTAATACAATTATAAAACAATAAGTAGTTGTTCAAGTTAGTCAGGGTTATTATCGGTTATCATTAACT
Organism: Pelophylax lessonae; assembly: GCF_965119305.1. Classification (NCBI taxonomy): domain Eukaryota; kingdom Metazoa; phylum Chordata; class Amphibia; order Anura; family Ranidae; genus Pelophylax; species Pelophylax lessonae. The sequence goes on along the minus strand of NC_138768.1, from coordinate 585,115,156 downwards.
GTAGTATGCTAAATTTGGCCTGGGATCCAGGCATCACTTACTTCTGGGTACAAAGTAGTTAACCAATCCTTTGGCACAGTGAAGATGGGAGAGAGCCTACAATCACAAAAGCTAATTCTTGTGCATGTTGCAATTGATTTATATAGTCACTTGAAAAAGAAATGACGTCCTGTCACTGCAGATACAGTGGCAGGGCACCCCTTTTGTTTTCCACTTCTTTGCATGATGACACTTTCAATCACACATCTCTAAAAGCATGAAAGATACATTTATTAGCCATCTATTGGATGTTAGAGCATAGCCCACTCGGATACACCCTCTGATTCAAAAGCATAAACTTAAATGAGAGCCAATCTCTAAATGGTTATATAATTCCTGGTATAACATACCCTAAAAGTGTTCTGCTAAAAAACAACATGTCATATACAATAGCCACCCATGAACCACTTTAACTCTGCCATTAGCCCACTGGCTATTTGTAGGGAGTTATGCTAGAAAAGCCAAGAAACTTTAAGTGGCGATAGCTTTAGAACTGTTCAAAAAACAGCTTTAACCATATCCCAAAAAAAAAAAAATAATTGATTTGCAGGCATCTTACCAAGTATACTCCTTCTGATTAGCAGAAGGGTCAGGATAATTGATGTCTTTCTTTTCCCACAAATAGAGCTTTCTTTTGGTGGTATTTGATCACCTCTGCAGTTTTTATTTTTTGCGATATAAAAAATATAAAAAAAATAACCACAATTTTGAAAAAAAAAATATATATATATCACTTTCTGCTATAAAACATACCCAATAAAAAAAAATTAAAATCTAATTTTTTCATCAATTTAGATCAATATGTATTCTGCTACATATTTTTGGTAAACAAAAATCCTCATAAGTGTATATTGATTGGTTTGCACAAAAGTTATAGTGTCTACAAACTATAGGATTCACTTATGGACTTTTTATTTTTAAAATTGTTTTAACAAGTAATGTCGGCGATCTGTGATTTTTAGTGGGACTGCGACATTGCTGTGGACAAATCTGACAATAAGTGACACTTTTTGGGGACCAGTGACACCAATACAGTGATCAGTGCTAAAAAAAGCACTGTTACTGTATAAATGACACTGGCAGGGAAGGGTTTAACACCAGAGGCGATCAAGGGGTTAAGTGTGCTCCTAGGGAGTGCTTTCTAACTGTGAGGGGGAGTGGATGCACTGGAGGAGAAGAGAGATCTGTGTTTCAGCTTAGCTTAGCTGAAACACAAAATCTCTCTTTTACTCCCTGACAGAACATTGGTCTGCCTTGTTTACATAGGCAGACCGCCAATCTGTCATTCTGCTGAACAATCGATGGGACCTAGCGCCTGGACCCGCTGATTGGCTCCTGCTGTGTCCAATCACAGCAGGAGCAGTGCTCTAGTGGCGCACGCATGCACCCCCTACATCACCTGCACAAAGTTACATACATGTACGTAATTTTGCGCAGCTGGGCCGCTCTGCCACAGTATATATGCAGTTGGCGGTCCAGAACTGGTTAATAAGGAAAACTTAATTTTGTTATTATCAATGCATTGCTAGCCTATATATCTTTAATCTTTCTGTAAGTGTAAATATGGACATTTTAACAAGCTGATTATTTTATTAGTAGAACAAAGCTCTGTTGCAGAGCTAGTTTTCACCCTTAATGAACTGATCATCTTCATAAAACACGAACCACTGTACCTTATTTAGCTAACCATTAGGTAAGCTTTAGTAGCATAAGCACAACTTATGAATTCATCTTATCATAGTTTTATGTATTTGGAAAATGTAATATGCTTTAAGCAGAATGTTATTTGCAAAAGCAATATTAACCCAATTAAATTGCATTGTTACATTGTTTACATCATTATACCATAAAAGCAATTTCTATCTGCATATAACTGTATTTGCCACATGTGAATATATAAATGAAACCTGCTTTTTTTGTATGTGAATGTATTTCCATGCACTACATAAAAATAATAATACACAGATAATAAGGTAAATTGGTGTCTTTGATTATGTTCCTGGATTCAATTTTATTTTAACCAGGAATTCATCATTCCCTTTCCCTTTCAAAGCCAAAGTCAAAGACCACCTGTAGTTTGCCAAGTTTACGTATGTTAATATACTTTGTTTATTCAGGGTAATTGACCCACGCTCCTTCACCAAAACTAATTTTCTTTTTATTACCCCATTGTCCCATTCAACCACAGAACTCTCCCCCTTGACCCCCAAGGTTTCACTTAAACCTGGCAGGGGAACTGAGTGTCAGGGGAACAAAAGAAAGTAAGCATATGCAGTGGAAAGATAGAGTGAACCTGTTTTTTGACCTGCATTGCCAAAGCACAGATTAACTTTAAAAAAAGCCCCAGAAAAATTAAAATGAAAAATAACCCCCACTGTTTGGGATGAATTTCAGGTTTATTTTAACCATGAGTTTCACCTAAACTCAAATTGTTTGCAGTTTGAAAAAAAAAATGATAGCCAATATTTAACAACTATCAACAATGCACTTCCTGGTATCTGAAATGTGTTCAGAGGGCTTAGTTTGGTCAATCATAGGGATTTTCGTATGTGCCACCCCCTCCCTATAAACTTCAAGGTTCTCAGCAGCCCTTTTTCAGTGTGTGTTGGAGCAGACATGGGGTAGATAGGCAAATATATGTTCAATTCTAGGTCCCTGATAATCACTTTAAGACCAGAAGGATTTGCCCCCTTAATGACCAGGCCCTATTTTGCGATTCAGCACTGCATTACTTGAACAGGCAATTGTGCGGTTGTGCGATGCTGTACCCAAATAAAATTGATGTTCTTTTTTTTCCCATAAATAGCGCTTTCTTTTGGTGGTATTTGATCACCTGTGCAATTTTTATTTTTTGTGCTATAAACAAAAAAAGCATGACAATATTTTTCACATTCTGCTATATGACATTCTCAAAAAAAAAAAAAAAAAATGTAAAAATCAATTTTTTTTTACATTTTAGGTAAATTTTTTTTTTTTTTCTGCTACATATTTTTGTTAAAAAAAAATTGCAATAAGCGTATTTTGATTGGTTTGCATAAAAGTTATCGCATCTACTAACTACGGGAAATATTTATGTAATTTTTATTTATTTATTCTTTTTTTAATAGTAATGGCGGCGATCTGTGATTTTTTGCGGAACTGCGACATTGCCGTGTACAGATCGGACACCTAACTGACATTTTTGACACTTTTGGGGGGACCAGTGACATTACTACAGTAATCAGTGCTAAAATTATGCACTGTTACTGTAATAACGACACTGGCAGGAAGGGGTTAACCCTGTGGGTGATCAAGGGGTTAAATATAAGCCTAGGGGAGTGATTCTAACTGTGGGGGAGCGTGGCTTCTGAAATGACCATAGAGACATGTATCCTATATAGAAGGATCACATGGGCTCTGTGGTCATTGCAGGGAGAAGAACGGTCGGCTGTGTTTACAACAGACGGCTGTCCTTCTCTCTCAGCAGGGAGCATTTGCAGGTGTCAGGCGGCAATCGGAGCGGGAGTGGCAGCAACTATCAACAATTCACTTCCTGGTCTCTGAACTGTGGTCAGATGGCTTAGATTAGTCAATCATGGGGGTTTTCTTATGTGCCACCCCTTCCCTATAAACTTCAAGGTTCCCAGCAGCCTTTTTTCAGTGTGTCGTGGAGCAGACATCGGTAGTTAGGCAAATATATGTTTAATTCTAGGTCCATGATAAGGACACATGGTCACAATCTGAGGATGGAGGAAAGGAGTATTATATTGAAACAAATTGCTGAGTGGGTTTATTTACAGTTACAGCAACAAAAATTTGGAACTCTCTTCCCCATGTAGTGATATCTGCTGGGAATATTGAAAAAATCTAAAAGCTTTCAAACTTTTTCCTCAATTAATACAACTTTCAAGGATATGTACACATTCAGCAAACAAACAGACACATACTGTACATACAATGACAGGCACACACACGCTCATACGAGTGGTGGACTGAATAGATTTGTGGCTTTTTCCAACCTTATTTACTATGTAACTGCTCTTTATTCACGAAACCATTTTTTGCAATAAGGCACTGCGTTGCTTTCACTGGCTATTGCACAGTCGTACAATGTTGTACCCAAATAAAATGAATATCTTTTCCCCCTCCCCACAAATAGAGCTTTCTTTTCGTGGTATTTGATCACCTCTGTGGTTTTTATTTTTTGTGCTATAAGCAAAAAATAACCACAATTTAAAAAAAAAAAACTATATTTTTTACTTTCTGCAATAAAACATACCCAAAAAAATATTTTAAAAAATCAATTTTTTTCATCAGCTTAGGCCAATATGTATTCTGCTACATATGTTTGGTAAAAAAAAAAAACCCCATAAGTGTATATTGATTGGTTTGCGCAAAAGTTATAGTGTCTACAAACTATGGGATACATTTATGGACTTTTTATTTATATTTTATTGTTTTTACTAGTAGTTTCATCACTAAGCTACCTAGCTCTCATGTGGTTATGCAATCAAACACAATATACTGCTTAATTGTGAAATAAACAAGAAGCTTATGTATGAAAAAAAAAAAAAAAAAAACACAAACTAGACTATCGAAACAGCATAATGAAGATGAAGGAAATACAGTATCTATTTTACCAAGGATAAAATTGCAATATAGCTTCTAAATTGTAAAAAAGTTAATTATACATAACATTAATGACAAGTTACTGTTATAGAACAGGGAGAGCATAAGCTTTTATGTGCATTTATCCTGATAGTAATGCAAGTTAAATGACCTCTGCCCTAGAAATGACATATGGAAACATATAAAACATAATAAAAAAGTTAATATCAAAATGAAATATTGGAGTTACAACAAAACCTTGCTTGTGACCTGCTGCTAATTAGGGGCACATTTACATTCATTGTCCTCTGTGCTCATTAGTATGTCCTTGCCATGCACCAGATAAAGGAACTGTCTGTTATGTACTTTGTAAATGGCCACTGAGTGGGCACAGCTGTTATGTAAGTGAAGAGAGGCAGCTGAAAATAGTCCCATTAGTAAATGAAGCTCACAGAGGTAGCCAGTACCAAGGCCACATTACTTCTTAGCTATTTAATTTAATAACTGTTAAATATTTCATGATATTCTATTAAATTCGATATGGTTTACAATTTAACAGTTTGTTATGTTTTTCTTGATATAAATATTTATATAAAGTTTAAGAAAATAAAAATAAAATTCTAATAATAATAAAAAATAATAAAAAAAACAATATTTACTGGATTTTTCTATTTTTGATTACACATATTTACAGATGTAGGGATGGCATTAAAAAAATAAAAAAAATAAATAAATCAAAACTTTGGCTTGTTCAGCATATTCAAAGTTATTCTGAGAAGTAAGTAATGTTTCAATTAAGCAATAGGCTTTTTATTTGCAGCAAACCTCTTCTTTAATATCCCTTTTCAGAAATAAAAGTGAATCTCTTGAATCTCAAACTCTAGAAAATTAGTTTGTTATACTACTTTGCTGCAGATTGTATTGTTACTGTTTTTAAATATTGCTATATATTCACACACACCTACAGTATTTTTGATGTTACAAGGAGGATTCAGATGGTTCCAACTCTAGAAATCTAGGTGTTGTGATTCCTATAAATTAAAGCTAGAGATGAGCTGACTTCTGAAAAGGTGGGTTAGCCATGATTTAATCAGACTCTCCAAAAAGTAAATAAAGTAAATAGAAATCTTACCCAGGCTCCAAAAAGTGTATAACAAAATTGTGCAAGCTTCTGGCTGCCCTGTCTAATGAGATGATGAAGCCAAAAAACAGCCAAGCCACTTCCTTTATAAATGTTACCAGGAATATTAAAGGTGGGACCTGGAGGTGCCAGCTGTCATGTTAAGTCCCAAAAGCCTTGGCTTTGGGGCCAAAAGCCTTTTAGATGTCTGGACCACTAGAAAATAACGCTAAAATATGGATCATGGCCATCCAAATCTGTAAAACTCAGTCCAAGCTTAACCATTTGGCCTCCGAAAGATTTACCCCCCTTCATGACCAGTTCATTTTTTTAGCTGACAATTGCAATGCTGTACCCAAATAAAATGGATGTCCTTATTTTCCCACAAATAGAGCTTGCTTTTGGGGGTATTTGATCACATCAGCATTTTTTTTTGTGCTATAAAAAATACCAACATTTTTGAAAAAAAAAAAAAAATATATATATATATATATATATATATATATTTAATTTCTGCTAGCTATAAAACCTATTCAATAAAAAGTAAAAAAAAATAAAATGTCTCCATAATGTAAGACAATATGTATTCTGCTACACCAAATAAGCATATATTGATTGGTTTGTACAAAAGTTATAGCGTCTACAAACTAAGGTATATTTTTAACTATTTTTTTTTTACTAGTTATGGCGGCAACCAACTACTTATAGAAGAACTAGGATGGATATTCTGACGCTAACTGACACTTTTGGCACTTTTTGGGGACCAATGACACTAATACATCTTTGTGATCTTTGCTAAAAAAATGTGCACTGTCACTGTACTAATGACACTAGCTGGGAAGGGGTTAACATAAGGGGCGATCAAAGGTTAAATGTGTGCCTAGCCTGTGTTTTACTATATTGTGTGAGGTGCTTTTACTAGGGGAAGTGTTGGAATTTTTTCCCTGCTTTGCAGGCACACAATCTCTAAATCTTCCCTCCTGTCAGAACTGTGATTTGCCTTTTTTACATAGGCAGATCGCAGTTCTGTCTCTCTGCCTGACTATCGGCGGGTGCCAGAGGACATCGGGTACCCTGTACCCACCAATCGGCTTCCCCTGTATGCTGTGCGCCCCCTACCAGGAAGTGTCGGATCATGTACAAATATGTGATATGACGCTCAGGTGCCCCCCCCCCCCCCCGTAGCAGGAAAACTGCTATAGGGTGGACCTAAAGTGGTTAAAGTAACTTTGAAATTCTGTATAAAATCTAATCAGATCTTGTAGTAACATTATTGATGTTATTTGTCTTTGAACTTCTGGTCTGTTTTTAAGGTTATTTTATTGCATTTCCCTGTTCAATGCCGTTTCTTAGGGATGCAAATGAGCGTTCAGGTGCAATGAAAGCAACATTGACCATAAACTAGTATTTCAAATGTTTATCAATATATAAGAAGAAGTGGTTTTGAAACTAATTGGTTTGAATATATTTCGGGCTAATTAACTAACAGTTTGATCGAACAGCTAAGCTGTTATTGATTCCTCCTATAACTGGTATAGATTCCTTCCACTTTTGTTATAATACCTTTCCTGTTTACAGCAATGTAAAGCTGTAACAAGTGAGCTGTATAAGTGCCACAGTTTATACAGTAACCTTGTACAGGAAATCTGTGTCTTAAAGCTATTTTACTATGAGAATATATTAGCCCATACTGTACATTTTTCATACTAGTACGGCTGTATGGGCACAATGAGAAATTTCAGTAAAAGTGATCTTGATTAATATAATAGAGGCCAAAGAGAGCAGATGAGTGACTGAAGATCTCTGCAGCCACCATAGGAGAGTTTTATACAACAATGAGTTCAAGAAGTGGGTACACATGAATACTCAGCAAGGTTTTCACAGCGGCAGGAATGCTAACCATTCTTTCTGACCGGTAGCGTTGCACTCAATGTAGTATGTTTTTAGCATGTTGAGGGTAAATAAGGTGGGTGCTTTTTGATGGAACACAAACTGAAAAACTTCTTACATTAATGTACGGTCTGCACACCCGTGCAAAGGGCCATCTTCAGCCACTCAGTATGCGTTGGTGTTCCATGTAAGTGCTTGCAGGCAGCCTGTTGAAATAATAACAGTTGACTGTAAGGACCTGTGCCAACCTCTAAGAACTTCCTGGATTGCACATTCATGCGGGTCCAATGCATGAATTAGGATGCAGACAGACAGTGTTCTGATCTGTGCGTCAGACCTGCATCTTGCTGACTGGATAGTGAATGAGAGGCAGTAGATATATGAGCTCATCTCTCAGTTCTCTGCATTATCGTAATTGTAAATTATTTTCATAGGAACAGGTATTTGCATGGGGAGAGGTATTTTTTTTAGGAGTACTAATGATGGTTGGCTGCCTCATTTGGAAGATCAACTCTACCAATATTAGCAGCATAGCTTATATGGTAAAATAATTAACTGTTTAGGTTGCGATTTGTGGTTTTAACAGCTTTATTTTCCTGCATCAACCTATGCTATTTCCACTGCTAATAAAAAGAATGAAGAAAACTTTCTATTACTTGCTTCTCCCAAGTTCACTTGTTTGCAAATCAGGTTAATGATGTGCAAATCCTGACAAAAATGTGCTGATATTTAAATATCCTGACAAATGAGGATGGGAAATTGATTTACTTTTAATATACTTTTAAAAGCTTGTATCATTGTAGTTCCTTAGATCCATCAGGGTCCTTTACACGTTCGCTGGGCAGGGGTCAATTTTTCCTTGGGCACAAGTGAACAGCGCCAAGCAAAGCTGGTCCAGTGTATTAAAAGAAAGACCCTTCCTCCTGGGTCATGCTGATGCACCCACCCAATGCTGGACTGTATGTTTGGAGGCCTGCATGCTAATTGCTTTCTTTTTACACAGATAACATCCCATATTCCACAAATTTGATGACTGATTTTGTAGTTATGAATAAACTAATTTCCTCTCTCACACTGGCAAGATTGCACACTATTCCAATAATATACAAAATGCAAACACATTATTTTAAAGCATGAATAATTTATATATACAGTATCGCACAAAAGTAAGCTCACCCCTCACATTTTTGAAAATATTTTATTATATATTTTCATGTGACAACACTGAAGAAATGACACTTAAGTGAAAATGTGCAAATTGGGCCCAATTAGCCATTTCCCTCCCTGGTGTCATGTGACTTGTTAGTGTTACAAGGTCTCAGGTGTGAACGGGGAGCAGGTGTAGTCAATTTGGTGTTATCACTCTCACTCTCTCATACTGGTCACTGAAAATTCAACATGGCACCTCGTGGCAAAGAACTCTCTGAGGATATGAAAAAAAATAATTTTTGCTGTACAAAAAATGGCCTAGGCTATAAGAAGATTGCCAAGACCCTGAAACTTAGCTGCAGCATGGTGCCCAAGACCATACAGCGGTTTAACAGGACAAGTTCCACTCAGAACAGGCCTCGCCATGGTCAACCAAAGAAGTTGAGTGCATGTGTTCAGCATCATATCAAGAGGTTGTCTTCAGGAAATAGACATATGAGTGCTGCCAGCATTGTGGTAGAAGTTGAAGGGGTAGGAGGTCAGCCTATCAGTGCTCAGACCATACGCCGCACACTGCATCAAATTGGTCTGCATGGCTGTCATCCCAGAAGGAAGCCTCTTCTAAAGATGATGCACAAAAAAGCCCACAAACAGTTTGCTGAAGACAAACAGACTAAGGACATGGATTACTGGAACCATGCCCTGTGATCTGATGCGACCAAGTTAAACTTATTTGGTTCAGATGATGTCAAGCGTGTTTGGCAGCAACCAGGTGAGGAGTAAAAAGACAAGTGTGTCTTGCCTACATTCAAGCATGGTGGTGGGAGTGTCATGGTCTGGGGCTGCATGAGTACTGCCAGCACTGGGGAGCTACAGTTTATTGAGGGAACCATTAATGACAACATGTACTGTGACATACTGAAGCAGAGCATGATCCCCTCTCTTCGGAGACTGGGCCGCAGGGCAGTATTACAACATGATAACGACCCCAAACACACACCCAAGATGATCACTGCCTTGCTGAAGAAGCTGAAGGTAAAGGTGAATGACTTGCCAAGCATGTTCTAGACCTAAACCCTATTGAGCATCTGTTGGGCATCCTCAAATGGAAGGTGGAGGAGCACAAGCTCTCTAATATCCACCAGCTCTGTCATGTAGTCATGCAGGAGTGGAAGAGGACTTCAGTGGCAACCTGCGAAGCTCTGGTGAACTCCATGCCAAAAAGAGTTAAGGCAGTGCTAGAAAAAAATGGTGGCCACACAAAATATTGACACCTTGCGCCCAATTTGGACATTTGCCCTTAGGGGTGTAATCACTTTTGTTGCCTGTGATTTTGACAAGAATGTCTGTGTGTTGAGTTATTTTGAGGGGACTGCAAATTCACACTGTTATACAAGCTGTACACTCACTGCTTTATATTGTAGCAAAGTGTAATTTCTTCAGTGTTGTCACATGAAAAGTTATAATAAGATATTCACAAAAATGTGAGGGGTGTACTCACTTTTTGAGATACTGTATATATATATATATATATATATATATATATATATATATATATATATATATATATATATTGCTTTAACAATATACACTAATACATACTGCTACAAACGTATAAAAGTATACATTCAGAAAGCTTTATGACTCATTTCTATTTTGAGAATGTGTATGCCTCTTACAATTTAGTTCTTTTGTGAGCAAAATGTCCTTGGGCACTGTAAATTACATTAGTTGTATTTCATAGTATCTTGTAACTGTTTGAAATGCAATAGGCCTTTTCACTTCTGGCATAACCAAAAGCATAATCAAGTTGTACCCCATGGGCAACAGTAATGAAAATGAACCATTGGAGGATCTCATTAATTATAGACTTACTATAAATCACTTTCCTTGTATCTTGTTATACTCCCTAGAGTTTATGGCATATCATAGGTTACAACTTGTGGAAAGAACCCAGGAAATGGCTAAATATAAAACAAAGCATGGAACTTTTGCTAAATCTGTTCATTATACTTAAAGCATGAATGATGTGAAAATGTGGTCTCTGGTTTAATAATATGTGGTACAGTACTGAAATGTTAAAATGCTAAAAAGCCCTCAAATTTTTGTAAATATTTTATTATATCTTTTCATGTGACGACACTAAAGAGATTACACTTTGCTACAGTGTAAAGTATTGAGTGTAGAGCTTGTATAACAGTGTAAATTTGCTGTCCTCTCAAAACACTCAACACACAGCTATTAGTGTCTAAACTGCTGGCATCAAAAGTGAGTACACTCCTAAGTCAAAATGTCCCAATTGGGCCCAATTATCCATTTTCCCTCCCTGGTGTCATGTGACTCGTTAGTGATACAAGGTCTCAGGTGTGAATGGGGAGCAGGTGTGTTAAATTTGGTGTTATCACTCTCTCTCTCATACTGGTAACTGGACGTTCAACATGGCACCTCATGGCAAAGAACTCTCTGAGGATCTGAAAAAAAGAATTATTACTCTACATAAAGATGGTGTAGGCTATAAGAAGATTGCCAAGACCCTGAAACTGAGCTGCAGCATGGTGGCCAAGACCGTACAGCGGTTTAACAGGACAGGTTCCACTCAGAACAGGCCTCGCCATAGTCGTCCAAAGAAGTTGAGTGCACGTGCTCAGAGTCATATCCAGAGGTTGTCTTTGGGAAATAAACTTATGACTGCTGCCAGCATTGCTGCAGTGGTTGAAGGGGTGGGGGGGGGGCCTGTCAGTGCTCAGACCATACGCCGCACACTGCATCAAATTGGTATGCACAACTGTTGTCCCAGAAGGAAGCCTCTTCTAAAGATGATGCACAAGAAAGCCTGCAAACAGTTTGCTGAATACAAGCACACTAAGGACATGGATTACTGGAACCATGTCCTGTGGTCTGATGAGCCAAAGATAAACTTATTTGGTTCAGATGGTATCAAGCGTGTGTGGTGGCAACCAGGTGAGGACTACAAAGACAAATTTGTCTTGGCTACAGTCAAACATGGTGGTGGGAGTGTCATGTCTGGGGCTGCATGAGTGCTGCCAGCACTGGGGAACTACAGTTCAATGAGGGAACCATGAATGCCAACATGTAATGTGACATACTGAAGCAGAGCATAATCCCCTCCTTTCAGAGGTTGCGCCACAGGGAGGTATTCCAACATGATAACGACCTCAAACACACCTCCAAGACAACCACTGACTTGCTAAAGAAGCCGAGGGTAAAGATAATGGACTGGCCAAGCATGTCTCCAGACCGAAACCCTGTTTTTTTTATTTTTTTTTATTTAATATTTTTTTTTATTGAAAAGGAAAAAAATATTTTCCAGCAAGAAAAACAAGGGAATAGAAGAAAGATGAAAAAAAAAATTGAAAAATTCAAAAGATTCCAAACAAAACATTAAATACAAAATATGGCCCTATTAGCATAACATGGTATAGTGTGTGAGTACATATCATTATTCAAATAATAGGTCATTTTGCCGTATTGGCATAACGTATTACAACATATTAACATATGTAATTGTTCAAATTACAAAACAAATAGCCATATCTAAGATATGTGACATATTTGGATCAAACTATCACACTAAACTTCTATATGATCATAACGAGAGAAAAAAAATTAGGGAAAGAGAGGGTAGGGAAAGGATAAGGAAGGGAGGAAAAGGGAAGGTATCATCCGGAGACCTCCGTGGACTTCTTAAGTCAAAGTATTTTGACTTTGACCTAAACCCTATTGAGCATCCTCAAACAGAAGGGGGAGGAGCGCAAGGTCTCTGGAAGAGGACTCCAGGGCCAACCTGTGAAGCTCTGGTGAACTCCATGCCCAAGAGGGTTAAGGTAGTGCTGGAAAATATTGGTGGCCACACAAAATATTGAAACTTTTGGCCCAATTTGGACATTTTTTACTTAGTGGTGTACTCACTTTTGTTTCCAGCGGTTTAGTCATTAATGGCTGTGTGTTGAGTTATTTTGACGGGGCAACAAATTTACACTGTTATACAAGCTGTATACTCATTACTTTACATTGTAGCAAAGTGTAATTTCTTCAGTGTTGTCACATGAAAAGATATAATAAAATATTTACAAAAATGTGATGGGTGTGCTCACTTTTGTGAGATACTGTATATATGTTTATTACAGGTATTTACATAGTGCCAAAAATGTACGCAGTGCTTTTCATATAAATTATACATTCACATAAGTCACTTCCATCAATGAGCTTACAATTTAAGGTCCCTAACTCACATACATACATATTACGGCTAATTTAGACAGGAGCCAATTAACCTACAAACATGTATTTGGAGTGAGGAAGGAAACCCATGCAGGCACAGGGAGAACATGCAAACTCAAGGCAGATAGTGCCGTGGTTGGGATTCAAAACGACGATCCTAGTGCTGCCAGGGGGAAGTGATAACCACTTAGAACTGGTGCTGCCCATATATATTATAGAAAACCATGTATGAGACTGGGACATCAAAGTACAGTCCAAGAGTATTGTTACTCAATAAGGTTAAGCTGTGTTTACTTAGTCAATACTTAGTTGAGTGTTAAAAAAACAGGATTTTTGTCTACCACATGAATGGGTGTTTAAAATGAATACAGTTTTTTCCCTAATTACTAACAGTCCTTTCACAAATGAACATTGACTTGACTGAAAGATGGCTGTAGATATATCAAAAATTGTTCAGTTCAGCAGGGACCGACTGAATTCGATACATGTGTGGCCACTGCCGTTTAACAGAATTCAATCTATCAATCAAAATCTGTTAAAAGAAACTGTTGGAGATATGCCACTTGATCAGCGGCTGCAGCCAGTGAGGGTTCCTGCAATTTCAGAATACAAAAATGAAATGGGGAGGATTTAGTTCAGTTTTTTTTTTTTCACCCCAACTGAGCCATGTATGGCCAGCAAAAGGAAACAGCCTATGCTCCTTTAGTAAATCAAACCTATTCCCTGACTAGCATGTTCTACCTGTGATTTTCACTCCTAGTGGTGACAATGCTATAAACACAGACTAAAAGTAATGAGTATGGAAAAAAATTATTAATGTGAATATAAACTTCACACTCAAGCAACCTTTTGTTTTGGGTTCCTAAGAGAAGCACATTTCCCTGTATAAGAATGAATTACATTTACTGCCGTGACATCATCCTCCTTATAAGGAAATAAATAACTATTCAATATGCAGTCAAACTTTGATGGAAAAATCTTGTACATACCTTTTGTTTAATAAGTTTGCTGAGAGCCAACAAAATGGTAGTATACAGCACACATAATTCTGTGAGTGGGATGCCGCTAATAACTTCAGCAGTCTTTAAAGTGGAATAAACACTTGAATGCATGGAAAGTGTTGTTAAATGTATTGCTAATTTAAATGAGACTATCAAACATGAAATTCTGTTTTAAGTTCTGCCAATGTAACAACAGAGCTTCCACTTAACGGCGTCTATTGTTCAGCTTCTGGAAGAATTAAATAGGATGTCTACCATTCAGGTTTATAATACAGCCCACAGTGAACAATTCTTTATTTCCTTTTCAAAAGAAAAGAAGAGGAAATGAATGTAAAAATAAAAGAGAAAATGTAGAAGCCTATATTGCTTGAACTGCTGTGTTTGTGTTCCAAAAAAGACATATTTGTTGTAGTGGTGGGTGCTGAATGTACTATTTCCTCAATGCACAGATTTTAAATACATTATATGCCATGAAAATGCAACCAACGCTGTAGCATTTATTTTTTAGAATGATATTTACATCACAGTATGCTAGCATAGTCAGTGTATGTCACTGTGACCTTCAGTGTACTAACAGAATTAAGGGGTAAAATGAATGCCTTTAAGCTGAACTTCTGGAAACTAGCCACATTTGCACATGAAATACAACAAAGTTCAGAAAGTTACACCGCCCTGCCAAACAGCACAGTCAGGCAGATGACACCACTTTTTCTGTTGCAGTTATAGACTGTAAAAGAAATACAATGGTGTTCTCTGCCCATCTCAAACTGGATGGCTGAACAGTAAAATAGGTCATCGTTCTGGTAGTTCTGTTTACTCTGTTCTCTCCTCCTATCATCATATTCCTTGTCAACACATTTAAATGCAGCTCAGCAAATTGGCTCCCAGTGAAGCCCCTCCTGTGCTTAGCTTGAGCAGAGCTGTATAGTGGATTGCAGGAGAGACCTATACCATGTAAAATGGTAAAAGAGGTCATCGTTCTGGTCACTCTGTTCTCTCCTGCTATCATAATATTACTTGTCAGCACATTTAAACATCCCAGCAAATTGGCTCCCAGTGAAGCCCCTCCTGTACTTAGCTTGAGCAGAGCTGTATAGGGGATTGTAGGAGAGACCTATACCATGTAAAATGGTAAAAGAGGTCATCGTTCTGGTCACTCTGTTCTCTCCTCCTATCATCATATTCCTTGTCAGAACATTTAAATGCAGCTCAGCAAATTGGCTCCCAGTGAAGCCCCTCCTGTACTTAGCCTGAGCAGAGCTGTATAGGGGATTGTAGGGGAGACCTATACCATGTAAAATGTAGATACCTACACAAATTGCATAATGAAGTAGATCTAATGACTTTTTAATGGGTACCTAACTGCATTCATTTATGTCTGTTTGGAGTTTAGCTATTAAAGGAATTGTATAATGGTTTTGATGTATTGTCTTTTTTTGTGGTCCAGACTAAAAAATTAATTTTTAGAAAATATTTATATAGTGATAAATATAAAATACAAATTATTCTATTGTCTCAACCAGCAATCAGTGGTTTTTGCCAGTTTTCACATGTTTTTCAGTTTATTCATATTAGCCGTGCTGAAACAAATGCCTTTTTACAGGGTTCTGTAGCTCAAACTCCAATTTACAGGTACGCATCCCTGGAGGAAACCCATGCAGGCACAGGGAGAACATGCAAACTCCAGGCAGGTAGTGTTGTGGTTGGGATTTGAACCAGTGACCCTCTTGCTGCTAGGTGAAGGTGCTAACCACTACACCACTATGCCGCCCTGTATGTGCTTAAGTCAATACAATACAATAAAATAACCCAAAACAATAAAGTATTTTCTCACCTACAGAATAGTACAGTGGGAAAAGTTATGGACAGATATGACATTCTTAATCAGACTTCATCTTTCTTTGGTTTGGGATACTCCCTTCAGCGAAGGACAATCCGTCATCTGTTGTAATATATCAGCTTACTTTCAACATTGCTTTTATTAATATTTGCCCTATTAGAAAGCTTGTGTTACATACACTAAATTACCAAAAGTATTGGGATGCTTGCCTTTACACACACATGAACTTTAATGGCATCCCAGTCTTAGGCCTTAGAGTTAAATATTGGGTTGGCCCACACTTTGCAGCTTTAACAGCTTCAACTATTCTAGGAAAGGCTGTCCACAAGGTTTAGGAGTGTATCTATGGGAATGTTTGACCATTCCTCCAGAAGTGCATTTGTGAGGTCAGGCACTGATGTTTGACAAGAAGGCCTGGCTCCCAGTCTGTGCTCTAATTCATCCCAAAGGTGTTTTATCTGGTTGAGGTCAGGACTCTGTGCAGGCCAGTCAAGTTCCTCCCCCCCAACCTCGCTCATCCATGTCTTTAAGGACCTTGCTTTGTGCACTGGTCCAAATAATTTAGTGCAGGGGGATTATGGTGTGGAGTTGTTTTTCAGGGGTTGGGCTTGACCCCTTAGTTCCAGTGAAGGGAACTCTTAAGGCGTACCAAAACATTTCGGACAACTTCATGCTCCCAACTTCGTGGGAACAGGTTGGGGATGGCACCCTCCTGTTCCAATATGGCTGCGCACCAGTACACAAAGCAAGGTCCATAAAGACATGGATGAGCGAGTTTGGGGTGGAGGAACTTGACTAACCTGCACAGAGTCCTGGCCTCAACCCAATAGAACACCTTTGGGATGAGTGCAGACTGTGACCCGGGCTTTCTCTCCAACATCAGTGCCTGACCTCACAAATGCGCTTCTGGAAGAATGGTCAAACATTCCCATAGACACACTCCTAAGCCTTGTCTATAGCTTTCCCAGAAGAGTTGAAGCTGTTATACTTGCAAAGGGTGGGCCAACTCAATATTGAACCCTACAGAATTAGCCCCCATTCACATCTGTGCTTCCGATTTTAGGGTGTTTTAAGGTGCTTTATGGTTTCTTTTTGTTTAAACATTCTTTATTTTATTTTATTTAAAAAAAAGAGTTTTACAGAAATGAAATAAGAAGCAATATTTCACATGTACACTAATATACAATTGTGCAAATAGGTATATTCCAGATCCTATTAACGCATTTCAAAAAATAGGAAGCAGCAGATGAGTGCACATGAAACTTAAAAAATGTATATACAACTACACTTCATCAGTAAAGAAATAATAACTCATCTAAGAGAGCTTCAATGTACTCGAGTATATTCCAAGAAAATGTTTCCCATTCTGATGATCCTGATTCTATTTAAAACTCATTGGGAGCGTAATTGTAGTTGTGTATAGAAAATATGTAAACAGCAATGAAGTAGAGAGAAAGGAAAAGGGATGGGGAAGGAATGGGAACAACTAATGATAGAAAAGGAGAGGAGAGCTTCTCCTTCACAAGGACATATAAAAAATTGTGGGGATGGGAAAAGACATAGAAGTACAGAAAAAGAAACCAGAGAACAACTTTAAGGCTCACTTCATACTACCTCCATGCAATTTTGATGATATTTTCAGTGTGATTATGTAACATTAATGTGACTTTGGATGTGGTTAGCATATTCTATGTAGCCAAATTGCACTGAAATTGCACCAAAGTAGCACAGGAGATTTTTCCAAAACTGCATTGATGTAAACAGGGAACATTGAAAATAATGTGATGTTTCCATGTCTTGCAATTCTGTGTGACTCAAGTCACATCAGAAATAACACCACTGTAAACCAGCACTAAATAAATCTGTGAAATTGCCCAAAGGTCGGTCCCATCCCAACCAAGTGCTCCGATGATTCTAGGCCCAAAAGTCAAAAGGTTCAAGTCAAGAGTTCAAAAGCTCAAGATGCTGAGAACTTTATCAGAATCAAAATCAAAAGGGGGACCCTGGGGGGGTGTCAGAGTATAAGGGGTGGGAAAGAGGGTAGTGAAAGAAGAGAAAAGATATTGAATGTGTGAATGACAAACTGCTAGCTCTAAATCAATCATATATTCATTGAATATAGTTAGTAGTTTTAGTCAAATAGTAATACCACATTATCTTTAATCACTTTTTATCTATCGGATGTTTAGAAGTGTGTCCATGCTTGCCACGTTCTATTTAAACTAGGTCAGTTTGTCCAGTTTAAGATGCATAATGGATTGAATGTCATAGATATAGTCCATATGTAGCACCCACTCTTCCACTTTCAGTGGTAAACATGGGTCATCTCCAAAATTTTGGTATCAAAGTGTGTGCAACATTAATAAAATGTCTTAGTAAGTGTTTAGGTGGTAAATTGGTAGACTCACTTACAAAATATAAAATGAAGGTCCCTGGGGAGTAGGAGAGATGCAAGTTCCCGATTTGTTGGATTCAAGTTTGGATCTGTTTCCAAAAGTATTGTGAAATTTAACAATACCAGAATATGTGGCTTAAAGTGTCAGGTTCTTTCTGACATCTCCAACAAATCATAGGTATATGGGGGTCTATTCTATGTAATCTCTTGGGGGTTTTATACCAGAAGGAAAGACTTTTTTAGCTGGCCTTCTGGGTACGGGCACCAAATGAACTTGTGTGAGCTAATTGACATGCTGGGGGACATTGATCATCAATCCGAGAGATTTTTAGTTCCTTTTACTTTTTTTGCTTGAAATAAAGTGTTGGAGCACCCACAGCTTCTTCTAGTGCAAAATAGAACCAGGAGATCGGATGGGTATGAGGACCTCTGCTCATACAAATTCTTTCAAACATCGTCTGGGGACAAGCATAGTTATGTTTGTGTTGAAAACAGGTCAGAAAGTGACAGATTTGGAAATATATTCACCAAGATAGATTGTTCAGCTTTGTCTTTGTTTTTTATATAAGAAGGAACCCTAGTGAAAAAATGCACCAGCAAGAGGAGGACATTGATTATTCAAGAATTGGGAGAATTCTGGAGTGTTGTCACGTGGGAAGTCTGTGTTTCAAATTAAGGAGGTAAGGGGAGTCCTCTGAGTGGAGAACATAGGGGATTTATTACAAGTGTAGAACATTTTTAAAGGAACACCTATCAAAGGATATTTAGCTAGAGTCTCACCTAGCTTCGTTTACATTGACTATGCCTTGGTGTTTCATGTTGAAACCAATCAATAATGCAGATGAGGGGAGATGCGTAGTAGTAATGTTTTAAATTTGGTAAAGCTAATCCCCTTTGCATTTAGTAAGACCCAAAAATCTTTTTGGGTGCAAGGTCTCTTCCTAGCCCATACAATATCCTTGTCCAGCTCTTTGAAGAAGAATTCTTATGGGAATAGCTTGGAACATGTATAAAAATCTTGACAGAATATTCATTTTAATAACTGCAGTGTGGCCTAACTACAATCAAGTCATGTTTTGGCACTTTTAGAGATCCTGTTTGATTTTAGACAGCAAAGGCTAGAAATTCAGGGGATAGAGTTCCAACATTGTTTGTGGCTGGTTTAACATCAGTTACGCAGGCACAGTCCACTATCAATATTAGAAAATACACTCTAAGAAATGCCATGGAACCATTGCTGAACTTAGAGCATATAAGCATAAAGTAGTAGAAAATAGGCTGCAGGAGATAAGTAGCACTGAGATGCAACAGAAAAAAAATCTTTTTTTTTTTTTTTTTATGATACACAGTGCCTTAGCAAACTAAATGTCATTCTATTAAAGGTTACATCTACTTTAAGAAAGAATTTTCAAATGCATTATTCCTTTTAAAACTGAACTATCTTACTGAACATAATAATTATACATGATTGATTTATACATCTCATAGCAGAAAAGGCTGACCTTAGATTTACCTACTAACTTCTTTTCTTAAGCAGCTGGCTGTAGGTCCCACACCATCCTCCCTGTTGCAGTATATAATTAAACATTCTCATTTTATAAAAAAAAAGGCTGTGGTGGTAACTTTCTTGAATACTAAATTGCCTTTGCTGAAGTGAATGAAGATGGAGAGGTTATTGTCACTTACCCTACTGATAATTTCATAGAAAAGGCTAGAGTTGGGTGGGTTACGACCATCAGACAAAAGGGTTAATTGCAAGCAAAGAATATTCACTTTTCAAAGTGAATGTTCACTTAGCATACTGAATAAATTGAAGCTGTGTTCACTTTCATCATTTATTCATGTGCCAGGAAAGATCCTGTTTTATTAAGTTTCTCTGCAAGTGAGAGGGTATTCAAAGTGAACACATCTTCACTTAATCACCGATCTACTTAATCACTAATGTCCAGTTGAAGTCTCACACCATTTTACATCTTTATAGTACAGTACTCACAGTTATTATGATTTGTGACTGATTTTCACTTGGAAATGTCTAAAAGGTTTCATCCCTCAGAGTGACGGTCTCTTTAAAGCCCACTCCAACCCATTTACACTCACTTTTCCCTTTCTCTTTTTCCTACCCACTCTGTTCCTCTGCAATTATAAACCTCTGTAAGATCCATGTTGGGTGAGTTGAAGCTTATTCAGGGTTGATGATGATGTGCCTCCAACAAATGACAGTGTTTAAGCCTTGTAATTGGCCACTTAGGTTCAAACACTGCATCATATTTTCAGATCACACGTGCACCTATACCTAGAAGTCTACATATTTTAATATCATTTTCAAAGCAACAATAAGGCAGAATAGAGCACAATAAAGTGAATATAAGTGAGCTAAGGGTGGCCCCATTCAGAGCAGAGAGTCTTTTTAAATTACTGTTTATGTTCAATGACATTTCTGTTTCCTTAAACCACACAGACGTTCTCTATGCTGGCCCAGCTCCTCTTGGGACATATGTTCTCATACGGTTTCTGCAGCAGAGAAATTGAGGGGGTGTGTCTGATGAGGTTTGTTCCTGAGTGCTGAGTACCAAGTGCCCTTTGGTGCCTACTCAAATGTACAGATGTATTTAGACACTCGGCACAACTATTGTAACATAAACTTAATACCTTATTGAGAAAAGTTCAGGTTTGTTCTGAAGGTTTTTTCGCCATCTGTATCCCGTTGGGAATAGTTCCCACAACTTCCTGCCTTCCTGTCCTATTGACATAACTGAGAGTGTGAGAACATGTTCCTGAAATAAAGAAAACACCCTCTTGGGCAGTTGTCACTTAACCAATATTTTCCCTTTATTCCTGTCCTGGTGACAATATAAATATTTGGTTTTTCCCTTTGAGTTAGTCCCAGTGAAAATGGTCAGCAGAAAAAAATTGATTGATTAAATCTCCCTAGTGGGTGACACAATAACGATGGCAATAACAATCTGAGAGAAATATCACCAGCACACCAAGATCAACAAAATGTGTTTGAAGCTTTATTCAGCGATCACATCTTTACAGTAAATCGCAAAGTTTTGAAGCCACACAGGACCCCTTCATCAAGCATGCAATAAATGCTTCAGCACCCACTTACATACACAGCCATCTCCACAGGAACATGTGTGTTGGCAATAAACGTCTGACATGGGCTCCAGCCCATCAATAAGGGACTTGGTATGACACATGTCTAACTATATCATCTTAGGCTATGTTCACACCTTTGCAGAATGATAACATGCATTGTGTTGGGGTGGTTAATTAATTTGTTAGAAGGGTTTTATTAAGTTTACACATTATAACAGAGATGATGAATAAGTTAACATAAATAAAGGAAAATGAAGCTTGGTGGACTGTGGTCGGTAGATGACCAGAGTTTACAATGAGGAGTGAAATGTTGCTGCATAGTCACATATAAATTTACTGGAGTAACAATACATTCTTTAGTAACAGGGATATAGATAAGACAAACATTGTCTAGGAGTGATCAGAACAATTGCCGCAAGGGAGAAAAAGATTGTGGTGCATAAGGAGGGGGGAGCTTCATATCTAATAAAAAGGAGCAAAAGAAAAGAGGGGGAAGAGGGGGAAAGAAAAGAGGGCAGTCTACAAGAGGGACCTGGTTGCCAATGAAACATTCGGTAAGGACAGTATAGTGTCAGTTACCATGGCAGGAGAACTAGTGTTGGGTATTTTATTCATTTGAATGGACTCCCTAGTTTATGAATAGGCACCATCAAAGCTGTATGTATGTGTGTATATATATATATATATATATATATATTATTTTTTAGAGTCAGTGCACCACAACACATACTGTAGTAGTGAGTTACCATACATTGTGATGCACTAAAATGCAAATACATTGTCAAGGTGCATCGGGGTGCCATTAAGTATGAGTGGCCCCAAAGCACCACAACATGCATGCTTTTGCACATTGTGGTGGCATGTGAATTCCTGTAGGTCAAAAGTATAAATGGAGCCTTAGGGTTTAGGAGACAGAAGAAAAAGCATTTTAGCTTTATGCAGAAAGCAATTAACAGATCATAACTCAGAATTTGCTGTATATTTTGAAAGATATAAAATATCATAATCCACTATTTTCTGTATATTTTAGGAGAACAGGATTATTTAGAAAATGTATTTATAGTACTTCTGAGGCAAGGCTGAGAAGCCATATCCCAAGCCAAAGAAAGACCCTAAGGAAGAGCACCATGTAGTAATTCTATTTACATAAACAACATTTTCCTGCTTTAAATTGTGTTTTTTTCATGCAACATAGTGTCATTTAGCCGCTACAGAAGAATGAAATATAGAAGCATACCTTTTCCCCAAAGCTGGACTATTAACATAAAAATGTATGACATTTATAAAAGTTAATATGCATAAAACCTAAAGCTGCTAGGCAAAAAAGACTGGCAAGCAAATGAAATCTTCAGGTATTCAAAATTCCAAAAGCAGCAAAATCCCTATCATTGTCTGGTAGAATGGCTCATTTTTCCTAAATAATAGAGGAAAAATATTTATGACTTTGTATCTCATTACTTTACAGGAACACTACAAATGATTGCCCATTAGTGCAAAAAGAAAACTTTTGATTTGCAGCCAAGCTTTTTCTTATCCCAAATATGTTTTAAAAAGTGTTCAGAGAAGCCTGTTAAGAGGATTTTATTATTGTTTTCAATATCCCAGAAACCATTATGTATATTTGTAATATATAAAAACAAACAGAATGCATGACATAAAATTCACAATAAGAAGAATAATGTGAGGCTTGCCATGCCCAATAATTCTGTGCATGAGTATAAAGATTCAGACAGAATGTTAACTACTTAAACTGTGAAACTCAAAGACATAAGAGTCAGTAACTTTCCCTAATTTATTCTACTCAAGAAATGATAATGGAATGGAGCATGTGGAGGACATAAAATCATATATGCAGGAATATATAGCACTACATCAATGAGGATATAAAATTAAATTACACATTTCTATATATTCTGCCTATATAAAAAAAAGCAGTTAAAAAGAATACTGTATATAAGAAAATAGGCCTACCTTAGATCCTTTTTGTGTACTAACAAAGAGGTGTTTATCTGCGACACCTCTTTTATGAATAATAGCTGTTTGTCATACCACTGTTTGCATTACTTGGTAGACAGAATAATGACCAGATGAATACAGTGATTGTCAAAGACAACATTGTATTTTATAGTCTTTTTGCAATACTGGGTTTCACCAGTGGTGGTGGTATTTGTAACACTTGAAACTGTAGCTTTTTGCTTCCTGTAAAACGTCAAAAGCACTAGAAGAGAGCTCTGTCTAAGCAATGATACAACTTAGGGAGTCCTGAACATATTTTAAATGTCCAGTACTCAAAATCCTCTGTTAGAACTTGTTATATAAGCTGGTTATATACTCTGTAATTTTACCAACCAAGAACACTGATTTAATATTGTAACATGCAAAAGGGTTGATTTAGTAAAGGATTACAGAATACTTGTGACGGGAGTCACTTTGGTTGGGAGGCCTGTGGAACCCAGCTTACCTTAGAGAGGTTAGGAAATCCCTCTCTCTGCCCCTTATGTGTAAGTCACCCTGTGTCTATTAGGGACACAGGGTGGCCAAGGAAATGATGGACTTAATGGACACAGAATATGGTTTGGATTACTCAAATGGGAAAGTAATAATTATCAACAATATATCTCAAGACTATGAAGATTTAATCCCACTTTACACTGTGAGACCTATAGACTGTTGTAGACCATTGCCATGAAGTCTGTAACTGACAGACAGACTGATACTGGGGTCTCTTGCTATTGTCTGTATAATAAGGTGTTCTGTTTTCATATTTAGGATAATGTGTACATTTGCATTTTGTTTTAGCCTTGTTGCCGGACAGTCTTGTCATACCAGCTTGTTTAAGTGCGCTGAGTTAATTAGCATGTGAATGATAACCTTGTCTAGATGGGATTAGCCATGAGTCAGCTGTACCTCATTATCTAACCCTTGTGTAATGTTTTGGGTAAATATTCGGGTCATTGTTCATGTAGTGACTGTCAAACTTTTCGAGTGTATAAAATTCTGATTCTTGTTCAATAAAGAAGTTGTTGTTTTCAGACAAATACAAGCTAAGTTCAGGCTAGTTTTGTATGGGGGGTGGCTGGAATATCCATCTATGTTCCAGACTGGAGGAAGCCGTATACTGACGGAAGCCCACAAACACATTGTGGGTCGGCGGTTGCGTTACAATACTAAATTAGCAAAATTTGATGTTCACTTTGTTCATTGAAAACATTTAAGTTGTACTCTATTTAAATATCCAGTCGTGCTCAAGGATTTAAAAAAAATAATTAAAAAAAGATGCTGTCTTTCACCTGATTGGATGGTTGAAGTGAACACAGCTGCATTTTATTCTTTATTAAATGAACTCTCTTGGGATCAGTTAAAGTTATTCTCCAGTAGCAGGAATTTTTTTTGCTATCAGGCTATAATTGTTCTCTATTCCATGAGAAATTAGCTGAGTGATGTCATAGTGGTATCAGGTGCTTAGTGATCACTACAGAAATGATCAGATCTGTCTCGTTGTGACCCTCTTTCATATTTTTGGCACCAAGCAGGATGAAAACAAGATAAGGTTATTTTGAAACACTTTCGTGCGCATGGCTGAATTTCTGCCCAGAATATCCTCTAGAAGTAAACTTGATCTATGTCTCTTACCCAAAAAACACAGAAATCACTGCATGCAATACCCTATATCTGCAGACTTTAGATAACCACCAACATTAGATGGAAAGTGAACAACATAAATGATCCAGTCACTGCCTTTCCCAGTGTGATAAATATGCACTCTAACATCTTAAAGTGGAACTAAACTCTCTCAATCAATATTAATTATTAATAAGCCTTATGCCGTCGGCTTAATAAATAGTTAGAAAAGTATATTATATTTACTTTTAATTTTAAACTTTTTTGTTGCATTTCTTTAATTGCTTTCTAGTTTCTGGCCTAAACCAGACTGATGTCATACATTAAGGGAGTCGTCATTAACATTTTTTTTCTTTCATCTGGAGGAGGGGAGAAAAACCTTTCTTAGATAAGCATACCCTCTTGCCTGTGTGCCTGAGCTAAGGGCAGATGGATTCAAGGAAGTAAATGTTACTTTATTTTATCTGCTGTTACTCAAGATGGCTGTGGCTAGAAATGCACACAATAAAGAATGGAGAAATGGGTGAGTGTGTGAGTTTGCTTTGAATATTAAAAATGAATTAAACAGCAATTTCAGTTTGTGGTGCTTAGATACAGTTAAATTCTGCTTTAACATATGGGTACATTTGGTAATTTGAGTTTCTTAGATCCTGGCATTGGTCTTATATCAGGTTGACTGAGGACTAAAGTGGAAAAGGACTATAACATATGTCAGGTTATAATTGCTGTCTGTGCCCAAACTAAGGAGATTCATCTTTTCTATTTTTAATGTTACCATCATCACCAAGATTGAAAGTAAAAGAAAATCTCAAATCTTGGGTTGTGAAAATAACAGGTGGGAATAGATGGAAAATCTTCCAATGGAGACACTAATTTTGTTGACTCTGGTGAAATCACTATTTTGAAGGGGAATACCTCTTACTTCCTTTTCTGGTGAAGGGACAGGAAGTGAAGAGAACTTTCTCCAATGGGACACAGATAGCTGGGATTATAACCCACCCCTAATCTATCCAAAATTAAAAAAATGTTTGCCTTTAGTTCTACTTTAAATAAAATATTGTATTCTAGTTGATACTCTTTCCAGCTTGGTGCTCTGGGTACTTGTACATTTTCTAAGACACAGACAACTCATTGGCCTCTGTTAAAGTCTCTGCTGTTTGCAAAGATCAAGTGATGACTGTGGACATCTTTCCTAATACTCCACAGCCAATATAACTGTGTTTTATAGAACTGACATATATAACAATATTTTGCTAACAATGTAGCAGTCTCAGGCATAATCTGGTAATCTGAGGTATATGTAAACCCAATTGTTATAATCTCAAATGAACTTGAACATGCCAATGTAATTTCAAAAGTAGTCTTCAACATTTTTACATTTAAAGGTTAAAAATAAAAACATTAAAAATAATGTCCAATTATGCTGCCATAAAAGTCCTTATTCAGACATGTCCCTTCCCTGAGTTCAAGTTGTGCTCCTGTATTGTCAACCTGTTACACACATTTCCAATAGAGATTACAAGTGGCCCTTTCCACAGACATTATGTAGGCTTTGCCCATGGCTGTAACGATTAGTAAACCCATCCTGAGAAATGCCATGCATCTAGTGAACTAGTGAAATTGGAAAACAACCATTTTATTTTAATAAAATTGTTTTTATTTTTTTTTTATTCTTAAATTTTTTACCAACATGAAAGCCATTTAGTTAGAGTCTACACCTAACTAAAAGCTAACTCCACATATATATCTATATCTATATCTATATCTATATCTATATATATATATATATTTTTTTTTTTTTTCAATTCAATACAGGAGGAATCAGAGGAATCAGAGGGCCCTGCTCATTAGAGATTACAATCTAGAAGGGAGGGGCAGGTGATACAAAAGGTAATAACTGTGGGGGATGAGCAGATGGAGAAAATGAAAGTACAGTTGTTAGGTGAAGGCAGGATAGGCTTCTATGAAGAGAAATGTTTTCAGGGTTCATGAATACTGTGTGTTTTCATAGCACGTATTTAGCTGTTTGCCTGGAGTTTAGTTTTAAGCCATCGTAAAATACTCATGACTAAATGTAATTCTTGAAACATTTTCTTAGCTTGATTGATCTATACCTTTTTAAAGTTAGCACATCCTTATGGCTGTTGATTGAAGCAGAGTAATTATTCTTATAAGAAGCCAGTCTAATCATAATCCTTGGTTCTATGCTAAATGTATTATATATTACTGAACAGTACATTCAGAAAATGCCAATGTTAAATAAAAATAGCTACTTGTGATGATGAATAGAGCAATAAACTGCTCTTTGCAAAAATTTTACAAAAGAACATTGTTAAAATGTTTCATATCAGATGCTGAAAAAACAAAATTGATTAATCCAGCAATAGCAGCGCTTAGCATTAAAAAGTTAGAGAATGTCCCCAGAGCCCAAAATTTTCCACCAAGTGATTAGCGAAAGTATAGCCACTGTGTTTTCTGGAGGTGGTCGGGGTGATCACATCTAATGTCCCAGTCACCACACCTCATGACAATCTCCTCTTCAGATAACAAACTCACCAGATTAAATAGGTTAAACGCCATGTAATAACACTTAGAAGATAACCCGATGTTCCATCCACAGTCAGTGAGTTGAAGCTGACAGCCCAAAGGAGAAGCTGGGACTGACGGCGACAAGCAACATGCACATTGCTTGTTGCTGTCAGTCTTAGCCTCTCCTCTGGGCTGTCAGCTTCAACTCACTGACTGTGGATGGAACTTCAGGTTATCATACTTGCCCTCAGGCCCGGACTGCGACAAAACATAGGCTCAGGCATTGTTAACCGGCCCTCACCCCACTCTCCATCCTGAAGGATCCCACAGGAGAGGGGCGGGGGAACCCATCAGAGGTGTGGAGGATGAGGAGGGCCAGGAAAGAGCATGGGGGGTCATAGAGCACAGGGAGGAACCTGGAGAACACTGGGTGGGACAAGAGCACAGGGGGGGTCTGAAGAGAATGGCGGTGGGGGATGGAAAGCACAGGGGGAAGCAAAAAACAGGGGGTGGGGTGGAGAGCACAGGGGGTGCAGAGAGCCCAGGGGGATAAAGAGAGCACTGGGAAGCCTGGAGAGCACTTTGGGGAGGGGGAGAGTACACGGGGAGGTGGAGAGCACTGGAGGGGCTGGAGAGCACAGGGGGAGGCAGAGAGCACTGGGGGTGAGGTTGAAAGCACAGGGGGCTGGAGAGCACAGAGGGGGTCTGGAGAGCACAGGGGGGGTCAGAGAGCACTGAGAGGATGCGTGAACATGGGGGGAGGCAGAGAGCGTGGGGGACTGAAGAGCACTGGGGAAGAGGCGGAGAGCATGGGTGAGGCGGAGAGCACAGGGGGAGAGCACAGGGGGAGGGGGAGAGCATGGGGGGAGGCTGAGAGTACTGGGGGGAGGTGGATAGCAGCTAGCACAGCGGCTGGAGAGCACTGGGGGGAGGAGAAAGGCATGGGGGAAGTGTAGGGCACGGTGGTTGGAGAGCACTGGGGGGTGTCAGAGAACACTGGGGGATGTCAGAGAGCACAAGGGGAGCTGGGGAGCACACGGGGGCTGAGAGCATGGGTGGCAGCAAAAAGAATCAGGATAGGAGGAGCGATGGTTGCATATAGAAGAATCATTCTCTCCATTTCCTCCTGCAGCCTCCTGAAAAGCCTCTGCGGTAGTCTTCTAGCTCCTCCCCATTCATGGTCATGCCCCAGCACTGACATGTGAGCTATACTGGCTGCCGTATGGCCATAGGTGGCTCCTCTAGCTCCTCCCCCTTCATGATCATGCCCCCGGCACTGACTGCTGAATGCTTCCTGTTTCCATCCCCTCAGCACTGATGGCTAAACTAAACAGGCAGCCGGGCGGTTGCAAAGAGGCCCGGGTGAGTGGCTCGGGCTTAAAGAACAGCCCAGCAGCCTTGGGCCCCCGCAAAGACTTGCGGCCCGGACCCACTGGGCAAGTGCCCAGTGTGCCTTATGGCCAGTCCGGTCTGCTTGCCCCAAAGATTAGTGGAAGTGCAGTTTCATTTTGTAAAGAATATCAAACATGTGCAAGGAAGATAAAAAAAAAAAACATTTTTTGCTTGCATATGATTAGATGATTAAAGTCAGCAAAGCTCATTCACTAAGATCTGAGGGAAATTCCCTCGCAGAATACAACTTCCTTTTGAAAAATGAACAGCATAATTGACTTTCATAAATCAACCCCCTTTGTTTGTTTGCACCAACGGTTATCCAAATAAAAAAGGAGTTCAGGTTAAAGGAGGAGGAAAACCTTACCTGAAGCCACTGGGGGATGGGAGGGGTGAAGACATACTTATGTCATAATGCAAGTGTGCATCCTTTAAATTTTGATAAACCAGTGTAAGAAACCAATGTTTCATTACTGGAGTTTGAAAACTCAATGGGAAATCATTTGATTGTAGTGCTTTATGGTGTCAGTAAACTTACCTATACAAGAGATTTTGATTGCACACCCACACATTTGTACAAGTACTGTAAATCAATGGATTGCAAATGAATGGGATTAGTAATCTTGATTTAATAAACAATGATGCACAAATGCATAATACCACATCACAGAGTGTCAAACAGAGTTTAGGTTAGCTGTAGTTGTTGTAACATTTATATGAGCTGGTTTGTTAAAATTACCCTAGTGACTGCATAGTATTCTAGGACATGAAAAGAATGAGGTTGATTTATGGGTAGTCATTTTATCTCATCTACCATGGGACGCCAATCCCACACATTGCTGAACGCAAAATAACAACAGAGTTTTGAGAAAAAAATGCCCAGTCAAATGTTCATCTTTGGGGAATAACATGTTCCTCTAAGACTTTAGGCATGTGGTAAAGCAGAGTCAAACACATTTTAAGTAAGGCAAAACTGTGGAGAAATCAGAGAGGCAAAGCTCAAACTTACTGTATTTTCTGCTAAATTTCCCCTAGTCCTCATCACCATAGCCCTTAGGAAAAGAATGTTGTTGTTGTTAACTGCACTGTTTAAATAAAGTTTGGTAATCTGAAAAATTTCTGTGCAATATTTCTTATATGGTTTTGTCCCTCTCCTTAACTTAAAGTGGATATAAACCTTATTTATGAAATTGGGCCTAAGCACATATACCTGTAGTGTTTTCTTATCTCTCTCCAAAGCCCTAAGTGCCATGTCTTTCTGCTGCTCTGTTCTTCTGTTATCAGCGTGATAATTTCTGACAAGTTCTCCGACAACCGAGACAAAATCAGTCTGAAATTTGTGTCATGGTGGGTGCTATAAATAGATTAGCAGGGAGCTGGTCTATTCACAGCAGAGCTCTGCACATTCCTTCCTTCCTTTGCCTATGTGGAGGGGTGTGTGTGCCTTTCCTTCAATCAGCTGTCACACAGTGTATTGCAAGACTCCACACTCAGCGCTGAAGATGAAGAAAAAATCTCTAACACAATGTGTACATTCTAAAGAATATATCAAACTGAATAAAGCAGATATATATGTAAACTTATGTGGGGAGATTTGTTTTATCTCTGTGTTTCATCTGAGGCTGTTCACTTCACTGGGTGTATGTGAGGGTTTATATCCACTTTAAAGTGACTTTGTCATTTTAAAAAGAAAACTGATAGCATGTACTTGGGGTTCCTTTACACAAGCCTTGTCTCTGAAGAGCTGTTGGTGGCAAATTGCTTTCAAAGGGTGTTATACAAATGGTGGGGAGGTGTTATGTTGCCCCCTCATTTCTTGTTTTAACTCCTTAAAAACTGCACCATTGTGCTGCAGCTGTAAACACAGAGTTGGGGGCAGTAGTGATGGGGTTAATTTTTGCAACAGGAAAAGGCCAACCAATTACACTCAGGATGCCAGTTAACTGTGACCAAAACTGAACCAGGTAGTGTAAGATGGCTTTATCTCTGCTGACCATCTGCAGGAGAGGTCCTACAGATGCGTTTTGCCCCCTAGTGGGCTCAGTCATTGAGGTTTCGATGATTTAGCCAATTAGGAGACAAAATCCATCTGAGAGACTTCTTCTTTGAGTGGAGAGCAGAACTGAAGCCATCTTACACTAACATGTTCAGCTTTGGTCACAGTGAGTCAGTGTCCTGACCTTGATCGGTTGCCATTTTTTTGTAGCACATTGAAGCCTGAAAAGCTGATTTATACAATCTGCTGCAATTCATTACATATCATGTCGGCTGATATCAGCAATAGAAGCATTAGAGCAATACTTTTTATGTTTGTCTACAGAGGGATCATTTTTGCCACACTGCAATGTAAAGCATTGTGCCCGAGACATGTTCACACCCCCATATGCTACTTTAGTAGCTTGAGGGGGAGCAGTTGGTGACATGTAAAAACATATGGTTAAGCCATGTTTTTACCCCCCCCCCCAACTGCAGGCATAAGCATAATCTTAGACCTGCCTATGTACACCTACAGCAATTTTCACTGCTCCATCTAGACCCAAATTTTATCCAAATGTTTCTGCCTCATGTGCATTCCTATTAGGCAGTGAGACTGCCCATCATAAGGATGGGTTATTTGTAAGTTGGTGGGAGGTAGTGACTATGCCAATACTTTCCAGACATGTTTGAATGTCTGTCAGAGCGTCTAGATATTCAGCTTAAGCTTAACATCAATGTGTTGAAGGCTGCAGCCCCTCAAGATGGCTGCACTTTATATTTGCAGCACCTTTACTTTTCTAAAATGACTGAGTCATTAAAGTTGATCTGAACTTGTAAAATGTGAAGATTTGCAATCTACCTCTACCTAAGCAATACCCTGAAAAAAATGACTTTTTGCCTTGAACTGCACTCCCTGAAACGTATCTGCCGAAAGTCACATAGCTGTGTATGTGCGCCGTGAGAATGAAGGCACTACTGCCTCTGACTGCTAGTCCTAGGAGATGTCACTATTGTATTGTTCTTCTTTTTGGAGAGGAATCTGTTCATGAGGATCTATAGTGCAAGAATCTCCCTGCTTTTGCTTCATTAATTCTGTGGAACTGTGCTTCCTACACCTCTCCTGTTGTTTTTAAATCTCCCTATAGTTATTTAGGAGTAGCACTGGTTTGAGGAAGTACTCCACACAGAGACACAGTACTAATCAAGTCAGGGTAATGCTTGCCATACATTATACAATTTTCCTTTAAATTTACCAAAACCATATGATATGGAATTAAACATAAACACTTTCAATGTGTATGTAATCAGGCAGGCACTTGCACTACGTAGACACCCGCTGACACCTGCTGCTATCCAATCCGATCATGTCCATGAAATCTGGATGGATGGAAACCCTATTTTCCATCCATCTGGAGGATAGGATTGGATAAGATCGGATGAAAATGGTCAGGCGGTCCATTCTCATCCGATCTCCCATAGAGGAGAGCAGGGATCTAACAGGTATGTCTCTGCAAAGTAAGCGGAGAGGCAGCTGTAATCCGCCTGCTTAGCGGGGATCGGTGGATCGATCCAGCCTGAGCAAAACAGAATCCGCCAGGCGCACTGCCTGTGTGAAAGGGGCCTAATGGTATCTTTTGCTTTTTTTTACATTAAAATATTTTGCTTTTGTTCAATATGAGTTCAAGGATGAGAAACAAAATAAAAAAAAGGTAGTCAAAACTAATAGTAGCAATAAACAAAACCGATGAGGACACATTTGTAGTCACAAGAGCAGTAAGAGATTTTTATATTTAGTTTAGACTGGAACAATTATAAACACCACTTTTTAAAATGATGCTTTTCAGAGAAGAAATAAAGCTGCATGTTTAAGGTGCTCATAGGATAAATCCTAGGTAAATGTGTTCACAAATACTAGCAATATATAATGTTAACATCACAGGGACATGGCATTTGTTTATGCTTTGTTGTGATATTTGCCAAGAGCTGACAGCACTTGCTGAATTGAAGCTGAGATAATTACCCAAGTCAGACAGAGAAAAATGTTTTGATAGAAATTGAAGAGAAAAGCTTATGAAATAACTCTTTTTATAATGAACTGAGCTATAGCACTAATAGCATGGGTCAAAATGACAACATTAGGGACTATGGGATTGGTTTACTAAAGGAGTAAAGGCTGTAATGTAAATGTTCACTTTAAATACCTAATCACATGTAAGAAAAAAACTTTCTTTTTCTTTTTAGCTTCACTTTATACACTAACATTTGTTTTGCTAAGTTAAAGCAATCTACTTCTTTAGTAAGACAGTTCCATTATAATATTTATCTTGAACTAAACATATTTATTTAGACATCATAGCCATGCTCTTGAGCACCTATGGGGTAAGACTAGGTCTCAGAAAGATTTCAACCAATATAAATCTGCCCTCCAAAAATACAAATACAATTCCTGTCTCCAGACTGCCAAGCAGACCTATTTTATCACTCTCATTAACAACTTATCATCCCACCCCCGGCAACTCTTCGCTACCTTTAATTCTCTACTTCGTTCTCCATTGCCTCCACCCACTAACTCACTCACTGCCCAGGAGATCACCAACCACTTCAAATAGAAGATTGATACAATTTGTGAGGAGATCACTGCTCTTCAGATACCTTCCATGCTTTACACTTCATGCCCACAGGTGCAATCACTACTTCCCTCATTCAACCCCACCACTATAGACAAGGTTGCTAAACTACTTACTAATGACCACTTAACCAACTGCCCTCTGGATCCTGTTCCCTCACAAATGCTACGTTCACCCTCTGGCTCTATTCTACACTCTCTAACCCACATCTTCAATCTCTCCCTCTCTTCTGGCTTCTTCCCCAACTCTCTAAAACATGCACTAGTCAGTCCCATACTTAAAAAGCCCTCACTGTACCCAACCAATGTTAACAACCTACGCCCTATTTCCTTGCTCCCCTTTTTTATCCAAACTCCTGTAACGTCTGGTCTACAACCGACTGTGTGACCACCTTGCCCAGAATAGCATTCTTGATCCCCTTCAGTCAGTATTTCGGCCTCAAAACTGCTCTCCTTAACCACTTGCCGACCGCCGCACGACTATCTACGTCGGCGGTCAGCCCCTCACAGGCAAAGTGACGTAGGGCTACGTCACTAGCTTGTGAGGGTCTAGGGAGCGAGCTCGCGCCGCCGGAGGTGCGCTCCCGCTCCCGCGTGGTCATGAACCCCCCCGCGCGTGTGACCAGCGGACCTGATGTCCGCCGGTCACTCTGCGATCGGCGGGGGAGAGGGAGAAAGTCAGGCGGCTTGTGTAAACAAGCTGCCTGTCATTCTCCCCTGTGTATGAAGGATGATCATACGGTTCTACTATGTAGAACCATTGATCACTCTTCATACATCTGAAGCCACAGCCAATCACAGTAGAAAGCATGCCCCTAGGGACACACATAGTCAAAAAAAGTTAACCCCTTCACTGCCAGTGTATTTTTACAGTAACAGTGCATATGTATAGCACTGATTACTGTAGAAATGTCACTGGTAACCCCAAAAGTGTCAAAAATGTCAGTCAAGGGTCCGAGCTGTCCGCCGCAATGTCGCAGTACCGCAAAAAAAATCGCAGATCGCCGCCATTACGCGTTAAAAAAAAAACAACAAAAATGACAAAAATCTTTCCCTTTGTTAGAAAACGCGATAACTTTTGCGTAAACCAATCAAAATACTCTTTTTGCGATTTTTTTTACCAAACATAGGTAGCATAAAAAAAATTGGCCGAAAATGTTAAAAAATTTTGATTTTTACATTTTTTTGGGGGGGAATTTCATATAAAAAAATGTGAAAAATATTGCTATTTTTGCAAAAATTTTTAAAGTAATCTAGTGAGCTAGCCAGAACCACCTCTGTTCCACATTTTCACAGCTCTTACAGTGAAGAAACCTTTCCGTATTTGGAGATGAAATCTCTTTTCCTCTAGACGTAAAGAATGTCCACTTGTCCACTTCGTTGACCTTAAAGTGAACATCTCAACACCAAGTTCACTATATGGACCCCTTATGTATTTATACATGTTGATCATATCCCCCCTTACTCTCCTCTTCTCAAGAGAGAGTAAATTCAGTTCCTCTAATCTTTTCTCATAGCCGAGCTCCTCCATGCCTCCAGAAGTGTCAGATTCATGGAGATTCATTGCATTCAGTAGTGCAATCTGCTTAATGTTATGTCACCAGTGTTGTGGGCCAGCAAAAGGAAGCCCTTAGCATGATGCAGGACCAGGAAATTGCCACTCCTAGAAGTGTTGGTTTCTAAAAGGTCTCAGAGAGCTGGTTTTATTCAAGGCAGCAATGGTGGCAAGAGAGTTAATTATTTATTATTTTCTTTGCAGGGCAACATTTTCCAGCATTTTAATCGTAATGACAAATTAACTTTAATGTATTTATAGCTAGGAGTCTTGCAATCAACAAAAATGTATTATTTCCTATTTAAGTTACTTTTTAATATACTGTATAATTAATACAACATGAACTCAGTTGAAAATTTTAAAAAAGGTAGGTTTGAAACAATATAATGGTTTTCCAATAAACATTTACTAAAATATTATTCCACAATATCACAAGCATTGCCAAGAATAGCATTATTTTCTATATTGACCTGTGTATGTACAGAGAAGAAACAATATTTCACAAATCCACCAAAATCAAACAAAACACATGAAAAGAAATGCGAACATTAACGTTTCTATACTACGTAGGTTGGTTTGGGGGCATGGAAAAATGAACCTGTTCTTGTAGAGCATAAAAGAATCATTCTGCAAATCTGTTTTGCTCTGTACAATAAGTGATTTGATGTTTGGCAATCAATCATAATCAACAGATATTGCGGAGCAAAGGAATAGACATGTCTGCAGTACTGCAGTGTGGAATGTTCTACAGCAAATGCTATGATAGCCAGTTTCCTAACAAATCATTCCAGAAAAGCTTAGATATTTTTGTTTGTGTAGCACATCTGTGAGCAGAGATAAAATAAATGCATTGTTCTGTCATGATCTGTTGTTTGATTTTGTTATCCTGCCTTGTTCTGAACAATGAAAAAAATTGTAATATTACAACTAGCAATGCAAACTCCAGTGTGGGTGGACTGAATTTACATTTAGATCTTTATGATTCTCAAGGTGTGGTAAAGCAGCATTACAATAATTGTAATATGAACTAACTAACCTATAGGGATATTTGGACTATGTTACCAAATACGCATGCAATAACATTTTGCAGCTTTGGTTGCTATATGGGACATTAACACGTGGTGACAGCACTAGGGCTATGCTTTAAATAAATCTAGTTGAATCACAGGAGAGATTCCTTAATTAGAATATAACTTTTTTTCAAACAGATACTAAGGGGTTTATTTACTAAGGGCAAATCCACTGTGAACTTGGAGGTGCAGTCACTGTAGATCTGAGGGGGACATGCAAGGAAAATAAAAAAAAAGCATTTTTGCTTGCACATGTTTGAATGCTAGAAATCAGCAGAGCTTCCCCTCATTTCAGATCATCCCCTTAGATTTACAGTGATTGCACTTCCAAGTGCACTTGTAGTGCACAGTGATTTGCCATTAGTAAATAAACCCCTAAGCATCCATGTGTTTAGTCTACAAAATAATCAAGAGGTATTTCTTGTTTGATGCCTTTCTATATTTTACAGAAGGGTCACCTCATATATATACCCTAATTGCTCTGGGACAGGAACCACAGACTTTACTGCAATATCTTAGCGTGTATATTTAACCAAATTTGTTTTTGAGAGGTTAATATGTCTTCATTTAATATATTTAAATGAACAGACAATGATCACTGATGCTTTGTTTACTGAATTAAAGGCTAAGCTAGCCTTTTCAGGCAGAATGTCCCTTTTCATTAAAAATAGAAGCCTCTTCTACTGTGCTTTTTGCCCAAGCCATCCCAAAGTGCTTATCTCTCACTTACCTAGTCTATGGCAGCTTTGAATCTGCACCTTTCTGTTCAAAATGGTTAAAAAAAAAAAAAAAACATTTTGAACCCCAACTTCCTGTAGCATCATGTGACTATCCAGGAAACTTCCACACCTCCCTAATTAATATACCACCTCCTTTATTTCTAGCCACTTCTCTACTTGCATACATTGCACAATCTTTAGATTTACTATCAGCTATGTAGTGTAAGATCTTGCCTGCTTTGATACAAATGAAATTCATTTTTCAGGTGGGTCCTCCTATTGCACAGTTTTGGTAAATCTAAAAGAAAATGGTACAGAGATTGTACAATCCAATTGTATAGTGTATGGCCAGCTTTATACAAGCACATGGGAGAGAGTGGATGACAGCTGTCATTGTTCTTCTGTTAATACACCAATTTCACTTTCAGACTCCATTCCCACCTAGCCTAGTGGTAGTCTTCATTTTTTGGCATGTTTTTCCCATGATGTGCATAGGGCAGCACATTGATTTCAACTGGCTGCCCTACATGCTGCAAAATAGCATGGAACATTTTGGCATGTTGTGGTATGCATGTTTTAACTGCACATTTTGTTGTGTTTTTTGCACTTGTGTTTGTGGGGAAAAATGTGTGTTTGCTTCCGCGTTTAGAGTGTCATTAAAATTAAGTATACTGAAAGTGTGACTAGTTTTTAAAGGTGGCAATACACTATATAATTTGATTGTACAATTTCTTTACAGTCTCCTTTACATGTACCAAAACTATATAATACGAGGACACACCTATCTATCCCACCTTTCTATCCAACCAATGTGTATCCAATCAGGCAGGCCCTTGCACTACATGGTTGATTATGGTAAATCTAAAGGAGATTGTGCAATCAGATTGTATAGGATATGGTTAGATTTCCAGACACCAAGGGACAAACTTCTCTTTATCTTTCTGTTCAGTTCTTCAACTCTGCTCCACAATATGTTCATCTGTTATGTGATCCCTCAGTTCCTGCACATTCTGTGAAATGAACAATCTATGCAAGAAGAAGGTAAGTTACAAAGAATTGATCAGCAGAGGAAGACACTGGCTGTGTATTTTGTGAGAATGGTGCTCACCGAAAATGACTGCATTGGAAAAGCATGTAATTAGGACAGGGGCAATCTCCTGGAGGGGGAGGGCATGTGTGGGGTATGTGTTAATGACGCCAGCTGCTGAAGTACTTCCTTCTAATGGTTTTCATGTCTCAAAGAACGGATGCTAGGAAGTCATAGGAAAGTTTTGTATAGGAGAAAATGGAGGCTGAGTTTAAACCCAAGAATATAATGAAAGTGTTTTCCTATCTGCAACAGAGGTATACATTAACCACTTTACCACTAGAGCATTTTGCTGTCTTACGTCTGGGCCACTTTTTGCGATTCGGCGCTGTGCGACTTTAACTGACAATTGCGCGGTCGTGCGACGCCGTACCCAAACGAAATTGACGTCCTTTTTTTCCCACAAACAGAGCTTTCTTTTGGTGGTATTTGATCACCTGTGCGATTTTTACTTTTTGCGCTATAAACAAAAAAAGAGCGTTTATTTTGAAAAAATAACAATATTTTTAACATTTTTTTATATGAAATTCCCCCCAAAAAAGATGTAAAAACCAATTTTTTTTTAAATTTTTGGCCAATTTGTTTTATGCTACCCATGTTTGGTAAAAAAAATCACAATAAGCGTATTTTGATTGGTTTGCGCAAAAGTTATTGCGTTTACTAACAAAGGGAAAGATTTATGTCATTTTTGGTGTTTTTTTTTTTTAACGAGTAATAGCGGCGATCTGCGATTTTTTTTGCAGGACTGCGACATTGCGGCGGACAGATCGGACCCTTGACTGACATTTTTGACACTTTTGGGGGTACCAGTGACATTACTGCAGTAATCAGTGCTATAAATATGCACTGTTACTGTTAAAATGACACTGGCAGGGAAGGGGTTAATTTTATTGGAGAGGGAGGGGTTAATGTATGCCTGGTGCTTACTGACGTGTGGGGGGGGAGGTGACTGTGTGAGACAGGGACAGATCGGATGTCCAGCTATGCTGAACACTCCGATCTGTCACTCCCTGTCACTGAGGAGATCCGCCCGCTTGTGTTTACACAGGCGGGCGGATCTCCACACTAGATCCCCGACGATCGGGGCAGAGCAGCGGCGATCGCCGCTGCTCCTCCCCTGGCCCTGAATGAAAACAGCGGGAGCGCGCCTCCGGCGGCGCGTGAGCGCCGCCTACAGGGGAGGAGTCTGGCGACGTAGGTCTACGTCGTCAGACGGGATCGTGCCACTTTGCCGCAGTACTTTTCAAGTACTCAGCGGTAAAGTGGTTAATGGTATATTGGTTCATAGGGAAGCTGGAATTTAGAAAAAAAAAAAGTGAACTTAGCCTTTAAAGTTGAAATGTCTCAAACCAATGTAACGTGGTATGGCATAAAAGCATGAATTTGTACTAGCTTTGGAATAAGTTAGACAACTAAGACAGTTTCCAAAGTTAACCATTGTGTCTGATCATGCTTTTGTGTAGGATTGCATTGTGTTTACCCAAAACTACCTTTTTTGTTTTGGATAGAGTGGGTAAGGGTTATAACCATAATTTCTTTTCTGCTTTCTAGCAGGGAGTTAGGGAGAGGACTTCTACCTAGGGATGAACTTTGATGAAGATGACATTTACTTGGGTGTGGTTCGCGGTGAGATCACAGAACTATGACTAAACATGACTAAAGTTCAGGTACAGAATCTGAACTTTTTTGAAGTCAATAGTACCTGAATGTTTGAAAACAGTAGGGGTCATTTTCTAGGATAATAGGCAAGTGTTTGTCAAGGAAATGGCAGGAGACCCAGGGCACTGCCCTGCGGAACATGTACCAACATAAACAAATGCTAATTGAAAGGGAGCAGCTATTTTAATGATACTTAAAGTGAAGCATTAAAAATGTAAAATTCCTTTAACCACTTGCCGACCGCCGCACGACTATCTACGTCGGCGGTCAGCCCCTCACAGGCAAACTAACGTAGGGCTACGTTGCTTGCTTGTGAGGGTCTAGGGAGCGAGCGCGCGCCCCCGGAGGCGCGCTCCCGCGTGGTCACGGACCCCCCGCGCGTGTGACCAGCGGACCCGATGTCCGCCGGTCACTCGGCGATCGGCGGGGGAGAGGGAGAATGTCAGGCAGCTTGTCATTCTCCTCGCTGCAAAGACACAGACACTATGTAGATCCGTTGATCAGTGTCCTTACAGCTGAAGCCACAGCCAATCACAGTAGAAAGCACGCCCCTAGGGACACACACAGCCCCTCCCTCCCAAATAAAGTTAACCCCTTCACTACCAGTGTATTTTTACAGTAACAGTGCATATATATAGCACTGATTACTGTAGAAATGTCACTGGTAACCCCAAAAGTGTCAAAAATGTCAGTCAAGGGTCCGATCTGTCCGCCGCAATGTCGCAGTACCGCAAAAAAAATCGCAGATCGCCGCCATTACGCGTTAAAAAAAAACAACAAAAATGACAAAAATCTTTCCCTTTGTTAGTAAACGCGATAACTTTTGCGCAAACCAATCAAAATACGCTTTTTGCGATTTTTTTTACCAAACATAGGTAGCATAAAACAAATTGGCCGAAAATGTTAAAAAATTTTGATTTTTACATTTTTTTGGGGGGAATTTCATATAAAAAAATGTGAAAAATATTGTTATTTTTGCAAAATTGACGCTCTTTTTTTGTTTATAGCGCGTGATCAAAAAATCGCACAGGTGATCAAATACCACCAAAAGAAAGCTCTGTTTGTGGGAAAAAAAGGACGCCAAATTTGTTTAGGTACAGCGTCGCACGACCGCGCAATTGTCCGTTAAAGTCACGCAGTGCCGAATCGCAAAATACCCCCTGGTTGGAATGGGGGTAAAATCTTCCGGGGCTTAAGTGGTTAAATATTATGCCTGGGGGTGCCATTAAGCTGTGTATTAAGTGGTGCATCTGTATAATGTATACAACTTACAACAGCAAAAATTGCATTACACAAATAAATGTAAATGAACAACTGGTGATTCTTTTAATCTAGACCAGCCCCTTTTCCTAGAAGAGGGTCTGGTATATAAGGGAATTAAGTGCCTTTTCCCAACCACCCTAGCCCATTGATTGTTGCAGTCTGCGAGCAGCGGCCTATCAGAATCCGAAAGCCCCCTTTAACAATAGTGAGGCTCCAGATACCAGCCTCGCCTATGTGAATGAGTAATGGGCACATAGTACGCCTACTCATTCATACCAAAAGTAAAAAGCAAATAAAGACATTTAGGCCCCGTGCACACTGGGGCGATCCGACTTGGAGGGGCGATCTCCGAGGTCGCGGTGCGAGCAGCGCGCCGCGACCTCGGAGGGGCCGGCATGGACTTCATAACATTGAAGTCTATGGCGGTCGCCTCCAGGTCGCCCCAAAGAAGCTCCGGACCCTTTTTCTAAGTCAGAGTGACTCGTGTCGCTCCTATTAGAACGGGTCCGCAGCTTCCCTATGGAAAGCGACCTACGGCGACCTGTGAGGCAAACAGTTTGCCTCACAGGTCGCCTTAGTGTGAACGGGGGCTTACACAGGTTTTGACAAGTCCTCTATTAAAAAAACAAAACAAACAAAAAAAAAACAAAGCAAAAACAAATAAATATCCCTTCATGTTCATTATTCATCAATTGCATGCCCATCTCTCCAACAGAGTGCCAGATAGCAGTGAATAAAACAGCAAAGGTTATAATCCATTCACAAAAGAAAAAATATTTGGTTTAATATACACTTTGACACTTCCACCATGGGTGGAAGGAAAGAAAATTGCTAGATTCCTATATCAACACACTTAGTGTTGATGAGGGAATCCCTTCCACAGCACTATTGTATTCTGCTGATGAGGATCCTTCCTTGCTGGCAGAACACAATGATCACTGCTGGCTGCTATAGCTTCTGACAGTGGTCACATGCAAAAAATATGATAGATTGATCGATTGATGCATCAAGAGGGTCTAAATCTCTGACAGTCCCTGCTGAATCAGCTGAGATTCAATCCATCTATGGCCAGCTTAACTTTAAATTATTTTCTAGCACTGCTGCCTTTTCCACTGTTATACAGAGCATGAATGTTCATGCTCACAGTTTTAAGTACATTTGCCCTTTTGATCCCTATTGCATCTAGGAATCTAGCATTCTGCTTTCTCCATTCTCAGCAATGTCACTATCTCTACCTAATATCTATTTTCACTAAATCATCTACAGGAACGTGTAGTTGGTCCCAATGCATTTCATGTGGAAAGTGTCAAGAGTATATCCCATAAATCACGTTGTCTGGTGTCAGTTAGCTTCAACTGACATTTCAGCAGCTTTGTATAAAAGCTATAAAGCTTTTTTTTAAAATATTATAAAGCATTAAAAAAGGGAGAAAGATAGAAGGAAGAAAAAAATGAACTGCCATTGAATGCACAGTATATATATATATATATATATATATATATATATATATATATATATATATACATATATATATATATATGTATATATGTATATATATATACATATATATCCTGTATATTTAGAGAGAGAGATTATTTATATATATATATATATATATATATATATATATATATATATATGCTCATATGCTCAGAAACCAATCACCAATTGTTGTATTGTATAAGAAATATATATATATATATATATATATATATATATATATATATATATATATATATATATATGTGTGTATATACATATATATCCTGTATATTTAGAGAGAGAGAGAGTATTTTTATATATATATATATATATATATATATATATATATATATACAATACAACAATTGGTGCCTGAGCAGACAACTTCTAGCATTAGATACTACAAAAGAAAGGGAGAAGGAAGGTCTTTATCCCTATGTAGGACTAGCCTGAATCTCAAACTGGCCATAGATTCATCAGACTCAAACTCAAATTTGGAACCATGTGTGGCCACTCTCACTCAACAGAAGTCGATCTAATGATTGACTTCAGTCAAAGAGGCTTGTTAGAAATGTTTTTTCTCAATCAGTGGCTGCAGCCAATGATCAGTGTATTCTGACAGCCGAGAGTCCCCACAATTCAGAATACAATGTCTGAGCAGGAAGGATTCCTTCATCCACCTTGACTGAGTGGATGAGGGAATCCATCCATTTTATTTTGTTTGGCCCATCTATGGCCAGCCTTACACTGGGCTTTTTAGAGACTTATCAGCAGTGAATTGGGTGTGATACCACCGAATGGACATTTTCAAAGTACAGTAAAACCTTGGATTGCGAGCATAATCGTTCCGGAAGCATGCTTGTAATCCAAAGCACTCTTATATCAAAGCAAATTTCCCCATAAGAAATAATGGAAACTCAAAGGATTCGTTCCACAACCATTTATTCATAAGTCCTTCAGTTTATAGTCCATATAAAAAGATTATAGCATTGCGATAGGTTGCATAAAATGTCCATCCACAAATAGCCACTTCCATAAGGGGATTAGAAGCAAAATCCAGCAGGAGCTACAGAGTATCAAAGAGAAGAGAGGCGCCTCTAAGTGTAGCAATATGGTTCCATTTAATGAAGGTACAACAAGTAGCAACTCACATGGTTGATGAATAAAAGAGGCACATCTAAGTATGCAGGCATCCAGGGTAAAGCTGTCCACATAGACTATTTTCTGCACCGCCAGCTGGCAGTCTGTAATCCTGACCGGGAAGACCACCCTGCAGTAAAGAGATCTGAAAGCGAGGCGCAGCATGGAAGGGATGACGTAGATGGCGGTGCGGAGGATGGTCCTATGTGGACAGCTTTACCCCGGATGCCTGAATCCTTAGATGTGCCTGTTCCAATCATCAACCATGTGAATTGCTAAAAGTTGTACCTTCATTAAATGTAACCATATTGCTACACTTAGAGGCGCCTCTCTTCTCTTTTATACTTAGCTGTGACTTGATGCTACTTGTATATCAAGACATTGCTTGTATATCAAGTCAAAATTTATTTGAAAATTTTGCTTGTCTTGCAAAGCGCTCTTAAACCAAGTTACTCTCAAACCAAGGTTTTACTGTACTTGTTTCTTTTCAAGTGTCTGTATTTATACATGTAGGAATCACATATTTGCAGAGCTTAGCTATTTATTATCAGCAGTTATCTAGTGAATTATAGGTCACCATGAACCTGTTGCTGGACACCTGGAGATATTTTTAACCTCTTCCATGCAAAACAATGCATATGGTTGACAGTACTGTTTCTAATTCTTTAGCTGTGTGTGATCTGTGTAGTAATCTGGACATCTCTTTTTGTCACTGGGCATTCTAATACTATCTTGGGAACAATCCGGTTTCAGTGTTCGACTATGTAACTCTTCTGTCATTCCTCAGGTTGAAAATAATTAAAAATGCAAATTACACACTTGCTTTTCTTATAGTGTAAACCAGGAAGAAGTAAAGGTTCAGAATACACTTTAGAC
Organism: Pelophylax lessonae; assembly: GCF_965119305.1. Classification (NCBI taxonomy): domain Eukaryota; kingdom Metazoa; phylum Chordata; class Amphibia; order Anura; family Ranidae; genus Pelophylax; species Pelophylax lessonae. The sequence continues at coordinate 585,070,795 of NC_138768.1, read as the reverse complement.
TTTTTTGAGATTTTCTAGACAAAATTTAGGAAATTATTATTATATTCTGCAAGAGATTTTTAAATATTTATTTTTCTAGAACCTAGTTACCTCAATATACAAAATTACTCAGATTACTTTATATGAATTAGGCAATCAAATGTTTTATTATGCAGGAGGTGTTGGTAGTTTCATATTTTGTGCATATGTAGAAATAAAATCTAAGCACCTTGGAAAAATGCCTCACTGAACAGCACAATCTCAATAAATTCTCTGTAGGTACATTATTCCAATGTAGTTCCAGAATGCAAACTTTTTAAGAATCATTGCCTGCCTGCATAATTTGATTTATTACCTCACGTAGTGAATGTCTAACTGTGGTATTTTAAATTGGCTAATCAAATATGTTTGCCAGAACCCCAAAATAAGGACACACAAAGGAGACAAAGAAAAAGAAGTAAGATGCTAAAGTCCAAAATAAGGGCAAATTGAATTATTATAATAAACAGATTCATTATGGCTGAATAAGATTAACAAACCTCACATAAAATAAATTGAAGCTGTGTTAAGTTATATTATCCAATGTGTCAAAATAATTTTTAATTTTTAAATACACTCTGCGTGTGATTGGTATTTGTAAATAAGTGAATACACAATTAACTTCACTTTAAAAAAAAATGTTCTCTACTACCTTAATAACTGGTTTTTGAATAAAAAGAAGTTTACCACAAATATAATAAACTTATGAAAATTTGTGGTAGCGCGCTTTGAACATGCTTATGGTAAAGTTTCCCAGTTTTTTTTCAAATATTTTGAGCAATCATTTTTGATAACCTCTGATCTGTTTATGCAATATTAACCACTCCTGGACCGGAAGATTTTCCCCCTTAATGACCAGGCCATTTTTTTGCGATTTGGCACTGCGTTACTTTAATGGAAAATTGCGCGGTCGTGCGACACTGCACCTAAATAAAATTGATGTCCTTTTTTACCCACAAATAGAGCTTTCTTTTGGTGGTATTTGATCACCTCTGTGATTTTTATTTTTTGCGCTATAAACAAAAATAGAGTGACAATTCTGAAAAAAAAAAACAATATTTTTCACATTCTGCTAAATAACATTCCCAAAAAAAAAGAAAAAAATCAACATTTTTTTAATATTTAGGCCAATTTGTTGTCTGCTACATATTTTTGTTAAAAAAAATCACAATAAGCGTATTTTGATTGTTTTGCGTAAAAATTATAGCGTTTAAAAACTACGGGAAAGATTTAGGTAATTTTTATTGTTTTTTTTTACTAGCAATGGTGGCGTTCTGCGATTTTTAGCAGAACTGCGACATTGTGGCGGACAGATCAGACCCCAACTTACATTTTTGACACTTTTGAGGGGGAACAGTGACATTACTACAGTAATCAGTGCTAAAAATATGCACTGTTACTGTAATAATGACACTGGCAGGGAAGGGGTTAACACAGTGGGTGATCAAGGGGTTAAATGTGTACCTAGGGGCATTTTTCTAACTGTATGGGGCGGGGCTTATGGTATGATCATAGAGACCTGTGATCCTATATAGAAGGATCACAGAGACTCCTTGATCATTCCAGAGAGAAGAACGGTCAGCTGTGTTTACAACAGCTGACCGTTCTTCTCTCTCCACGAGGAATGAACACTGTTGTCAGGCGGCAATCGGAAACCACCTGCCCCGTGCATCGGAATCCCCACTGCCGAGTGGGGGCAGGAGGGCGCCGCCAGCAGGGGGAAGGTTGGCCCCCCTAGCTCCAGGCGTGCCTGCCGCAGTAAATTGCCGGTGGGCAGTCCAAAAGTCATTAAGTAGGTCAATTAAAGTAAACCTGTACTTGGCCTCTATTAGACATAAGTAACAAGTTTGCTGAGCTATAAAATTACTAAACTAAATGAAGTGGAGTGGAAAGCAACTTTCTGAGCCCTGTGCAGGTTAACTTTTAGACAGTGCACAGGAATTAATGTTTGGGTTCAATGCAAGACAATTGCATGACAGGCAAGCAACTGGCTTTTAGAGGATTTAAAGTTAACATTGGCAGCTTCCTTGTTTCCCTCAAGAAAGGTTTCCTTAAAAACAAGTTTTTACATCCTTTCTATGGCAATACAATGTCATAAACTTGCCCCAGTACTGGGTTACATTTTACATCAAAGGAGTTATACCGTTGTATTCTAGATCAGAAATGCACTAAAGAATTATCCTTCTAGTCTACATACATATCTTATTTCTATAAGCAAATTATTTAGTATTTTAAACAAGCCACAATTAATTAACCTTCTTGCTAATGATCTTGTAGATACACTTTATGATCACAAAATAAACTATTTTGAAAGAAAATACATGTATTTAAAGGGTTCATGCATTTTATTTTGAAAACAATTGCAATTTAATTGAAGCAAACATTTCCGAGAATTTAATTACTGATGGCCAGTAAAGACAAATTTGATAGATACATTAGCATAAAATTGTTTGTAAATCATGTGGGGAAGTATTGAAGGAAAAAAAAAATCAGGTAAATGATCATTATTTAATCATTAGCAAGTCATTTAGGATGAGAAAAAAACTGCTTGTTTATGTTAGCTAAAAAATTCCAATTAGGTGTAATTTTCAGTGCAAAGCACAGCTAGTTTTACATTTCTCATGGGTATAGTCTGTGGTCCTTGGGAAAAGTAATATATGCCTCCCCAAAGTTGGGTATATAAATAAAATTTGGCACTGTTGAAAAGTCCATTGAGTGTCTCCATGTTGATAAACTGTCTGTCTGTTTTCTATGTGCCTTTTTAATGAATGCATCCTATGTAAACTGTTTTCCAGTTAAAGCAATAAAGGGCACAATCCTTACATTTGCCCTATGTTTTAGGCTGATGAGGGTCTCCATATATCATATATAGATAGGTAGATAGATAGATAGATAGATAGATAGATAGATAGATAGATAGATAGATAGATAGATAGATAGATAGATAGATAGATAGATAGATAGATAGATAGATAGATAGATAGATAGATAGATAGATAGATAGATAGATAGATAGATAGATAGATAGATAGATAGATAGATAGATAGATAGATAGATAGATAGATAGATAGATAGATAGATAGATAGATAGATAGATAGATAGATAGATAGATAGATAGATAGATAGATAGATAGATAGATAGATAGATAGATAGATAGATAGATAGATAGATAGATAGATAGATAGATAGATAGATAGATAGATAGATAGATAGATAGATAGATAGATAGATAGATAGATAGATAGATAGATAGATAGATAGATAGATAGATAGATAGATAGATAGATAGATAGATAGATAGATAGATAGATAGATAGATAGATAGATAGATAGATAGATAGATAGATAGATAGATAGATAGATAGATAGATAGATAGATAGATAGATAGATAGATAGATAGATAGATAGATAGACAGATTGATAGACAGATTATTTAAGCTTATTGCTAATGGCCAAAGAGAAAACATTCGTGAAATACATGTTTAAAACTCTCAGTATTTCAGATAATTTAGCTTGAAGGAGAAATCATCTTACCCCATTGGTTCTGAACTTATGTGCTATGATGCATTTATGTGTCATTGCAACATCAGAGATGGGTGCCCTTCTGCGTTCATACCCTCCCACACTCACCTGCCTTCAGCCTATGTCAGTAGGAGATTTGCTTCCAATTAGGATATTTTTCATATTCTTAATTAAATGCAGTCTTTACTGTAAAAACCACCAGGGCATATAAATTAAAAGAGATCAAAGTTGACAAGAAGAAGGTTTTTGCTCTCTAATAACGATAAATAAAGTTAAATAAAACAACCCTTGTGTCACAGTATTAGTTCTGCCATGGTACTTCGTAGCAATACATTTTACTTTTTTTTTTTTTGTTAAGTAAAAAAAGCAATAATAACAAAATGTTTCCATTGGTCTACTAGGTTATCATTTCTGTGCTTTTATTTGCAATGTATGATGTTATGTGGTTTGAAGTTGCAGCATGTTGTGTGGTGGCTATGAATGGGTTGGAAAACACTGCCTTATCCTTACCTACTTTACCAGGAGGAGTCTGCCGTTTCAGCAACACTGCAAGAATCTGACCCTTAACCACTTCAGCTCCGTAAGGTTTTACCCCCTTAATGACCAGGCCATTTTTTGTGATTCGGCACTGCATTACTTTAATGAAAAATTGCGCGGTCGTGCGACGCTGAATCCAAATATCCCAAAAAGTGTATTTTAATTGGTTTGCACAAACATTAGAGTGTTTACAAACTATGAGATAGATTTGTGGAATTTTTTTTATTTTTTTTGTTTTTATTAGTAATGGCGGCGATCAGCATTTTTTAGCGGGACTGTGACATTGCGGCGGACAGATCGGGCCCCTAACTGACATTTTTGACACTTTTTGGGGACCAGTGAACTTATTACAGTAATCAGTGCTAAATAATATGCACTGTTACTGTATAAATGACACTGGCAGGGAAGGGGTTAACACTGGGGGTGATCAACTGCTTATTAACTGTGTGGGGGGAATGGTTTCAGCTTAGCTGAAACTTCTGATCTCTCCCTGCCTGTCTGACAGAAGACTCGCCTTCTTTGTTTACATAAGCAGGCGGGTATTCTCTCAGTTTATCTGATGATCGTGGGAGGACGGCGGCAATCGCCGCCACTCCTTCTACGGCCTGCCTCCAGCTGTGTCTAAACACAGCGGAATCGCAGCTCTGGTGGTGCGCGCGCACCACTGAGACCTTGTGCACTAAATCACGTAGTACTACGTGATTTTGCACAGCCAAGCCACCCTGCCGCAGTAATGCTACAATGGGCGGTCGGCAAGAGGTTAATTGTAGTTCAAATGTGCATATCCACAATTCTACAAAAGACATCTACATTAAAATGCTTCTCATGTCATTCACCTGATAAGGAATTTCTCAATCAATATGTTGCAATTCCTTTATACAAGAAGGAAAAGTAGACCAGCACAGAGCATTTGCTTGGCTGAATTCAATTTTTTGTGTCGTGTTTTTTGTCTAAAATGCTTTCAATCATTAGAGATGAAAGAATCGATTCAAAGAATTTGCAATTTATCTTGAATAGGGCTTATTCCTATTGTGTAAATTGAGTTTGTAAATCCCCAGATATGTCCCTAGCCACAGCCTAGAAACAGACAGATTTTGCAGGGAAAACATAATAAAAGAAACACTGATCAGAAAAATGAAACTTTAAAATAGTTTACAAATATTTCAGAATTCATATGCATGCCCATAACTAAAAATTACTCAATCATTTCTTGTCATTAGTAAACATTTTAAAATAAGCTTTCCTGAAAAAAAATCCATACATTTTGTTGATATCTAACAGCTAAGAAAAATTAACTCAAAACGGTAAACCACTCGTTGAAAGTGATAATGTGCCAAATATTGTGCCTTTAGAATGTATGTTGAACCATTAATGGATATGAGAAATGACAGCTTATCATGTTATCACTTCACACCATTTCCTTGAGAGTGCATTGAAGTGAAATGGGTAAATGAAGTGCACACAAAAAAGAAATTCAGAGAGATACTGCATGCCAGACTCCTTACATTGACCTTCAAGGAAGTGACTCAACTTTATGAGTTTCTTTTTTGTTCAGTCCTTCGGTAGCTATGTAGTAAGCCAAGTAAAATGTGTCCAGTTGGCAGTACTCAATATATGTACAGATGGAAAGAAGGTATGGGCTGCCCTTTGCATAGTTAGACTTGTTTGATTTTGAAAACAAAAAGAAAAAAGCTAAAAAAAAAGGCAGCCGTTTTATAACCATTACATTTAATTATATAGCATTTGACATCTCTACTGTTTGAACAACATTTTGTAAAGAAACCTCAAACCTTCTGCATTATTAATTTCTCATGTTACTACTGGACTGCAACAATATAGGGGGGTATAGTACAGCACAATGTGATGGACCACTTCCTTTATGTAACTTTCAAAGGTAGGGAATGTCAATGGAATGAAAAATACATCTTACATTAAACTGTATCTAAACCCAAAATCAAAAAAATTATATATTGCAGCTTACTAATCCATAGATGTAGTAGCTTTTTTTTTAGAGTTTTTTTCTATGTTATTTAAAATATAACTAAAGGCAACATTTTTTCTTTCATGTTTGACAGATTTTGGGTGGTTATAACCATTGTCAGTTTTTTTTTTTTTGCCATCTGTATCCCATTGGGTAGATTTGCTATCACTTCCTGTTCTTTGTTGTAACCAGGGTCCCCAGGTCTAGTGTACCCCAATGGAAGAATTCTCCTCTATTCCATTTTTGGTGCCAACTGGAAATGTTGGATTTTCTTTCTCTTTCACTCTCAATGATAAAGGTAAACTGGACAAATTGAGAAGGTAAGACTCCCCAAAGGGGGCACAGACAGCAATAAAACCTCAAAGAAGTTATACTTTCTCTATACTCTATCCAAACCTTTTACTGTCAGGTAAGGCTTGCCCATAGCAAAAATTAAGTTCCCCAGCATATACATATGCACATTCTCAGGCCAGGAACGGGCCAGGTAGGTGTGCACAGACATGGGCATAGTCGTGCACACGCTTAAGCAGGCACACTCTCTATTCACCAATACTGGTGCCAAACAAGCTATTTAAACAAGGTTGCAGAATTGGCTAATTGCTGTTTTGGTCTTACAGCTTCTGTGTGCTTTGTTCCTGATACCTGTGCTTATTCCTCTTTGAATGACAATTGTGCGGTCATGGAATACTGTACACAAACTACATTTTTATAAATTTGTACACACAACTAGAACTTTATTTGGGTGGTATTTAATCACCACTGGGTTTTTATTTTTTACTAAATAAACAAAAAAAGACTGAAAGTTTTGAAACCAAAGTTTTGCAAATAAATAATTGTTCTTCATAAATTTAGCCCAAAATGTATTCTGCTACATTTCTTTGGTGAAAATAACCCAAAATCAGTGCATATTATTTAGTCTGTAGGAAAGTTATAGTCCACAAACTATGGTATATGCAGTATATAGAAAATTGATAAGCCCTGAAGTACTGACGGCCTATCTCATTTTTTGAGATCCTAAAATGCCAAGACAGTACGAATGCAGCATCATCATATATGTGGCAGAGATCAGGGACACTGACTGGTGACATTGTGACCAGAGCAATATAATGTTACCATAGTACTACTCTGGGGAATGAGAATATTCTGATCAAGATGTTTTTTTTTTTACACATTATGTTTGCTTATAGCAGTGCTATATAATCAATTAGTTTTGTTGTGATTAGCTGTGATTGGTCAAAGCTAATCACAAATTACAAATGGGCAAAATACAGATGTTTTGGCAACTGTTCTTTAGTTTAGTTTAGTTTAGATAAACCATTAAACACTGACAGTGTTTAATGGTTTATCTCAACCTTCTTACTATAACTTTTGCAGGACAGCTGGTCTGTTAAAAGGAAGAAAACAGATTTACAAAGATTTATAAAGATTTATAAAGTACACTGCTCAAAAAAAAAATAAAGGAACACTGAAAACACATCAGATCTCAATGGGGAAAAATATCATACTGGATATCTATACTTATATGGACTAGGTAATGTGTTAGGAATGAAAGGATGCCACATCGTTTGATGGAAATGAAAATGATGAACCTCAGAGGGCTGAATTCAAAGACACCCCGAAAATCAAAGTGAAAAAATTATGCAGCAGGCTAGTCCATTTTGCTGCAATTTCATTGCAGCAACTCAAAATGGTACTCAGTAATTTGTATGGCCACTACGTGCTTATATGCATGCCTGACAACATCAGGGCATGCTCCTAAAGAGATGACGGATGGTGCCCTGGGGTATTTCCTCCCAGATCTGGACCAGGGCATCACTGAGCTCCTGAACAGACTGAGGTGCAACTTGGCAGCGTCAGATGGACCAAAAAATAATGTCACAGAGGTGTTCTATTGGATTTAGGTCAGGCAAGCATGGGGGCCATTCAATTGTATCAATTCCTTTATCCTCCAGGAACTGGCTGTATACTCTACATGAGGTCGGGCATTGTCATGCACCAGGAGAAACCCAGGACTCACTACACCAGTGTAGGATTTGACTATGGGTCCAAGGATTTCATCCTGATACCAAATGGCAGTCAAGGTGCCTTTGTCCAGCCTGTAGAGGTCTGTGCGTCCCTCCATGGATATGCCTCCCCAGACCATCACTGATCCACCACCAAACTGGTCATGCTGAACAATGTTACAGGTAGCATAACATTTTCCATGACTTCTCCAGACCCTTTCACCTCTGTCACATGCACTCAGGGTGAACCTGCTCTCGTCTGTGAAAAGCACAGGGGTCCAGTGGCGGACGTGCCAATTCTGGTGTGCAACGGCAAATGCCAATCGAGCTCCATGGTGCCGGGCAATGAGCAAAAGGCCCATTAGTGGATGTCAGTCCCTCAGGCCACCCTCGTGAAGTCTGTTTCTGATTGTTTGATTAGAGGCATTCACACCAGTGGCCTGCTGGAGGTCATTTTGTAGGGCTCTGGCACTGCTTATGATGGGTTAACCACTTAAGCCCCGGAAGATTTTACCCCCATTCCGACCAGGGGGTATTTTGCGATTCGGCACTGCGTGACTTTAACGGACAATTGCGCGGTCGTGCGACGCTGTACCTAAACGAATTTGGCGTCCTTTTTTTCCCACAAAGAGAGCTTTCTTTTGGTGGTATTTGATCACCTGTGCGATTTTTTGATCATGCGCTATAAACAAAAAAAGAGCGTAAATTTTGCAAAAATAACAATATTTTTCACATTTTTTTATATGAAATTCCCCCCCAAAAAAATGTAAAAATCAACATTTTTTAACATTTTAGGCCAATTTGTTTTATGCTACATATGTTTGGTAAAAAAAATCACAAAAAGCATATTTTGATTGGTTTGCGCAAAAGTTATCGCGTTTACTAACAAAGGGAAAGATTTTTGTCATTTTTGTTGTTTTTTTTTTTTAACGCGTAATGGCGGCGATCTGCGATTTTTTTTGCGGTACTACGACATTGCGGCGGACAGATCGGACCCTTGACTGACATTTTTGACACTTTTGGGGTTACCAGTGACATTTCTACAGTAATCAGTGCTATATATATGCACTGTTACTGTAAAAATACACTGGTAGTGAAGGGGTTAACTTTATTTGGGAGGGAGGGGCTGTGTGTGTCCCTAGGGGCGTGCTTTCTACTGTGATTGGCTGTGGCTTCAGCTGTAAGGACACTGATCAACGGATCTACATAGTAGATCCATGTGATCAGTGTCTTTGCAGCGAGGAGAATGACAGGCAGCTTGTTTACACAAGCTGCCTGACATTCTCCCTCTCCCCCGCCGATCGCCGAGTGACCGGCGGACATCGGGTCCACTGGTCACACGCGCGGGGGGGTCCGTGACCACGCGGGAGCGGGAGCGCGCCTCCGGGGGCGCGCGCTCGCTCCCTAGACCCTCACAAGCAAGCAACGTAGCCCTACGTTAGTTTGCCTGTGAGGGGCTGACCGCCGACGTAGATAGTCGTGTGGCGGTCGGCAAGTGGTTAAGGACCTTCTACTGTCCTGTCCATTCTCCTAGAGTAACTGCCTGTCTCCTGGAATCTCCTTCATGCTCTTGAGACTGTGCGAGTTGGATTGCCTGTGCAACCTCCATAGGGTCTAGGTATCGCCTCATGCTTTCAGTAATGACACTGGCCCTATCCAAATGCAAAACTAGTTAAAACAGTCAGAAAAGAGGAGCAGGGTAATTTGCCTCCACCTGTAAAACCATTCCTGTTTTTGAGGTTGTCTCATTGTTTCCCATCTAGTGCATACATTGAACCATCAAGGCATTTGCTATTTTCATACCCCTTCCCGTGAGCCAGACCACTACTAGCATCAGGGAGAGATTAATACTGTAACTGGGTGCTGTGATGTTTTCAGGAAGCTATGTAAAGCACCATGCTGGCCTGTCCCACCAGCCTTAATCTGCCTGAATTGCACTGAGAGGCATGAAGACCTAGTTATGACATCACTGGGTACAAATTAAGGTGTGTGATGAAAGATGAATCTTTTTTTAACTGCACTAGCATGTTGGGGAGTTGGGGTGGGGAAAAGAAACACAAAATAAGCAGATTCAAATTCAGCTTTAAAGAAAAGAATAAAAAAAGTTTATTTCTAAAAGTATGTTATAAATAGGAGACAAAAAAATATGTGTATAGCCAGCCAAAACAGTTTATTCGTTTTGGAAAAAGTGGGAAAGGAATATAATTCTGTTAGGTTTTTACTGCTGTCTGCGTGGCTGTTAGATATTCTCCCTCACTTTCTAACTGGTAAAACCATTTGACTTGGAGGGTAAGTGCTCTTAATCCCAAGAGGGGTTTTAACCCTTCCCAAGTCTATCCTAAACTAAGAAAAAAAAAATAGTAGGTGCAAAGAACCAGTTATTAGAGGTAGGTAAAGACAGCCCAATTTTGGCTTTCTTTGGATTTTTTTTTTTTTGGTAGAACTTTTTTTTAATGATGAATGCAAATATAGGAAAACTGTGTTGTTTACTCTACCCATGCATATTGATTGGGTTACTAAAGGTGTTGGGAATCTTCTTATAATAAACTGTGAATATTTACTTTAATTTACAATCATGTGAAAAGCAAAATACTCTTAACTTATTTCATCTGCACATTATTGTGTATTCAAAAAGGAAAATAATTTGCTTTTCACATGACTGGACAATTTGATTAAAAATTTATACACTTTAGTGAATGAGGATTCTAAACTCCTTTAGTAAACCAGCATACACATTGTAACCACACAAAGAAAGGAACGTTTACAGAGTGTTTGTTACACTATGCAAACACTAGGTGAGGAGTAGTGATCTGTATATATCCAACTTAACATAGAAAAGAAGAGGCCCTCCAGCTTGATTTTGTTCAGATCTTTCTAGTTCTCTTTACCTGTAATAAGTGACAGGCTAAAAAATTCTATTGACAATCTCTGATTTTCTCAATGAGAAAGAGAAGACAGAGTTGCACTGAGCTGGGCAATATTTAGAACCTGTGCCAATGAACTTTTGTTTATTTCAGAACTGCTTCAGTCTCTATAAAAGTTTATGGAAATGTTAAAACAGCCTGAAGCATGACAAATGCAGGTCAAATGCACCTGTTATTTATTGCTGACTCCTCTGCGTGGTGGGCAGCAGTCAGCCATGCTGCTGGATGATTTTCCTGTCATCTCTTGTTAAGGGTCTCTGCAGTTGCTTAATAGCCTCCCTCTTCTCTCCTCAGCCTACCCTGGGTTGGGTTTGCATGGAGTGAGATGTTTTTAATTTATCATCGCAGACTGTTTTCTCATCTATCCTTTGTACTATTCATCTATTACACCATTTTGTCCATCAATTGCCCCCTGAGGAAACATGTCAGGCATGTGAGCATGAAATATAGTATTTCCTCAAGGAGCATGAGGCATTGTATCTGTAATGATTGGGAGTAACATCGTGCTCTGTGCATTATGTATGACTGTATGACACTGTTTGTACATACAATAAGTGAAGTGCAGTACTATATATGGCCTGTGCAGAGGTTTTGTTTTTAACTTTGGAATAATAAAGCTTTGTTAAAATGTATGCGCTGTTTGATAAATGGTGCCTAAAAAAGTCCCTGCCACCCAATATCTCCTCTATTTTTGTATTTGAAATAAATGCATCTGTTAATGACTTCTGAAAGAACTCAGAAAAGTCTCAAACTGATGTCAAAAACTGCATTTGCACATCAACACACACCTAAAGATATGTATTTATTATATTATTATTATATTTTATTTATATAAATAAATATGTATGGCCTTATTTTATGTACATATATGAAATGTCCTTTATCCATACACATATATGAATTATTATGTTTATGCAAGTTTATGTAACAGTTAATACCTATGCTAATATTCAATAAATATTTCCTAATAATAATTTTTATATTTATCTTTACTTTTTCTTTTGTCAACTGCCTCATGCAAAGTCCCAACATCCCCTTTATGTGCATTTATAGGAATTTAACTATATTATATATATATATATATATATATATATATATATATATATATATATATATATATATATATATATATATATATATATATATATATATATATATAATTGCTACTACCAAGGTAATTGTGTAATTGATTACACCTTTTTTAAATTCAATCTAGTTGCTACTACCATGGTAACTTCCCATGAATATGTTGTTATGTTGTTATTCCTTTCTTTTTTATCATTCATGATTATTTTTGTATTTCTAATTTATCCCCCCATTGTATTCCATTTTTCCAGTTTTATTTTCCTCCCCCTCCCCCCTCCCCCATTCTTTGACAAACCTAAAGCCCATAAATACAGGACCTTAGATGTCATGCAATGCTAGGCACATTTAAATAATGATGCCCTTTTGTAAATCTCCTCCTCTTGTGTTATGTGATCATTTAAAAAAAAAAAAAAGTACTGCTAGAATGCGTAATTGGAGGTATGCTCTCTGCTTCATATGTGGAGCTACATCTCAACTGTACGGAACATCAAACAATGAGAAATGAGGATATTGTGTCATGCTTCCTGATCTAAAAAAGATCCTCTAAATTCTCTCAATATTTTCTCACTCCCTTACCGTACAGTTCTGTTGCTAAATTTAGCAACACATTTTCAAAAAAGGATAGAAGAGGGAAAAAATAGGGAAAAGTTATACCAATTCATAAATGATGAGGCTTGTCACTGACCCCTTAAACATGTGCAGTTATATTAAACACAGCCCTGCATCGAGCCTAAATCAGCTCATACTAGGGTTTGGTTTAACAGTGGAGGGCCAAGAGATAGAAAAAAAAGCCACACAATAAAAACTCGCAACAAGCTTCATAAGTCTAGACAATGAAATGTACTTTATTTCTTTATATATGTATTTCTTGGCTAATTTATTTCCTTTTCAATTAGGCTGTGCTGCCTGTGTGTCTAAAACTATTTTTATGATTAACAACAGTTTTCTACTGCTTGGGTAGTTCAATCTATTTTTGGTAAATAAGAGTTTCTGATAGATTGCTGTAACTGTAATTAAAATATGTATCATAGTTACTTGAATGTAGGCTGTGAAAAGCAGCTCTAAAAGAGCAGGAGAGCTGTAAAATATGTTTTACTAAACTAATCGGCTCATTAGACTTGTTGTGTAAAATCCAATGGTTATGAATGTGCAGTACAATTTACTAATCTATAAAAAGACATCAATGAAAAATTATTCGGTAAAGATTGATGTCAGGCAAAAATTGAAAAATAAATATCTAATGTACAATAGATGCTTTAAAAATAGGCAGATCAATGCATTATTCCATTACATTAAACACATATGTGTTATTGATGAACAAAAAAATGAAAAATCATGCTGGAGGAATGAACTGAGGATAAAGAAATGCAATGAGCATTTGGTAATATGTAAGGTACTGTGATCCTATGGAACTATTTCCTGTCAATGCAGTGAGGTCAGTGGAAGTTGGTTAACATGGGTACAGCTCATTACATGTCATCATTTACACTATCTTACTGAATGTTTCTGTAAATATCAAGACATTCAATATTTTAGTAGGCAGTGCAATATTTGGCATAAAATACCAACATTTTGAAGTACAATTCCCACTAAACGAGCTACAGAAATCACTTTTGATATTAACATCCTTGAAAAAAATGGCATCTTTCTTACAGCCATGGTGAGTGGTCAAATTATATATAATTATACCCATGTTACTATAAATGCTAGGGTTTGCTCCCGACACCCATTAGAACCAAGGAAGTCACTGGTATTATTGGTGAAACAGATTTAAAATGACAAAACAAGTTCAATTTAATGTAAATATCTACTACTGGCTATACCAAGTCCTGGATAAATGGAAACCTTCACAGACATGCAAAAACTCTAAAAAGATAAATGCTACATTTTAATTGATTTATATGGTTATTGTGCAAACTATTCACTCCAGGATAGTAAATAGGGATGATAAAATGGATTTACATGCAAGGCTAATTAGTAACCAACAAATAGTGGTGAGTGAAGAGCCTTTGGTTCTGGTTCCAGGCAACATTGCTAAAGTTTGGCTGCTTAATCCATACTCCATTGAAGTCAACAGGAGCGGAATGTAAAAAAACAGTAATGAGCATTTTATAGGCTAATAGGCAAGTGATCATCAAATAAATGGCACAGGGGGCATGGCACTGCCCTGGGGAGTATGAACCAAAGCAAAACAAAAAAAAATCCTATTTGGCAGCGAGCAGCGTTTTTAGCAATGCTTAATGTGAAACAATAAAAAATGCAAAACTTCAATAAATAACATTCCTGGGGGATACTCTGATCCTACCTAGGAAGCAGTGCATCTGTGTAATGTATACAATCTAATGCAGCAAAACTGATATTTACAAAGACAAATGTGTGTTTAAATTGCAAAACTACAGCTTCCAGCTGCTTTATTCTTTTGTAAACAGAACTGCCAGGGATTCCATTCATTGATACCAAACGTTGTTCTAGGCAAGAGGCTGATATACATATTAACGAGGAAACCCCCCACAAAAAAAATAGCCTGGGGTTTCCCCCTAATTCCTACTAGGCCCTTTTGATATAGTATAATTTTTAAGGTGGACCTCAAACAAAATGGCAGGGGTCCCCCCAAATTCCATTTCATTTTAAGGGTGAAACCCCATGCAAAAATCAAGAAAAAAAAGCATGTGCCCCCCTCGAACCTTACCAAGCCACATGAAGGGGGTACATTGCTACATTGATGGATAAGGGCTTCACCCCCCCCTGATGTTTTGTGTCTGCAGACGGGAGGCTTATCAGAATCCGGAAGCCCCCTTTAACAATGGGTGGCATCCAGATACTCACCTCTCCATCCCATGTTAATGAGTAAGGGGATTCATGCATACTTGTCAAATTTGTGGAGAATTATACAATGAAGTACTTAAAATCTATAACAGTCACAGTTATTTGGTTCCCAAAGTGTATTATTCTTTTCACATCAGATAGATCTGCACAAAATGAGTCAAGAGAACAAAACATTTGCAGTCTGAAGATATGGTTTGGGAATGTGTAAAAATAGCAACATTATTTGCTTCAAGCAATAGCTTATGAACAGTTTTTTTTTTTCTTAATTTTGGAGAGCACAAAAATTAATTATTTTTAATTTTTGTTTATTTTGGGGAGCTCAAAAAGTAGAAAAGTAACCCTCAGCATATTGGTACATACTAACTCGGAGAGCAGTGTGTGGTGGAAGTGCTGTGTATCGCCGGATGGGGCTGCTTTGTTTTTAAACCAAGTGCTAAGAAAAAAAAAAAGGTTTCTCTTACAAAAGGTAATTTTGACGAGTCCAGCTGACTAGAATTGGGAGGTTTGGAGGCGCCACTTGTACACAGGAATTGGATCACTACAGGAGCTTGGTAGTGTGCTGTTAATCTCTGAGTTCATCATCTTAACACATGCCTGTTTGACCATTCTTAACCGATGGTCAAAAGATCTGGTAAGCAGACACCTTCTTCTGTGCACATGGTGATGCATTCTTTCTGGACTTGATCCTGTCCTTGGTGCCGGACTCTCCTCAATGTTTTGCATTTATTTGGTCTAAGTGAATCATTTAATTCTGTGGCACTCATGGACCGACTTTTGGGTATACCTTTGGTTCCTGTTCAACACAGATGCATGGTTTCCTTTTCCATTTATTCTGTATCCATTGGATTATGTGGCGCTGTACCCCTTATTTTTACTATTTATTTGTGGTCTGATCTTACCATTTGTACTTCCTGCCTTGCATTATCAAGAGTGTGACCGAGCGTGGCTAATTTGGGGTTTTATACTGGTACATACAGCATATAATATAATAATCCTTCAGCTTCCCACTAAGATGCAAATATTCCTAATGCCCAATTCCAAGATTTCTAATTAATATATGGCAGGTAAAATGTTTCTACTATGGACACAGGATCACAAAAGAAAATAAATACACTTTAGGAAGTTCATTCCACTGCTTGGTCTTGAAGCATATTAAAACTAAAAAAAAAAAAAAAATAGAAAAAAAATGCAACTTACCAGCCTATAGAAAAGGGTGACTGCATTTGTTTTCTATTTTTCATGTTATTTATTCCTTTATTTTCTATTGACAAGTTTTATTGTGTTTTAGCAAAGAGGGAACATACACCAAGTGCAAACATCAAAAATAAGTACAGCAGGTAATAAAATAGAAGTGTGGTTAATAACAAGATATCACAGATATGGTTA
Source organism: Pelophylax lessonae (assembly GCF_965119305.1). Taxonomy (NCBI): domain Eukaryota; kingdom Metazoa; phylum Chordata; class Amphibia; order Anura; family Ranidae; genus Pelophylax; species Pelophylax lessonae. The sequence continues at coordinate 585,054,508 of NC_138768.1, read as the reverse complement.
TAAGAGAAACCGTTAAACTGATAGGGATAGCGTCTCGCCTCTGAATATTTGTATTATTTTGTATTCAGAGGGGTTGGATTCAGACAGTTATACTAATTTGTATAAAGGGGTGTGGTAAGATTTTAGAGTATAAAGGGGGGGGGGGGTTCTTGAAATCCCTATTCTTCCAATGAAAAAAAAAAAAAAACTATTATTGTCTATAGTTGATAGCTATTATGGTCAGTTGGAGTCCCTCCCCGAATCGGGCACCCCATTTAGGAACCAGCTGTGATTTATTCCTTTATTTTCATAGTAATTGTGCAAATAACACACTTTCTGCCCTTTGAGGGCTCTACTTACTCACTTGACTGTATCTATGGAAGAAGCTATCGTTATCACCCAAGCTGGGGTTCAAACATGTATTCCTTTCTTCATCTCCATTACACAGTTGAGGAGGATAAGTAATGTACTCTAGGAAGGTAACATTGTTTGTGCTTTCAGTTCATTTCACAGGAAGTGAAAAGGAAAATGTATTTCTGGCAAAATCAAGAGGTATTTACTTTAACTACTGAACGTTTTCTTAGCTTGAAACATAAAAACTAAGGACTGGTAAGTTGCAATATATATCCTTTCATTGTTTTGAAACGCCTAAGCGGGAGATCGGGGAACCATTACTAACAAAGCTATGGGGTTGATTTACTAAAACGGGAGAGTGCAAAACTGTATGCAGCTCTGCATTGAAAATAGTTAGCTTCCAGTTTTTTTTTCTCAAAATGTATTTAACTACCTGCGGACCGCTTGCCGCAGATATACTGTGGCAGGCTGGCTCGGCTGCGCGAACTGCCGTACCTGTATGGCGGTTCGCAGGATCGTTCCTGGGGCGTGCGCGCGCCGTCGGAGATGCACTCGCGACCCTATTAGCCAGCGTGGAAGCTGATTCACTATGCCGGCGACCGTGATTACTGCCAGGCACCTGTGATCACTCCGCATGGAGAGGGAACGACTGTCTGCTGTTGTAAATACAACAGACTGTTGTTCTCTCAGGAATCAGCAGAGTGCACCTGTGATACTCCTATTTAAGATCACAGGTCTCTGTGTTGATTCCACCAACCCATCCCCCTCACAGTTAGAAAACACACCCTAGGCATACACTTAACCCTTTGATCGTCCCTTCCCTGCCCGTGTCATTATTACAGTAACAGTGCATATTTTTAGCACTGATTACTGTAGTAATGTCACTCTTCCCCTCAAAAATGTAAAAAAATGTCAGTTGGGGGTCCAATCTGTCCGCTGAAATGTCGCAGTCCCGCTAAAAATTGCTGATCTCCCCTCTTATTAGTAAAAAAAAATAAAAAATAAAAATGACATAAATCTTTCCACTAGTTTGTAGACGCGATAACTTTTGCGCAAACCGATTAAAATACGCTTATTGGTATTTTTTTACCAAAAATATGTAGCAGAATACAAATTGGCCTAAAATTAAGAAAACATTCGATTTTTAATTTTTTTTTTTTATTGGGAATGTTATATAGCATTATTTGAAAGATATTGTTTTTTTTCCTGAATTGTTGCTATTTTTTTGTTTATAGCGCAAAAATTAAAAGTTGCACAGGTGATCAAATACCACCAAAAGAAAGCTCTATTTGTGGGAAAAAAAGAACATCAATTTTATTTCGGTACAGTGTCACACGAACGCACAATTGTCTGTTAAAAATGCTGCAGTCCTGAATCACAAAAAATGGCCTGGTCATTAAAGAGGAAGTAAACCCTCCTCTGCAAGTTGTACCTATAGCTAAGCCTATGATAAGGCTTACCGATTGGTACTGTAAATATCTACTAAACATGTACCGTTTAGGAGATATTTACCTTAGATGCAGCCAGTGACGTCACTGGCGCATGCGCTCTGAAGGAACGGCCGCTGGTGCCGTTCCTTCAGAGCCCCGTGCCGTGACCGTCGGCTCCCGTGCTCATGCGCGGGAGTGACGTCACCGCGGCTCCGGAAAATCAGATGGCTGGATGCAGCGATCCCGGAAGACGGGCGACTGGACATACAACTAAGCGGGCGGCACGGCGAGGGCTCATTCTAAGGTAAGTATTTCATAATGAGCTAGTATGCGATGCATACTAGCTCATTATGTCTTTGTCTTTCAGGGTGAAAAAAAACGCTGTTAAGCCTACTTATTCTCTTATTTACCTAATTTGCATACCTCCTGATGGGCAGAACCCTGGCTTGCAAGTTTTCATCCATTACATCCTAATAAAGTGTATGTCAACTCAGGGGGTTCTAACAAGCCTGATCTATTTTTCATTTTCATCTCACATGTATAATTACTGTAACAGTAAATTTGATGATACTTTACAAACATAAGTTTGACAATATGTCTTCCTTATACTCGTTTCACTCTTCACTTTCAACATACTATGATTATCTGTATAATGATAGTTGTGAACATTGAAGTTGTATGGCTATTTGAAACACTTCAATAAATACGTAAGGAAAAGCTGAAGTTAGAAGCTGATTGGCTTCCATGCACAGCTGCACCAGATTTTATACTCTCCAGTTTAGTAACCCCTATGAGTCAGCATCACAAATACATTATAAAAAAAAAAATAAAAATCAGGGTCATGTGAAAAATGTTCATTGTGTGCTGTGACACCAAACTATTTTTTTCTGTGAAGTTCCACTGTAAGCTGAAGGTGGTAACAAGCAGAAAAGGAATTGCAATGTTGAGGAAATTTAAAACGGATTCCAAAGCAGTAACACATAAGTCCATTCATATTTATAAGGAACTGAAACAGTGTGATCTAGATAAAATCCAGATTCTGAAAGATATGCCTGCTCAATGCTAGTAGTGATCAACTGCAGTAGTTTTATTTTTTTTTTTTTATAGATCTATAATGAAAATAATATTGCAGACGAAGCATTTTTTTTAAATGCCATATCAAAATTTTCACCATGGCAATGCTTACTGCAAAAATGTTTATGTACAATGACCAGATTCCAACGTTAGTGAAATAAAAAGGTATGTGTACAGTTTTGTCAAATTTTTTCACAAAATATATGTATTTTTGTGCATGTTCATCTCTTCCTTTCAAGCCTATGGCACAACTTTACTACCACCCCATGTATCAGGCCACTGATTATAATGGATATCTCTGGCAACCCAAACTCTTTTCAGAGTGCTTCTTGCTGTGATATGGGTGCTGCAGTGGCTCAAATGTTCTTGGCATCCATACTTTCTTGACTATAATTAGTAGCTGTTTCCAATTAGGAACATTTATCTGAATTAGAAATAAGCACAATCATCACTTTACTAGCATATACAGTATTAACTCTACTTTTTCATTTACATCCAAACCCCGGCTTCTTGTATTTTTCCAGGCATGGGCCAAAATAAGTGAACTCATTTTTTAAGTGCTGTGAGCATAACAGAAATTCTCACAGTGTTTAGTTTACATATGCTCTTACTTAATTTGTTTAAGGAAAATCATGATCTTAAAAAAAGGTCACACATTATCTGTAGTTGAAAATCAAATATAATATATAGATCATCTTTTACATAACTGTGGCAACGACAAACATGCCAGAAGTGAATGATAAATATACACAACATCCTCTGGTATTTCATAAAGATTGCAACGTTCTAAACTGGTAATTTCATGAAGAACAAGACATTCATAAATCTACTGTGCATTTTGTATAAGCACTGGCTGAATGGGATGGAGTAGACCAAAGTAGTACAGTGATTAAACAAACTTTAGGCAGATTTGTAAACTCCTGTTTTTGCCTTTGTGAGATCTAATCTTATATAATCAGTCTTATGCTAATTTATATGCATTTCTTCGAAAAAGGAAAATTGTCCTAGAAAGATTAAAATTCAAAAATGTTGGTAATGGTCAAGGAAGCCATAGCCAGTTTTCACTTATATAATCTTTGAGATTATACTTGATAGCCTGATCCCTAGGCCTGGGACCATGTATACTAAAATTCACTTAATTTAGACATCCTATTGAGTGGAAAAATGTTCCCATGGGTTTATCTCATTTTCTCTTTGGAGCATGTGAGCAAAAACTAAACGTAAATATTGTACAATGTTTTTCTAGAATTGTAATACTTAATACATTTATGTGACATTGAAATATTTCATTTAAATAGGCTGAAAATAAATATCCTTGCTCCCCATTGTTAGGCACGTCAGCACACTTTTATGCAGCTCGCCACTCATTCTCTCTCTGTTAGCAATGCCCTCTCAACTCTCACAGACAGGTAGCAGCATCATTGCTAGGTAGCAGCTTGGCACTGACTAGACCTCTCACTCAGCTCTAATTAGCTGTGAGGACTGTGGCTTCCTTATTGCTAGGTAGTGGCATGACACTGTCTATTCCTCCCATGCAGCCCCAACTGACCAGTAGTGTTGAAGAACTGTATTTGTACATGACAAGCCAAGTGCTCTGGGCTTGTGATAACATTCCACTTTCTGGCTCCTATACCTGTGCCTAACCTTGTCTTGGATTGCAATGGTTTCTTGACCCCTTTGTCTGACCCTTTCCTGGACAATGGTTATTCTTCTGATTTCTGCCTCACCAGACCCTTGCCTTGACATAGGTTTTTTACTTATTGCTGCCTGACCTGACCATTTGCCTGGATACAGATACTCTATTGGGCACCATCTGCCCTGACCTTTGATGGGATAATGGGTACAATAATTATTTTTGCCTGCCCTGATTCTTGCCTGGATAATGGATACAGAACTTATTATGCCTGATTGGACACTTGATTGGATAACCAAGTTTTCCATTGCCAGCTGCTAGTTAACTCTGACCACTACATGCTTTGCACCCAGCCAGTCACTAATCCTGGTTGCTCCCATGTACTGTAAATGCCTTGAACTTTTTCAGCATCTTAAAAATATCTGGCATGGTATATAGACTACCTACCTCTGAGGTTGCTGGAGAGTTCTAGTGCTATGAATCTAGCACTGTAAGTTCTGGGGGCATCCAAGTATCAGTAAGTACCCAGGCCTTATGGGAAAGGTTTATGCAATAGGTAAAACTGTGCAAAAGTCTCACTATTTTACTGAACAGGATGTGAACCAGTAATCCTTACACCCATTATTAAATATATATACAGTTTATACAGTATATTGTAACAAGTTGGGGAATATGTAGCTCATGGGTAGCGCCAAACATTGAGTTTACCCCATGTAAGAAGTTTCAGGGCTTTCTCACTTTTATTTAAAACAAAGCCAAAAGTTTGCACTTGAATAGTTTCCTACGCAGGGGGTTCTCACCATCAATGCAACAAATTTCACCCCCTTGGCTCTCATTTCGCATATTCACTGATCAGCCTCCAGCCTTGGTCCTTCAGACCATCAAACACACAGTCCCAGTGCTTGTGCACAATATGATCTACCTTTGTAACTTAACAGCTTCTCCTGCAGCTCCAAGCTGCTACATCCTCACAGGCTTGAGCCTTTGTCTGTCCTGACCTGGACAGTATGGTGTAATGTGCACCTCACAGCTCCCTTCACACACTGACGCCATCAGAAGGGTGGGGACACTGACCTTTAACTCTGGCTCTAACATGAATACAGCACACACCTGCATCATCAGCGTGCATGTTTCCTGTAAAACTTGGCCTAGTTCGCCATTTAAACCAGAGGCACAGGCTCAACCTACCTCTATATATATATATATATATATATATATATATATATATATATATATATATATATATATATATATATATATATATATATATATATACAGCATATATATATATATATATATATATATATATATATAGGGTGTGTCTAAAAATTTCAGTGAATGGTCATATATCTCAACGGCAACATGGGTCAGGTTGGCACACATGCATTTGGCTATCCAGAGAAACATTGAGAAGTACACGTGACCATCAGGGTAAACCCGCCATGGGCAGTTGAACATAGTCAGTGTGAGAGGTAGGGTCACAGTGCAATGGAGCAATGAGTGAACATCAAGTTCTGCTACAAATTAGGGAAAACAGCGATGCATGAAATGTTGGTGTAAGTGTGCAGGATGGAAGTCGTGAGCAGAAAATGTGTTTACGACTGGTTCAACCACTTTCATGATGGGGAAGAAATGACTGAGGATGAGCCAAGTTCAGGTCAGCCATCAACAAGCAGAACTCCAGATATGATCAAGCGAGTGCGACAAATGCTGGCACGAGATCGGCGATTGACTCAACAGGATTGATGGTGGAAGAATGGAGCATTAGCAAGGACACGTGTGCTCTATCAACTGAGAAGGTTTGGATGAGTGGAAGATCTGTTTCTGGTTTGTGTTGCACAAGCTGACAGATGAACAGAAAGCAAAACAGATGGAAACCTCTGGAGATTTCATTACCATGTGTGGCCAGAATCCATCCTTTCTACAAACCATCATCACAGGGGATGAGATCTCTGCAGCAATTCTTAGCTCAGCGTGGCGTACCTGTTCTCTATCATCCACTGTACTCCCCTGATCTGGCACCTGCGGACTTCTTTCTGTTTCCCCGCCAAAAGTGTTGTAAAGGATGGCGATTATTTTGAAGGGCAATAAAGGTAATTTGTTTGTTTGTTGTCTGATACCATTCACCAAACTTTTTAGACACACCCCGTATATATGTATATTTTACCCTTTTTTCTATGTACTTTGATTTTGTTATATTTATGACTGTCTGTATCTGACAGCTTTGTTGTGCACTTAAAGTATACCCAATTGGCTACAGATGGTGCCATAATCATTTACATATGCTTACATGCGCGCTTGCATTTGCATGCATGCATGAGGGACATGGGTCCTGTTACATTTATTTATTTATTTTTTAAGTATTTTTTTTAATACTTTTTCATCTAACTTTATTACCATATTGTTTGAACTGAGCCCTCACTGTTTGGATATTTAGAGCAACATCCTAACATTTACCCATTTGGTGGGAGCTGAACATTGTGTAAAATGTCTTTATTACTACAGCTATTTTACATGACAGGTTTCTGAAATCCCTTTCCATGTAAGCAAAGGGACAGGGCGGTGGTGACATCACTGATCAAATATTGCCATGGTAATAGACCAAATATGGCTGGATATACAATGCTGTAAAAAAAAAAAAAAAATTTTAATCAAAAATTTGCTTGTGTTTTTTTTACAACTGACTGACTATTCATTTATGAAAGGGGGATATCTGAGCCCCCCCCTGAATTTATAGAGGCTTCTAGATTCCAACACATTGCCCCCTCGCACCCCCCACCCCCACAATAACCACAGGACCAGGGTTGTGAGGAAGGACCCTTTTCTTCATTAACATTGGCATCATTGAAGGGTCTAGTATTGATTTTGTTGGGATTCCATATGATATGTTTATGCATGGGCCCTAATAAAATCCATACCATGTTTAAGGGACTTGACTCTGGAGGTCCCCATGTCATCTTTTCTTTTTTTAATGCAAAACTAAGATATAGAAAATAGAAAAATGTGTTGAAACATTTTCCCTGCAAGCTTCCTTTGTTTTGTAAATAATACAATAAGGACCCTCCAAAATACATAGAAGTCCTCCTTGATGAGGTTCTAGTGTGTCATTTGTGGGGGTCCCTATTGCATTATTTACAAAGTAAAGAAACCTTGCAGGGAAACATGAATTCATTGCATTTCCCCTTGTAAATTTAACATTTGCTATACTACTTTGTTTGAATGGAAGTGGTGCACCAATTCACAGGTGGGTTTAGAAGGCCCTCCAAGCAGGCTTTTTAAACCAATTGACTATGACCCTTGGCTATGAGCCTTAATAATTTAGAGAACCAATTTGAAATATTCAGCTCCCATTGACTTCAACTGAGTTTGGAAACTTTTGGTATTTTTAGTAGACCCTACGAACCTACATGTGTTCAGTTCATACCTAATCCCCTCACTTACCATCCCAGTGAAAATGGTATCACCAGAATGGAAGTCTGCAATAATAATGCATATTTTGTAGAGTAGGGGAAAACCAACTGTGGTCAAGTTGAGAAAGCAGGGTATAATTAATCCTAATAAATTAGGTCCATGAATTCTGATATGTACAGTAAAATAAATACATACATAAACAGGTGGATATCAAAACCACTATAGTACTATTTAAATAACTAACTATTTACAATTTCTACATTCAAAAATGTGCTCATTGGCATTCTCTTAAAAAATATTTTTCAATCAAATGTTTTAATCTTTCAAAGAAATTGGAGTTACTTTACTAAAGGAGCAAATATTATTTACTTAACAAAGGTATTGTTCACCTTGGTAAAGTTATGTTCACTTTAAATACACAATCATGTCATCGGGGGCAGCTTTTTTGCTTCCTCCTAAATGAGTAATGAGAACACATTTCCACCTTATTCACTAAACTTGATGAAAAATCACTTTGCAAAATAAAATCTTTCGATTCCTTTAGTAAATGCACCCCAATAGTTTCTAGCTGGATTTTGTTCTTTTTATTCTACTGCAGATTTCACATAAATGCTTGATACAACAAATATATAAAGAAATAAAATAAATGAATCACTGCAATGTGTACCTAAACAATACGGTTGCATTTCGCAAACAATAAAATAAAATATACCTAAAACAATATTCTCTTATTTTGCACATTCAAATAAACAACAATCACATTTAGTTCATCTCATAATATATTACTGTTTTGAAATGCATGTGAAAGTGTGAGAAGAGTAATGCACACAGAAGCATTACTGTTGACAAAAAATAAAAAATAAACAAAAAAAAGCAAACATTTTGGACTTGACTTCCAACTTAAAATGTTTATAGTCACAGTTGTTACATGTCAAACTCTTTTGAAAAAAATAAATAAAAAATCGACTGCATTAACACGCATAACAATTTTTTTTTATTTCCTACCTTCCTGGACAGCCACAAAAGGATTGCTACCATCCACAAATTTCTCTGTAAATGTGATTTTTTCAGTTTGCAAGATATCTTCATTTAGATTGAGGTCATCGACTGCCATTCGGAATACTTCATAATCTCTTCTAGCAGAATCATCAAAAATTGCCCCTGTTAAATAAACAAAAGAAAAAAAAAATAGTCACCGGTGGGATAAATGAAACATTCAAACAGTCCATAGCAGTTGAGACTCACTATTAAAATAAGACTTTGTTGATAAGGAAAGAAAAATCTGGCGTTCGCCAGAGTTTTTGTACGCAGATGTAAATAAGTCATGGAGTTTGTTCTCGTATGTATGCTGTTGTTGAGTCTTTCATCTTTTATGACAACTGATGCTATAATATGTGTCAGGTATAATTGGTCTTTTTGTACTTTATTTGGTAAGAAAAGCTTTTTAGTCGATGTACCATAATAAATGTATCTGACTATGCATAATCTGGCTAAAATCAAGCAGATCTAATGTGACACTGCAGCTGAGTGTAGCAGGCCATAAGACTACCAGCTAGAATATAGTTTTAAAAAAAGAAATTCTGAAATTCTTTCATTTTCATATCATGTATACATGTTGCCACACCCAAATGCAGAACAACCAGTTTTATTCATTTGAAAATCCTAAACAATGCTTTTTTTCTCTCTTGTTCTTTTTCTCCATCATTCACAAATCTTTTGCAATGTAAAATGCATGCTGCATTTTCAGTGCATTAACCCGTCGTATCATATTTAAAGTGTTACTAAGCCTAGGACCCTGCATTAACTATATCTGGTCTCCCACAGTACACAGAACAAGGAAATGCAATTATTTTAGTAAATATAAAAAAAAAAATAATTACGATATTGGTTCAAACAACAAAAACACTTGCTGATCATGTGAGACATATATAGCTTGAAAAAATTCCTGTGTACTTTGCCACTGAAAGTTATTAGCCATGCCCAGTTCTCCTCTATGGACTACCGGGAACCTCCTTCCTAGGTTATAGAGATGTTGGGAGGGTTAGGTGTTCTGTAGTCCAAACCAGGAGCTTTCAAACTCGGGTGACAATGACTAAGCTTGTGCATAACCCAGCTAAACAGTGGCATACTTAAAATACAAATTTGACTTTTTCTGATGGGTTTTTGTAAATATTCACTGTTAACATTTTTGCTATGGAGGAAAAAAATCCCACATAATTATTATTAATGATACCTGTGAAAAAATCCGGAACAGTAGTCGATGAAACACATTAGCCTCCCGGAATAGGAGGCCTATGCTTTCTGGTAAGGGTAAATCCATGCATGTGGTGGCGGTGAATCCACAAGGTGGATGGATTCTGTCTGTACTTGGAATACAAGATTATTTTCACCTATTATCACAATCTTGGGACTCTTTGTTTGTGTTAATATATTGAAACCTTGACTCGCTGTTTGACAAATTTGACTTTAGCAAAGCACTGTTATTTATGATATGATTTATAACATTAGGAACATTGCCAAGGAGTTGTTCCAGTTGTTTAGCCACATTGAGGTACCTGAAAGACATTCATACAGACCAAGGTACCTCATCTATGTAGTGAGCAACCAAAGAGTTGTGCAAATTGTTAAAAGTAATGTATCTGCAAATTTCTGTGTACCACCCTTAAAAACTAAAGACCCACTATCAGTATACAGCATTGTACCTGGATGATATAGTGATATATAGCACTGAATCTAAATCTCACTCATCCTGTGTCCAGGCAGTTTTGGAAGCTCTTTCTAAAGCAGATTTTACTGCAAATCCAAAAGTATGTAGGTTGGTTTAGAGGAAGTTAAGTACTTAGGCTACTATTAGCCATGGAGTCATAAAACCTCAGTTAAACAAAACTGAAGCCAGGGTGCACAGGTGTTCCATGCAGACCTGTGCAGGCAGCTTGTTCAAATCAATGACAGACTGCCTGCTGCCACCTGTCTCTATGCACATCCTTAAATGTACATCTGTGCAGATTTGATGGACAGATTGAGACACAGATACACAATACAGTAGTAACAAGCAGGAGTGCTGCCAGGATCTTAGAAGACCTGGGGCTCCCCTGGGTACCCCTTGGTAAACTTAATCTTGCATGCATAATGCCCTTTGGCAAATGGTGTGCCAGTCCACCTCTGGCAAATGTCTGTACCCCCCGAATACCTCTGTATTCCCCCAGCACTGCCTTGTACCCCTCTCAGCCACCTCTCCCAGAACACCACTGCCTCCAATGCCCCCACCAGCATACCAATGCCTTCAATGTCCCTAGCAGACTTATGCCTCCAATAACTGCCAGCACACTTATGCCTCCAATGCCCCTCCCAGCACACCAATGCCTCCAAAACCCCCCTCAGCACACCATTACCTCCAAAGCCTCATTCCAGCACACCAATGCCAACCCTTCCAATTTTCCTTAAAGCACACTACTGCTTCTGAAGCCCCCCTCAGCACACCAATGACTCGATGCCCCCCCCCAATGCTTCTAATGTCCCAGTACACCTGTGTATACCCCATCAGACCAGTACCGCCAATGTTAACCCAGCAAACCTATGCTCCTAATGTCTATGTACCCCCCAGCTCACCTCTGGCACCAACCCCCCCCCAGCAGACTTTTGTACCCTCCAGCACTCCTCTGCCACCAATAACCCCCAGCACACCTCCGCTTTTAATCCTCCTTCTGGCTCACTTCTGTGTACAAAGCCCCCAGAACACCTCTGCATCCAATGTCTCCTAAGCTCATCTCTGCTTTTATTTAATGGCCCCCAGCATACCTCTGCCTCCTATGTCCCCTCAAAGCACACCTCTGCCCTCAATGCCCCTCTCCCCAGGAACACTGATGCCTGCAATGATGCCCCCCAGAATGCCAATTCCTCCAATGCCCTCCTCAGCACACCAATTCCCCCCTAGCACACCAATACCTCTAACCCCCCCCCAGCACACAATTGCCTTCAATGCCCCTCCCTAGAACACTGTCTCCAATGCCCCCATCATACGACTGCCTCCAATGACCCCACCTTCCTCAGCCCACCAAAGCCCCTCAGCACACCAATGTCTCCAATTCTCCAGCAGCACAGCACCTCCTTCGATAACCCCCTCAGTACACCAATGCCTCAATGCCGTCCTCATCACACCAATGCCCTAATACCCCCCCAGAACACCAATGCCTCAAATGCTTCTCCCCAGCACACCACTGCCTCAAATATCCCCCCAGAATACCAATGCCACCGTTGCCACCTCCAGCACATCAATGCCACCAATGCCCCCTCCCCTCAGCACACCAATGCCTCCAATGCCCCCTAGAACACCAATGCCTCACATATCCCCCCATTCCCAGCATACCAATGCCTTCAATGCCCCCCAAGAAGACTGGTGCCTCCCTTGCCCCTCAGCACACCTTTACCTCAAATGCACCCCAGCACACCAATGCCTCCCTTTCCCCCAGCACACCAATGCCTTCCTTTCTGTCCATCCCCAGACCACCAATGCCTCTCATGCCCCCCCCCCCAAGCACACCAGTGCCTCCCCCCAGTGCACCAATGCCTCTCCTGCCTCCCCCAATAAAACTAGTGCCCTCTTTCCCCAGCACACCAATGCCTCAAATTTCCCTACCCCCTCCAGCAATTTATTCCTCCATTATATCCCCTCACTCCCTCAGCACAACTCTGCAGCCTTACACCTCATGATTGGTGCAGTTTAATTTACATCGTCTTTTTCCCAATTCTCTGATGATAGAAGGCTGCACGAGTGTAGCCTGAGGGTGGATATGGAGTGAGCCTGCCCACAATGTGATGTGATAGCATTACATAGACACTGTTTCTATTCAGAAGCCAGAGTGCCTGTCCTGCCTACTTCCCCTTCTGTACAGTGTGCACTAATGGAGGAACACAGTGTTAGCAAACTGTCAGTATGGAAGGTTGTGGGATTGGAATTGGCTCCAGTCACACATACTGTAAAAACACTTAGAGAGCCTGCATTTCTAGGACACAGCATGGGACAAAGCTGAGAAAGCATTTTAAACTAAAAAAAACTGGACTACCCCAGCAAATCGAGGACTGTTGGCAAGCGTGGTGTAGTAAATTATTTATTTTGGAGCACTGTAGAACACCTGTACAGTATATAACCTGAGTTATATCAAAACCTAAAATAGTGCAGCGCTGCCTGAGATATATCATATATATGAATTTATATCCTATTCAACACTGAACATTCACATGTAATAAAAATAAAACACACATAAAAGAGTGCATACATCAGTATGAACCTCCACAAATTATAGGGGAAACACCAAAGTGCCCTCACACACCATTCAATAACCAAAAGTGAATGATCAATAAGTCCCAAATAAAAAATAAGTCCAAAACAAAAAAATCTTCTGTAGTGCAACATGCCAGAATCTTCTGTGCTAATATAAGTGATGATCCTCCTCAGTAAATAATAATATACACTTCATCCAGTGTTATGTGGGACCACTCACCTCTGTATTGGACCTCAAAGCTTCCTAAGAGAAGATCCAGCCAAAAGGGTAAGTTCCGCTTTAAGCACTCCTCCCCCCTCGCCTGCCACATTTGACTTGTAATTTATTTTGAGGGGAGCGGGTACCTAGTTTTTGCAGGTACCCACTCCAACTTCTACTCTGATCACCTCCGATCCGAGAGGAAGTTCTCCTATCCTCCTCCCTCCCTGAAGTCTTCTGGGACACATCACAGGTCCCAAAAGACTGCCAGACCATTAATGAGGCGCAGCACGACTCCCGCATTCGGAGTGCGCACCCAGCTGTGAATCCGCAAGCTCTCACAGCTGGGTGCTCACAGTTGATATGTCAGAACCTGGGAGAGGGAGACAAGTGACGGTTCAGGTAACTACATCGCTGGATCCTGGGACAGGTGAGTGCGTGTTTATTACTTTATTACTTTTTATAGCTGCTGTCTTTTAATAAACACAAAAACAACTACATGCATAACTACTGATGATTTTTGTTTTGGACTTATTTTTTGTTTTGGACTTATTTATCATTTACTTTTGGTTATTGCATGTATATGATATATCTTGGGGTAGCGCTGCACTATTTTATGTTTTGATGTTGTACAAGGGTGTTGATCAGTGTATGCTTGCTACTCACTTTAGAGAGTTTACTGGCTGTGCTAATTGCTATTTTTTTTATAACCTTTTTTTATTAATTATAGCAGGAATAAATGAACCACTGTTCAAAATTTCTGCATTAACACAAAGCATGACAAGCATACATTTTCAACAGGTATGTTTATTCATTTGTTATCTAACTTTCTGTCTTTCTGTCAAGACATGTTGCAGATATTTTAAGCCTCCCAACGTGTTAATTTGAATGCAAGAAAGATGGAGAAGGAACTTCTTTCAAGGTGGCATGTTATAATTGTATATCAAGTTTTTTTGCCTTTTTTAAACACATACAGTATATACCCTTTGCTGTTCTTTACACTTTTTTTTGACATTTAATTAGTCATTGTAATAAATTAGATGAAAAAAGCAGGGGTCATTTTACAGTGCTGTACAAAAACAATATGTTTTCATTTCTTTATGAATAGGTATCTTCATGTTATATAAATATTATGTAACTCAGAATTTTTATAGCTGCATTTTACCCAGTAAATGACATTTAGGTAAATTGTAAAAGGGATGTTACACAAATAGTATTCATCATGGTACCACTACTGTAAACATACCCTTCAACATGTTCCCAGGGCTAAGCCAGATTATAGACATACTAGATCAAGACCTTTAAAGAGTATGAAAGATTAATAGGATAGAAAAATGACAAGTGAGTAAGCTGCCAAGGTTTTGGGCAACACTTAGCTTAAGAAAGAAGGTAATTGTAACCTACAGGGAACATCTGTCAAGGCGATGAATAGCATGGATTAAAAAAAATAGCAAAAAAACCTAGGAAAAGCAGTTTTTCTATATCAAACAAATTTAATATACTAATCTGTTTTATCCACCAGCTCACTTAGACCGGATTTAAAAATATCCCAGAGTTATAAACATTTTAAGGAAAACAATCTTTAAAATCTGTGATATTTTTGGTTTGTAACATTCTGAAACATAACATAATTGCAAAGTTAAGCAATAATATAATTTAAAATATTAAATCATGCTTATTGACATGGTCAATAAACATCAGCTATCAACTGATATACTACTGTGACTATACATTTTTCTTCCATAGCAAACCCTTAATCCGAGCTTTTGATGAGGGCAAGAACCTGTTCCCCATGACCCTGGCCCAGTGGTCTGCAGGTGGGGGCTTAAAGGAATCTGGAAGACCACTTTAACAATAAGAGGGCAAACAGATACCGCTCTTCATGTGAATGAGTACAGGGTATATAGTACCCTCATTCATTCACAAAAAAAGTTGTAACCTAGAAATAAAGATACTCAAACAAGTCCTTAATGAAAATAAATTTGAAATCCCCAAAAAAGGCCCTCGTTCTTAATCTATTGTCAATCGCATCATCCAGCGAAACAGTTCTACAATGATCATAATGCTCAATGACCATCAACCCACAAAAAAATCTCCCATCGAGACATGTGCTTGTCATCAACCGAATGACAATCTGGTGGATGACAGCTGTTATATACAGTACAAGGGGCCTCCAGGGTACTGTCTTTGACCATATATGGACATGACTATGTAAGGGCAATGTTGTCACTGCCCCATGGTGGGAAGGTGACATGGGGCAGTACCTGCGTGCCACCACACCAGGGTTGTGAGGAAGAGGTTCTTGTCCTCATCAACATGGGGACAAGGTGCTTTGCCAGGGGTTCTCCATGGAAAGGTACCTCCAATGTTCAAGCCATGTTTCCTGATATCTTATAGTGAAAATAAAATTAAGTGCGCTAAACAATTGTAATGGTGTTCTTCAAGTGAGGAACACTAAATAATGCTCAAATCAAAAAGCAAATATTAACTAATGTTACACAACAAACAATTAAATGTGTAAACCAAACAGTGTACAAATAATTTAAAACTTATAGAAAATGATGGTGCACAAAAACACAAATGTGTGCACAATCCCAAATAAAGAATAAAGTCCAAGTAAGAATGACAAATGTCCGTGATGAGTGACAAAACAGAACAATAGTGCTCCAAGTAACAGCCAGAAAACAACTTGATGTGTCTGATGTCCCACCACCGATATAGATTTTCTTCTTACCAGAACTCAATAGTAAAAGGGCATATAGACAGCCAAGTCCAAAGATAGGAACCTCATGTGGAAGAGAAAAATAGGTGAATATCTTCCCACACCTTCCTTTAAGAGGGTGGGTAAGCCTCTTACCGGATGGTCACACAGTTAGGGCCTGTGGATATTCCCTTGCTGAAGATACATTTCCTCCTCTACTTCAGGTCCCTCAATGGACCAGTGATTCCTGTTGGTCTTAGGCTACTCAGGTCCTCAGTGTTAAACCTTCTTCTAATCCTCAGGATTGGGACTTCCAAAAGCAGTGCCTACTGCATGGAGGGCAATAGCACAAACCTCTGTCACATTTCACAGTACTCTGCCACCATCCACGGAGCTGCCTGGATCTCACGTCCGCTGACCACAGACCCGGGCAGCTCCGTGTATGGTGGCAGAGTACCGTGAAATGTGACAGCGGTTTGTGCTGTTGCCCTCCATGCAGTAGGCACTGCTTTTGGATGTCCCAATCCTAAGGATTAGAAGAAGGTTTAACACTGAGGACCTGAGTAGCCTAAGACCACCAGGGATCACTGGTCCATTGAGGGACCTGAAGAAGAGGAGGAAGTGTATCTTCAGCAAGGGAATATCCACAGGCCCTAATTGTGTGACCATCCGGTAAGAGGCTTACCAACCCCCTCTTAAAGGACACATTTGCAGCACCTAATTAAAAGTTCATTCAGCACTTAAAGCACAAGAGCACTTTTATATGGACTTTTATTATTGCAGTTGATCATTGATTGATTTTTATTCATATATTTACACTGTTATTTATATTCTATGTTCTAGAGGATGCACTGTTTTTTGCACTATTAAGATTTAGCACTATCGACACTTTAATTACATTTATAGCAGCGCTGACATTTTATAACATTTATTGAGAGACTCTGTATCACTTTTACTGAAGTGTTGCACATTCACAGAGATACAGTATTTTCTTAGGGAAAATGCCTTTAAGACAGCTAACATTATGAGGTCCTTTTTCAAAAGCAAATATATTTTTTCCACAATTGTATTACTCTCTGCAATAATTCAGGTGCTATCTGTTAATGTTTAGACTTTTTATTCTAAACAGTATAGATGTGCTTAGTTCTAGTTAAAAATTGTAATAATTAAAAATGCTATGTACTGTTTCTATTGCAGCAATAAAAAAGAGAACAATAAAATATGAAAACATGTTCAGGATATGTAAAATAAGCTCTGACACTTACCAAATAACCTTACAAAGTAAATAAATATTCCCTCTTCACACTGTGTCCAAGTATGCCATTATCTTTCAACACCCTTATCAAATGTCATGAACTAAAGAGCTGCATAAAATAGAATTACTGAACTTTATCTTCCCCAAAATGAAATTTTAATGATTTAATGCAAAGGTAACATTTTACCTTGTGCTCATAATAACTGACCTTGAACTATGCATTTTCTTGAATATCTGCATTTTAGAAAGAATACAATATTCAAAAATGCACATCTAACTGATACTAAATAAGGGTTTTATAAAAAAAAGAAGAAGTTTACATTCATAGCAAAAAATAAATAAAAAATAAAAATGACCCCTTAATTTAGGATAGTGGTTTAAGACTTGTAAGTTGTTTCTTTTTGCTGGCTGTGCATCCAAACTATTGGTTAATATCACAATTAAATTTTACATTCATTTGTTCCAAATTGCATATTGCTATTTCAGGCTGTTTCAGGATCTGTCCCATTAAGCTAGATTGCACATATGTTGCACTGATAATGGGTGGTAGATAACCAAGGGGCACATCATTTTAAAGCAGTTTAAGAGATGTTTTACCTGCACAAGCATTTGTATTTCTGTCCATCCATTCTTGATATTTGCACAACTTTATTCCACAGCACATTCAATTCTATCAGGGCAGAGATCCTGATATATCTCTGATGTAGTTTCACTTTGACTTACAGGTCTCAACCCCTTCCTTGTGACTGGATAGTGAAAGGAGAAGCAGCAAAGCCATTAGCTTGTCTCTCTGTCAATGTCAATTCTCCTATCAGCTTGCTTCTTGCAGCTTAGACACACCCCCCTGGCTCATTGTGCTGCTTCTCGCTCCCCTCTTTGAGTTCTGCTGTATGTATGGTACAGCAAACTCCAAGTGGTTGATTCTATTCAGAAATCAGACACTTGCACTGCCTGCATTTAAAATATACACATTTAATGATGGTCAGAGCTGCATTAAATTGTGTCTTTTTTATCTGTTTTAAGTCCAGGTTTAACTTTAAGAAATTTAGGACCATTCACTGTAGTTAATACTTTAAAAAAAAAAAAAAGATAGCATCAATCACATCCAGGTAGCTTTAGTATCTCTCTCTCTCTCTCTCTCTCTCTCTCTCTCTCTCTCTCTCTCTCTCTCTCTCTCTCTCTCTCTCTCTCTATATATATATATATATATATATATATATATATATATATTTTTTTTTTTTTTTTTTTTGCTGTTGTTTGTTTTCCATAAGTATGATGATTCTTTTTTCTTTTTACTTCTTTATTTTAGAAGTAGAATTATGGCTAAAAGTTGTTAATTTTAAGTAGGCTGCACTTCCTAAAGCAGTTTAAAATCCTCACATATACCCATGGAATTGACTATCCTCAGGTGATACACAGAGATTAAACAAATCCTCCTACATAAGTATTACATGTTTATTTGCAGCCATTTTTTCTGCAGATAATTCTAAAAACACACAGATTTTTTTCTCAGCTCCAGCAGGGGGCACTGCATATCTCAGTGAGGGTAGCTCTGAGACCTGATTGGTAGGGAAGGGGCACACCTTCCTCCTCACAGTACACAATATTTATATAGAGCTGTGGATATCAGTCACGGGCTTTGTGCTGGAACTCTCCTCCCCATTACCTTTTTATCTCTTGGTTTGGGGAAAAGCTGTTGGAATTGACTCATGCTGATAATAGAGGAAAGAGGCAGCAGAGAGAAATTACATTCTGCTTTGGATAGAGAAAAATACACAATATAAAGGATGGGCTTTGTTCTTATTCCATGTCAAGAGTTTTATAACCACTTTGAAGAACACACCACACTTCATGCTATGATCCCTCGGGCAGGGATCAGTTCAGCTGTTTAAAAAAAAATAATTACAGAGGACCTAGCTTTCACATAAAAATATAGCACTCTTAATCACAAATCATCCAACATTTACAGACTACAATGCTGTACATAAGAAGTGCAAAAACAACCCCCCCCCCCCCTATATGTCATTATTGTTTCAGGTCAGACTCTTTACTTAAGAAAACAAATTTACTAAATGCCTCAAGATTCTGGGTAAAGAACTTTGCATTCTGTCATTACTATAAAATTGAAACACATTTATTTATGTGGACTTGTGAGAAAATTCCTACAGGATAATGAGCTTAGATATAAAAAAATGAGTATAGTGAACTAAAGAACCATCAGAGTGTAGACTGATACAGATAAGTATCTTCATATATGTTAAAAAACTGAGATATGCAGATACAATTTGATTATAAAAAATGAGAGCATAAAATTGAACACTTTTCAATGTATCTAGAAGTAGAAACATAGGGTCCATTTACCATTAAGTTTTCCCCATATGTTATGCACTTTATAGTGTATGCATTCTTCAGGCAAGTGTACAGGAGTAATTCCTAATAAACTACAAACATAAAATATAAGTCTTTTTGGTCCTCATATTGTAATTACAAACCACAACTTATTTTATCTGCATAGTGCATGCATTTAACATGCTTTTTTTTTTTTTATTTCTATTAATTAAAAAAAAATCATACTGTATTTATATGTTAAAGGAAGGCTGCACAAAGCCTCACCCAGCTTCCTTCCAGAGAAATAGCTACTAATATTGTAGCATAAAAACATAATGTGGAGGTGAGCTCAATCCAAGGAAATGATCTTGTAATATAAAACTGTTTAAATTGATGCAGACTGTTATTATATTGATCCCTGGACATTTTAGATACTACTTTGTAATGACAATCATGAACTCTCACATACTCCCAATGCCCCAAACCACTCGCTTCCCATATCAACTGGAAATTTCATTCAGCTCTAGCATTACACAGGGAAATTATTTTCATTAAAATTAATTAGCTTTGTGATTGTGGTATTTCACCATTTTAAACATTCAGGTTAGCCTGACATGATGGATTGCTTGGCAGTGTTACAGATGGGACTAACAGTATGTTCACAATAAATAATAGGTCTGAACAAGGAAAACACAAATGAAGCAAAATTCATGGAATCAAATTTTCTCAGTGTAAAACCATTACTAGTCCAAGCCTGGCAACTTAATTAAATAGAGGTAATTAAAATGCTAAGGAGTTCTTGGCAGAAATATGGTGTCAAAAAGCAGTGGCTGTTTAGTTGTATTAAGAGTTTGCAAAGTCTCTTACAACCTTAAGCTGATGGAATACGATTGAGTTGCATACATTAGATACATTTGTGCCATCCCCAAGAGACGCTAAAACATTTTTTTTTTAAGTAATTGTGGGTGCATTTAATTGACAGTATAATAGGGTAATGAAATATTTTCCAAAATGCCTAATTATTGCTTAATTAGGATTCATGTAGTTTCCATGACAATAATATTTCCTGTGAGGAAATATGTTCTAAATATTATTTGCTTATAAACAGGAAGGCTCCATTTAGAAATTGGATATATTTCTGGATGCATTTGTTTACACTCAATTCATGACTAGATGTAGTATGCTTTGTTACAGTAGTTCATATGCTCCATTTGCCAACTGCTGATTCACAGTAGCTTCAAGGTGTACAAAGAAATAATGGAATTGGTATCTCGTCAACTGATATAACTCTACCTGATATAATTTATTAAAATCCCTCTAAATGGAAGTGAAATTCATCTCCAAAATTCCCTCAAAATAATCGGTTCATTTTGGTCCCCAATGTCTGATATCTGTGAACACCTCATGTGTCATAGAAATATGCTGCCTAATCTTGTGGGATCTCTGAGCAGGGTCAGGCCTGGTTAGTACTCAAATGGGAGACCTTCTGGGAATATGAAGTGCTGTAGGCTACAAAAAAAAAAAAAAACAGGGGACATAGCCATTCAGGATGTCCGTCTGCACTGGTCATTGCATTACAAATGCTCTATGTTTTGGGACTGTCAGCCTGCTTATCTATCCTGTGTATACAAGCTTGCCAGTGGAATCTGTGAGCTTTTAATAAACACTGATGTTTACTACGGCATTCAGGATGGAAATAGGTCTTTCTTTCTTTGTACTACTCTGATATTTATTGTGGAGTGATGACCTTCTTCCCCCCAACGATCATCCAGCCTATGGTGACATTTCATAAGGTTTTTGGTCATTATGACATTTGGCCCATCTACTCTGGTAAGAGGCATGGGGATTATCACTAACTAGTGGTGGATTTCTTTGCACTGGAGTTGGAGGATCATATGTAATGGTTTTCTGCTCACAATGGACTTTATATTTGTTCTTTCATCTCATGTACTGTACATAACATGGACACTTATATGCACCTTATCTTTTGTTCACTTTTATTAGTGTGCCATTGTCACACTATTTTGATGAATTATTAATTTTTTTCCGGGGAGCCTTGATACCGGCATCGAGAGAACAGTGGAGAGCAAGTTAATTACCCTATCCCAATATCTAGCAATCACAGGGCACAGCCATATAACATGTGTGAAGTCAGCTCGTGCACAGTCGCATCTAGTGCAACTGGGGGTAGGTATACGATTCATAGCATGTAGTCTAGTGTGAGCCAGATATGTCTGATGTAGCATGTATAAATGTATCAATTTATTATTAACCTCCCTGGCGGTATGATTCTTTTGGATTTTAGGTGCTGAAAGCGGTACCATTATTTTAGGTGCTGAAAGCATGTAATTCTTGTGAATGAGCAGCCCAAACCAACTGTATACATTTATTATACATATTATATATATATATATATATATATATATATATATATATATATGTATGTATACATATATTATATATATATATTATATATATATATATATATATATATATATATATATATATATATACGTATATATATATATATATATATATATATATATATATATATATATATATATAAATAATGTATACAGTTGGTTTGGGCTGCTCATTCACAAGAATTACGTGTATATATATATATATATATATACGTGTATATATATATATATATATATATATATATATATATATATATATACACATATATATGTATATATATATATATATATATATATATATATATATATATATATATATATATATATATATATGTATATATGTATATGTGTATATATATACGTGTATATATATATATATATATATATAATATGTGTGTGTGTGTATATATATATATATATGTATATGTGTATATATATATACGTATATATATATATACTGTATATATATATGTATATATATATATATATACATATATTTACATAAAAAGTACAGTAAAACTGCAGGAAAGGGCACTGGGGGGTAATGTAATGTGATTTTATTTTATTTTGAACGATATCAGTGTGTTTGGTGCATTTTACATTCGAATTTGCCGCCGGTTCCACCCCCCGGCGGACGTCACGTCGCCGGAGACGGAAGCCGGGGCTCGCAGACGATCAGGAGAGAGCTCCGCCGCCGCACACCGCTCGCAGTCTTCGCTGGATCCCGGAGAAAAGGTAAGTAAAACCTCCTCCAGCATCCAGCGATCTTCTTAGCGCTACCCCGAGTGTGACTCGGGGTTACCGCTTTTGGCACTAAAATCTTACCCCGAGTCACACTCGGGAATACCGCTAGGAAGGTTAACAGCCGGGGAGACCTGTAGGTGTGAGGAGCATGCTGCTTCCCACTTCTCCTCAGACATATCCGAGATGAGTTGCCTCCACCTAGAGAAAACTAGCAATGGGGTTTGGTTAATGGTGGCTGTCAAGTGGGAGTATATTTTGGAAATAAGACCCTTGGGGCCCTGGGACCTCAATATTTATATTAGTGGATAGTTGGAGAAGAGCATGTCTAAAATCCTCGAGCCACACAAGAGAGGCAGAAGGAGATTAGGGAACAAGTGGCTGAGGAACTGGTGTAGGAAGGAAGGGTTTGAGTTCCTGGAGAACTGGGCTGACTTCTTAGTCGGCTACCAGCTCTTTAGTAAGGATGGGCTGCACCTTAATGGTTCCTGATCTTTGCTGACAGTATTATGACAGGAAATGTACCAGGGGATTGGAGGAAAGCTAACGTGATACCGATATTCAAAAAAGGGCAGAGGCATGTCCCGGAAAATTATAGGCCTGTCAGCCTGACACCTATAGTATTTAAACTTCTGGAGGGGATGATAAGGGACTATATCGTAGAGTTTGCTAAAGACAACAACATCATCAGCAGTAATCAGCATGGGTTTACAAATGGGCATTCTTGTCAAACCAATCTCTTAACATTCTACAAAGAGGTGAGCTGTGAGCTAGATAGGTAGAGACCAGTGGATTTGGTGTACCTGGATTTCGCTAAGGCACTTGATACAGTTCCTCACAAACGCTTAATTTATAAAATAAGGTCTGCAGGCATCGACCGCAAGGTTTACTCTTGGATATGGAACTGGCTAAAAGGGCGTGTCCAAAGGGTGGTAATAAAAAGCGCATACTCAGACTGGTCTGGGGTGCTAAGTGGGGTCCCCCAAGGCTCAGTCCTGGGACCAACCTTGTTCAATTTATTCATAAACATCATTGAGGACGGGATCAGTAGTTCTATATCAGTTTTTGCAGATGACACAAAATTGGACAGGGCAATAACTGCACAGCATGAAGCAGATATCCTCCAGAATGACCTGAACAAAATAACAAAGTGGGCAACGACATGGCAAATGAGGTTTAATGTGGAGAAGTGTAAGGTTTTGCACTTGGGAACTAAAAACATAAAAGCACAATACACTTTAGGGGGGGAACCTTTGGGGGAATCAAAAATGGAGAAAGATCTGGGAGTCTTGGTAGAGGATAGACTAAGCAATAGCATGCAATGTCAAGCGGCAGCGGCCAAAGCCAGCAGAATATTAGCATGCATAAAGAAAGGGATGTATTCCAGTGATAAAACTATAATCCTACCACTTTATAAAACTCTGGTCCGACCGCATCTGGAGTATTCTCTCCAGTTCTGGTCACCAGTCCTCAGGAGGGATGTGTTGGAGCTGGACAGAGTCCAGAGAAGGGCAACTAAACTAATAAGGGGATTGGAGGACCTTAATTATGAAGAGCGTCTGCAATCGCTTGATTTATTCTTCCTGGAGAAGAGACGCCTGAGAGGGGACATGATAGCAATTTATAAATAACCCAATGGTGATCTAAGCATAGAAAAAAAGCTATTCAGCCGAAAGGATTGCATGAGGACTCGAGGGCATACAATGCGTTTAGAGGAGAAGCGTTTTAACCTCAGGCAACGCAGGGGGTTCTTTACTGTTAGGGCTACAAGATTGTGGAATTCTCTACCACAAGTTACAAGGTAGTTTCTGCGGGAAGTATGGCTACTTTCAAAAGACTCTTGGACATACATCTCAAGGATCAGAACATTCAGGGGTATGAGAGATGATTATGGCCATACACACCTACACAGGTTGAACTGGACGGACTATTGTCTTTATTCAACCTCAACTACTATGTAACTATGTAAATTGGATATACTTGTACAGTGCACTAGCAGGGAGATTATATTTCCTTTGCAATTCAGTGTAAGGTAGAATAATGTTATTACAATATATGTCTCTAATATATACAATAATCCTTTGCTGCCAGAAGGCACTATTAGTGGAACACAAAAGGTATGGTAGCATAGGGTTGTGCCAAATAGGGAGATCTTCCATGATATCCATGAACCCAGATATTCATTTGGCTTCACGCCAAACTGCACAAGCTAAGTTCAGAATAGGCAAGTTCACCCTCTCTAAAGCTGTCATTGGTGCCTCTAGTGCTATCAATAAGTGGTGTATTTTCAGGGTGTAAGCTAAATATGACTCAACTATTGCTGGAGTAATCAGTGTAAGCCATTCTGTCAAATGTCTAAGCTGTCCTGCCAAATAGTAGTAATATAGATTAGGTAATGCCATCCCTGCTTCATCTTTAGGGTGTTAGAGCGTGGCGTATTTAAGTTTTCGCTTAATGTTTGCCCAGATAAATGAGCTAAACATTGCGACCAGGTTTTTAAAAACTGCTTTGAGTACTATGACTGGCATGTGAAAAGTGATGTAGAGTCATTTAGGTAGGAGAATCATTTTAATTAAATGTATTCTACCTGCTACCGACAGTAGAAGTTTAGCCCATATTTGCAGTTTGGTCTTAATAGTATACAGTAGAAGTTCTAAATTCATCTCTAAGGTGTCAGAGGCTTAAAGTGTCATGTATATCCCCAAGTATTTTAATGACGTCACCATTTTAAGAGGTACAGCCGTTCCATCCCAGGAGAAGTCCTGGGGATGTAAATGCATTAAGACAGATTTCTGCCAGTTAATTTTAAGACCAGAGTAAGTAGTTATGGTAATTTTGAACACCCAACTTATTTGCAAGGACAATAAAACAAAACAGGATTGCTTGGAAGTGATTAGATGATAGAAGTGAACAGAACTTTCCGTATTTACTAAGCTAAGTTCACATTCATTTGCAATATAATCAGTGACAATTCCTTTTGGTAAACTAACCCCATTGCCTCCAGAGAGGTGAAGAATATAAACAGTTAATATTTTCTAGTGTTTGAGGTACACCAAAATTGCATAATCCATAGACCTTTGGCTTGCCTTTTTTCCTTAGTACTCCCCTTCATCTTATGCCTAATACAGTAGATGTAATTGTTTGAACTCTGCTGTTCCACACTCTTTGTTGCAGAATCACTGAGAGAAGCCACTGTGTAAATGAAGAACTAAATTAAATTTACATTTTGTTCTAGCCTCACAAAAAAGGTACAAAAGGTTTTAAGTGGAATTTCCAGGCAAATGTCTAAGCTAACAAATAAAATACATAAAAATGTGTTCTTTTCCCTGCCACTGGATTTGTATTTATGTCTATCTAGTCCTGAGAGTACACAGCGCTGCGACACAGGAAAACCTGAACTGGCAGAGGAAGAGACTTGATTGTTCTCTAATGCTGTTCTATAATGCAGTCAAGTTACTGATAGCTCCCCCAGCTTGTGACTGGATATGTAAATGAAAAGCAGAAGACTGATGAGCCCATTTCTCTGTTATTCTATTCTGCTGTTATTAGCATGCCTTGTTTTAGCACTGCAGCACAATTGACTTGCTCTTTGTGCTGCTTCTACAGTATCTTTCCTAGATTGAGCTCTGATTTTCAAGGGACTGCCAGACATTGATACTAAATCAAAATTAGGCATTTACCCACCTGGAAATAAAAAAACAAAACACAAATAATGATGTATTATTGAATACAAAATAACATTCACATATGTTTTTAGGTCTGCCTGGATTTCAGCTTTAGAAAGATTTTTTTCTAAATAATTTAGTCAGTCTTTAAATATGAACTATCATTTTTGTGTTATTAATAAAAAGGGAGAAACACGTACAATACAAAGTGATTTTTTTTTTTCTGGAAAATTAGTAAAATGAAAAAAAAAAAGGATAATATTCCTTTATTTAATGTACAGTATGTATATATATATATATATAGATTTTATGTATTAAAAAATAATTTCAAAAAGTATATTTTTAATAGGTCCTTTTCTGCCTTTGGAATTTATAAAAAATAAATAAATTGAAAAAGAAAGCTTCCCTAAAAGGACAACCTTCCCCAATGAAATGTGTATCACTTTAGTATTATAAATATTTATAAAATGTTCCTGAATCAAAAGGCTCATAGCTAAAATTTAATAGTTCTGGTCCAAATGAAGTACATGAGTGTAAAAATCCTTAGATAAAGAGTACCCAGTTTCCATACTTGTTATCACAAAATGTTGGAACTGACTTTGTGTCAGCTCACAGGTCCAATCCTCAGGTTTCCCCAACTAGTAACCACTGACAATCACACAAAGGACAAAATCTTAAGAAGAAGGAGATGGTATGCCTGTATGCAGCAATCATTCTGCCAGCAAAAGGCCCAAGCACCAAGAAGTAGAACCCCATATAAGGAAAAGAGGATGTCAGCAAGAGAGTGGGCAGGGAAACGCAGAAGTTTGACTGCTTCTCTCAAAAGAGTAAGGGGGAGCCATCTGTTTGATACAAACAGCAAACCCTTGTACTGAAATTGCAACTTTTCATTTTCTTTTATTATTGAATTTTTAAAGGAACATGTCTAAACCTGAAAGCTCTGCTATAGTAACATACAAACTGTAGGTTGATAACTATTGTGAGGAGTACAATAAAAGAGAAAAAAAAAAGAAGAGTATATGAGAAAATAAAATAATTAAATAAACAACAACAAAAAAAAAGATAGGAAGTAAAGTGACTGCAGTTTTCGTGAAGGATGATTGCCCAAAAGAAAAGTGAATAAAAAGCTTTTATGTCACATCACATGCAACTAACAAAAAATGAGTGTATAGAGAGCTTGCCAAAAGTTGTTTTATAATGTGCATCGACCTGTCCTTGTGCCAGGTAAAAGCTTGAAACTTGGTACTTTTAGAATACTTTTGTGTAATTTCTTTGTTCCATATTTCCGGTGAAAATTACACACATTTTAAGGTAAAGGGAAATTAAAATAATTTTCAAAGAATATATAGATGAGAAAGTCTATATACCCTTGAGTGGTCTCAAAAGAATACATGGACTGTCTGAAACAAAATTGATGGTAAAATAGGTAGCAATTAGTACTAATGCTATGGATGATTAACACTCATTGCAGGCAGCCAATCGTCTGTCTCTCTAGAAGATAATGCAAGAAAGGAATGAAGCAACATTCCTAAGTTATGTAGCTGTTTAGGGAATATGAGTATGCAACATACTATAGAAAAGGTATTTAACTACTTTTAATCCTCATTAACATTTAGTATGACAAGAAGCCTGTTTAAGTCAAAAAGCATATTGATATGCATGATATCCCTCTTGGGTTAAGAACCAAATTAAAACTGGACAGGGTATCATGTGTAATAAATGTAAGGAACGCTGTGCTAAAAAATATCTGGTCTTGGCTAAGTGTTCCGTTTAAAAATGTTAGCTGTCTTGGTGATTCAAAAGGGTTAGTTTACTAAAGACAAAAAAGACTGTTCACTTTGCAAGGAAAGTTGTACCTTAAATTGTAATTTTCCCCAGTGCTTAGTAAATGATGTAAAGATCTGCCTACTTTCATCAATCATGTGCAAGCAAAAATTATCATTTTTTATTTTCCTTGCACATGCTTAGGCATTCTTTGCAAAGTAAAATGTCACTACATTCACTAAGCTCTGGGGAAAGGTTCATTGTAAAGTGCAAATTCTCTTGCAAAAAGTGAACAGGCTATTTGCCTTTAGTAAATCAACCTCAATGGCTTCTTAATTTGTTGACCTGCAAGAAGTGTAGGTTAGGAGATCTGACTTAAACCTGACTTCACTTGTTGCATGCTTCTTCCAGGTCATTAACTCAAAAAGTGTTATCCATCAGCATGACCCAGATACCATTTTTTTTTTTTTTTTAACACAGAGGTCAGCAGTTGTAGCTATATGTATGTATCTCGCCACATTTTTCCTTTTGATTACAAAGGATATATAAGAAACTAGTGGTATTTTTTTTTTTTTAGATTTGCTAACTGTTGCTGTTTTTCTATCTTTTCATTTTTGTAGTATTATGATGTTATCCCTGCTGACAGGACACACGTTTAACTGTTTATTGGACTAATTAGGCTGTATTTCATACAAAAATTCAGTCTGATGAGTCATGACTTTCTGCCATCCATCCCTGATTTGATATAATAGATACACTTTCACTGCCATCATTAACCAACATCATTCATAGATTCTGAGAGCCAATGCCACCATCTCTACTTTCGCCAACAGTTATTGATATTCAAAACCTAGTCACCATGCCGCATCAAAAATAAACCTATTTAATTAAGCTAAATTCACAATTCTGAGTTCTTAAAATATATTTGCAATTAGAAGATATGCATTCGATTAAAAATGCTCTTTACATAAAAATATTGCACAAAGTTTATGATTTTACATTGATGGATTATTGCCAATGTCCTTTTTTACACAGGTATTGGAACTGTCCCTGTGGAGGCATTGACAACTGTTACAATGTACTGACACAAAGCATCAGATGCAACCCTTTTTTTTGAGACATAACAAAACATCATCTGTTAATTAGTACAAACATTTTGTACACTAATTACATTTACATAAGCACTGCATGCCCTGCCCAGAATTATGATAATACAATAAACCCAATCTCATTACAGATGTTTCAAGTTAAAGTAAATTTGTAAGATCTATTCCATAACACTTGTAACACATCTGTTTGGCTTTGATATTCTGGGTAACCTTGATAACTAAAAGGTCTGCAAATATAAATAACATGTTTTCTAAAGTAAAACAGTTTGTAAAAACATTTACAGGTAGATATATAAAAGCATTAGGAGCTTATGAAGGCTACCTATTTTATAATAAAGGTATCGTACGACCTAACGTCCAAGGTAACTATCATGATTTGCAAAAAAAATTTCTTTTTAGTTATCAATAGAGTAGGAAGCAGTTAAATCTGTATCAGTTTATTATTAGCTATTATGGTCTTGGGAGATTCATTTTTACCTCCTGTGCCAGAAGGTCTGTCTGAAGTAAGAGTAAATCTGTACACCATGAAAGACGTCCCCCCTTAAACTGGCCATACAATACTATTTTTATGTATTTTATTCATTTATTTATTTTCATTCAGCTATCAGTGTATATGAAGGAATGAATGAATCATCCTCTTTGGGACATTGTAGCCTAACAGTGGCAGCCACAACTGTTAGAATACACTGGTCAACGTGTGCATCATGTCCCTTTGATAGAGGTCAAGCAGGCATAGTGACACACTGATTGAATTTTGGCCAGTCCTGAAGGGATTTCAATGCATGGCCAGCTTTAGGCAGTTGATACCGAAAGACTTGCCCTTACCTCCCTTACTGGTAAAAATTGTAAAATAAATTGAATTTCACCTTACTTCCGGTCTCAGTGACGGTGATCACCAGGATAAGTAGATAAGGTTATTCTACCTAGCAGGAGACACATACACCAATAAAAACCTTTTCATTCCCTATTCAAAGCAAATACACTGGACTGGAAATGTAACCCTAACCATCAATTGAAACTGCACATGGTTCTAAACCTTCTACAAAATGTACTCTTAAGCCTGTGGTCATTCCACAGTAAAATTAATTTTAAAAAGTACAAAGTACCACTTGAAGCAGCAGGCCTAGCCTATTTGGTGATTCATTCATTTTAACTGAGGTTGTCAAATACCAGCTGAATTACTGGGATATACAATGTCAGAATAACTAAAGAGAGCAATTGTGATGCACAAAGCATTGATGCAGAAAAAGGAGGGGGGTACGGAGAGCAGGGAAGAGGGTCCAAAAAAAGAAAACGTCGGTAGGAGAGGGTATTTTTAATTCTAGTGGAATTCCTGTTAATGTTAATGAAGTGAAGGTGTTGGAAAAGGGCCTTAAATTTGCACCAGTTAAGAATTTCAATACATTTGAGACAAATGTCAGCATTTAGACATTCATGAGAAATCTTAATATTAAAAAATACTCCCTACTAATACTTCTCACTAAATACTTCCTTACTAATCCTAAAGAATGTTTTATTTTTTTTTAGGTGATGAATCCTATCAAAATTAAGGAATAAATTAACTTTTAACCCCCCCCCCCCTCGATATCCAGTAATAGATTTGTAAATATTTTTGGAAATATGGTGGCGAATGATCTAGAGATGTTAAACATTAAAAAAACGAGAGACCCTGATTATATTATAAGAGGTATACAGACACTTGAGAATGAAAATCATGTTGTAATTAGAACGGGTGGCAGGGGGGAGGGGTTGTGCTGATGTCTAAAGCCTATTATAAGACCAAAAGGAGTAGGCTGTTAGAGGACAGAAATGCTTATGAAATTCTTAATAGAGATCCAGTTTTTCAATAAGGAGGAGCTATCTAAACTAATTAAAAAAGGTCTAAAGACCAACATGAATATTGTTAAATCCCCTGAAATTGCTCTCTTTCAAAAATGTTATGTAAATATACCTAAACACACCAAATGCCTCTTGTATAATCCTTGCTGCTAGAATAACCATTGCACATTGTTGAAATCAATCTGGAATAACATTTTTCTATGTCATACAAAAGTTGAACTGGGTAATAATTAATGATAAATTGACTTGCATTTTACATAACTGTCTAACCATTTTTGAAAATACGTGGCGACCTTGGTTATATTATTCATCTACGAATATTAGAGATTTGTAAATGATTATCCTTAAATTGCCCACATTTTTTTTCTTCCTTTCTTATCTTTTTCTTTTTGTTTTAGTTTATTTGTTTACATCTTTGAAAACATTATTCCGTTTGATTAGCATTTAATAACAATTTTACTTATTATACAAAGTTAAAAACGACTTACTATAGTACTAATACTATATACTGGTCCTTTTAAGATCTTGTTTAACTGTTTGATTTGGTTAACAAATCTGCTATAGCCCTACTTTCTTTTTTTTTTAGGGTTAAATTTCAATGTCAATTATAATTTTATGTTCCTCCTTTATTCGCTTATTACCCTAGGTATATTGTACCTTATATCATTAACTATATGTTAATTTTACTATGTCAAGAAAAACAAAAAAAATCTTGGACGTTAAAAAAAAAAAAAGAAAAAGATCCTCAACCCATCAGGGTGTCATACACCAGTGATATATTTTCTACCTAAGATGCATAAGGATCCCCCCCCCCCCGGGAGGTCAATAGTAAATGAGGTGGATTCTTTAACATCTCAAATTGGTCAATATGTGGAGACTTTTTTGCAACCATAAGTTACTTCTACTAAGGTGTATCCTAAAGACACAAAGCATTTATTGCAAGTTTTAGAGGATATCCAAGTTACAAGCTCTTTTTTTCTAATGACAGCGGATGTATGTTCGCTTTTTACAATCATCCAACACACAGACACCATTGAATCTGTAAAATGAGCACTTGATAGTTGGAGCTCAATAGGAAGCATCAGAAGTTCTTACTTAGGTGTGGAGTTTGGTCTCCAGCACAACCATTTTTGGTATGGAAATCAGTAATATTTACAGACTACCGGAGTGGCTATGGGAGCACGTTTTGCTCCAAGTGTGGCCAATATTTGTTTGGCCCACTGGGAGGCAAACGTTGCATTTAAGGATAAACCCAAGGGGTTGATCTGTTATAACAGATTTATAGAGGATCTGTTAAAAATGGGGAAAGAGGGATGAGGGGAGCCTCCTCACTTTTTATGGAGAGATTGAATCAAATTAATAAAAATAAAGTGCTATTGTGAAAGTATGATCAGGCAAGTACGGTGTTTTTGAATTTAGAAATTATGATTGAAAGTGGGAAAATTTACACCAGAAATGAATGTAAGCCTATAGATTGTAATGGCTTTATAGCTATTGATAGCTGCCATTATAGACCATGACTGTGTAACATCCCGAAAGGACAGTTTTTCAGATTGAGGAGAAACTGCACAACAGTGGAGGATTTTGAGCAGCAATCTGACATTTTTAAAAAAGCAGTTTGTCCAGAAAGGTTATGATGAAGAAGTAATTAGAATGCAAATAGCAGAAGTACAAACATTGATAGAAATAAGTTAATTACTAATAAAGATTCGGTAACTGATGGGTGTAAACAAGTGGACGAATTTAAGAATAGTACTTGAATACAATGTGCAAAGTAAGAAAGTAGAAAATGTTTTTTAAAAATATTTAAATATTCGACTAAGTATAGGGTCTTGGGTAAAGTATTACCTCCATTTCCCAGATTTGTATATAAGAAAGCCCCTAATCTTAGGGATAGACTTGCACCAGGTAAGGTTGACCCACCTAGGGTTAATAAAAAGGAAATGCTCCCCTTCTTAGTAGGCTTGTATGGGTGTAGAAAATCTGCAATGATTACAACGTACCCAATAAAAGATTTCATTACTTGCTCTACCATCGGGATGGTATACACGGTGGAGTGCCTTTGTTCTACCCAGTATGTTGGACGTATATTGGACGTACATCTAGATCTATGCAAGTGAGGATTAGGGAACACATAAACAACAAAAAAAAAGAAGACAGAACAGAAAATGTTACCAAACATTTTTGGGAGACCAGCAATATGGACCCAAGAGGCTTAAAATTTTAGGGAACTAGAAAAGGTGCAAAAGCATTGGAGAGGGGGCAATTTTTTGGGATATTTGAGGCTAAAGTGTTAGCCCTGAGAGGTTTAAACATTGAGTTTGATCTCAACTGTTTTATAAGGAGTGACTAATTGTTTTACAGTAATACTACTGTCTGTTTTGTGAATAATTATATTAAGATTTTTTTTATTTATTGATGTTATTAGTTATTTACTCTGTATTGAGTATCAAGTGTTCTGTATGAATTTTGATTGGAATATTAAATATATATTTAGATTACATATTGACTTGCAGGAGTGTCAATAATATTTAGTGGCTCCAATGCAATAGTGTCATTGGATAGAGCTCTAATGGCACTTAGAACAAAGTGATTAGTTATTTTAATAAGTTGGGTGGAGGAGCCAAGCCTGTCATGTCATGCAGGAGTCGCGTATATCTGGTGGTGAGTCAGCCCGAGATTTTGCTCTAATTAATGCTTTTATTATGTTATCTTGTAAGTGTATTTTATTGTGGGGTGTTTTAAATAAAGTACAATATAGAGTACACAATATTCGTGCCTTTCTGCCTTGTATGATTTGTGAGCTGAGTCCATGTGAATCTTTGGCAAGTGAATGGGACAGATGTTCTATGTTAACCAAGGAGGATACCTGGGTTAAAGATTGATGAGTTTGTTGGTAATTTTATTTAGGTGAACAGGCCCTTCACCTGGTGATGGATGTGCACTATGCATGAAGAGTGAAGACATGGGGTGTTTTGCTAATTAACTTTCATCACTCTTTTTTAATACCTGGAATTTGCTGGATATTTCAGTATACATTCTATGGGACTGTGTACTATTTATATGTTACATGTTATTGATTAGGGTGTTGTGCTACACTGAATTTATTTGAAAATATTACTTTGGTGTTGTGGGATCACTTCACAGTGTTTGGCTGTGCAACACACATGTTTATTTATTTATTTTTATTTAATCTTTATAAAAAGTGTATGTTAATTGTGCTGATTGTAACCATTATATTATTTGTACACAGAGCTCCATAGAAGAACATAGGAATTATAGTAAAGGTTAACAGTTAAATGATGTGGGACAATTGGTAAGAAGCAGATCATCTGTGTTCAGTAACTATAGCTTTGTCTGCATCAGTGTAATGGTACTTAAACCCTAGAAGTTAAAGTTTCCTTTCAATAAATTGCTGAAATATGAGGGAAATATGTCATACAGCAGCTACCCTAGCTTTTCTAAGAGTATTAGTAAGTCATACTTAAAAAAAGTAAAAAAAGTTAAGAAAAAGAGTGGAGGTAACAAAGAAAGGTTGGATAGGGGACTGTGATGGAGCAGAATATGGGACTGCTAGGGGTGTGAACACTCATAGGGAATAGACCATCCTGGGCACCAATCACTATGCAGTCTTAGTTTTAGAGGATTGGTTTGGTAGAGAAATAATGCCATGCAGACCAAGCAGTTATAATTTAATTCATCCTTGGCAATTGCTCCAAATTTCTCCATCTTGGCTCAATATGTCATCCTCCTTATACATTGTATATTCTTTCAGTATGAGGGTGAGGGTGGGATTACAAGAACATGTTTCCTAAATGGTGCCTAATAAAGTAAAGTGGTAGAGTGGGGAACATATTGCTTTCATTTACAGATTGTATACATTCTACAGAAGAACATTGTTAATGGTTGCATAAATTTAAAGGAAACTTTTTTTTAGCTATAATGATTTTTGGTCAACTTTATTTTGTTAATATTTAGAAATTATAAGCTGATATTTGATATCATGTTTTTTTTCTCTACATGTATAAACTACCTTAAAATAGACAATTAATATCACATGCTTTCCATAACATTTAACATGCTGAACAAACTGGATTTTCTAAACACATGTTTTTTTCCTCTTATTAACTGCCTAGAAATCCAAACCTTTCACCTCCAATGTATACAGTTCTATGTGAGTTGTAAATAGACATGAACACAGCAGGAAGTCAAATTACTAATAGCAGTCAATCAGCTCTGTTTAGAGTGGGAGCCTCTAGCTTGCTTTTAGTCTAAGCAGAAAATATATATTTTCATATGCAGTATATGCTGGATAAATAATGAGTGCTTCCTAAACTACTGTTTAGCCTTAAATATAATAAATACATTAAATATATAGATAAACAGATTCTTTATCCCAAAATTACACCTAACAATGAATAAAAATGCAACACAGAAGAGAAATGTAATCCTCTGCCCACACAAGATATAAACATATTAATAGTCTTTCATGCTTATTGGTGTACCGCTGGGGATGAAAGACCTAATTTTCCAAGTATTGAACACATAGGATTGGTGCTAGAATGACTGATCACAGAGGCTAATCAATATACCATGAAGACATCAGAGGGGTTAGGGCTGGCCCAATGTAAATACCAACTTTCAGAAAGCTTGGACCCCTAGGAGAACACTGATTAGGAAGGCATGTTGGTTTTATGAATGTAGAGTGTGTCATTTTAGGGTAGTTAGTGTTATTTAGGTTTGTCTGCCGATCTTACAGGTTTATTTTAAGTTTAAGAATGTTTTAACTTTGAACATTGTTCTGAGTATCATTGGGAAGTGTTCACTCCATGGCAACTGAAAATTGTCCTATCAAGAGCAGGCGAGTAGAGAAGATTGACATTTAAATGCTTGTCTCAGCAGAATGGCACCAATGAGATTTTACATAGCAGCTGCAAAAGGATTTAAAATGAGAAAAGCATTTATTCTCCAAGAACTAACAAAAAGCAAATATTGAGCTGAATGAAATAAGAGCTGTTCAGATGAATGCACCTGAAAGATAAAAACCCAAATCTTTCCAGCTCTCTGAGCTTTAATTAGAGAGCTGCTTTTGAGAATTCAGCACTTTCTTATTCTGCATATTATAAATGATACACCTTTTGAGTAGATGAAACATAGCTTCATTGTTGCAGAACCCAAACAACTTTCCATTGCATTATTTATCACTGTCAAGAAAGCAAAAAAATTGCAAACTTAGTCAGCTCATCCCTCATTGATTCATATGTCTTCCAATATCAATTTCTTTGAATTCTGTTTCATCATTCTCCCAGTACAATAGTAGAATTTTCAGTAAACTGACAAAATGTACTAAAATTAAGTATGCATATTAATTACTCACTAGCAGTTGAAACATTTTTTCATCCAAAGCAGCTAAAAATTTGTCTTTTGTGAATAGAATTTCAGCTGTAAATTGATGGATTACCTTAAACATTTTTAGTATTTTTTCTTAGAAGAACCTGACATTAGTGAGAAAAATGGTCTATATTTAAAAACTAATAGAGAGGAAACTTGAACAATAATACAGAAATCAAATGTATGAAATACCACAGCTGCCGAGAGAACACTCATTTAAGGGTGCTGAAAACGTAGTGAAGCCCAAGCCCTCTTTATAGGAATTAACATGTTCTTCTCAAACTCTTCTATGAGTTGGTGTGCTTATAAGCCTGCCCATACAGAGGAATTGTAATAAAAATCTCCTCTGAGACTTGAGCGCTGTTGCCTCTATGAGTATAGCAAGGCCGCACCATTGTCCCACACTTATGATGCCATTCTTGGGCCAACAGAACATAGACATGTACATTGCAATTATTTATTTGTCACATGGCTCACACACAAAAAAAAAATGCAGCATAGAGAAATACGAAGCATATCCAAAATCTGATTATAACTTATAGTCTCTCTCTAAAGCAAAATCAAAACTGAAAAACTGTTTATCATTTAACCTTCCTAGCGGTATTCCCGAATGTGGCTCGGGGTTACATTTCAGTGCCAAAAGCGGAAACCCCGAGCCACACTCGGGGTACCGCCAGAAGCATCGCTGGATCCTGGTAGAGGGGTTACTTACCTTGTCACTGGGATCCATTGATGTATGCGGGCGGTGTGCGGCGGCGAATCTTCCTCCCAATGCTCTCTGTGCCCCGGCTTCCGTCTCCTGCGACGTGACGCTCGCAGGGGGATGGAACCAGCGGCAAATTCAAAAGTAAAACACACCAAACACACTGATACATTGCAAAATAAAATAAATTCACATTAGATTGCCCCCAGTGCCCTTTCCTGCAGTTTTACTGTACTTATATATATATATATATATATATATATATATATATATATATGAGTATATACAGTATATATGAGTATATATATATATGAGTACATATATATATATATATAT
Organism: Pelophylax lessonae; assembly: GCF_965119305.1. Classification (NCBI taxonomy): domain Eukaryota; kingdom Metazoa; phylum Chordata; class Amphibia; order Anura; family Ranidae; genus Pelophylax; species Pelophylax lessonae. Next base: position 585,016,892 of record NC_138768.1, on the reverse strand, counting down.
ACATACTTTAACTTATTTATAGTCATTTATTATATTATAATTTATGATTTTGTGTTTCAACTAATATAGACCTGGTAAGGTGTTATAGTTAAAAAAAAAACTTATTATGTATAGGTGTTGTTGACTATGTGAGCCTGAACATCAGTGGTTTACATATAAATATTGCTCTTAAGAGTTAACACACCAGAATATGATTTAAGACATGTTTGAGTAATACATTTCCTACTAAAATGAATTCATTTTAATTCTTGAGTAAAGTGACCCTTACACAAAAATAATTTAGGTTGACAGTTAGTGGTTAGTTTACCAAAACTGAAGAGTGCAAAATCTGACGCAGCTGTGCATGATAGTCAATCAGCTTCTAACTTCAGCTTGTTAAATTAAGCTTTGACAAAAAAAAGAGCTGCACCAGAATTTGCACTCTTCAGTTTTAGTAAATCAACCCCATAGTGTCTTTCATTCAGCTATGGACCAGCGTGGTCTCCTATTTTCCAGTGTCTATACAAATGAAAATTAGATGAAAATTGATCAAAACCCCCACTACTTAAAAAAAAAAAAAAAACATTTTTACATCCAATCGTATTTATTAACAACTTCTGGATCAGAAGGTTTTCCCCATTAATGACCAGGCCATTTTTTGCGACTCGGCACTGCGCTACTTTAACTGACAATTGCACAGTCGTGTGACGCTGTACTCAAATAACATTTATGTTTTCCCCACAAATAGAGCTTTCTTTTGGTGGTCACCTGTGCAATTTTGATTTTTTGCACTATAAACAAAAAAAGAGCAACAATTCTGAAAAAAAATATATATATATTTTTTATTTTCTGCTATATAACATTCCCAATAATAATAAAAATAATAATTAAAAATCAAATTTTTTCACCATTTTAGGCCAATTTGTATTCTACCTCATATTTTTGGTAAAAAGTGTATATTGATTGGTTTGCGCAAAAGTTATCGCGTTTACAAACTAGGGGAAAGATTTATGTCATTTTTATTTATTTTACTAGTAATAGCTGCGATTAGCGATTTTAAGCGGGACTGTGACATTGTAGCGGATAGATCAGTTACCTAACTGACATTTTTGACACTTTTGGGAGGACCAGTGACATTACTACAGTAATCAGTGCTAAAAATATGCACTGTTACTGTACTAATGACACTGGCAGGGAAGGGATTAATACCAGGGCCGATCAAAGGGTTTATTGTGTCCCTAGGGGGTGCTTTCTAACTGTGTGGGGGATGGGCTTATGGAATGACCACAGGGACCTGTGTTCCTAAATAGGAGGAAAACAGGAGCCCTGCGTTCATTGCTGACAGAACAACGGTTTGCCCTGTTTACAACTGCAGACCACCGTTCTGTCTCGACGGGGAGTTTTTGCGGGTGCCCAGTGGCAATTGAGGCAGCCAGACCCGCAGATCAGCTTCCCCTGTGGCAAATTGGTACATCTTTTTTTGGGAATGAGCCAACCTACCACCGTATATGTAGAGCGGCTGGTCTTCAAGTGGTTAAAGTACCACAGTATATATCTATATATATATATATATATATACACACACACGGTATATATATATATATTTTATTTTTTTAATTCTGTTTTTCAAATTGAATATCACAAATTGAATTCAAATTGAATATCACAAACAGACATAAAACAATAAAACACATTAGTCACATAATTGTAACCCTCACAGGGGACATGTACACATAAAGCTTTCAAAAAACAAGGTATTCATGAAGAAGGTACATCAGTGGTACTTAAGGTCTGACTCTGTTAAGTACAATGGCAGCATAGAAACTGATATAACAAATATAATGTAAGCCTGAAGTGATGCCAAGGTGAGGGGGGTGCCCCCCGCTCTAGGGATGGGCGAACAGTTTGGCCCGAGCATGACTTTGGGCCAAATGTTGGCTTTTCGCCCACTTGATGAACACCCAAATTATCAGTGCGTTCAACCATTTCTTCGACCCGTCGAATGACCACAATGCATTGCGCCACCCCACAGTGCATTGGAAGCCCTGATTGGCTGAAGCAGTGAAAGCTTTGCCCAATCAGGGCATAGAGCACTGTCAGAGCCATGATTGGAGAAAGTATTGATGGCTCTATCCAATCATGGCTCATTTATCTTAGTCCCACCCCACACTATAAAAGTATTATTTAAATAGCGGCCATTCTTAGTGTAAAATCAGTGCGGAGAGAGATAGAACAGGGCTCTCTTCAGTGCTTCTAGAGAGTTAGTGTGCTATAGTTTGCTATTCTGATTCTATTGTAAGTGTAGAATATCAGTTTAGTGTTAAATCTAGTGATAGTTCAGTCAGTGGGAGTGTAGTGATCTGACCATTCATTTTTACCTTAGTGTCAGTTTGTTTTTCTTATCAGGACAGATTTACTCACTGCAATATAGTTCAGTGCGTTAGTGCACGTTTAACAAAGTATATTTCTGTGTGTTACTGCACATTTAACGCAGTATATTTCTGTGCATTACACGCCATTTAATGCAGTATATTTCAGTGCATTAGTGAACATTTAACACAGTATACTTCAGTGCGTTACATGCCATTTAATGCAGAATATTTCTGTGCGTTACTGCACATTTACCATAGTATATTTATGTGCATTACTGCACGTTTAACATTTAAAGTTTTACTGCAGTATATTGTAGTGTCGGTGTAGTGTGTCTGTGTAGTGAGTACTCAGGTTAAAGTGCACAAAACACCACTTTCCATTGATTAAAGTGCATCCACATACATATTTATTATATTATTATTATTATAAATGATTTATATAGCACCGACAGTTTACGCAGCGCTTTACAACTTGAGGGTAGACAGTACAAATACAATGCATTTTAATACAATAGGAATCAGAGGGCCCTGCTCGTTAGAGCTTACAATCTAAGAAGAAGGGTCCAGAGATACAAGAGGTATAAACTGTGGGGGGTGGGCTGATGAAGAAAATAAAAGTACAGTTATTAGGTTGTTGCCAGATAGGTTTCTCTGAAGAGATGAGTTTTCAGGGATCGTCTGAAAGTGGAAAAAGAAGGAGATAGTTGGACAGATTGGGGTAGAGTATTCCAGGGATGGGAGAGGCCCGGGAGAAGTCCTGGAGGCAAGCATGGATGGGAAGAGGTGACAAGGGAGCTAGAGAGCAGGAGGTGCTAGGAGGAACGAAGAGAATGATTTGGTGGTTATTTGAAGACCAGGTTAGTGATGTAGCTGAGTGCAAAGTTATGGATGACATGTTATTTGATAGCATTCTCAAAGGTTGATACCCTTGAAAAAGTCACGTGTTTGAGTGATGCAACACGTCGGGAGGAGCCAGGTGACGTCACTTCAGGTCTACGGTCATAAATGGAAGTTCGGAATCTCTTCACCTCACACTACAGGGACTGAGCGGTCATAATCTACATACCTAGTCTTCAACTTTATAGGAAGTTATTGTCTTCATTAAAATGGATTCTATTTACTGCACCATGAAGCCCTTCTCTATTATATTTCTATATGAGTAAAGCACCAAGGAGACACATATCTCTAATATGTTGGGCTATTGTTTCCTGTCAGCCAAAATGTCATTAATATTGGAGCTACACAGAGAAGTTTTTCACCTATGAATAACTTTTTGATTTATTCATTATTGAGGTGAGCAGCCACTGCACTCAATGTTGGATTCTTTGTCTGGGATTGCTCACAACGGTGGCACTGTTTGATTGCTGTGCATCCCATTTTTTGGACCACCATTGTTCTACTTTTTCACTATTCATATATATATATATATTTTTCTGCACTTGCACATGGACTTTATATGAACTTTTCATTGATTAGCCTCATTTGAACATTACTATTCAGATTTATTCTATGTACTTGATTGTTTTTGTACAGTTCTCTGGATTAATTATCATAATTTTATGAATTATTTATTATAATGCTAGTTTTGTGTGATAATAATTTTTTTTCTTGAGTGTTTTGTTACACAGCTTATTTTGGAATAGCGCCAATTTACTCACAGATTTTTTACTTTAATTGGTATGTTGGCAGCTTATTCTCACAGTTTATTATATTTTATCTGATCACATTTAACTATATTACTATTCTCGTTTACTTCACTGGTAGCACATTGGCCTTTTACTTCTATCAGAAGCTTTGTGGTGTCATTGGTTAGGAAAGGCCATATCTTGGAGATGTTGCAGATGTTGAGGCGGCAAGCTTTGGACAGTGACTGGATGTGTGGCCAAAAGGATAGTTCAGAGTTTAGGATTACACCTAGGACCTTGGCATGGGGGGACGGGTTGATAGTTGAGCTGTTGATTTTGACAGAGAAATCAGGAGAAGAGGAATGTGGTGGAGGAAATATCATGAGCTCGGTTTTGGATAGGTTGAGTTTGAGGAAGTGATGTGACATCCAGGCTGATATGTCTGTTAGTAAGTTGGTGATGCGTGAGGAGACTGATGGAGTGAACTGAGGGGTGGAGAGATAGATTTGGGTGTCATCAGCATAGAGATGATATTGAAAGCCATGGGAGGCATTTAGCTGAAGTGTAGATTGAGAAAAGGACCGGTCAAAGAACAGAACCTTGGGGGACCCCAACAGAGAAAGGAAGAGGAGGTAGTAGAGTTGGAAGTAGCACTGAAGGTGTGTTGGGATAGGTAGGATGAGAACCAGTGAAGAGTACAGTCATGGAGACCAAGGGAGTGGAGTATTTTGTGTGGCCTACTGTGTCAAAGGCAGCAGAGAGGTCCAGGAGGAGTTATACAAAATAGTGTCTATTGGTGTTTGCTGTTAGTAGGTCATTTATGAGTTTAAGAAGAGCAGTTTCAGTGGAATGTTGAGGGCGTAATCCGGACTGAAGGGGATCAAGAAGTTTGTTCTTAGTCAGATGGACGCTCAGTCAGCTGTAGACCAATCGTTCAAGAAGTTTGGAGGAGAAGGGGAGTAAGGAGATGGGGCGTAGATTGTGAAGATTGGTGGGGTCCAGTGAGGGCTTTTTCAGGATGGGAGTGACTAGCGCATGTTTCAGAGAGTTGGGGAAGATGCCAGACGAGAGGGAGAGGTTGAAGATGTGAGTTAGTGAGCATAGAGCGTAGTATATTTCCACATCTTTATTACATTTTGTTAATAAGCACCTTCCTATCATATCTGGGAGGCCAAGAAGGAGAAGCAGATGTTCCCATGGCACTGTAAGGGGGCCAGCAGCATATGTGTCAACAGGCAAAGGTGGACATTTTCAGTCCTCAGGCAGAGCATAATTTCCTGTGTTTAGTTATGTTGCCCATGCTATCCAGCCACAGCATGCAGAGGAGGTAGTGGACTGGCTTACTAAACCATCATTCATCCTTCTCATCCTCCGTCACCCAAGCAGAGACTAGTGCACAGTCCTCTGCATCTGCCAGAGTGGCTAAATCTGCCTTCTTGTCCACAGCTATTCCAGCCATAGCGCCAGCATCAGGCATGGAGGAGTCAACTGAGTTATTTAAACACAGTGTCAGCCACTACCTCCTTGAAGATGCACAGCCATTACTTGATTCAGATGTTGGTTCTGAGGTTGAGGAAGATAGGAACATGAGCCTACAGAGAGGGGTGAACACTGGTACAGAAACTGGCAGTCATGTTCCCCCTGCTGCAGTGTATTGCCAAGTTGTCTTCAGTGATCAATTTTACAACTTCTATCCAAAGTCTGTGGAGGAGATACCAGAATTTATCCGAAAACCTCTACACTTGTTCCCAGTGCACTACTTTGTGGCCCCATCATACAGACTGGCTCCCCAAGCCATTGTTTGCAAAATAAAGAAAGCTTGCAGGGAAAATGTCATGGCTTTTAAAAAATACAATTATTTCTTCAGCAGCTCCTATACACACTACATATGTGCCACTTTACAGGTATAATATGGGCACCCCCCCCCCCCCCCAGGCACTATATTAAAAGGAATTTTTAATTTTTTTTTTTTGTTATTTCCCATTTTGATGCTTTCACCTTAAGCATCAGTAAATCACTGCTCATTTAAAAATTACGTTTATTGAAAACTTTTTTTCATTGATACATGTCCCCCAGGGCAGTATCCAGACCCCCATAACCATTGTATGCCCAATTACTTGCATATAAGCCTTCAAAATAGGAACTTTGATTTTTCCAGTTTGGGTCTCATAGACTTCAATGGGGTATGTCATCTGGTTCTGAACATTTGCAATGGTTGAATGTTGTGGAGCGAACTGAACAGGGGGTCATTCGGCCCATCCCTACCCAGCATTAATTCCTTAAATCCGGAGATATCATGTCACAGACATATCGGAGGCCATGGAGGGCTCTGCGAGCCATTTTGCCCAGACTCTGTCATATTTTTTGGGGAAGCTTTGTTGACATGCAGTAAGAGTCTTTGTAGAGCGGTAAACTGTTATTGACAAACTGCTTCCAGAAAATAAGAGGCGGGGGAAAGGCTTCTCCCAGTGTAGAGCAATATATTTTCATGCATAAAATAGAAGCAGGCTAACCAAGTTTCTCACTGTAGCTAACACATTTTCAACCAGGCCCAATATACAAAGAGACACTGTGAGTTGCAAGAGGATTGAGATAACCACATTTATTGTAGACAACACTTCTTCTCAGAATTTGTTATTGTTGGACAGGTCCAAAAAATATGTGCAAAATCCCCAGGGACCCCTCCACACCTCCAGCACTGAGGGGGACAAGTGGGATTATTTTATGCAGTCTATAGGGAGTAAAATAGGCAAGATTAACCATTTTGAAATGGATTAGGTGTTCCCTAAAAAGACTAGGGATCTAAAGGAGAAGTCCCATATGTTATCCCAATCATCATTGTCAAGCTACAGTATATCTTGTAGCCATCTAGCCCTAAGGCTTTCAGCACAGGCATGGATATATTAATGAGATTGGAATACAAATGGGAACACTCAGTACGTCCTCCAGTGCTGATTGTATAACCTGTGGGGCAGATTGTGGAAACTGATTGTGAAAGGCATGGGAGAGTTGGAAATAAGTAGGAGGAGAGTAGCAGTAAGGGAGTCAGGGATTGGTTAGTGACTATTTGAGATATTGTCCTAATATTATATTTAGTCTAAGCATATGGCTCTGGTAGCATGTAAAGAGGAGGTAGGGTGGGATTTAGAGAGACTGCCAGCTTGGGGTAATGTTCACACTTAAGGGCAGCTCCCCAGGTTCGAAGGGTAGTGAGCACAGAGGGTGTCAAAGAGTATGGGGTATTGGGACCTCTAAATAAGAGGAAATTGAGCACTTCCAAGGAGTTTACAATGGCAGCCTCGAGCAAAGTGGAAGGTTTGGTACCAGATACTACAATGTACTGTACATTACAGTGTAACTAGTTGGGTGGCCTAAACATATTTGTTATTAGTCAGAGAAAACAAGCAGGGGCGTACCGTGGGGTTGGCCAGAACGGCCCCCGCCAGGGGCGCAGGCCGAGGGGGGGGGCGGAAAATCACTGCCAGTGTAGTGTGGAAGCAGTGACTTACTGCTCCTCCCAGTCCTCCGTTCAGCCTGCGCCCCCCCGGGCACCGCGGCTGGCGCACCCCCCCTCGCTTCGCTCCAATCTCGGAAACAGCCCGCCTGGAGCTCGCTGTCCACAAGACTGTCTGTGACTGTGTGTGTGTCGGAGGCTCGGTGCGATGGGCGGGCCGACGGCTCCCCTCGTCAAAGGGCTCCGCCCACATAACTCGTCATCAGCAGGCTCCTAGCTCCAGGCTCAGCAGGCTGCCGGTGTCATGGAGGATGAATAGTGAATGCTGCACTCTACACTGCCATTGAGTGACGGAAGCTTAGCTGGCTGGCTCCCAGGTACCATTAGAGCTTAAAGAAGAAGACATTTTTTAAAATTTAATGTAGATATATATATATATATATATACAGTATATATATAGTGCAGTATAGAGGACGCCATATCCTGTATATATATATATATATATATATATATATATATATATATATATATATATATATATATATATATATATAAAATATACACACAGGATATGGCATCCTCTATGCTGCACTATATATACAGTATATATATATACACACACACAGGATATGCCATCCTCTGTGCTGCACTATACATATGTATATATATAGTGCAGCATAGAGGATGCCATATCCTGTGTGTGTGTATATATATATACTGTATATATAGTGCAGCATAGAGGATGCCATATCCTGTGTGTATATTTTATATATATATATATATATATATATATATATATATATATATATATATATATATATATATATATATATACAGGATATGTATAATGCACTATATATATATATATATATATATATATATATATATATATATATATATATATATATATATATATATATATATACACAGGATGGTATCCTCTATACTGCACTATATATATATATATATATATATAGTGCAGCATAGAGGATGGCATATTCTGTGTGTGTATATATATATATATATATATATATATATATATATATATATATATATATATATATATATATATATAGTGCATTATAGAGGAGCCCACATCCTGTGTATATATATAGTGCAGCATACAGGATGGCATATCCTGTGTGTGTGTGTGATAAGGTGGCACCGATATATATATATATATATATATATATATATATATATATATATATATATATATATATATATATATATATATGTATATATATATATACTGTATATATATATATATATATATATATATATATATATATTTATTTATATAGAGTGCAGTATAGAGGATGCCATATTCTGTGTGTATATATTTTATATATACATAGTGCATTATAGAGGAGCCCACATCCTGTGTATGTATATATATATATATATATATATATATATATATATGCAGGATGTGGCCTCCTCTATAATGCACTATATATATATATATATATATATATATATATATATATATACACAGGATATGGCATCCTCTATACTGCACTCTATATAAATAAATATATATATATATATACAGTATATATATATATATATATATATATATATATGTATATATATATATATATCGGTGCCACCTTATCAGGGCCCTTCAGTGCCGCCTCATTAGCGCACATTATTGAAGGAGAACAATTACCTGTTTGCAAAATCTTATAACAAACTAAAAAACAGTGTTTTTTTTTTTTTTTTTTACATTTTTTGGTCTTTTTTTGTTTGTTCAGCAAAAAAACATAAAAAATAAAAACCCCAGTAGTGATTAAATACCACCAAAAGAAAGCTCTATTTAGCCTGAATCTCATCTGACTACTATGCTTATATGCAATATCTGCTTCTGAGTCAAAACAATTGAAAAAAGGACTGTATAACCTAAACATTATCTTTAATGGATACGCAGACGATTAAAAATGTATAGAAATTGATGTAAAAAGACAAACAACAGAATATCTAACTCTTTAATAATTGGGGGGGGGGGGGCGCCGATACAGCTTTTCGCCAAGGGCGCTGGAGACCCTAGGTATGCCTCTGAAAACAAGTCCACCTTGAGAGGAAGGATGAGGGTAAACAATTTATATCTGGAAGCTTACATACCCCAAATAAAGGAGGAAAATTGTTGATTAAGGCATGTAAAAAGGGGTTTGGAGCTCCATTGAGGGGAGTGTCGAAATAAGTGGTTGAATTTGGGAAGGATTTTCATCTTTAAAAGATTAATACATCTGAGAAGGGATAAGGGTAAAAACTTCCACACCTTCAGGTTCAATCTAACCTCCCAACTCCTAACTCTAGAAAAGGAGTTAAGGACCTAGAGAGCACCCTGAAGTGATGGGTCAATAGTACCACAGTATATTTAGCCCAGTCCCCATAAAAGGTGATCCCAGTTTTTCAAAAATCTGGCCTATATGTTGCAATACAAATTGTATACATGTTAAATCAATATTAATTTCAATCAATAATGACATTTTGGCTGACAGGAATGGCCAACATGAAAAATGTGTTTATACAAAGTAGGTGTAAAGGTTTTATAATAAAATAATTATTTTGTATGCACAGTCCAATGCATGGCTCAAGAATCAAATGACAGAATCTGTCAGAACTGATCACTCCTGTACTCCATGTACAGTAGATGCCTAAAATCTATTTGAAGCCAATACTTTTTTTGAGTGTCAAAAAAGGGGCTTTAATGCTTTCTCTTTGAACACCCTCCAAAAATGTAAAGCTGTCGCAGAAACAGTAGGTGAGGGAAATATTACTAAATAGACACTATTTGGTGATAACTTATTGCATTTCCCTTTGCTTTGGAGAATTCTCCAATTACTTCCTGTTGCATGCCTGCATCTGGAGGAGAAGGAAAATGTTTCCAATAGGATAGAGCCAGTGAGCAAAAATAATAATAATAAAAAAAATTTAAAAAAATGTGGCAGGGGCCCTAATCATTCCCTGCTCCATCCAAAATGTTAATAACATTTTTTGCTTTACATATACTTTAATAGTCAAGTTGAACAGCTAAATCAGCTGGTGCATGGCCACTTTTTATTAACCGCTTGCCGACCACCGCACAACTATTTACTGCAGCAGTCAGCCCCGTACAGGCAAAGCGACGTAGGGCTACGTCGCTCGCCTACGAGCCTCTAGGGGCGAGCTTGCGCTCCCGCCCCCGCTCGTTCCCTGACATGTCCGCGTGAGTGACTGGCGGCTCCGATGTCCACCGGTCACCCGCGATCTCCCGGTGGAGAGGGAGAAAGGCAGGCGGCTCATGTAAACAAAGCCGCATGTCATTCTCCCTGATCTAACTGCAGAGACTACATGATCCTGCTATGTAGGATCGTATGTCTCTGTGGTTACATCACTAGCCACACCCCTTTACAGTTAGAACCACACCCCTAGGGACACACTTAACCCCTTGATCACTAATAAAGTTAACCCCTTCCCTGCCAGTATCATTTTTACAGTAACAGTGCATATGTATAGCACTGATTACTGTAGTAATGTCACTGGTACCCCCAAAAGTGTCAAAAATGTTAGTCAGGGGTCCGATCTGTCCGCCACAATGTCGCAGTCCCGCAAAAAAAATCGCAGATCGCCGCCATTACTAGTTAAAAAAAAACAATAAAAATGACATAAATCTTTCCCTTAGTTAGTAAACGCAATAACTTTTGCGCAAACCAATCAAAATACACTTATTGCGATTTTTTTTACCGAGGGGGGGGGCGGAAAATCACTGCCAGTGTAGTGTGGAAGCAGTGACTTACTGCTCCTCCCAGTCCTCCGTTCAGCCTGCGCCCCCCCGGGCACCGCGGCTACATATGTTACCAAAACATATGTAGCAGAAAACAAATTGGCCTAAAATGTTAAAAAAATTAGATTTTTGTATTTTTTTGTAAAAAATTTGAAAAATATTGTTATGTTTTCAAAATTGTTGCTCTTTTTTTGTTTATAGCGCAAAAAGTAAAAATTGCACAGGTGATTAAATATCACCAAAAGAAAGCTCTATTTATGGGAAAAAAAGGACGTCAATTTAATTTGGGTACAGCGCCACACGACCGTGCAATTGTCTGTTAAAGTCATGCAGTGCCGAATCGCAAAATAGGCCCTGGTCTTTGAGCAGGAAAATCCTCCGGGGCTTAAGTGGTTAATGATACTCTGAAAAATTTTCTGTTTGATCGAGTGGTGTTCTTTCAAGTCACCATACAGGTTGCACAATGGCAAAACTACTGTGGACACAATGGTTAAATCAAGGCTTAAGGGTTTCCACATTCCCCTTGTTCACTGTAGGAAATTGGAGCCCACTGCACATTATTCCTGCACTTGTGGAAACTTCCATGAAGAATCAGTTTCAGAAGAATGTTTCAATCCTTCAGTTCACTTAAGATAAAGCAGCATTGTAGCACTAGGGTTCAATGCTGAAAAGGATCCCTTGTTAAATATTACAACAAAAAATATAGCATATAATGTTTCTAAGATCAAAGTATAAAAATGTATTGCACTCTACAAACAATGGTTACATCTATTTATTATGTTGATATTTTATTATGAAAAAGAACATAACATAGTTTCCAGTAGGCGACTGAAGAAGTTTTAAGATGCATGATTTATACATATATTTCCGTTTAATAATGTAAAAAATGTAGTAGCCAGAAGGTCCTTGTGACTGTCACAAAGAAAGTTGGTTCTAGACTGATAAGAAGAGAGATTTCTGCTCTTACCAAGTCAGCTGGGGATTTCAGAAATACAAGGTCTCCTGTGATGTAAGATACAGGTGAAGGAAATCTAACTTTGTGTAGCTTAGCTGAGATGTTTGCCCAGTAGATGATGTAAAATACGGTGAAAATGTTATTTTGATTGAACTTATCTAGTGTCAAAGTTACTGAGTGATGCAAAAATATAGAACAGAAAGCTAACTTAACAGTCTGCCATCTTTCTATACTCTCAGAATATGAAAATAAAAAGCATCAAAATTTAGGCTGTATTAAAATGGATATTTTTTTTAAAATTGTGTGAACCATGACTAAATAAAATGGAAACATTGTGCCAGATTTTATAATAAAAATATTGGAAAGAACTTATACAGCTAAAACTGTGAAAGAACTTTAGGAGTAGTCTTTGCAGAGACTTCAGATATACCATAAAATATCACTAAACAGTGTTTATAGTGCAAAAAAGACCCATAAGAACATTTTATAGCACACAGAACCACAATAAATGCATTGGTCATGATGAAAAATTATGAAAAATTAGGAGGAGAAATGGTCATCAAAATCAGACGTTGGCTATCTTGAATAATGTTAAATAGCAAAGTTACATAGTTAGTGAGGTTGAAAAAAGACATCCGTCCATCCAGTTCAACCTATGATGTGTATGTGTGTTGACGTTAACCGTACATTGTATACCCCTGTATGTTGTGGTCTTTAAGGTGCCCATCTAATAGTTTTTGAAACTATCAATGCTCCCTGCTGATACGACTGCTTGTGGAAGAGAATTCCTCATCCTTACCGCTCTTACAGTGAAGAACCCCTTACGCACTTTAAGGTTAAACCGCTTTTCCTCTAGTTTTAGTGAGTGGCCACGTGTCTTATTGTATTTCCTTTCTCTGAATAGTTTGTTCCTTATGCTAGGGTCATCACCAGTACAGTATTTGTACATTGATATCATATCCCCCCCTCAATCGTCTCTTCTCCAGAGAGAATAAGTTCAGTGCTTGTAGTCTTTCCTCATAGCTGATGTCCTCCATTCCCCTAATTATTTTTGTTGCCCTTCTCTGTTGTTATTAACAGACTGAACATACAGCAGACTGAAAGAACTTTTAGCCTAGAGACCTTTTACATAAAATTATGAAACCATTTGAACAGTCAGGGTAACCAAAAAATGATTGTGCAGGAGTTTTTTTTCTCTATGCTTCTTTTTAACATGGTGTAGAGTGATTTAATACAGTATGTAGATAACATAAACCAAAATGTGCTGTGTAATATGACATTTCTTAATATAAAGATGTAATCTTCTGTATACTGCTATCACATATTGTCCGTTTATGGCATTTCAGCCACTGAAGCTAGAGGGTGCCAGGGAAACTTGCAGGATTTTATGAGTCCTTGATAAAAACCTTAGGGATCCATCCTTACATATTTCTAGCGATATTGACATAAAAACAGGGATTCTTTGTTCACATAAATTGCAATACATGTTCAAGCAGGCCAACTGCCTCAAAGTAAAGTCTTAATTTCAATCCCTAATCTACTGTGCAAATGCCTGCATACTTCAATAAACATTTATATTGCTGATATGGGGCAGACAGACACTGTTGGGGAGGTGAGCTACAGACTCAGGTCAAGTTACTGACCTGCAATATGCAATAGAAACTGAAGAGATGTTTGTGCCAAAGTCAAAATAGCCTACATATATATTAAACATAGTAGATGCTAAAGAGCGAGGTCACATGTTAACACCGTTTTAACAAAAAAGAAAATGATATAATGTTCCACAATGTAAATGCAGCATCAATCAAAATGACCCACTGCCATGACAACCCACTGCCTAATTATTCTACCTACATGTCACAATGAACCTCCACTTGATGTCATTGGCCCACTACACTGTTCAATGACAGCCATATTCCTGCCTGCTGTTTGTGAACAAACCAGCTGGGGATCCTGGGTGATGTTTTTGAACCAAAATGCTGCACAAAGCCCCTTAAAATAAAGATAAAATTAAGGTAAACTCTTGCTTAAAGCATCTTAAAAAGTAGGAGGTTTTTACTAAACAAATTTCAAATACTGAAATATTTATTTTGCTTATACTCTAAATATGTCATCTTGATGAATTGTGAAGTGCAAATTTTGTTCTGCTAAAATATACCATATGGCAGTATTTTCTCTCTCTTTCACATAATTAAATGCTATTTAGGTCTTATAAAACCCAAGCAGGTAACATAATTGTAAATCTGTAGTTTGAGCCCATATATGCATACAGTATGTCATGCCCCACAAAGATAAATCATTTTAAATTGAATTACTGGAAATTATAGTTTATTTATTGTACTATTCAATGTAATCTCTCCCACGTATAAGAAAATACCGTTTAGAATTAAAAAAATGTGTTTGTCCTTGGCCATGGCAGCTTCTTATGCTTTTAAAAGAAGGATGGACCAAGATCTCTGAATGGCATTAACCCCTGAAAATGAGTTACCTGTTCACCCTCATGTAGGTGATACACAAACACTTTGATACCTAAACTTTGGAGGTCTGGACATCTTTTTCTTTAAGTTACTACATGGATGGTCATATGATGAAATGCCCAGGCATTTGCTCCCATGATCTGAAATCTAATCCTGCCCCTCTCCAGTACTCTGATATTTCATGATTAATGTTAGTTCTTATGACTTTCAAGAAGCAAGGTAAGCAGAACAGAGTCTTGAGACACATTCCTTTGATCACAGAGCCGTAAGTTTTTCCCTACCATAATATAGCAGTCATTATAGTGCCCTAATATGTGCCACACCACACCACCATGAGGTAATAATATCTCCTTACCAGAGGTAGGAAAAATAGTGCAGTAAATCATGGTTCTCTCATAATCCACACCGAAGGAATGATTCAGCACTTTAGTCCGCCAATGATATAAAGCTCACTGGATCAAAGGTAGAGAGGAGCAGATCCAGGTTGGATGACCATAGACAATCCTCCACTTGACTTCTGCTAGGCTGAACTCCATCCTCCACTGGCTCCACCTTCTCTTGATTTGGACTGTTTTCACCTAGCCTTAGATTAGCGCTGCATGGGAACTTTTTATATTTTACATATTTTTGCCATCAACAAAATGTATGCTGGCTGCTAATTGAAGAATAGTTTTTCAATTAACTGGCTTAAGCCTGGATACTCCCTTGTATTTGTATTTAAAAAAGATCTGCCAAACTAAAGAAAGATTGTTGAAAATAAAAAAAAATGTTATATCACGTTCATTCAAGCTTTGTAGCATTTTTAAATTACATTGACCTTTCCTTTTGTGTTGTATATAATATTGAAGTTATAAATTAACACTGTTAAAACATGCACATATTTATAGCAGTGATATTTATTTTGTCTCTGCAAACAGAAAAAAGTAACAATGCTAAATCATAATAATGTCACTGAAAAGGTTGACTTAAAAAAAGAACATTCAAAATAACCTCACCGCTTTCTGTTTGCAAATGTTATATTTCTTTTATCTAATAAACTAAAACTCAAAAATATCAATAACTTAAAGATGAACTTCAGTGAACAGTGAAACATTATCAGTATTAGACTCCCCTCCCCTTATTTACAAGTCATGCTATTGCAGCCTCTCTGTCATCATAATGTGAAATGTAGAGCCAGCAGTCCTGCATTAAATGTGAAGAGTTCAAGGGCATACCAACCTACTGGTAGCAGAGAAGAGTGGTGGTTGTTGGAAAAGTGAAAAAGATAACTTTTCCGGGGCTAAAAAAAACACGCCACTGATATTTTACTGCTGACTGGAGGTCAGCTTTAACAAACAGGTTTGCAACAAGCTAACAAAAAAATGAACAAAGTATGAACACAGAGCATGCAACTTTTCTTCCCTGATTACCTCCTTAACCACTTGCCGACCGCCGCAAGTACATATAGTGCGGCGGTCAGCCCCTCACAGGCAAAGTGACGTATATATACGTCACTAGCCTGTGAGGTTCTGGGGAGCGAGCCAATGTCCGCCGGTCACTCGGCGATCGTCGGTGCAGAGGGAGAAAGGCAGGCAGCTGATGTCATTCTCCCCTGTGTAGGAATAGTGATCATACGGTTCTACTATGTAGGACCGTTGATCACTGTTCCTACACCTCAAGCCACAGCCAATCACAGTTAGAATCACGCCCCTAGGGACACACACAGCCCCTCCCTCTCAAATAAAGTTAACCCCTTCACTGCCAGTGTAATTTTACAGTAACAGTGCATATGTATAGCACTGATTACTGTAGTAATGTCACTGGTAACCCCAAAAGTGTCAAAAATGTCAGTCAAGGGTCCGATCTGTCCGCCCCAATGTCGCAGTACCGCAAAAAAAAACGCAGATCGCCACCATTATGCGTTAAAAAAAACAACAAAAATGACAAAAATCTTTCCCTTTGTTAGTAAATAACCTTTGCGCATACCAATCAAAATATGCTTTTTGCAATTTTTTTTACCAAACATATGTAGCATAAAACAAATTGGCCGAAAATGTTAAAACATTTAGATTTTTACATTTTTTTGGGGGGAATTGTTATTTTTGCAAAATTGACGCTCTTTTTTTGTTTATAGCGCTTGATCAAAAAATCGCAAAGGTGATCAAATACCACCAAAAGAAAGCTCTGTTTGTGGGAAAAAAAGGATGTCAAATTTGTTTAGGTACAGCGTCGCAATTGTCCGTTAAAGTCACGCAGTGCTGAATCCCAAAATAGGCCCTGGTCAGGAAGGGGGTAAAATCTTCCGGGGCTTAAGTGGTTAATTGGTGAACAGGGAGATGTCTTTAAAGGTAGCCACTTCATCATCCAGTGCAAGGAAGCATCCAAAAGCATCCTACACAGATCATATTATGTTTAATAGAGCAAGCATTTAAAAAAAAAATAGCTTGAAAAAGTGGTCATGGTATGACCCCAGTATTCATTTAAATTGTTTATTATTACATTAAAATTGATATTTAGATGATGCATAAAAATTATATTCACACTTTACTTCCATATTATCTTTCTAGCTCTGAAATTACTACATCTGACAGTCTGTTCCACAACCATAGTCAACCATACACCCAACAAACCAAGCAACTAATTTAGCAGGAACAAAATGCAGTTTAAGCTCTTGGTGTCCAATGTGAAAATCAAAGACCACTAGAAGAGCATTACTCCAGAGCATTACTGATATTAAACAGTAGTGGTAAAAAATATTATCATTTTGAGCTTCTTCATATACAGTATATATAAACAATATAATACTATAATATACTCTATATAGTATAAAGTACATAGTATTTATAGTATAGTATATACTGTATAGTATAGTCAAGTCTAAGACTTTCTAGTATTTTTTTTCTGGTTAGCCTTATAATCACAATCTAAGCTCTTTAAAAACATTTTGTTGTTTCGTCTTTGTTATTTTATCAGTATTAGTTATATCTCATTGCAGAACTAAGTTAGCTAATGGCTTTCAGCTTTTATTTCCATTTCCTATGAGGATATCAGCTTGGTGCACATTACCTGGTTTTAGCTTTAAGCTAAATTTATCTATCCATATGCAGAGGTTTGGCACTCCCAGTGTGCAATGATAATTAAAATGCCAACTCACAGAAAGCATAACATTCTCCATAAGGTAATGCTGTAAGGTTAACATGTTCTAATGTACTCACACAGATACAAAAATATGCATATTTATTTTACAATGCTGAAACCATACTTTACTTTTTTACCCAAACTCTCAGAAACAGTGAACAAGGATTTAAAGAGGATGAGCATGTATTTGCTCAGATATATTGAATCAGAAGTTTTCATACAGCCTATTATTGTGGACCTGAACTCAAAAAGTGAAGATTTGCTATGTTATTGGGAACATTTAGATATTGTCAATTGTGCCTAAGCACTACCCTAAAAAAGTACTTTTTTTTTTATTTCTCCTAAGAAAAAAAAAAAAGCAGAACAGTATGTAAGGGTGCCTAACAGTCTTGTAACTGTATATCTGCAGTGTGATATTTAAGGCACTACTTGGAGTGAAAAAGGAAATGACACTTCCGTGTTGTCTCCTTTTTGGAAGCTCTGACATAAGTAAAGCCATACCTATATCAAGATGGAGGTCTCCACACAGAGACACAGTGGGGTTGATTTACTAACACTGGTGAGTGCAAAATCTGGTGCAGCTGTGCATGGTTGCCAATCAGTTTCTAACTTCAGCTTGTTAAAAAAAAAAAAAAAAACACTGGAAGCTGATTGGTTTCTATGCAGAGCTGCACCAGATTTTGCACTCTCCAGTTTTAGTAAATCAGTCCCACTCCCAATGTATGGTGAGTAAATCATGTGGGAAATTGCAATTGCAGAAAGGCCACAGGTAATACTGGTGATTAGTTCTTTGCCCCCTGCCTGCCCTTTTAGGACACAGGTTCCACAGTTAAGGTGTTTGAAGACTACCATCTTTATTCAAATACAGTATGTACATCCAAGGTGGTCTACAACAGGGCTTGTGAGTTACTTTCAGTTCAGATTGATGTTGTTTATGTTATCTATATAGTCAATGCGGAGCAATGTCCTTACAAAATAGTTGCATTAATTTCCCAATATCTGCACTAAGCTAAGAAGTCTCCCAATAAATGAAATGCCACTATACATTTTATGTTTGGTACTAGACATTGTAGACTGTGTTGACCTTGTAAACCAGATGCACATCTTATCTTACGGGCGCTCGTGCCGTTCCTTCAGAGCCCCGTGCCGTTACCGTCGGCTCCAGCGCGAATGCGCAGGAGTGACGTCATCGCGGATCCAGCCAATCAGATGGCCGGATGCCGCAAACCCGGAAGAAGGGTGACACAACATTTTGCCCACGAGAGAGGTGAGCGGTAAGCACTTCGGGGCTTTGTTCTTAGGTAAGTATTTCATAATGAGCTAGTATGCGATGCATACTAGCTCATTATGTGTTTTTCTTTCAGGTGTTCATTTTTAAAAAAAAAAAAAAATCGGAGGTTTACAACCTCTTTAATTAAAAAAAAACTCTCCAGGATTATTGCTAATATGTCGGTGCTAATTATGCCCACTCTAATCCACCCCTCCCAAGCCAGTTTTACTCTAGGTCATTCTGTCACTTCTAATATTCATAAAGTCATTATGGTTCTGGAGCAAGCAAGAGCTAACCCCTCCAGTGATCTAGCCATTTTCATCCTTGATGCTGAAAAGGCCTTTGATAAAGTGAATTTCCACTGGCTGTGGTTAGTGCTTCAAAGCTTTTTTCCACCTCATCTCCACTATGTACTCGGCCCCTTCGGCTAATATAATATCAACAGGACATATTTCTAGCAGTATTTAGCTTCACAAGGGAACTAGACAGGGATGCCCCCTATCCCCACTTCTATTCAATCTTATACAAGAACCTCTATCGCAATGCTTACTATTCCATTCCCAACTTCACGGGATCTGTGAATACTAGCCCTGTTTGAGGAGGACATCCTAATATTCACCTCCAACCCTCAACTAGAAATGTTACATATCAAGGAGATTTTCACACATTTTTGGGCTTGTTCAGGGCTCATAATTAAATTTCTCTAATAGTGAAATTCTACAGTTATATCATGCTCGCCCTCCCCTGTGGACAGCCAACTAAATTTTTCCCATAGCCAAGGTCCACATAACCCATCTCAGGATTAAAATAGGTAAACTCCCCTCTTCCCTCTACCAGTTATTTCCAAGATTATTTTATAATTGGAAATATGGGTCTACCTTCCCTCACATTCTTTGGGAGGTGCCGTCTATTTAAAATGGTTAGCTTCCCCAACTCCTTTATCCCTGTCAAACTATTCCCCTGTTACTGCGACACCAGGACCTCCAGAAACTCTGTAAGAATCTCACCATTTTGCTATGGCGAAAATTTCGGGGGCCAATCTGCAAAATATCAGGGTTTACAGCTTGTCTTGCCTCCTGAGATGGGTTTAGATTGGACAACTCAAGCCTCTAGATATTCAAATTTTGAGCTGGAATCCCAATTGACAGCCCCATGCAGTAAATCCACTTTGCTGCACTGCAAACTTCAGTCTCTCCCCCTCTTCTTAAGCATAATTTACTCTTGCAAGACATGATTGTAGCCTGGAGGGAGCTCAGGAAAAAATTGGATCTTTCTCCCTTTTGTATCCCATAACCTCCCAATTCGAGGATATCCTTTGTTTACACAGACTCACCATCATGCTGCATTCACTGCCTGGGCCTCTCAAGAGCTTACCAACTTTATACAACTTTGACCCATCCACTGGTAAAGCCTTGCTCTTTTATTAACTTATAATCTACCTGCCACTCACCTTCTTTTTGCTCAACAAGCTGTCAAAATGATAGCCAGACTATGTCCCAATGGAGACTTATGGTCCTGCACCTCTCTCCACCCTCTTGGACCACCCACGACTCAAGATATCTGATATTTACAAACCTCTGAACCTTCGCCTCAATAAAACAATACTCTCCTCCTCAACCGCTTCCTGAAACAAAGATATCCATTCTCCAGAAGCATTAGACCATATTCTGGCTGGCTACAATACAGCTTGCGCCTCCATCACCAATGCGTTCTGGAGGGAGGAAACAACAATGTAAAATCATGCACAGGGCCTATATACCCCACTTGACATCCACGCATTCTCCAGAATGGTAGAAGTTCCCATGATGTGGTACTCAAAGGCCATCCCTGAACCACTTACTGTGGTCGTGTTATCACATCACTCCCCCCTTCACCCCCCCCCCATTTGCCAACCCTACGCTGCATGACAATGATTTTTTTCCGACCTCCTTTACACAGTTTAGTACCTGAAAATATGTTAAGCTTTTGACTTTGTGTTGGAAAACCCAATATTGTTTCTTTGCAAAAAATAAAATAAAAATGTCACTAAACCTGAACAAATTGCACTAAAGTCTGTGGGGAATGGGCGGATGTCAATGTTAATTTCTGGTCATTTGCAGGTCAGATAAGCAAGCTACTGTGAAACAAAGACATATGAAGTTTAGTACTGTCATAAGAGACATGTAGTAATGCAAAAAAAATAAATAAATACAGAATGTTTTCATGCAGCTTTGAGGGCAACACTGAAAATACAGAAATTCTTTATTTACCACTTAAGGACCAAGCCTATTTCTGACACATGTTGTTAACAAGTTAAAATTGGTATTTTTTGCTAGAAAATTACTTAGAACCCCCAAAAATTATATATATATATATATATATTTTTTTTTTTTTTTTACCAAAGACTCTGGAGTATAAAATGGCGGTCGTTGCAATATTTTTTGTCACATGGTATTTGTGCAGCAGTCTTTCAAACTAAATTTTTTTGGAAAAAATAAATTTCACGGCATTAAAAAAATGAAACCAATTTTTTTGTATATTGTGAAAGATGATGTCACGCCGAGTAAATAGATGTCTAACCTGTTATGGTTTAAAATTGCACACACTTGTGGAATGGTGACAAACTACATTACTTAAAAATCTCCATAGGTGACGCTTTAAAATTTTTTAACGGTTACCAGTTTAGAGTTACAGAGGAGGGAGATCTTTTTCTAGAATTATTCCTCTTACTCTGGCTATCGCAGCAATACTTCACATGTGTGATTTGAACACCGTTTTCATTTGTGGGCGCGACTTATGTGTATGTTTTTTTTTCATGCACAAGCTCACAGGGACGGGGGCACTTTAAAAAAATGTATTTTCCTATTTACTTTATTCGATTTTTTATTTTTAATACTGTTTAAAAAAAAAAGATCACTTTTATTGCTTTTACAAGCAATGTAAACATCCCTTGTGACAGTAATAAGCAGTGATAGGTACTCTTTATGGAGGGATCAGGGGTCTAAAAGACCCCAGACCTCTCCACTGCACTTCAAAGTATTCAAAATGCAGCATACGCTGAGGAAGTCCCGCCCACGGACGATACGCGTGCGCAAGGGGGAGGAGATCGTGACGTCACTCGTAGCCCCTGTTAGCAGAGCGTTCCGCTCTGTCTGGAGATCAGCTGGATTGCTGTACTGCTCATTTTTGCATTACCTTGAAGTAAGAGGCTGTCCATTTGTTTTATTAATAAATTGTGGTGTTTGAAACATATTGCACTATGGTCTGCCCCCTTTCTATTACATGGGGATCGTTGTGAACACCTTTACAAAAAGGAGAGATGCCCTCTGTGATTGCTGTCCTGGTCAGGATTTTCACATTGCTGGGAGTGTACTTTTAAGGCTGTCTTTTCACAGCCTACAGGTGAGAGGCTAGCACCTCTGGTGAAGGATTGCACTGAACAAGCACTTGTGTCCTGTTTACTGATCAGCACTAAGCACTTTCATTGGGATTTCTTATTGGAGTGTTTTCTCCTCTTTTTTACAAGACTACTGCGTGCCATTCATAGACTTTTCATTTATCCATTGATGTTTTTATTGTCTTATTGTTTTAGCGCTGCACTTTTCACTATCAGTTTTACATTGTGTTTTACATATTTTTTACCTTGGTGTCAGCTGCTTTTATTTATTTCCATCCATTTATTTATTCATGCTTGCGCCGATATTCCTGTTTTTTCATTTTTTTAAATCACGCCATTGGCAGCCGAGTAAACCGGGAGTGACGTCGCTTTCGGGTTACATGATCAGAGACCTGATCGAAGCCGAATCCGGATTCGTTCGAGACTCCAACCAGCCGAGAGGGAGCCAGTGGGATGAGAGACCCGGGCAGATCCGCATAAGGTGGCGGGAGGGGGGACATCCCCTCCAGTTCACTGGGATAACGGTCAAACAGCTGCTGATCTGCATCGGCTGTTATCTTCTGAAAGCCGCTGGTTCTAAAAAATGGTACCAGGTTGAAGTCTGCAGCTGCAGGCATCATCCCGGTACAACCACTTCTACAAGCCGAAGTACAGGTACGTTAGTTTGCGAGAATGGTTGAGGGATGCCCTAAAGCATCATAAACAGTCTTACAGCATAAACTGGCAGAGCATATTTGGCTATAATTATTATTTTGTATTTTACCTTATAAATAATTTTACATACATACAGTAGCAGCATCTCAATCTCTATAAAATGTTTTTTTTTTTTTATCAAAGGGTAATAGAGCCGCTTGACCAATGGATAGAAATTGACTAGTAGTTCCCTGTGGCTGTCCTTGTTCCTGCTCATGCAAAACTGTCCTTCTGCTGGCCAATTTCTGTCACACTCTAATTAGAAATTAAGAGACTGCAGATGATCTAGAAGTCTAAAATTGGTCAGCAGTAGGACATTTTAAGGGAAAATTGGTTGAAATGCACTAAAGAAAAAAAGTACAGGAAGGTGTTTAACTCAAGAATTAGGAGACTGCAGATGTCACAGCAGTTTAAAATTGGACAGTAGCATGACAATTTTAAACAGCAAGCCTAAACCTAAATTTACTAGAGTCAAAGAGCACAGGCTCGAGCTTTACTACAAGAATTAAGAGATCCCAAATGAAGAAGCTGCAACAATTTTAAACTGGCCAGTAGCAGGACAGTTTAACCAGGGATAATAGACCAGAGTATTTTAGAAACAAAGAGTACAGGCAAAAGTTTGACTACAAGAAATAAGAGACCTCAGATGATATAGTAGTGTAATATAGGCCAGCAGAAGGAGAATTATATTAAGTCAGGCTAGAGAAAAGTTTACTAGAGAGAAATAGCACAGGCTGAGTTTTTACTACACTAATTAGGATATTGTGGAAGATACACCAGTGTAAAATTGGCTAGCATTAGAACAGTTTTATTTAGGGATAGCCCAACTATTGTATGTAGGGTTGCACAGATGCCAATGCCAAGCATTTGCATGAGTATCGGTACTCGTGCAAATTTTCCTGATACTGAAAACCGATACCTTTAGGTTCAATTTTTTCAATGTCAGCAGGATTCCCCTGCTGACAGCTGAAATGGGTACAAAAGAATGGCAGCAATGCCGCCGCATCCTTAACAACCTTTGATGATTCAGCTGTCTCCCTACTGCTCTGCTCCCTCTTCTTTCTATTGGCTGCAATTGCTTTTACCCCTCCCCCAACACTCCCTGTAAACTTTCCCTGCCCACCCGTAGGCTGAGAAGCTTTTTCCTGAATGATTATCACCCCGTCCCCTAGTGGAGGGATGACTCCGACCCCATTGTCAAGTTTTTTTTTTTTTACATGGAAATTACCTTAGCTCCGCCACTTGTCATGTGCGTCCTACCCCCTAGGTGTGCGTGGTTACGTTGGTGGAATGTGAGAAGAGTGCAGAGTGGGGCATGCTAGGAAGGTGGCATCTTGGGGTAACGAGGAGGTAAGTGAATGAGGGGAAGGGGTGGTGTGCGTGGGGGGAGCCTCACCCCTGTATCCTGCCTGAGCTGAGTGTGTTGTGCAATGACAGGAGCTCATTCTATTATTAGTATTATTCCTGTATGTATCTGTCATCTGTCCTCTTTTATACACCCATCCCCCTCTATTCCTGTCTATGGAGAGATCCCGTCCTCTGTATATATCACACTTACCTACCCTCCCTATCTATATGCCATCACCTCTCTATATATACCCACCCTCCCCATCTATATACCATCACCTCTGTATATATACCTCCCCATCTATATACCAATACCTCTATAAATCTACCTCCCCCTCCCCATCTATATACCATCACCTCTGTATACACATACATACACATATATCTTTCCATTCATAGATCATCACCCCTGTATATAGTTGCTAGTGAAGCAACCAATCAGACCGACCTGTGGGAGATTGGCTGCATTGAAGGCCAGAGGAGAGATTTGGGGTCTAATAGAGGACCTTTCGAGGCCCATGCTAATACAAGGGATGTTGTTCATCCCTTGTAATAGCAATAACATTGTTTAAAAAAAAAAAAAAAAGTTAAAGGCACAGTGTTAGAAAAAAACGTAAATAAAAAAAAATAACAAAATAACAAAAACAAAATTTAAAAATAGGTATTGGTAATTGGTATCGGCGAGTACTTGAGGAAAAGTATCGGTACTTGTACTCGGTCTTCAAAATCTGGTATTGGTGCAACCCTTATTGTATGTCAAACGTATTTTATCTATGGGATTCGAGGGCGCATCAAATGTAAATAATAATATGTGAGCTGGTAAAGGTGCACACTGTCCTTGTGCTTTGTTTTTTACTTCAAACAAAGCAGTGGTTTACTGCAAACAAAAGGCAGTTCCAAGAACAAACAGTCAATAGCAAGTGAATGTTCCACTTTAGGTAAATCAAACTTGAAAAAAGCCCCATCAACATAAAATAGAAATGAAAAAAAGCTCATAAAAGAAATGAAAACTCCAAAATATAACCCCTGAAACAAAAGCCCAGTTTAAACAAGAAAGCCTTGCTGCAAAAAACATCAGTTTAACCTAAAGTGAAGGCCCTATGAACATGCAATAAAAAAACAATATAGCCCAAAGAAAATGAATAACCCCCATAGTACCAACCCCTGAAACAATAGCCCATATTTTTAAGGGAAAAAGATGGGAAATCAGCTGGAAGTGACAGCTGACCTCATTTTAATCACCAAATAAAATAAAAGACATAAAAAACCCTCTTTAAAAAGAGAAAAAGCAGCAAAGAGGGTGATTGCACAAAGAGCTATTATAATTTGGACAATCAACCCCTTTCCACCAGAAGACAAAACCTTGGACACTTTCCATTTTCAATGAGCAAAAAGTTGCTTTTATCCTTAAGGAACCCACGTTGCATTAAGCTTTATAATCGAGTAGACTTCCAAGAGCTTCTAAACACACAATACCTTTTGGAGCATAAAACAAGAAGTATTTATTATAGAAAAGACCATGTCATGATCTTCACTGAACACTTTATTTCAATGTCATTTCACTTGAGCTATTTTCTACAGATATAATGTCAGGCAATTAGATCACCTCAGGCAGTAACTGGTTTACTCTGCTGCCTTACCTATTTTATGCCTTGACTAACAATTCCTGGATCAGACAAAATACTGGCAGTCATACAGAAAACAATATAATATTATACAGTATATTATCTAAGTGTTATTGCTCAATTTTGGTGACTTTGTACAATTACTTTAGACTTCGCTAAGAAATGACATTTTGCTTTGCATATTATTTGCAGCAGAGGAGTTACAATTCATTTAGAAAAATTCAGTAAACATATTTTAATGCCTGTTGTTTTGTATTTGGCATTTGTTTTATTACACTTTAACACTTCATCCTGGCCTTTAGCAATACTGTGCAATTATGCCCTTCTTAATAAAAATAGTCTAAAAGATGCTTAGCATACAAGTGTAAAGGTAATATGCTCCTATTGCTCTTGCCACAGAGAGCTAAAAATGTATAATAATGAACAGCTGACTTCAAATGTGAGAGCAAATTCAGAATACATGAATGGGTTTTAAGCAGCCCATGTTAAATCTGTAAAACATAAGCAACCAACCCATACATCTGATACTGTGGAAAATATTCTACATGTTATAATGGTCTAAGTCTGGCGATTGTGCAATAGATAGATAGTAAATAAGCACTTTAGAAGACCTGGGCAGTCAAACTAAGCATAGGATTTAAAAAAGCATAAGCAAAGGCAACCTTCAGTGAAAATTACACATAGATACAAAGATAAAGACGGCTAGTGATATGCAAATATTGACTTTTATAGCAAAAGATAAACCTTGCCCTATTCCCTCCTACTTTCTTAACTTCCTTATTTATTTTTATATTTCATGTAATGTGTGGCTTCAATTACTAGTAGCTAAGCTCAGGAGGTGGGGAAAAATAGGTCCAAGGTCAACTTTTACAGGAGAATTTGAAATGTATGAAAATCAGTGTTTATTGAAGAAAAGAGGTAATGCATACGTGCAAATGCAAGCCATGTCCTTAGGCATTAATATATACATAACAGTGATAACAACAAATGAACAGAGGAAGTTGACTTAGGTTAAGAATATGGGGTCAACATCATGTAAACAGAACACTGTATTGTGTACTGTTAAACCTCTATAAATATTTAAGCAATAGCAGACATAAGAACGAGGAGAGAAGGAAGAAGAGAAAAAAAAGAGGAGTGGGGGAGCATGGGGAAGACCTGGTCAGGAGAATTTGAAATTTAAATGTAATATCTAATGTCTTTATCTACAGATCTAATATTAGCAAGTGTAGACTGCATGGTTTTAGGTTAGTGATGTTAATGATAGCTTCACTTTCAAAAGATCAGAGTGAGGTCATCCCTTAAGGGAAATTGCTCTGACTGCAGAGACTACAAAGGTATTTAAAAACCTAATTTGAAAGCTTAAAAAACTCCCAAAATCCACAACACTGCAGAAACTAGGCACCAAAAGCATTTCCAAAAGTAATGACTTGTCATAATAAATTTATATATAAACACAACATTTATTTTTCAATATCTTTGACATCATGTCTTGCAATGCGCATTTTAATCTGTTGCAAAATTTCTTAGCTGGTTGATACAGATAGTAACAGTATTTACATTTAGCAGCAGCGTTGCTAGCCTGATGAGCACCTTCAGTTGGCTGTTGGGCTGCATATCTCTTAGATCTTGTTGTAAAGCTGCTGCGGATATGACTCTTACCAGTCAAGATAGTGCTGCTGGACACATAAATGAGCCCTTCCTGTTTTATTGGAATAATATAAGTGAAAAAAGAAAACCCCTACGCAATCTTTAAACAATATCTCTATATCATCACTACTGCTATTACTAGCAATGCTATGTGTTCCTACACACCATAAACTATGTATGTAACCCCAAAATTGCAGAGCTGCAAATACACTAATTGTACCATCACTTGGCACATACCTCAAATGTCCCAGAGCAATCAAAAGCCTTATGTATAAATCTTTAGTGTTCAACAATCACTTTGACATTAAATTTGTGCCTTCCCGTGTTTATCCACCACCAGTGACACCAAACTCTCACCATATCCTTTGACCTATGTATGCAATAGGTCAAACATGCCCATTTAAGGGGCAGTAGGATGGATGGTCCTTCACATTCCTCTACTGGAATCATGCACCACAACCACCTGGTTGTCTTAGCTTCCAATATTACTTCAAAAGGTCACTACACCCACACTTTTCTACATATATATATATATATATATATATATATTATTGGGATTTTGTACTTATTGTGTTCCCTTTTATCATACGTACATGGTAAGCAACACCCAGACAGGAAATCACATTATAAATATACAGTTCCACTAGGAAGAATATTATGGTAAATCAAAATGAACATAATACTACCATAACACACCACCTGGTGGCCAAACTGGTAATCATACTCTAATATATGGCATCTGCAGCTACGGCATGTCTTTATAAACGTCAGGCTGACAGATTTAAAGAAAAAGAAAGTAATTGCACTAAACACACTTTCTAAAGACATAAAAACACAGTAGTAATGCACTTACATGTCTTCACCTTGAAGGAGCTCTTGTAAATGGCCAGCATACAGGTAGGGCTGACCAATCACTGGCACCAAAAAATATTGCAAGAAGTCACAGTCCTCTACTTAACTTCCAGATTACTATCAGACCAGGAAAGGAAGGATGATGCACACCTACACATGCCCTGCATTCCTCACCAAGGCTCACCACAACCAGTGGCAAGAGTCTGGCTTACTATCATCTTTGCTCTCTTCCTGTGTATTATGGTAACCCAGATAGCTCACAGATGCAAAACACCATAATATAAATATTAAGTCCAAAACGACAGGAGCTGTGTGTATACAGTATATACAAGTATAGTTTGTCAATGTTATATCAAAGCTAAACATTAAATTATTATAACAAGTAACTACAGTATATTTGCCTCCTGTTTGGACAACATAAACCATGAACCAAGACACTGTATATATATCATGAACAAATTGTGTTTAGTAATAAGCATAATTTGCAAATCTGTAAAACAGAAAAATAAAGTATATACAGTAGGCCAATGTCCTTTTATTACCCACTGGCTCCATTGCCTCTAGAACCCTATAATAGGTTTCCCACGATAACCATGTGCAGTCCTAGCATCCACACATTAGCACTGTGTATTAAATAGATTCTGATCATATACTATCTATCCTGCAGTTGGGCTGGTTGGTGTCATTACCAGTGCCTCACAAAGCCAGAAAGCAGAAGAAAGGTAAGTTGATTTTAGTAAAAAACTGTCATTAAAGATATGACTGCAATGTGTTTTCTATTCAGCATGCAGAGCTGTATGCACATATCATGCACAAACGTTTTTTTTTTCTGAGAGTAGGGGGGAGGTCCAATTTAACCACTTGCCGACTGCTCACTGAGCAGGTACTGCGGCAAAGTGGCTCGTTATCGTCTAGTGACGTAGACCTACGTCGCTGGATCCCGCCCCCTCTTGGCTCGCTCCCGCTGTATTCAGACACAGCGGGAGTTGGGCCAGGGGAGGAGAGGCGGTGATCACTGCCGCTCTTCCCCGATCATCGGGGATCGAGTGAGGAAATCCGCCCACTTGTGTAAACAAAGTGGGCGGATCTCCTATGTGACAGACAGTGACAGATTACAGGATTCAGCATAGCTGAACCTGCATCTGTGTCTGTGTCACACAATCCCCTCCCCCCACTAACATCAGTAAGCATGAGGCATACATTTAACCCCTTGATCACCAACAGTGTCAACCCCTTCCCTGCCAGTGTCATTATTACAGTAACAGTGCATATTTATAGCACTGATTACTGTAGTAATGTCACTGGTACCCCCAAAAGTGTCAAAAATGTCAGTCAGGGGTCCGATCTGTGCGCCGCAATGTCGCAGTCCCACAAAAAAAAATCGCAGATCGCCGCCATTACTAGTAAAAAAAAAATAAACAATAAAAATGACAAATCTTTCCCGTAGTAAGTAAACGCGATAACTTTTGCGCAAACCAATCAAAATACGCCCATTTGCGATTTTTTTTTACCAAAAATATGTAGCAGAAAACAAATTGGCCTATAAATGTTAAAAAAATTTGATTTTTAATTTTTTTTGGGAATGTTATATATCAGAATGTAAAAAATATTGTTTTTTTTTTCAAAATTGTCGCTCTTTTTTTCAAAATTAAAAAACGCAATCAAATCAAATACCACCAAAAGAAATCTCTATTTGTGGGGAAAAAAAGGACATAAATTGAATTTGGCTACAGCATTGCACGATTGTGCAATTGTCAGTTAACCACTTGCCGACTGCCTAACGCCTATCTACGTCGGCAGTCAGCCCCTCACAGGCAAAGTGACGTAGGGCTACGTCACTAGCTTGTGAGGGTCTAGGGAGCGAGCGCGCGCCCCCGGAGGCGCGCTCCCGCTCCCGCGTGGTCACGGACCCCCCCGCGCGTGTGACCAGCGGACCCGATGTCCGCCGGTCACTCGGCGATCGGCGGGGGAGAGGGAGAATGTCAGGCAGCTTGTGTAAACAAGCTGCCTGTCATTCTCCTCGCTGTAAAGACACTGATAAAACGGATCTAGTATGTAGATCCATTGATCAGTGTCCTTACAGCTCAAGCCACAGCCAATCACAGTAGAAAGCACGCCCCTAGGGATACACACAGCCCCTCCCTTCCAAATAAAGTTAACCCCTTCACACCCAGTGTATTTTTACAGTAACAGTGCATATGTATAGCACTGATTACTGTAGAAATGTCACTGGTAACCCCAAAAGTGTCACAAATGTCAGTCAAGGGTCCGATCTGTCCGCCCCAATGTCGCAGTACCGCAAAAAAAATCGCAGATCGCCACCATTACGCGTTAAAAAAAAAACAACAAAAATCTTTCCCTTTGTTAGTAAATGCGATAACTTTTGCGCAAACCAATCAAAATACGCTTTTTGCGATTTTTTTTACCAAACATATGTAGCATAAAACAAATTGGCCGAAAATTTTAAAAAATTTTGATTTTTACTTTTTTTTTGGGGGGAATTTCATATAAAAAAATGTGAAAAATATTGTTATTTTTGCAAAATTGACGCTCTTTTTTTGTTTATAGCGCGTGATCAAAAAATCGCACAGGTGATCAAATACCACCAAAAGAAAGCTCTGTTTGTGGGAAAAAAAGGATGTCAAATTCGTTTAGGTACAGCGTCGCACGACCGCGCAATTGTCCGTTAAAGTCACGCAGCGCCGAATCGCAAAATACCCCCTGGTCAGGAAGGGGGTAAAATCTTCCGGGGCTTAAGTGGTTAAAGTAACGCAGTGCCGAATCGCAAAATTTAGCCTGGTCAGGAATGGGGTAAAATCTTCCGGTCTTAAAGCGGTTAAAAATACGCTCATTGAGGATTTTTTTTGTCAAAGACATGTAGCTAAATACATTTTGGCCTAAATATATGACAAAAATTGAATATATTGGATATTTTTTAACTGTCAAAGTAGAAAATGTAATTTTTTTTGCAAAATTTTCGCTCTTTTTTTATTAATATCGCAAAAAATGAAAAGCACAGAGGTGATCAAATACCACCAAAAGGAGGCTCTGTTTGTGTGAAAAAAGGACGTAAATTTTGTTTGGGTACGGCATTGCATGACCGCGCAATTGTCAGTTAAAGTTGCGCAGTGCCAAGTTGCAAAAAGTGGCCTGGACATAAAGCAGGAAAATCCTCTGATGGTAAAGTGGTTAATACAAGAGCAACACAACCAAACTTGAATTAGCAAAACATTTTTCATGGTGAAATGTGTCCATTTAAATTATATAATGCAATTCTAACAACACAAAAAGTAGGTAATTGTAGTTCACTGTAGCATAATTGACAAATTATATCCAGACAACAGCTACTCAAATTTAGTTCTGATTGCTTTATGTGGTAATTAAAAAGCTGCATGTGCTAGTTTCTAATTCATTCATCTTGTACTATGATTTTAAAACTATCAATATGAACACATAATATTAAAATTTTAGATTTTTTTTTCTATGTAACAAAGAAACAAAATCTTTTTTTCCTGCTAATTAAACATACAGAACAACAAACCAGCTGCTATTTCTCTAGCAGCCATTTGTTCTCTTTCTTGGTGATTAGTGAATCTGAAATGCAGTTATCTAGATTGGAAAGGCCTGAGCTATATTTTATACAATTTCTTCTTTTTTCTCTAAATGGTGAGATCATTAATACATTCTTGGTTTCTTTCAACCATTCAATGTAATAAATGCAGTGCTTAAATATCATCAGTCCAGGTGAAAATTTAGTCAACATAATTTATTGGGGTCTTCCCGAATTTTCAAAATTCTGGGTTGGCTCAGTTCTCCCCTTCAAAGTTCCCCATCAATAATGTAGCTGCTAGATTATTTTACACACACCCTACAACAGTGTATTACCAAGGATGCAATGCAGTCAATTTAAAGATGAACTCTGGGTAGCTAGATTTTTAACTATTAATATATCATTAAATGTGTTTTTTTAAAGCTGAACTCCAGATTTTTTTGGGTGGCAAATATAGTAAGTAACCACTAATGAAGATTATTCTAGATCTCACTGACTGCTGTTTATTGTATACAATTTGAGCTTCTTTGGTGTCAGGTACTACAAGGGGCAACCTTTAGGTGCTGAAGTTATAAGAGAAGCAACTGAAGTGAATGACCCTGTCATTTGCCTTTACTTTAGTCTCCCCTTGTCCATTTACAAAACACCTTGAGCTATTTTCAGAGACATTTTGTGAATGAATGAGAGGAGAGGGAAAGGGTGAAGAGTGAATAACAGGCTCGTTCACTGTCACAAACATTGGTCCCATCCCTATAGTCTTCATTAGCAGCAACTTTTGTTTTGTGACTTGGGTTGTGTCAAAAAATAAGTAAAGTTGAGCTTTAAATGCAGGCACTGTAAGTACCTGAATTGAACCTGGTAGAAGCCTCTTGCCATGCTGCTACAGTAAACATAGAGTGTAAGAGGAAGAAGCAGTTTATTGTTTGGAAGAGAAACAAGAGATGAGCTTCTCACTATTCTTTTTTAATTTACTCTCAAGTTACAGGCTGGTGTTGGTCCAATACAACCTTGGCCCAGGGGAAGTGGCTTGAATGATGCTGGAAATCAGAGTAAGGTAATGTATGGATTGAAAGTGAATATTGAAGCAAGAGCTGGCTTTGTCATTTTATCTAGCAATGGACATATACATTTTTGTAAATATTTTATTATATCTTTTTATGTGACAACACTGAAGAAATGAAACTTTGCTACAATGTAAAGTAGTGAGTGTACAGCTTGTATAACAGTGTCAATTTGCTGTCCCCTCAAAATAACTCAACACGCAGCCATTAATGTCTAAACTGCTGGCAACCCCTAAGTGGAAATGTCCAAATTGGGCCCAATTAGCCATTTTCCCTCCCAGTGTCATGTAACTCGTTAGCGTTACAAGATCTCATGGGGTAAATGGGCAGCAGGTGTGTTAAATTTGGCAATATCGCTCTCACTCTCTCATACTGGTCACTGGAAGTTCAACATGGCACCTCATGGCAAAGAACTCTCTGAGGATCTGAAAATTGTTGATTCACATAAAGATGGCCTAGGCTATAAGAAGATTGCCAAGACCCTGAAACTGAGCTGCAGCATGGTGGCCAAGACCATAGAGTGGTTTAACAGGACACATTCCACTCAGAACAGGCCTGGTGGACAAAAGTAGTTGAGTGCACGTGCTCAGTGTCAAATCCATAGGTTGTCTTTGGATAATAGACATATGAGTGCTGCCAGCATTGCTTCAGAGGTTGAAGGGGTAGGGGGTCAGCCTGTCAGTGCTCAGACCATACACCGCACACTGCATCAAATTGGTCTGTGTGGCTGTCGTCCCAGAAGGAAGCCTTTTCTAAAGATGATGCATAAGAAAGCCTGAAAACAGTTTGCTGATGACAAGCAGACTAAGGACATAGTTACATAGTTACATAGTAGTTGAGGTTAAATAAAGACAATAGTGCATCCAGTTCAAACTGTGTAGGCGCGCGTGGCCGTAATCATCTCTCATATCCCTTAATGTTCTGATCCTTGAGATGTACATCCAAGAGTCTTTTGAAAGTAGCCATACTTCCCGCAGAAACTACCTCTTATGGTAGAGAATTCCACACTCTTGTAGCCCTAACAGTAAAAAAAAACCCTGCGTTGCCTGAGGTCAAAATGCTTCTCCTCCAATCGCAATGTATGTCCTCGAGTTCTCATGCAATCCTTTTGCATGAGAATAGCTTTTTTCCATGCTGAGATCACCATTGATGTATTTATAAATTGCGATCATGTGCCCCCCCTCTTCTCCAGCGAGAATAAATTAAGCAATTGTAGACGCTCTTCATAATTAAGGTCCTCCAATCCCCTAATTAGTTTAGTTGCCCTTCTCTGGACTCTCTCCAGCTCCAACACATCCCTCCTGAGGACTGACGACCAGAACTGGACAGA
The DNA here is from genome assembly GCF_965119305.1 of Pelophylax lessonae. Classification (NCBI taxonomy): domain Eukaryota; kingdom Metazoa; phylum Chordata; class Amphibia; order Anura; family Ranidae; genus Pelophylax; species Pelophylax lessonae. The sequence continues at coordinate 584,982,390 of NC_138768.1, read as the reverse complement.
ATACTCCAGATGCGGTTGACCAGAGTTTTATAAAGTGGTAGGATTATAGTTTTATCTCTGGAATACATCCCTTTCTTTATGCATGCTAATATTCTGCCGGCTTTGGCAGCTGCCACTTGACATTGCATGCTATTGCTTAGTCTATCCTCTACCAAGACTCCCAGATCTTTCTCCATTCTTGACTCCCCCAAAGGAGTCAAAGGAGCTGCATGAGTGCTGCCAGCACTGGTGAACTACAGTTCATTGAGGGAACCATGAATGGCAACATGTACTGTGACATACTGAAGCAGAGCAGGATCCCCTCCCTTCAGAGACTGGGCCGCAGGACAGTATTCCAACATGAAAATGACCCTAAACCCACCTCCAGGACGACCACTACCTAGCTAAAAAAGCGGAGGGTAAAGGTGATGGACTGGCCAAGCATGTCTCCAGACCTAAACCCTATTGAACATCTGTGGGGAATTCTCAAACAGAAAGTAGAGGAGCGCAAGGTCTCTAACATCCACCAGCTCCGTGATATTTTTGTGAACTCCATGCCCAAGAGGGTTAAGGCAGTGCTGGAAAATAATGGTGGCCACACAAAATATTGACACTTTGGGCCCAATTAGGACATTTTCACTTAGGGGTGTACTCACCTTTGTTGGCAGCGGTTTAGACATTAATGGCTGTGTGTTGAGTTTTTTTGAGGGGACAGCAAATTTACACTGTTATATAAGCTGTACACTCACTACTTTACATTGTAGCAAAGTGTCATTTCTTCAGTGTTGTCACATGAAAAAATAAAATAAAAGTTTTACAAAAATGTGAGGGGTGTACTCACTTTTGTGAGATACTGTATGTTATCAAATTTTTGGCTAGCATTCTGCTTTAAGCAGCATTTATTTTTGTATTTGTTTTTAAAAGTCATCTAGATACTGGTCTAAACTGTAGTAAGATGCAAACATGAAGTACAGTAACAATATGAAACCAGAATTAAGAGGTTTCCACAATGCTTCCCAGCACAGCCTTTAGTAAATATATTTTTCAGTTTAAACAACCTTCCTAGAGGTACTTTAAAGCTTCTTGCATTTATGAAAGCAGTGAACTGCTAACGTTCAGTAAGCACAGCACGTATGCTTAAGTCAGAAGGTTCACTCAATTTACATTACAGTTTAACATGTTTTATGTCCATGCAGGTCAAAACAACAGATTTACTTTAATGCCAGTCCCTGCAGGCATCCTATACTTATCTACCCTTCTGTCCCCTGGGACTAAGTTTGACCACCAGGGAGAAGAAAAACCACATACTTCTGAGTATTGTGGATCTCTTGACTCACTCTCCTTCCTTCCATGTAACAATGCTGATGCTTAGCAACTGGTTGCCTAGGCATCCATTGTCACATGAGGTGGGGAGAAAACCCTCAACCCTGTGCAAGTTCCAAGTCATGGCTTGTAGCTTACACAGGGCTCCTTCTCTTCACCTTGAGTCAAAAAAAAAAAAAAGAAAGAAAAGAAGGTAAATCGAAGTTCCTAACAAGGTCAACATTAAACCGAACATGTGTAAAAGCCTCGAAATTAAAGAATCTTAAAACGTAGCTCCACCCAAAAGGTGAAACTCAACTTGTTTTCTTCCTCCCTCCCTCCACTGCCACATTTTGCACCTCCCAAGGGGAGCAGGTACCTGTGTTAGACAGGTACCCATCCCCCACCTCCTGGTGACCTCACTGCAGCGAGGTGCCCCGAAGTTCGGACCCCCTCCCCCTTCCCCCACCACCGGGCCATTCACAAAGCGCAGCACACTTCGCGTATGCACAGTTGGGAACTGGCTGTGAAACCTTAAGGTTTCCCTTACATGGTGACAGCAGCACCCGAGAGCCGTATTAATTTTTTTAATTCTACCTAAAATACACTGACCCTGACTTTTGACTCATGCTTTAAGCACGACCTTTGTTTGAAAAAAAATGTTAACTCGTCTCCCTTGACTTTTTTTGGCACCACAATTAAAAACAGTTGTGAATTTGATGCAATTAACTATTGGAGAAATTAACAAATGTTCGAAAACCAAATTGTTTGGACAAAATTCTACTGATGCTTGGTCAGCTTTAGTTGTATTGTTTCAGTGTGTTCCTAAATTCTTGATACAATAAAGGTGTACAAGTATATGACTCCTGGTTGGTTATTTTTGTACTGTATGTACAGTACAATCAATTAAAAGACAAAAACACAATAAATAATTTACAAGCCAACTCATTGATTAAATGTGGCAACTGTAACCTCAAACTACTAGTACATACATATGGTTCTGGCACAGACACCAGAGTGTATACAGTGGGTACTCACACTGTGTCCTTCAATAATTTTATACAACAAACATCTATACAAAAATAGAAAACTTTAATAAATAATGTCACACAGACACTCTCACATCTAATAAAAAAAATTAAACAACACACAGCACCCTTCTCATACGCAATCTAAAATTAAACAAATAAAAGTAAAGTAAATTAACTTTGGAGCCCGGTTCTTGAACCTGTGGCTAAAGAGTGGCTTATATATACTGTAGTGACTTACATCTAGAATAGAGCCTCATTGACTGTTAACAAGTCCATACCTATACCATTGGTCCAAGAATTCCCTATGCTGGATCACTGCAATTAACCTTAGTTACATGCAACTGCAACGAACACTGAACAATTTATTAGTCACAATATCATGGAATCAAAAACCTTGCAACATATACAGCAGATCCTGTATGGAATATTATCAAGCTCAACTATATTTGCAGAAAAGAAAACTTCTCATAAGTATAAATAATATCCTCATGATGATGTATCAAGCTGCAATTTGCAATATATGGAGAAATTCTGTTAAGTTTATACAAAACCACAATGCTTACACACTCGACCCGTTCTATGTAGTTTATTCTATAAATACCCAGAAAAGCATGTAGCAATCAGCAATAATTGGCACATAGCATAGTAGTTAATGTATATAGAGCTAAGTTGGCATACATGTCCAAGCATGGATGAATTTATTTATCCCATTGTTTTATTGTAGGGGAATATGGTGTGAGCAGGTTGAAATTTTACTAAAATCAAGAGTGCATGGCTCTCATAGTGTGTTTAGTGACACTACAGAAATATTTCACAAATATTATACTATAATTCATGGAAAACAAGACCTATTTTTTCCTTTTTTCCATTTGCACTTTTCCATTGAATCAGTCTATCAAGTACATGTCAATAAGAAGTAAAGTATGGAGATTATATCCTTGGTGGATAAAGCCTACCGCTAAATTTTTTGGTTTGTGATGTCATCACACACCCAGATACCCAGAAGCGGCCTGCCAGGGCCTTGGAACCGATTACTGGTATACGAGCGCTTTTACTTTTAAACTTGTGTGTATAATGACATATTTTATTACAATTTTAAGTTACCGGTTTTACACTATGTGGTTTCTTTGGTCCTTTCTTTGTACTATGGTGGAGCCTTGCAATTTGGATGATGGTGATTACTGATGGAATAATCAGACAAGAAGAGGGTCATGCAATCCTATGTGGTATTCCATATACAGCTTTACAATTTTGACGCCCCTTGAGTCAATGTATTCTGGCAGGCGAATGTGATAGAGCACTTGGTGGTTGATCACTGAGGTAATTATTTAAAGGAGGAAGAATCACATTTCACCGGATTAAGTTTTTCACATTTCATTCTTTGGAACTTTCTTTATTGTACTTTTACTTTTATGGACTCGCGTATATGATTTTGGTGTTTTACTATTTTGGCTCTATTAGGGCTGCACTTTTATAAGCACTACTAAAACATTTTTAGCTTTGGTAAAAAATAAAAAATCGCACCTGATATGCAAGAGTATCAGAGGTAGCAATTTTTATTAAGGGAACCGAAGCCCATCTTATACTAACAACCCCAACAGAGCATAAGCCCAGTCGGGAAGCCACTACTACTAATAGATCGAAAACCAGATGGGACCTTAGTCACAAAAAGTACATTTTACAGTGTTAAAATCTATGAGTCATTGGACAAAACATAGCAAATGCAAATGTTACTTAAACCGTCATCTTTAGTATGGGAAAAAGTAGCCCAAACCAGGGCCAGTGACATGTAGTAGACAGGGCTTGCGCCGAAGTAGGGCAATCTCCCAAGTAGACTGAATATAGACAATTATGCAAATGAAAATTTAAAAAAATCCAAATAATAGTATTATTATTCCGCTAACCAAATTGTACCATGAATAAATGAATGAATAAAAAAACTGCAAATCAGTTGCGGTTCACAGAATAACATAAGTCAAAAAATAAAATCATCAAAATCTAAATCCATAAAAGTAAAAATACAAAAATGATATTGATATATTAAAGAATAAAAATTGGATGTATATATATAAATAAATGAAATAGGAGAAATGTGTATCAGTTGTTTTTGTGGTCTACAAAAATTACAATATCTGTAAAAGGAAAAAAAAAGGGGGGGGGGATAAATAGAGTTCATAGGTTAACAGGACTTGAGCTATGCCTATGTTAGTGATACATCTTTCAAACCAATATATTGCAGTCCATATTTTGCTCCAAGCAGCAATAAATATGCTGCTCTTAATGCAGCACAGCCTACATGCTGCCCTAAACAATAAACAGATTAACATAAAAAAAACTGAATCTGTTCCTAAAACAAGCCAAAAAGGCAACATACATTTCTGCTGTATACCCATCTGTCTTCAGCCATTCACAATCTGGATCAAGTTGTTCAGGCCTCAGTGCTCCCTATTTCCCTCTTTTGGGTACAGTGCTCTCTGGCGCTTTCTTGCACCACCTTTAGCCTTCCATTCACTTATATTACCTTGATGATTGAGAGGACCAGCAGAACTGTAAGACTTTGTTTTCATCAAAACATTGAAAAATTCATCTATAGCACCTTTTGTTTGGATATGAAATTTACCTCTCGCACCCTGATAAAGGAAATATTCAATCTCTGAAACGCCTTGAGTGGAGAAAGTCATACTACGTCAATATCACTCTCACAGTTGGTGCATTCAAAAGGCTGTTGATACCATGTTGCTTATTTATTTATTTTTTTTATTCAGTGATGTATTAATAAAGTTTATGGTTTTTTTAATGAAATTCATTATTATATTTTTCACTTGATATCAAATCAGTGCCTTTAAAATCCCAAAAATAGGAGAAGCACCATTTTCTGATTAAACGTGATTATGAACACGTTTATGGAATGGGTGTTTTGTTTTGCCTACGTAGAATGGGCCACAAATACACTGCATCAGATAAACTATCCCATTTGTGGCAAAATCCATTTGGTGTATTGCCACAAATCTCTTGCCATTTGGAAGTATTCATGTCATGCATTCCCTTATGAAAGGGCATTCTGGGCAATTCCCATACTTGAAAGTAACCAGAGTTCTATGTTCTATCTATTTAACCTTCTGGAAATGGCCTTTAACTAGTTTATCTTTGATAGAAGTACTTCTCTTATATACAATTTGAGAAATATCTCATACATATTTCCCTATTATTTCACCACCACTTAATAGATACCAAACTGTATGCAAAATAATTTGTACCTGTGAATGATGATAAGTATATCTGGTGATGAGCTTAATTGTGTCTGGATTTTCTTTTTGATTTTTGTTATAGAGAAGTTCTATGCTTTTTTTTTACATTTTTTGCTATAGCCACTTTCCAATAATCTGTTTCTAAATGCTTGTGCTTCCTTATAAAAATCATGTTCATGACAACAGTTTCTACGGATTTTTAATTACTGTTCATATGGTATGCTATTAATTAGAAGTTGAGGGTGAGAGCTATCAGCTCATCGTATAGTGTTTCCCACAGTCTCTATAATAAAAAGTGATGTGGACAGGCTTCCATTATACTCAATTTTAATTTTTATGTCTAAAAAATATATTTCTCGTTAAATTGAAATTGTTCTCTCCCAGGGAGTGTATACAATCAGTAAGTATGGATTTAGAACCTGTCTAAATTATGAGGATGTCGTCTATGTGCTTGTGTCATGAGAGAATATGGAAAAAATACTTTTATTGTAAAGAAAGATATTAAGAATGCTGGCATATTTAGACAAAACCAGGCAGAATTGTTGGCCCTTATAAAAAAGTTAAGTGAACATTAATCCCATCTATGTATCAATGCCAGGTCAGCCATAACGTACAGTAAAATGCATTCCAATCAGAGTAGAAGTAAGCTGACAAACTGTAAAATCATAATGGATGATAATACTATTGCATCAGAAAAAATTGACCTAGCATCTACAGTACTATGCAGTGGATATAAGAAGTCTACACACCCCTGTTAAAATGTCAGGTTTCTGTGATGTAAAAAAATGAGACAAAGATACATAATTTCAGAACTTTTCCCACCTTTAATGATACCTATAAGTTGTACAACTCAGTTGAACAACATACTGAAATCTTTTAGGTGGAGGGAAGAAAACTCAAAAACTAAAATAATATGGTTGCATAAGTGTGCACAACCATAAACTAATACTATGTTGAAGCACCATTTGATTTTATTACACTCAGTCTTTTTGGGGAATGAGTCTATCAGCATGGCAGATCTTGACTTGGCAATATTTGCCCATTCTTCTTTGCAAAAACACTCCAAGTCTGTCAGATTGTGAGGGCATCTCCTGTGCACGGCCCTCTTCAGATCACCCCACAGGCATTCAATTGGATTCAGGTTTGGGCTCTGGCTGGGCCATTCCAAAACTTTAATCTTTTTCTGTTAAAGCTATTACTTTGGGTCGTTGTCATGCTGAAACTTGAAGTTCCTCTTCATGTTCAGCTTTCTATCAGAAGCCTAAAGGTTCTGTGCTAATATTGACTGGTATTTGAAACTGTTCATAATTCCCTCTACCTTGACTAAGGCCCCTGTTCCAGCTGAAGAAAAACAGACCCAAAGCATTATGCGGCCACCACCATGCTTCAGTGTGGTATGGTGTTTTTTTGGTGATGTGCAATGTTGTTTTTGTGCCAAACATATCTTTTAGAATTATGGCCAAAAAGTTCAATTTTGGTTTCATCAGACCATAACACATTTTCCACATGCTCTTGGGAGACTTCAGATGTGTTTTTGCAAAATTTAGCTGGGCTTGGATGTTTTTCTTCGTAAGAAAATACTTCTGTCTTGCCACTCTACCCCATAGCCCAGATATATGAAGAATATAGGAAATTGTTGTCACATGTACCACACACGCAGTACTTGCCAGATATTCCTGCAGTTCCTTTATTGTTTGCTGTAGGCCTCTTGGCAGCACCAGTTTCTTCTCATCTTTTCATCAATTTTGAAGGGACGGCCAGTTCTTGGTAATGTCACTGTTGTGCCATATTTTCTCCACTTGCTGATGACTGTCTTCACTGTGTTCCATGATATATCTAATGCCTTTTGTACCCTTCTCCTGATTGATACCTTATAACAATGTGATCCCTCTGATGCTTTGGAAGCTCCCAGCAGACCATGGCTTGTGCTGTAGGATGTGACTAATAAAATGTCAGGAAAGACCTACTAGAACAGCTGAACTTTATTTGAGGTTAATCAGAGGCACTTTAAATGATGGCAGGTGTGTACTGACTCCTCTTTAACATGAGTTTGAATGTGGTTACCTAATTTTGAACGCAGCTACATCCCCAGTTATAAGAGGGTGCAACCGCATTACTTTATTTTTTTATTTTTTACTCCCCCCCCCCCCCATCCCTAAATATTTAAGCTTTTTAATTGAGTTGTGCAGTTTATAGGTCACATTAAAGGTGGAAAAAGTTCTGAAATGATTTATCGCTGTCTCATTTTTTTTTACATCACAGAAACCTGACATTTTAACACAGGTGTGTAGACTTTTTATATCCATTGTATGTTTTCATATGACAGCGGATCTGAATTCAAAACTGAAGATGTTCAATGTTAAAGGAAACATTTTTTTTTTTAATTTTGCTTAAGTGGTACCCTTAAAAAAAAAAAACTTATCTGGACTTCTTCCTGAAAAATAAACTGCATGTCCCGATGTGTGGATTTGCAGAAGCAAATGTCTACAGCTGTATATCTACAATCTGAAATGTAAGACCCTGCTGCATCTGATTACCAGTGGCAGGACATTTTGAGTTAAAATTGGTGCTATCACTATTATTCTGCTTATTCTTTGCTGGAGGTTCTTACATTAAGAAGAAAAAGCCCTGCCTTAACCAAGATGGCTTCCTCTGCACAAAGATTAACAGGGAAGGGAAGAAATGCCTCATATACCCTTTGATCTTTTTTTTTTTTTTTTTCACAATTGGTTTTATTGAAATAAGTTATTGTAACACAAACAGAAAATAAAATAATATGTATATTGAAATACATACAAAATTATAAGAAAAATTAAATTGTTTACAAAAAGCACACTTGATTCTGACATTTAAGCATTGGTATACAAGAAAAGATGAGCAATAGAAATGTTGAGAAAGATCATTAATTATTTAAACATTATAACGTTATGTTATATTATCCTGGTCTAATGTGTTGGATCTTAGGTGTGGTATTGTAGATGTTAATTGTTGATTGCCATAGGGCAACTTAGAAAAAAAAGGAAAAATAAATTATTGTACATGCAAGGAAGTTTTACTATAGGATCAGGTGTTCAGCAGTTATTTTTAATCATCAGACAGTACAAAGATATTCCGTGCATGCCAAGTTTTATGACAGCGTGAAGTGGTTTCATTAGCCATTGCCAATGTCTCTTCCATGGCATAGATAGTGACCTTTTATCTACATTTGAATAACATAGTAAATACAATGAAAATCTAAACAAAATATTTGTAATTGTATTTTCTAAAAAACTATTTTCATTTTATACAAGAGCAGCTGTATTTTGTCAGACACTCCTGCTTTGTAATACAATGCAATTATTAGCTGTCATTTTGACTGCTGATAATTATTAGCAATAGCGGTGGGGGGGGGGCAGCAGAGGTAGAGGAGCAAGGTTTTAAGAGATGCATCAAAAAAACTTTGTTTACATAATTTCTTTGGATTTAGTATCGGGGGTGGGGTCTCGAAAGTGTACCTGTGAAGTTTCAGCTCTGTAGCATTTTCTGAACCAGAAAAAAAAAGGATAATTTTTCTTAGAATTTTTAGTAGCGCAGGGATGGGGTTCCGCTCCTTTCACACCTGGGTGTTTTTGTTGCAGGCGTTTATTGGGCATTTTGTGTGCGTCTTTGGAGGCAGGCATGACATCTGAACTTCTGTATAGGGGTATATATATATATATATTTATATATATATATATATATATATATATATATATATATATATATATATGTGTGTGTGTGTGTGTATATATATATATATATATATATATATGTATATACAGTGGGTACGGAAAGTATTCAGACCCCCTTAAATTTTTCACTCTTTGTTATATTGCAGCCATTTGCTAAAATCATTTAGGTTCATTCTTCTTCCTCATGAATGTACACATAGCACGCCATAATGACAGAAAAACACAGAATTGTTGACATTGTTGCAGATTTATTAAAAAAGAAAAACTGAAATATCACATGGTCCTAAGTATTCAGACCCTTTGCTCAGTATTTAGTAGAAGCCCCCTTTTGATCTAATACAGCCAGGAGTCTTTTTGGGAAAGATGCAAAAAGTCTTTCACACCTGGATTTGGGGATCCTCTGCCATTCCTCCTTGCAGATCCTCTCCAGTTCTGTCAGGTTGGATGGTAAACGTTGGTGGACAGCCATTTTTAGGTCTCTCCAGAGATGCTCAATTGGGTTTAAATCAGGGCTCTGGCTGGGCCATTCAAGAACAGTCACGGAGTTGTTGTGAAGCCACTCCTTCGTTATTTTAGCTGTGTGCTTAGGGTCATTGTCTTGTTGGAAGGTAAACCTTTGTCCCAGAGGTCCAGAGCACTCTGGAGAAGTTTTTTGTCCAGGATATCCCTGTACTTGGCCGCATTCATCTTTCCCTCGATTGCAACCAGTCGTCCTGTCCCTGCAGCTGAAAAACACCCCCACAGCATGATGCTGCCACCACCATGCTTCACTGTTGGGACTGTATTGGACAGGAGATGAGCAGTGCCTGGTTTTCTCCACACATACCGCTTAGAATTAAGGCCAAAAAGTTCTATTTTGGTCTCATCAGACCAGAGAATCTTATTTCTCACCATCTTGGAGTCCTTCAGGTGTTTTTTAGCAAACTCCATGCGGGCTTTCATGTGTCTTACACTGAGGAGAGGCTTCCGTCGGGCCACTCTGCCATAAAGCCCCGACTGGTGGAGGGCTGCAGTGATGGTTGACTTTCTACAACTTTCTCCCATCTCCTGACTGCATCTCTGGAGCTCAGCCACAGTGATCTTTGGGTTCTTCTTTACCTCTCTCACCAAGGCTCTTCTCCCCGATAGCTCAGTTTGGCCGGACGGCCAGCTCTAGGAAGGGTTCTGGTCGTCCCAAACGTCTTTTATTTGAGGATTATGGAGGCCACTGTGCTCTTAGGAACCTTAAGTGCAGCAGAAATCTTTTTGTAACCTTGGCCAGATCTGTGCCTTGCCACAATTCTGTTTCTGAGCTCTTCAGGCAGTTCCTTTGACCTCATGATTCTCATTTGCTCTGACATGCATTGTGATCTGGAAGGTCTTATATAGACAGGTGTGTGGCTTTCCTAATCAAGTCCAATCAGTATAATCAAACACAGCTGGACTCAAATGAAGGTGTAGAACCATCTCAAGGATGATCAGAAGAAATGGAAAGCACCTGAGTTAAATATATGAGTGTCACAGCAAAGGGTCTGAATACTTAGGACCATGTGATATTTCAGTTTTTCTTTTTTAATAAATCTGCAACAATGTCAACAATTCTGTGTTTTTCTGTCAGTATGGGGTGCTATGTGTACATTCATGAGGAAGAAGAATGAACTTAAATGATTTTAGCAAATGGCTGCAATATAACAAAGAGTGAAAAATTTAAGGGGGTCTGAATACTTTCCGTACCCACTGTATATATAAATATATGTGTATATATATTTATATATATAGAATCAAAAAACACAATTTTGAAGCCCTAAAACCCAATAAATGCCCCTAAAAAGTGCCTAGGGTTCTGGGTCATGCCCCAGGGACTATTTTTCACACAAAAAAAGTTCTTAAAAATTGTTGTTTTTGATAGAGAGCCAATTATTGAAAAAATTATTGAAAAAAAAAAAAAGAGATTTTTATTTCAGTAGCGCAGGGATGGGGTTCCGCTCCTTTCACACCTATATGTGTGTGTGTGTATATATATACCCCTATACAGAAGTTCAGATGTCATGCCTGCCTCCAAAGACGCCCAAAAAATGCCTAATAAAAGCCTGAAACAAAAATGCCCAGGTGTGAAAGGAGTGGAGCCCCATCCCTGCGCTACTGAAATTCTAAGAAAAATTATCTTTTTTTTCTGGTTCTGGACATTCTACAGAGCTGAAACTTCACAGGTACACTTTATAGACCCCCCAGACACTAAATCTAAAGAAATCTCTTTTTTTTTTCAATAATTTTTTCAATAATTGGCTCTCTATCAAAAACAACAATTTTTAAGAACTTTTTTTTGTGTGAAAAATAGTCCCTTGGGCATGACCCAGAACCCTGACACTGGAGCAGCAGGAGTAACAGAAATGCTTCCAATCTATTGCACAGCCTCTCTATTACAGTGCTAGAGTTTTGGCGGGGCTATGTTATATACTGGGGGGGGGGGCGTATGGGGAGCGTATGGGGGGCGTATTCACTCCTGATTGGCCTCTGGACCCCTAGTCACTCCAATCTGCTTTTACTGATGTTTCTGGTCCAATCACTGGCTTTTAAAGCCCAGTTCCTGTCCAATTGCATTTTGGGTGGTTCTGGGGGCCGAATTCCGAACTTTTACCGCAAAAAGTTCGGAATTTCGAACAGCCAATGTTCGGGTCGAACCTATGGTCGACCCGAACCGTTCGATCATCCCTAATTCGGACGTGTTTTGGAGTCAGTGGAAGAAGAGGAGGATCTGTGCATACAAGATCAAGCAGCCTTTTTACACAATGCAGAGGATTACCTCTTAGGTTCCACAGTGAGTATAACAAACATGCTTTACTGCATATACAGACTGATTTTACTGTTGTGGGTTTAGTAACACTTTAACCATGGGATCCCATTTTGGGCCTTGATCACGAGATTACACTAATAATAACCCATGAAAACAAAACAGTTTAACATATAAAGTAATTTAAAAATGTGAAGGTGATATACCTGAGTTACCTTTCTATTTATCTATTCAACATGAATATTGGTAGATGTAAGATATATAAAGTATTTCTGCCCTTGGCATCAGAAGCTAATATTGTCCCATTTAACAGAAATAACTTTCAAACATTGTTTTTATCTTTTTTAATTTGTTAACTGTTTTCCAGGGCAGTGCCCAGCCGCCCCCCAGTACCAGGAGTTTCACAATCCCTTGCCTATTAGTCTAGAAAATGGCCTTTACTGTTTTATTTTAACAATAATGGGGTTCCATCTTGATACCCAAATGTTCCCTAATTGTGACCAAACTGCTCTGGTGTTGATTGATCTGTCTTAAACACATTGTCCCACTAGGCCTGGTTTTTGCCTATATTTTCAATGGAAAAATTTAGTTTTGTTCTACTGTTTTGGACAGTAAATCATTTTTCTTAACATGCCGTGTCATGCAGGTTAAATTGCCCCAATCTCTTTCTAAATGTAGATGCACTTTGACCCCAACTTTTACAAGACATATCTGAGCTCCCGAAAATTTAATTCTGGGGTTATTTTAGAGCCAAATGGCTGAATTTGCTAGTCTATCCAGTCCTAACAAATTAGCAGTTGTTTGAAATGTACACCTCTATTAGATTATTTCCCTACAGTGGGATGATTTATTCCAAATCATTTGGAGGCTTTTTAAATCCCTTGCCAGGATCCACACATTTCTTTCTCAGGGCTTTGAATACCTCTATTAATACCTCTATTAATCTTTTCACGATGATGCCACACATGTCAATAACAAAGAAAACACAATACCCTAGATATCAGATGTTTAAATAATTGCCACCTAATCTAGAACATCCAATTCTAATTACATTTATTTGAAGTGGGGGTAAATGTAGGTGTAAACTTATTTTTTTCCATATGATAAATCAGCATTTTCATAAATTTAGATCATGAAAATAGAAACTCAATGTCACAATGTAAATTGTATATGTCATTTGTTCATGAATATTACCTTAATCTATAGGCCCTCCGATAATCAAGATTTTAAGTTTGCCTACTCAAATTTTTTTTTGAAAAATCAATGGTTTCCATGGGTGTTACTTACACTTTTATAGAGCACAATTAAAAATTCTTTGATTCTTAAAAAAAACAAAAAAAAAAAAACCTTTTATATATTTCAATTTTTTTTTTTTTAATTAAACGTTTTTATTTCCCACAAAAAAGAAAAACAAGTACAATTTTCCAGCACATAAATGGATTCATAGTTCAGTACAATGAATTGCCATGTATCATATATGGACGGTTTTGGGAGACCCTGACAAATTACAAAAAGAGTATTGTATACAGCTACACCTAGGTTTTTTGGGGAGTACCAACATGCCAAGTACTTGGATACATATGCGACAAACAGAAGCATGCTCTATGTGACTCAGGCCTGGATAAGGAGTGCACAAAAGAGGGATACAGGTTCAGCAGCTCAATATACATGTGTCAGATACATTAAGCCATTGGTCCCAGACATTGTCTTATTTCACAGGGCATCCCCTATTAATATAAATTACTTTTTTATAAGTTAGAGTATTGTTGACGTCAGCTTTCCAGTCGGAAAGTCTTGGAGGAGTTTGCCTCATCCATAATTTGGCTATCGCTTTCCGGGCAGAAAAATAGCATTTTGTGCAAAAAAATGTTGGTATATTTATCAATATCAGCATCTGGGAAGATTCCCAGTAGGCATAATTTAAGGTCCAAGGTCAGCGGGGACCCCATGTTGTCATGAAGAAAATCCACTACCTGCTTCCAAAATCCCTGCACATAGGAGCAGGACCATAGAAGGTGGTAGAACGTGCCTGGTGCTAAATGGCACAAGAGGCAGGCAGAAGGCTGTCCTTGAGTGAATTTAGCTAGTCTGACAGGAGTGAGGTATGTGTGATGCAGAATGTATATTTGGGTCAGTCTGTCAGACAATTTAGGGGAGGCCGCTTTACATGCGTCCAACGCCTCACTCCAGTCATTGTCCTCTAGGTTCCCCAAGTCCCCCTCCCATCGTGTTTTTACATCATAGGATAGTTTTGTTGAGGAAGGAGTATGTAACATGTTTTAGAATAAAGATATTAATTTCTGGGGGTCTTCGCTTTTGACCATTTCCATGAGAGGGTCGTGAGGGAGTTGAGGTATCGATACTGGGAACTGAGCATGTATGGCATGGCGGACTTGTAGAAAACAGAAAAGCATACGATTAGGAAGAGTAAATTCCACTTTCAGGGCATCAAAAGTTTTCAACAATATATTTAAATTTTAATATGATTTAACATTATTTAGTATTCCTCAGCTTTTGTTTTCTCCTGCTTAAAAAGTCTGTCCACACTAATTTATCTGTCATGATGATTGGTGAGTTAAGTTTATATGGTATTCTCTATGCCTAGATTAAAGCAGCTTGTGTTGTAGAAGATAAAGATGCCCTTTGGGCTCTCTTTTTATGTGTTCTCTAATGCACAAACGCTCACAGTGAGCACTTAGAGCAATAACTTGATGATTTCTTCTAAATAGTAATAAATGCAACTGAAATGAAACAGGTTCAACAATTATAAAAAATAACATAAGAATATATTAAAACAAAAAGTGTTCATACTAGTGGGAATATTTGTTGAAAATGACAATATTAAAATGCAACCTATTGCACAAAAGATTCATACAAATGAATCATTTAGCATCCAATGTAGAAAAAAAAAACAGCAATTTACCAGAAATTTAAATGATATATCTACAGCTAAGATTGACTTTCTTCTCATTTCTACATTAAATATAAAAACGTGGAAATTGAAATGATTTAAAGATGAGCTCTTTTAAAGTTTTGCATTTTATTATTATATATTGTTATGATACACAGCTTGAAAAGTATGTATTTATTGTTATTATACAGCTTGTAAGGTATGCATTTAATTTTAATTTGGCTAGTCAGTTGAATAATAGTCCCATGTTTGTCCAGCATAACTTTCAACACCTGTGTTTATAATACATACAGCTAAACCTAAAATGAAGACCGTAATATGTGAACAAACATAAGATATTTGTTGCAATTGCTTTGGTAACTATTAAATAAGGGTAAGCCACTGCTCAAGAATAAGTTGGCAGTATGATGCCACTTCACTGAAAATGATTACTATTAACAGAAAATAAAAATGAATGTATGAAGGGCAAGCAGACACATGTAATACCAATTCAGAAAGTATGCTTGTAAGTAATATCATATATTTTGAAATTTAAATAAAAAAAATGCACTTTTAAAATAATGATGGTGGCCTCATCTTCCATCAAGCATAAACAACAGCCTTAATTATTGTACAACAAGGTGATATTTATCACTGAAGCATCTTCTAAGTCAGGAACAGATGAATGACTGATGGTAAGAGTGTCAAAGCTTAGACTGAAAGGTAATCAGAGGTTGAGGAAAAGTCTATAAAAAGAATGAACCGATCTGTAAAAATTAAGAAAGCATCACTTCCCTGGCCATCACTTATGAAATATAAATGTCATTTATATTTATAGCAGTATGATTTCAAATGCAGTTTAAGGTAGTCATAATTAGGACCATTTGCTTTTAAAAAGAAATATAACATTTCAACAGTTTTAATCCATCAATGAAGATCCCCATCCAAAAACATTTGACACTTTTTTATATCTTGCATCAATGCAGAAAATTTTGAGTTTTTGTGATACCCCTTTACTGGCTACCTTATTAAAGATATAAGCTTTTTTCAGATCCTTTTATCAGGCTTTATACATTTTTGTAAATTGTTTCTGAAGCTCACATATTTATGGATAGATTTACAAGGAAGGGACATGAAATACAGACATTTAAAAAAAATGTTTTATTTTTCTTAATACATTTTTAGAGGTAAAGGCTATTGTAAGAGATTGTTGATCCAAATTTAGAAGTATTACTGGGGTGATCTTACTCAAAACACTGACTCAATAGTTGTGGGGGTCTTCAGGTGAGGGGATAATCAGAATCTAGAAGTTCTCTTTAATAAAAGTAATAGATATCATACACACACACACACGCACGCACGCACACACACACACACACACACACATTCAAATGAGTAAGGGGTACATAATACCTCTACTAATTCAGAAAACAAAGTAAATAACAAATAAAGACATACCCACTCCAAAAAATCCTCCAATCACAGTCTCACTTTGATTCTGTCTCTTCCCTCATGCCAACTGCCTCCATCACTAACATACAAACAAATCAGAAGAGTCTACCTTGTGACATCACTGACCAAATATAGAGATGAGCATGACATTATTTTCTCGCTTCTTTGCATGGGGTTTGACCTTAAAACCCATATACCCTGGTATTAATATAGATTTTTTTCCCCCTACCCTTTTGTTTACATGCTGATTTCAGTCGAGAACCCCTGGCTGAAAGCTAAATGTGGGAGGCAGTGATTAGTCATGGAAGGCTAAGTTAGAATGCAAACAACCAGTGAGAGGTGAAACTGTTACATTTAGCAGTGGTAGTAATACTGCTGCTAAATGTTTCACTTTCAGCCACCAAGGGGGGTTCACCAATTTAATGCTGCCATTTGCTGAACTTCCCAACTAGCAAAACTGGCAGCTCATCCCTAATTAGGTTTTGCTGTCCAAACATAGGACAAACAGGAGTTATTTATTTACATACAGTATATTCAGTGTCCTTCTGCCAGATTAACGTAACTTGCTTCAACAAGTCCTCTTTCTCCCCTTCCCATTCTTGCAAAATAAATTGATGTGGCTCTACATCATGGGAAGACATAACTGATGATGAATTTACAACCTGGGGCTCTTTTTTTTTTTGTTTAACAAATAAATTTGCCAAATGTGATTTGTGTTTATTTATTACTTTTTTTTTGTGAATGAGTAACCAGAGATACTATGTGCCCCTTGCTGTTCCATGTGGAGGGAACAGATATTTGGAGGCTCCTTTATTCTACAGATGGCTTCCAGATTCTTATATGCTCCCTTTGTAGACACCCACATATACTGAACCAGAGATATGGAACGATACCCATTTTGGGAGCACTGGGAGAGTCCCGTCCTTGTTTTTTTTGCACAGTGTCATTAGTTGTTATGGAGAACCATAACAGCTAATGAAAGTTTGACCACCAGCATCTAAGCATCCAAATAACCATATCTGTTGCTAAGAACCATTGCCACACAGTGTCCTTGGTTGCCAGGTTTTAGGAATACACCACCATTCTAGCAACCATTGGGAGGAGTAAAATACACTGCCTTAAGAATGAAGCTGTTACGTTTAGTGGTGTTATTAATACCACCGTAAAATGTATGACTACTTACTGCAGTGGCTCCAGGTTCATATCAGTGTGCAGACAAACAAGCTAATTAGTTTGCCCATTTAGTAGGCAGCAGACGGACAGAATTTTATGGTGTAAACTGTGTTGCAGAAATTCAAACCTTATCAATAGATATCTAAAACACTGTGAAGAGTTATGGGAGTCAAAGCTTGTTATTTTTTTTGCATTTTTTCAAGTCTAATTTTCAAGCTGGGCATTACAATTGGGAAAAGGAAAAATGGAATAAAAAAAATTGCTTAATACCTGCACATGATGTTGTGAAGCAGTACAATGTATTCTTTAAAACTGACATTTTTTTTAACAAACAGCAACCAGGGATGTGTCATTTAGTGGCAGTAGCATTGCCACCACTTACCAATGCTATATGACAGCTACCTGGATGGCTTCTCTTTGTAAGCAAACCAGGGGATCTGTCATTTAACAGGGGAACCACTACAATGCAAAATTATGGGAGTTGCAACAGATGAAAAACATTGAGTGGCAAGTCATCAAGTCTTTGGGTACAGAGCATTGGATGGTGGGTAATGTTACTGGTGTGGATCCACATTGTTAGAGGAGGTAATTAACCTTGGATTTATATAGGAGGGCTTCATTTTTTATAAAGTACTTTTTTCATGATATGTGTGTTTTTATTTACTTATTCACTTTTTTTTGTGCCCCATACTCATTCATTTGTAGAAACAGATACCTGGAGGTTCTCATATTCTAGGGGGCCTCCAGATTCTGGTAAGTCCCCTGCATAGACTTCCACATCCTTCTGGAGGATGAAGAGCTTGTCCTCTCAATATGACTCTGTGCACCCCAAGATATCCTTCTAATGTTGAATGGCATGTCATCTGATATGTTTCAGGAGGTGGTACTGCATGCACACTGCTCCCTCTTCCATGGCCACCAAGGCTTCTTCCTAGAAATGTTTTTTTTTATAATTTTTAGGGAGACTTCACATTGTTTTTTCTTGCAACATCTACAGATTCATAAAATACTGTTATCCAAGCTTGCAGCCTGGGTGACCATGTAAAGGGAGGCAGTGAGCACCCACCCATGAACAAGCCAGGCCACATAATTGGAGGGTACTGTGCAAGTGGGGGTTTGCAATCTGGAAGCCCTTAAGATATCCTCTCCGGTAAATGTATAGGGGGTGTAAATATACATAAAAACCTAATCCAATTTTAGTCAAATTTTCCAGCAATGTACATCCACATCAATTATGATAACCTGCCATCCAATGATGTTGACCTGCCAACACACTGACCCACCACCTGAGGATGTTATTGCGCCACTCCTCATTTTGTAAATGCAGATCCTTGGTCAACTGCTGTATGTAAAATGATTGACTGATAGAATTAAAACTTGGTCATTTGGGTCAACCAGAATGCCTATCCAGTCTGTATGCAAACACCAGACAGCAGAGGATTTGTGATTTGTGGTGATTGTGCTACAGCCACAGCACACCAGACTTCTGGATGATTTTTAATGAGTATCAGCTGGGGTTTTGAAATGGACAACTGGCCAAATATGTTCAGTTTGTTTGCCCATTGGCAAAACTGCCAAACTCATGTTCAACCCAAACCTGAAGCTCATCCCTAATTTCATATTGTTCAAACCCCATATTTGCATTATTCATAGTGAAAACACATATTTTCTTGGCATAGGTTTACTATGTAGTCCCAGAGCTATGGTTAAGGTAAAACAGCACTGAAGGTTGCAGAAGACAACTGTAGTCCAGAGTCAAGCAGAGTTTTAAACAGAAAACAGGTATTAACTATAGACAACCAGAAGTAACATATAGCAATGAACAAAGTTAAAATCCAGGAGCAAATATCAGAAATTTTACAAGCAAAGAACCAAACTTAAGCTTTGAAGATAAATGTTTCTAGGTTCAGGCACATACATTTTACAATTATCTGAGTAGTTTTAAGGAAAAAAGATTAAAAACATGTAAACTTGCTATTGAGAAAATATTTTTTAGATGTATAACAGCAGAGCACACAGCCCTAGAATACAAACATACATTTCTTTTTCATGTGTATTTATGTCAACATAACAAGCATTATGAGATCAGCGGATCCCTGACAAAAGGCCAAACATCATGAAATAAGTGAGTTCTGACCAAGGCTCAGGAAACTACATATACAACTTTATATGGAATATCATGTGCATGAAGAACAAATAATCTAAAATCTATATTTGCATTATTTATCACACATATATGCTTTGTATCAGATTTAAAAAGTAAACCAAACTTATATTAAAATGAGACTCCAGCTCTGGTAGTGCATACAGCAATATAATTGCATTTTTTTCCACAGGGTTCGCTTTTTTTTTTTTTTAATAACTCTAAGCATGATTTGTGCCTTTTAGTCCTGTGCATTTAACATTAGATTTTATAAAGAAATTGACTTACTATGCATTTGTTTTGCAGGAATAAACGCTAAAGAAATTTAGCAAACCACAGGTGCACATCTTAAACATCCCCAAGGGCAGTACTGACCCCATTAGCACTGCAGTCAAGTGAGGATAATATGATTTATTTAAAGGAAACATTTTTTTTTAAGTATTAGTAGTTTTAAGAAAAATAAATAGACTATGCTCTGAATTTTTAGTTTGATTTGTCTCCTCAGGTGACAATGGCAGAGGTAGTAGTCTGGTAGAGCTAATAAAACCTGCTTCCATTTCCAATCAAAATTGCAAAAGGAACACAGATTTTGTTTTATTTCTGAGCTTACACCTACAAAACTAGTGAAGGTTGAATCCAATTGTGAAAGACTGTTTAACCAGCCCTATTTCGGACACTTTTTGTTTACAAGTTAAAAGCAGTATTTTTTCCTAGAAAACTACTTAGAACCCCCAAAGATTATGTATATTTTTTTAGCAAAGACTCTGGAGAATAAAATGTCGGTCATTGCAAAACTTTTTGTCAAGCGGTATTTGCGCAGCGGTCTTTAAAACGCAATTTTTTTGGAAAAAAATTTAAAAATCACATTTCACTGCATTTAAAAATACAAAACAGTAAAGTTAGCCCATTTTTTTTGTATATTGTGAAAGATGATGTCACGCCGAGTAAATAGATACCCAACATGTTACGGTTTAAAATTGCGCCCCCCTGTGGGATGGCGACAAACTACGGTCAATAGAGATCTCAATCTGCGACGCTTTAAATTTATTTAACGGTTACCAGTTTAGAGGTAGAGTGTAGCTCTTTTTTTTTAATTATTGCACACGCTCTGGCAATCGCGGCGATACCTCACATGTGGGGTTTGAACAGCGATTTCATTCGCGGCTCGACTTGCGTATACGGTTTTTTTTGTGCACGAGCTAACGGTGACGGGGCGGCGAATTTTTTTTTTTTTTTCCTATTTATTTTTTATTTTTTTTAAACTTTATTACAGTTTTTTTTTTTAAAAAAAAAAAAAAATCTGATCACTTTTATTGCTGTCACAAGCAATGTAAACATCCCTTGTGACAACAATATGTGTGACAGGTAAAAGAACCTAGACCCCTCCACTACACTTCCCTGTATGCAAAACACCGAAAACTGCATTTTTGCATACAGCCAACTAGAGGCATCATCCCGGTATAAACCCGCAAAGTGTACCGACGTATCGGTACGTTGATATGCGGTAAGTGGTTAACAAGATCAGGTAGTTTTAAAAGATCTATGTTGTCAGGTAAAGGTTGTTCTGAGCCATTTGAGTTAATTTGGAGGCCAAGTAAACACTTCCAACTCATAGTTGTTTTCCCTAAGCCTTTCTTAAATTCATCAGACCAGGTGTCTTGGATCTTAATGTATTCGCAAGTAACTCTGTTGTGCTAATAAGTGCACTTTTGGATATTAATACACGCCAAGCGCAATTAATCTCGTTGTGCTAAAAAGCAAAATTCTAAGCATATATGTATATAAATGTATATACATGTACATGTATAAGGTAATGGAGCGTGCTCAGCAGTATCCAGCAATACAGACACACAGGCTGTTATCACATTGGATGCTCAATAGAATGTCCTGCCTAAAACATTGAGCTCTGTTTATTTATGGGACAACACAGGGATAACAGCAGGAAGTGATGGCTGTACAACATCAGCCAATCAGTCCCAAATGTACAGTCACATGGCACAAGTTACTCGCATAGAATCAGCCAATGACACACCTGTATACATTCAAATATAAAGAGAGAGGGGTAGTACATGATCGTGAATGAGCAGAACAGCGTGCACGGCTTCCCGCTGTTGGTGTGTGGAAATCTACACACTGTAGTTAACAATGAAACCCACGTGTAGCAGAATTGGTGCCTAACACTACACAAAAAAACCAGTGTGTAGAACCGTGAACGCTGCTCTGAACAAACTCGTGCATGCACCCCCGCCACTACTACTAGCATAAATCCCACTCAGCAAGGCTCAGAGAACAATGCCTCTGATTATACTACTGTTCCCATAAACATGAGGCTAGCTAAAGGGAAAGAGCCATGAGGTTTCCACTGTGGTAATCAGGCACAGTAGAAAGACATGAGCGTGTATCCCTTCATAAAGGCAGATAGATATCAAAATGATATTGACTTCACATAGCAAACATATCCCCGCCGAGCGAACAAATCTGCACATTATACAGGGGCCCCGCTCATGGTCATATCCTTGCTGCTTGATCCTTGAACTCAGCACCACAATAAACATAGATCTCTACCGGCAAACAGACCAGCGCATAGTGCATGGAGTGTTCCCTGGCGGAGATTTCTATGTAGAGCGAACGCATCTACACATCTAAAGGAAGGTTTTCACTGCCAGTAGTATTTCCTCTATGCTGGTTCGCCTGCACACATGCTCTAATGAGCGTATTGCAAGTAAACTGACAACAGGAGCCATAATGACAAGCTAAATAAAACACATTCTGCAAAATGTCCACACTAGTCCTAATAAAATCTCCACAACACAGGTCACCTTTTATCATTGCTTCATGGTCCAGTTCTAATGCTCACATGCCCATTGTAGGTGCTTTTTGCTGTGGACATGGACTAGCAAGGACAATCTGACCAGTCTGCGAATACACAACCCCATATCCAAAAAACTGTGGTGCAATGTGTTCTGACACCTGTCTATTGAAACCAGCATTATCTTTTTCAGCTATTTGAGCTACAGTAGCTCTTCTATTCAATCTGACTACACAGGCCAGCTTTACGCTCCCCATGTGCATCAATGAGCCTTGGCTGCACATGACCTTGTCACTAGTTCACTGGTTTTCTTTTCTTGGACCACATTTGGTAGGTCCTGACCATTGTAGACCAGGAACATCCCACAAGAGCTGCAGTTTTGGATATGCTCTGACCCATTCATCTAGCTATTACAATTTGGCCCTTGTAAAAGTCACTCAAATCCTCCCTGTATATATCCCCTGTAAGGGCCATTGGTTTGCCTCAGGTTTTTCTCCCAAACCAGTGCACACAGCAATAGTCCCCATTTCTGGCTCTTAACACTGAACAGCAATGAGAGGACACTCTTCACTTTGGTGGTGATACTCCTTAGAACAGTCCGCTTCAGTAATGGCCTAGAAAATAGACAATGCTGAGACACAGGCAGAGATTTTCCAGGCCACACAAGCAATAGTACTGGTACATAAGAGATAGCAGCAGCAACAATCCCCAGAATCCTGCAGTCAGGCGGGGGACTCGGCGGGTTGTTCATCTGCCAAGTGCCCCACAATGCACTGCACAGGGAATTTTAGGCGCACAGTGAATAGCTTGTTATTAAGGAACAGGACACCGCACGCAGTGTCCTTAACAATGGATGAGTCATCAGCTGTCAACATGCTTCCCTGCTGAAAGCTGAATGAAAAAAAAACATTGCCGGCAATAGCAAATATGTTAAAAAAGATGTGCCCCTCCCCCCACTCTATACTAGGCCCTTAGGGCCTGGTGTGGATTTTAAAGAGAAATCCATGCCAAAATGTTTTAAAAAATGGCATGGGCCCCCCCCAAAAAAAAATCCATACCAGACCCTTATTCGAGCATGCAGCCTGGCAGGCCAGAAAAGGGGTGGGGGTGAGTGAGTGCCTCCCTCCTGAACCATACCATGCCATATACCCTCTACATGGGGGTATGCTTTGGGGCAGGGGGGCTCTGGTCAATGATGTCACATGGGGGCTGTGCCATCAGGTGACATCGACCTTACCTATATAAGAACTGTCAAACAGCGGAACAAGTAGTTGGCGGTTAGCCTTCATCGTGGGTGGAGTGTTTTTTTTCTTTTTTTTTCAGGTCTGGCGGTGGCAGCTGGTATCTTGATTGACGATGGATCTACATTGGGGAACATATATATATATATATATATATATATATATATATATATATTTTGTAAAGGAATTGTCAAAAACTGTGTGTGTTTTTATTTCTTTTTGATACTCTTTTGGTGAATGGGTAGGGGTACTATGTACCCTATACTCATTTACATGGGGCCAATATCTGGGGGCCCTCTTGTTAAAGGGGCTTCCAGATTCCGATAAGCCCCCTGCCCACAGACCACACAACCACAGCTCAGGGTTGTCCGGAAGAGGCCCCCCCAGCCCCAAAGCACCCCCCATGTTGAGGGCATGTGGCCTGGTATGGTTCAGGAAGGGGGCACTCCTTTGTCCCCCCCCCCCCATTTCTGACCTGTCAGACTGCTTGCTTGGATAAGGGTCTGGTAAGGATTTTGGAGGGGACCCCACGCTGTTTTTTTTACATTTTGGCATGGTGTTCCCCTAAAATCTATACTAGACCCAAAGGGCCTGGCATAGATTGGGGGGAACCCCATTGCTATTTATTTCACATTTTTGTATTGCCGGCAATGGTATTGTTTTGTCGCCAATTTAAATGTAAATTTTTTTCTTTACAACTGTCAGTTTTCCTGCAGCAGGTTCTACACATGGTACAGATGTACCACTTTACAGGCAGATTAAGTGGACCCCCCAGACAATATATTTAAAGGAATTTTTCATTTTTATTTTTCACATTAAGCATTATTAAAGTCACTGCTTCTGTAAAAACAATATTTTTAAAAATGTTCCAAAGGTGAATTTATTCTTTAAGAAATCTGCATTCTCTGTTTTACCAGCTGATAGTAAATAGCTCTTGCCATGACTCTGATTGTACCAGATGTTTCCCCATGGGGGGAAGCGCCCCCACTGTACCTCTGGACACGGAAAAGGGATGATAAGGAGGCTGTCACCACCAACTAGTTTGGAGCACCAAAACCGCTGTAAACAGCAATTTGACAAACAATTGATAAAAATATGTAAACTTTATTATAGTGATTGACACACATAGGAAGAGGAGGAGAAAAGAGGAGGGGAGAAAGGAAGGGGGGGAAAGGGAGGGAAAAAGGGAAGGGAGAGAAACAAGGAAAAAAGGGGAAAAAAGAAAAAGGAAAAGGGAGGATGGGGGAAGGGGGGGGAGGCTATAGCAAAAAAGTTATTCGAAAAGCCTACAATAGGGCCAAGGCCCGTACAAGAAATGAACTAATTTTCAATTTCCGGAAAAAGGCATCAGGTTCTGGTACAACTAGATTGGTCACCACGTATAATGATCATCACTCGCAGATTCGAGCAATCATGAGGCGCAATTGGCATTTCCTGACAGATGACAGGATAGTATCTAATTATGTTCGCCAATATCCAGAGTTGGTCTTTCGCAAGTCTAAGTCACTTTGCGATTCTATGGTGCATAGTCATCTTCGGCAGGTACAACAGGGTGAGGATCGAACACGCAGAGGTACTTATCCATGTGGCCAGTGCAATATTTGCCCTTGGATACAGGCAGGCCCAACCTGTACCCTCCCGAATGGCTCTGTATACAAGCTCAATTGCTATGCAGATTGCCAAACGACTGGAGTAGTATATATTGCCCTCTGCGAGTGTGGCTCATTTTACGTGGGCAAAACGAAAAGGTCCCTGGCTTGTCGAGTAGGGGACCATTTGTACTACATGGAGGTGGGATTGGTATACACTCCCATCTGCAAGCATGTAGGTAACTATCACAACTTCAAGTCTGAAGTAGTTAAATTCTATGTCTTGGAGGTGGTTAACCCCAATATTCGGGGAGGAGATGTTGATAATAGAATTTTAAAATTGGAAGCCCGATGGATTTACAATCTGCATGCCACAACCCCTCCGGGCTTGAACTCAGTGATTTCATACCAACCTTTTCTAAAATAAATCTAACTTTATTAGCCATCCAAATTCCTACTTTGATTTCTTATCTCCTTTTTTCTTTTTTTTTTTTTTTTTTTTCTCTAACACGTTATTATTAAGTTTGTGAAAAACTTCTGTATATTTTGAAATGTTATATTATGATTTTCTTTTTGATTATTGTTTCAATATTTTTCCTTATGTACGTGCTTGTAGCTTTTTTGTGCATATTGGACCAATGTTTGGATGTTGGGTGTGCTGCTAAGCCCTAAGGGTCCTAGGGATCAATATGGAGATGTATAGGGAAGTGTTCGGGCGCAAAGCCGGTGAGTAATGCTATCTGGCTCCCGGCTTTGGTCAAATTTCTTTTGCCTAATGAGGAGACTGTCTTCGGGTGCTTTCCAGTCCCGGACATATGTCTCCTTATTCGTGCGCCCGCGCCGTGGATGACGCGGCTTCCAGTCCCGTCACTTCCGGCGGGGTTTTAGTACTTCCGCCGGGGGTTGGCGCGATCTTTCGGCCGCGTCACTTCCGGTGGAGCCCTGTACTTTAGGGGGAGGGCGGCCGGTGTTCAGACACGGCTGTCTCTCTCCCCCTTAGGCTGTGCTTTCGCCTGCGAGGGGCAAGCCTCTGTTTCTTCCACCTGGGCCCACTTGGCGGCGGGATCTATATTCCCAACAGGATCTTTGTATGCAGGAACAGTGGAGATCCAGTGCTAACCCATTGGGTAAGTGGAGAGGTATTTGTCTCCTCTTTCCTCCCTGCTCCCCCCCATAGTGGATCGGTATCTATAGTAATATTACCTGGTGGCACTACTTGAGGCAATTTGGACTAGCTATGTCTAGCTATATATGGAAATTTATATTCTGAAGTCTGCCATTTGCCTATGTGTGGGAAGGTGGGATCTATAGGTGCTGTATGGCAGATGCCTATATACAGTCCCTTAGTTGTTGCGGGGTCCCCTCTTTCTTCTCCTCCCCTTTCCCTTCTCCCCTCTTCTCTCCCCCCCCCCCTTTCTTCTTCCCCCCCTCTCTTTCCCTTTTCCACCTCCCCCCTTCTTTTTCTCCCCCCCTTCCCCCATCCTCCCTTTTCCTTTTTCTTTTTTCCCCTTATTTCCTTGTTTATCTCCCTTCCCTTTTTCCCTCCCTTTCCCCCCCTTCCTTCCCCCCCCTCATCTTTTCTCCTCCTCTTCTTTCCCCCCCCTCCCCTTTTTTCTCCCCCTTCCCCCCCCCCCCCTCCCCTCATTCCCCCTTCTTCTTCCCCCTTTTCCCTCACCCCAACCCCCCCTATATCAACTTATATACCATATCAATTTGCGTTTCTATGCCCCTAATTTTTAAATTCTTTCTTCTTGTTGGTCATTCATTTCCCAGATCGTATCTCCCTAGTATGCCTTGGGTCTGTTTGGCGGTGGGGGAGGCCGCCCCTCTGAATGCACCCTGAGGGTACGGGACTCGGCACCTTTCCCTGTCTCCTGGAGTGAGAGGTTTTAGGGTTGGTTCACCCTGACATCCTCGCCCGGTTGCATCCCTTTTGTTATGTGGCCCAGTATGGTCTTTAGCGCAGCCAGCATTTCCAGCCTTCTGGTCAAGCACTTTTCAGCACAAGTACTTGGTGAGCATCAAATAATCTTGTAATGAACATATGTTCAAATGCTTATATATGTATATATCTTTTTGTGAATTTTTGTAACTCATTTTCTCTCTCTCTACGTTAGTTAACCTAGGATCATCAAACGGTCTTTGAGAAAGCGCCATTCATGCGAAACGCGTCAGCCCATCCTCTTTTGTGGTTACAAACACTGTTATTTGTACTGTTTCTGTTTTTTATTATCTTCAAGTGTGGAGTTGGCTCCACTTTTATTTATATATGTGTGTCAATCACTATAATAAAGTTTACATATTTTTATCAATTGTTTGTCAAATTGCTGTTTACAGTGGTTTTGGTGCTCCAAACTAGTTGGTGGTGACAGCCTCCTTATCATCCCTTTTCCGTGTCCAGAGGTACAGTGGGGGCGCTTCCCCCCATGGGGTGGCGTTTCACTGTTCCCTTTACATACATTTTTTCAATACATTACTTGGGATTGGAGTTTGTTCACACCAATACGTTACTAGTTTGTCCAACAATACCCTCTTTTCCTGTACCAGATGTTTACCAAAGCACCTAGTGATGTGCATGAAATTTCATGGCAGGACAACATCTATAATGCATTCCTTGGGATTGCCTGGTTTGCAGAATCCAAGAATTTAAGACAGTACTAAAATGAACCTCTAAATTGTCAATCAGAGTAATGGTCAAGACAGAATATACCAGACAAAATGTTATCAACATGTGGGGGGTGCCTTGCCAGGGAGAAGCCTCCAGAGAAGCACCTGCTTCAAATGTTGATAAGGAAAAGAACCTAATCCCCACAACCCTGGCTGGTGGTTTTGGAGGCCTGTGGGTGGGGTGCTAATTGGAATCTGTAAGCCCCTTTAACAATAAAAAAAGTTGTAACCTAGAAATAAAGACACCCAAACGTTTGACAAATGCTTTTTAAAAAAAATAAAAATTCACAAAAATATAAAACAAAGCTTATAGGTAATGGTTAGGGAAGAGCTTTGGTCCAGGGATTTAAACCAGACACTCATCCAGTCAAACAGCCAGGGTGGCCTGGCAGTAAAAATGAATCTCGTATACTTACCCTTCTGAACTATAGCAGGCCACATGCTTTTATTGGGAGGGTAACCTTGCAATGGCAGATGACAAAGCATCCCCACCTTGTTCCCATGTTAAGAGGAAAGGGGCCTCATCTCCATATCCACTTCCCCAAAAGGGCTTATCAGAATTTGAAAGTTCCCTTTATGATAAGCCCCCCCCCCAAGATATCCATCCCTGCCAGAGGAATGAGTGGTATATTACTACCCCTTCTCACTCATTCCGAATAAAAATAAAAGCACACACACTGTGACAAAGTCTACTACATGGAAAAAAAAGTGAACAATGTCCCCAGATCCAACATCATTCACGATATCCAGCATTGTAGATCCTTGTCAATCATAACTACCTACCACCACGACCACCCACAGCCCAATGTTGTTGACCCACCGATGAAACAACCAATCACTCAAAGATGCTGACTCATCACACCCCCACTGCAAAATGACAGATCCTCGGCTGGTTGTTGTATGTAAATGAAATAAAATAGAATTACAATGTTGTGTATTTATTAGTTTTTTTACATTTTCTTTCATTCTTTTTATTCCTTATTCTGAAGGTGCTTTGCAAGGAAGGGGAAGCTTTGCTGTTCCTTTTCCAGGTACCCTCACAAAAAAGAAGACATGTGGCCTGGTATGGTCCTGGAGGAGGAGCACATACTCAGTGTCCCCCCCCCCCCCCATTTTCTTACCAACCAGCTTGCCTGGTTGATGGTCTACTAGGAACTTTAAGGGAGACCATAAGGACATTTCTGTCCAGGTCATTTATATTTTTTTGTACTCTCCACTATATAGACTATAATATATCCAAGCATGTTTCAATAATTTCAGCCAATTAGTTTTTTAACTTGTACTGGATTATTATGGAACATGTGAATGCATTTTTGGATGTTTAGGTTCCTTATCCCAGATAAGAAAATAATAATGTTGAGTGATTCTTAATGTCGTTATCTACTTTCTTTACAATGATATTCAGAAAATCTCTAAAACCCACCATTTATTGTTTGTATATCACCTAAAGATTTATTATGTATACATTTATTCAGGCTTATGTTATCACTTTGGCACAAGGGACAATGATACAACTAGCAAGGTCACAAAACTGACCCTAGAATTTAAAGCCCAGGTCTCTGGTAAGTCACATGCTGACATTGTTATTCAGTCTATGCCATCAGCAACTAAGCTCTGTTTTTAATCTTTAAATCAATGAGATTTAAACATATTTACTATTCTCATGTATTCCCTTTTCACTGACCTGCTGTTTTTCTTATTTTCCTCACTTCATCACCTAACTCATCACGTTCAGTTCCAATTTTTTTAAAATTGTTTATTATTAATGGCATACAAAACAAAATGGCATACAAAACATTATGGCCTGTAGGAGCTAGATTTCACTGGATCTGGTTTTTCTCTCAGCCACACAAAACAGACACAGGGTTTGTAGTCCTGCATAATACAGGAAGGGAAAATCTCCATGTAACTAAATCTAAAATGCATCAAATGGACCGCAAAAATTTAAAATGAATCTAAGAGCAAACAATTATATTATTGCAGCTTTCCAGTCCTAAGACCTAGTTATGATAGTATTCATGTTTTTTTTTCTTTTTAGTTTTACTTAATGATCCTGCCACTAAAACATTTCCTGTGCTAGGATGAAACCATTCTCTTGCAGTGCAGAGTGTTACTATAGAGGAACTGCATCATCTTCCAAGAGTGCCCTAGGACTACAAAACATAGAGGGACATGTAGTTCAAAGAGTTAACCAGTGCATGGCTGATAACATTGCTTGAGATAACACTTGACAGCCAACAAGAAGTTATAAATCATCATTTTTTCTGGGGGAAAATCTTGATAAACAGATGTAACAAACCCCATGGATTGACTTCGCCTCTTCGGATGAGTACCGCCGACTCATGACTACTTAGATAAGACATTTGGTAGCAGTTTCCCTCTGTCACCTGACCGAAGTCTGGGGGAATGCACCCACACTCCTCTCAGCCAGCTGGCATTCCGTAGCCTGTGAGCCTCTAGGTGGCGAGCGTGCGCCGCCGGAGGCGCGCTCCCACCCCTGCTCGTTCCCTAACATGTCCGCGCGTGTGACCGGCGGACCCAATGTCCGCCTGTCACTCGCGATCTCCTGGTGCAGAGAGAGAAAGGCAGGCAGCTGATGTAAACAAAACCGCCTGTTTTTCTCCCTGATCTAACTGCAGAAATCATACGATCCTGCTATGTAGGATTGTTAGTCTCTGTGGTTACATCACTAGCCACACCCCTTTTCAGTAAGAAGCATGCCCCTAGGGACACACTTAACCCCTGCATCACCAATAAAGTTAACCCCTTCCCTGCCAGTGTCATTTTTACAGTAACAGTGCATATGTATAGCACTGTTTACTGTAGAAATGTCACTGGTACCCCCAAAAGTGTCAAAAATGTCAGTCCGCCGCAATGTCGCAGTCCCGCAAAAAAAAAAACCCAGATCGCTGCCATTACTCGTTGAAAAAAAAAAAACACCAAAAATGACAGAAATCTTTCCCTTAGTTAGTAAACGCAATAACTTTTGCACAAACCAATCAAACTACGCTTATTGCAATTTTTTTTTACCAAACATATGTAGCAGAAAACAAATTGGCCTAAAATGTTAAAAACATTTTGATTTTTACATTTTTTGGGGGGAATTTCATATAAAAAAATTTGAAAAATATTGGTATTTTTTCAAAATTGTCGCTCTTTTTTTGTTTATAGCGCAAAAAATAAAAATTGCACAGGTGATCAAATACCACCAAAAGAAAGCTCTGTTTATGGGAAAAAAAAGACTTCAATTTCATTTGGGTACAGTGTTGCACGACCGCGCAATTGTCCGTTAAAGTCACGCAGTGCCGAATCGCAAAATAGGGCCTGGTTAGGAAGGGGGTAAAATCTTCCGGGGCTTAAGTGGTTAAAGGATCACCTTCCCTGAAAAAATAAAAAATGAACATACTTTTTGCAGAATTATGCAGAATTATTTTTTCCTACAGGAGCATGGAAAGCATTGCACCCATAATCAGTGGATCAGAGGTGCAATGTCAGGCTTCTGCAGACAAGTCCTGCAGTTTTCTGCCCAAATCTTCATGTGGGTTGTCTGTTGAAAGCTGCAGGATTTGTGAATAAGCTTATCAGCACTCTTTCAATTATTTCAGAACTACAAGCTGTTAGCCGCAGTAGCTGACGATACTTATAGTTCATTAATTCACAGGAAACTGTGAATAAATGATGCAGCTGTGTGGGCAGAGCCCCACATGGCCACTCTCTTTTAAAAAAGTGACAGGAGGTGTGGGGAGAAGATTCCTTGCCCGTTGTCACACTGAGGGGGGTCGGGGGAATTCCACCCTAAATATGAGTGGAGCATTCTAACATGTTCCAAAAGGTTAATTTAGCCTTTAAAAAAATACCTATAGCAATATATTCCAGTGAAAGAATTCACGAAAAATGTTTCAAAATGTATTTACCAAAACAGGAATTCACAATATATAAAACAAACAAGTACGTGGTTACATTGTCTGCCAAATGGTTTAATCCAACTGCTAAACTAAGCTTACTTATAAAATGTAAAGGAGGAGGCAGGGTGGTGTTATTAAACAAAAAAAGAGCCAGGTGCTGAGGAGCTGTGCCACTGGGAAAAAAGGGAGTGCGCTTGACAGGTTGCTGCTGCCCCAAACTCAAAACCTGTGAGATCAATACAAGCAAACAACAATGGGGGATAAAGTGCTGTACCAGAGCAAAATTAAAACACACTCACTTTAGAGCCAGTCAGGGATGTGTGCTACACAGCTTTCGACCTAAAAAAAGGGCCTGCCCTGAAACATGTAGTTGTCCTACAGCTGGCTTTCCCTTATTCTACCATCCACACTGAGGTCGGTCCAACATTACACTCATTCGCTGCCCTTACATCACCGACACAGGTTTCCAGTTCCGCTAGACCCGTGACATCATTTCCGGCAACGTGTGGGGCTCCAATCGTGGGCTATACCACTGCACTCTCTTTTCACTCTGACGGTCCGTCCATCTGGCTAACCCAGACGACCACATCTGGCACCTACAGGACCCTACTCCAGCACAGGATCATTCACCGGAGATGTGAGACCTCTTCCGGCATACATGTGGCTTCAGCATCTCCTCTTGTCCCATTCAGCTGATTGTTCACCCCAGGAGTCCTAGGATTTTCCTGTCATTCATGCAGCTACCTCCCCCAGGCACTTTATCTGCTGGCCCAATGTTGGTGTGCACATTTGGCTCGTATTTTGCGTGGTATGCTCAAACAATTAATGTCTCATTTTTTAAGAAACTGGTGTTTTAATTTTGCTCTGGTACAGTTCCTTATCCCCCATTGTTGTTTGGTTAGGGTGGTGTTGCTGCATCTGGATTTCCAGGAGAGACTCCAGTATGGTTTCCAATAACAAGAACAATTAGTTTACACTTCCCGATTGCAGCTCAGACAATGCATGTTCATAACGGGGGGGGGCATTCAGCAAATATAGCAGAGGCAGTAACATCAACAATGTCTTATGCTGACTCAAAGCCTGGCTGTGATCTAAATGCTCTGAGCTCTGCTTCCCTTCTAAACAGAGCTAAATGAAGCATAGCAACTAGTATTTACAGGAACTCAATGAAAGGCAACACAACAAAATCATTTCAATTTTTTTGCTCTGCTAGTCATTTTTCTATAGAAATGTGATAGACAAATTACATACATGAATTTCACTAATAATTACAATGTGACAAGACCAAAGAGCCTTCTAGCAAATATTACTACTGGAAATATTGTTTACTTTATTTATTGAGCATATTTTTTTTTTATATTTACTGTTTTTTTTTATATATTTACAAGAGTATACATATAATGTATCCACTTGGCCCTGCCCTAGGCAAGCCGCAGTATAGGTTTTAGGCAATCATGAATAAACTGGACTATAGTACATTTTTATATGTGTACATGTCTGAATAGGTCAAATAAAAATTTATGGAAAGATTTACAGTGAAAATGTTTCTTTTTTTGCAGCCAAATAAGACATTATTTCCTTCTTAACAATAAAATCTGTTGTCTAGGATGTTCGTTTTAGTGGTGTTCAGGTGATTTAATGATTCAATCCACACTGATTGTCCATCTGCATTTTTATTCATGATTAGTTTCTAGGCAAGTGAGTTCCAAACAGGGAAAATAATTATGCAAATAAGCTCTGCCAATAAACAGCATGCATTTGCAGAGTTGCCTCTTGCTCTATATCTAGAAAATGTTTCAATCATACTAACTGCCACTTCAGCATCATTTTCAACCTTGTAATCAACTGCCCTACTGCCCAGTGATGTTGCATCTCATTTTTTAACCTTTTACAAAGAAGGTCTGCAAATCCTATATGTGATTACACTGTCTATACTGAGCAGATCTGTGTCATCTCAAGCAATCTTATGAGCAAATAATCTAGCTATTGTGCTTGCAACATTTCTGGCTATTCCTTCTCACAATTTATTAGATTTTTGTGTTATCTGTATTCCTTGATCAGTTAATATACATTACATAATAACAATTGCTTAATTTATTTTCAGGCTGCCTTTTTCTACTACATTCTTCAGAGTGAGAATAGAAGCAAAAGCACTCATCTTAGGATGTATAATAAATGTGGAATTCAGATCTATGAGAAAAAAATCAATGATTATTCAATGGTTAAAACCTTCATACATTCCATACTATAGAAAACACAATAACCAGCACAAGATCTATCATTCTGAAAGAGTCATAAACCATCTGCAGAGACAGCACAACAAGCACAGAGCAACAAAGTGGAAACTCCTTTTTCCATAGGATGTCATCCTTGCCTACATATGAGAAGGTATTACACCTGAAGAGGAATGGGCACATGCCTAATTGCTTTTATTTTTTCCACATGCCCTTGACTGTTAGTGGTGTAGCAATGCTGGAAAAAAAAAGTATCAGGTGTATAGGATATACCCTTGCTTGTGTTGCCTATAGCAACCCATCTGTTTAATTTCATCTGTTCAATTTGACTTTTTCTACTGGGTCAGGCAAAATGTGCAAAATTTACAATTTGCCATGCTTCAGGAAACCCACCTCTCCATTACAGACTTTCATAGACTTAAAAAATGAGTCGAGGGTAGGCAAGGTCGTGGGGTCCCCAGCAGTCGGCCAGAAAAGCCGGCACGTTGATTGTTTTACACAAAAATATACCCTGCACCATACACTCGGTTGAGCGGGATGATTTGGGCCACAGGCTATTAATTCATCTTACTCTGTTTTATCTCGAGTATATTTGCACCCAATTCCCCATCCCTTGAATTCTTCCGGGATACAGCCATTTGGCTTTTACAAAACCCCTCACCATTACCCATCGTGGGCGGCGACTTTAATGCAGTCATGTCCCAAGATGAGGATCATAGATCCCGCAAGCCTAAACCACCTTATACCAAGGCTGCACCCCCATATATAAAGAATCACCACTGGCTGCCATGACCTCTACACTCAAC
Organism: Pelophylax lessonae; assembly: GCF_965119305.1. Taxonomy (NCBI): domain Eukaryota; kingdom Metazoa; phylum Chordata; class Amphibia; order Anura; family Ranidae; genus Pelophylax; species Pelophylax lessonae. The sequence goes on along the minus strand of NC_138768.1, from coordinate 584,947,441 downwards.
ATGATAGACATTTGGCATCTTAGCCACCCCACAGATAGGGAATATACTTTTTATTCCTCCTCACATGACTCACTTGCTAGGCTTGACTACCTCTTTTGCACTGAACCATTATTACAAACAATTAGGGATTCAGAGATCCACAAACTGGCCATCTCCATTCATTCTCCCATCTCCATCACAATGGAATTGATGCAATCCCAATCCTCCCTTAAAATATGGAAATTTCCTTCCTATCTGTCACAAAATGAAGACTGCTCATCACATACATGAGTCTTGGATGGAGTACACTTCGCTCAACCAGGAACATACCAGCTCCCCAATTTTATTTTGGTAAGTGGGTAAAGCTATCCTCAGGGGGAAAATAATAGCATACACATCCTCTTACAAAAAAGCTACCCTTCAACACTACAAACAGGCAAGCGAAAACCTTAGGAAGGCACAACGGGACTTGGCCAACTCCAATGCTGCAGACCTCATTGAGGCCTGGCAGACCACCAAAAGGCAATTTGAACATTGGGCTGACCAAATTGAACAGCAAAAACAATCACATTTAGAGGCACAACTGTACCTGTATGGCAACAAACTGGGCAGGCTTTTGTCGAGACTCATTAAAGGCCCGCACACACCTATGCACATCATGGCTCTGAGAGATAGGGAGGGTCATATCTCCCAATCACCTAGTAGAATCATTGACATATAAGAAAACTTCTATAATAAAACTATACTCAGAGGATAGTATTGATCAGGAGATGGCCCGCTTATTTCTTGAAAATCTATTGTTGCCCACATTGACGCCCCCCCCCCCCAGTCAGACATGTTGAACTCTGCTATCTCACCTGCAGAAATCCAAACCACCATAAAATCACTGGCAAATCATTAAGCACCCGGCCCAGATGGCTACACTGCCGAATTCTACAAAATACACAGTGACACTCTCCTACCTAGTCTCACAGTGCTATATAACGCGGTATGGAGCGACAGTACATATATGTCATCTGGCAACCAGACGTATATTAAATTGTTAAAAAAAAAAAGGCAAGGACACTACATAGGCAGGCTCTTACCGACCAATCTCGCTCATAAACTCAGATGCAAAAATCATATAAAAAATAATAGCTACGAGGCTGGCACAAATTCTCCTGGGCCCTATACACTCCACAGAATCAGGCTTTGTTAAAGGACGGTCAGCAACGTCCAATATATGTAAAGTTCTTGCTGCCCTGGAATATGCTAAGGCAAACCCCACTAAACGGCTGGCTATCGTATCATTAGAAGCCGAGAAAGCCTTTGATAATGTAAATTTTCCCTGTTTTTATCTAACATTATCTAAATTTGGCTTCTCGGGTCGTCTGATACAATAAATAAAGGCTATGTATTCAAACCCTTACGCTCATATTGTCACTTCGGCAGGTATGTCCAACAATATCCCTCTCCATAAAGGCACCAGACAGGGATGCCCACTGTCACCCATACTCTTCAATCTCGCTCTAGAACCTATCTCACAATACCTCCTACAATCAACCACATTACATGGTATCTCTATAGTTGGGGAGGACCTTCGGACTGCATTATTTTCTGATGATATGCTACTCTTCACCTCAGATCCCGTGTTAGATTTAGCCAGCCTACGGAATCTGATGGAAAAATTCCGCAACATCACAGGCCTAAAAATTCATTATGATAAAAGTGAAGTTTTGCCGTGAAAAAAAGTCACTCTAGAGCACTGGAATCTTTCTTCTGTCTTCCCATTAGCGAAACACCATATTACCTATCTAGGTATGAAATTTAGGTATCATCTACATTTCCCACCATTGTTTGACAAAATTGGCAGGGAATTAGAGATTTGGATGACTCTCCCCCTGTCGTTCTTTGGAAGGTGCCATCTGGTCAAAATGGTGAGTTTCCCTCAACTTCTGTACCCTTTGCAGACCATACCTATTTTACTCCAACATAAAGATATTCAAAAAATCAACAAATCCATATCCTCCTTCATATAGAACTCCAAGAGATCTAGGATCTCCATGGAAAAGTTGCATCTTCCGAAGGACAGCATCCCCAATGAGTACATATATGTCTATTAGTTGCAAGGAAAGCAATTCTAAAAACATGGACTGTCTTAACACCACCAACAATCTCCGCAGTGCAGAAGGACCTTACAGCACTACTTTACAGAGAGAAATTAGTCACGATAATGCAAAATTTCACCACCACAAACAAATTGTTTAAGCGATAGCGTAAATATATTGAGTATGCTTTCCCTTCAACAGAAATATTGACAATAATGTCCTCTTTCTAGTACAGTGAATGATATCTAATGGCATCCATAACTCAAACACTAGGCAAACAAAAAATTCAGCCCCCATAGGGCGGATTATCATATCTTACCAAGTTCTGCTTGATCAAAATCTTGTATTTTTGTTTTTCTCTTCTCTGCTTAAGCAATGGTTTTAAAGAATCCATAGCTCTACTACACTTTAGTTTAATTATTTTGAATACTTCTTTGTTGCATAGACCAGTATAGAGGCATCTGAATCATAGGGTGGCTTTCTCTTCTCGTACCATGCGAGACATCCAACCCATATAAGGGTATCAATAGACACTCTGTTCAACGACACAGTTTATATGACCTGTATAACATTCATATGTTTTATAATCCATGTTTATATATTTTCATGTATTATTTTCTTCAAAATTCTTCAATAAAAAAAAAATTAAAAAATGAATGGTAATCTACATGTACAATGTTTTGCAGAGTGCTTTGGTAAAGCACATTATATGCATATGGCCCCTTACCCTGCCTTTAGATTTTAGTTATTTTAGTCAAAGCATATGAACTATGCACTTGGATTGGTTTCTTGTGAATTTCTTGTGATAAAATAGCTCTTACACAACTGCCTTTATCTAGAAATTGTATTTTCTTGGTGCTACAGGTATTTTTTATCTTAAATAATAAACCCAATATCAAACATTTAATATATTGGAGCTTACCCTTAATTAGATATGATTGGCTGAATTAGCTTTTTTTTTTTTTTACTTTCCTTTGCTTTCACCTGGTGATTCAGCCAGTAAGTTGTTTTTCCAACAGAACAAGATCTCTTGAAAACATATCAGTTAGTGTGTTGAAACAATCCATTTACCACTGACAGGGGTTATTACAATGGTCAGCTTTTATTTATGCATGTAAAACCTTTATCCCAAAAGGAATAAAACTGTTCCTGTAACTGCTTATGTAACTTCAGTGTTTCCTGGAGTTTGACTTCAATTTGTTAGTATCTAAATCTGCTAGTGCATCCCCTCTTCCCAAACTAACCATGCTGCTGTCCAAATGTGCCCCTGTGTGCCTTCATTATAGCGTAGTACACACGCAATGATTATCAGCCGACCGATCGTCCGTCTTTTGTCCAGAGTGGTGTTTTGTTGGTTGGAATGTGCCTAGACTGCACACAAATTTTCTCGCCCTACATAATTCTACTTCAGAAGTGATGTCATGTGTTGGTTTGCTTTCTTTGTGTTCTTTCTTCTCTGAGCATGTCCAGTCTTGCTCATTCGATTTTTCCCTGTTGAAATCTGTACTGACTGCACGAAAATCGGCAGATCGGTCGTCGGACGAAAATTCCCTGCCGATTTTCGATGCTTGTGTACGAGGCTTTAGAGTGTGGAGGTGTGTTAATGCCAGATCACCAGATGAAAACAGAGGGTAAAAAGCTTAAAAAAAGAAAACAAATGCAGCCACCACATCTAATGATTGGTAAGCTGCGATATATTACAGTCTTGATTAGGGGTTTTATACTGCTTTAAGCAAGGCTGCTTTGATAGCAACTATTGTAAGGCAATTTTCAAACAATTTCAACAGCCTATAAACTTTTAGTGAATTCTAATATCATACAGTTCAGGGAATACTGGTACCCGCTGACAGTATACTGCAATTTTGTTAGCAAAGTTAACTAATATTCAACCAGTTTTTGTTTGCTAGAATGACTAAACAGATCAAAGCAGCCTTGAACCAATGAAAACTGTTCATGGTAGGATGCTTTATTCTGTTTGTTTGTTTGGTTTCCAGCAGGTGCTTGGATGTGGTTGAAGTTGCTATGACCAGCATAATGGCTAGTGTAATTTGGCGTGTAACCAAAAGCAGCCCAAAAACATAGCTTAGGTACTAAACCCCTGGTGCCTATGGCATGTTCTTCTCTGACCATCTTCTTTAACCTCCTGCCATCCGCGCTACAGCCTATATACGGCTGCAGCGCGGACTCAAATTTTCGGGAGGCCGTTTTTAAACGGCCTCCCAGTGACACGCCCCCCGCGCGCTCCTGCGATCGCGCAGCGGGGAAAATCTGTGTTGGCCGTGTCCCTTGGACACAGCCGATCACAGATCGTGGTGAATGGCCAATCACAGCGGCCATTCACCACGTGATCAAGCCGTCCAATGAGAGATGATCTCATATGTAAACATATGAGATCATCTCTCATCGCCAGCGCTCCTTCCTCACACAGAGCCTGCGTGTGAGGAAGGAGGGAGAGCTGCACAGCGCCGGGACACAGAAAAAAGTAATCAGGGCACCGATCACCAGTGCCCTGATTACTAGAGGTACACCAAACACACCTTCAATGCCCACAGTGCCCACCATCAGTGCCCCCCATCAGTGCACACAATCAGTGCCCATAGTGCTGCCAGTCAGTGCCCATCAGTGCCTGCTCATCTAGGCAATGATGAGCACTGACTGGCAGCACTATGGGCACTGAGTGTGGGCACTGATGGTGCTGCCCATCAGTGCTCATCAGTGCCGCCCATCAGTGCTCATCAGTGCCACCCGCCAGTGCCCATCAGTGCCACCCGCCAGTTCCCATCAGTGCCGCCCACCAGTGCCCATCAGTGCCGCCCGCCAGTGCCCATCAGTGCTGCCCGCCAGTGCCCATCAGTGCTGCCATCAGTGCCACCTCTCAGTGCCCGTCAGTGCCACCTCTCAGTGCCCAGCAGTGCCACCTCTTAGTGCCCAGCAGTGCCGCCTATCAGTGCTCATCAGTGCCGCCTATCAGTGCTCATCAGTGTGGCATATTAGTACCTCCTCATCAGTGCCACCTCATCAGTGCCCATAAGTGCCACCTCAGCAGTGCCCATAAGTGCCACCTCATCAGTGCCCATCAGTGCAGCCTATCAGTGCCCATCAGTGCCGCTTCATCAGCGCACATCAGTGAAGGAGAAAAATGTATTTATTTTCAAAATTTACTCGCAAAAAATAAGAAAAACTTTTTTTTTTTCAAAATTTTCTGTCTTTTTTCTTTTTTTTTGTAAAAAATAAAAAACACAGAGATGATTAAATGCCACCAAAAGAAAGCTCTATTTGTGTGAAAAAAATGATAAAAATTTTATATGGGTACAGTGTAGCATGACCGCGCAATTGTCATTCAAAATGTGAGAGCGCTGAAAGCTAAAAATTGGTCTGGATGGGAAGGGGGTTTAAGTGCAAAGAAGGCAAGTAGTTAACATATCTTCAATCTTTTACCATTTAAAGACCATCTCTTCTATCATGCCTGTAGTTTCTAATCATCTCTTGTTGTATGTCTATAGCATTAAATTCACTGAATATTATGTTCAGTTATTTGGTGATGTCAGGGAAAACACTTGAGACCCCTATCAAAGGTAAGTTGACCAACTCTGTATTAAATACTAAACAAAGGCCACGTGATTCCATTACAGAAATTGGCTGCCTGTTGCAAAGAATAACTGCCTGGTTGTGACGTTTGTATCTTTTCCACCAGCAAAGTAAGGGTATTAATAACAAAAAGCTATATGGTAGGGCTCCTAATCTGTATCTGGGGGACTATTGGTTAGTAACTTTTGGGGTTGTATAGTGGTTAATGACCCCCTCCATGTAAGCCCTCCCTGTGATATTGCTGGCAGCGATATTCTGTACTGGATTGAACCCTCTGGTCCAATGACTATATGTGGTTATTTGGCCATGACCTATTTGATAGCAACAACCTTTGGTACTGTGTGTTGGCTGATAACCATCACACAACAAAGTATATGGTGGTAGTGATTTCATTACCCTAACAATTATTTGCCTTATATTCTGTGCCTAGACTAGTCAATTTGTATAATATATATATATATATTTTTTTTTTTCACATTAGGATGTACACACCAAAATTGGAAGTGTTATTGTTATCCTATATATGTTATATTACTATGGGATACTCACCTTGGACGTATACCTTATGTTTATTATTTCAGACTGCACTGTTTATTGTCTAATTGCTATGTTTATGGTTATTGCTCTGTCTTAACTATTCTCTGCATTTCTGTATCTCTGGAGCCTGGTGGGCGCGCCCTAGTGGTTATTCAGTGGAGGGATGTGTGGCCGGCGGGTCGCACCTGTGGACCTCCCTAGGTGCGATATCCGGGTCCCCCCACTAGTGGTCTCTCAACTGCTGGGTGGAATCCCGGATGGGATGCGTGGCCCGTCTGGCCTGCATGGGTGTTGGGAGACTTCCAGTCTCCATTGCACTCAAGTCGGGTATTACGGCGTATGTGCACCTCACCGGCCGGGGCGGGTGATGTCACCGCCTTTGGCGGGTTAGGTCACCGCCTTTGGCGGGGACAACCCGCTCGGGGTACACATAAACAGGAGCTAGACACAGACTCCTATGTATCTGACAGTTGGGGATTGTGCGGCTCCATGCGGGGATGTTACATCCACAGTGAGGTAAGGGTATGGGATGCCATGTGACATGTGTTTATGTTTTCTATACACTATACCTGCTGATAAACTTTTCAGCTGATATTTATGGAAAAATATACATGTGGACACTCTAATTACAGCTCCCTTTCTATTTATAGATATACACTGCGCTTTTGTACCAATTGCTGCGATTTGTTACAGCAGACTAACCTCTGTGGGATGGTCTGATATCTACAGTATGTTATTCTATTATATTGGACACTAGAGTTTCCTCTACACATTCTGTCTACTTTTCGCTTGGGAGACAGGGAGTTTAGTAAGGTGAGTGTTTGTGAATTATCCTGTACCTGGCTGGTACTTACCGGATTATATGGGTCATATATACTAATATGTAACGCTTGATTCCAACAGACCCACGTTTATTGAATGATAGGGGTCTAGTAGTCTAAAAGGGCACTCCACAATTCCGTCTGAACATACTACCGGCGTTGCCGCAATAAAGAAATCTTCTCTTCATCCTCTTTGGAATCCAAACCACGGGTATGTGCTGTCCGATCCCTAACATAACCCGATTGTCACTCCTTCATGGTATGGGGGACTTTCCTCTTCACACCGGTTTGGGATATTATGTATAGTCCCGTGTTATCTAATACTTTGGGTACACTAATCTTTCGGTGCTTACTATGGTGTGCCCCCACACCCTATCCTAATTATGCACTGCATGGGTGGTGCCTGGCTTGGCCTGGAACATAGAGTGGTTGCAGAGACATTATCATGTTAATGACATTATACAGTTTGTATGGTTTTAATTATTGTAAATGTTCCTTTTTTAATTTATTTTCGTGTTATACAGCATATAATTGAAGAGCTCCTGAAGAAGCGTATATCGTGAAACATGTAGAGCTTATAGTATATCCACCTGGTTTTGTTCCCTAATTAAAGTCGCCTGGTCCAACACTGGGGGAATCGCTCCTGGGGCGGGACCTATGCGATTTTTGTTGGAGGGCTGATATGCTGTGTTTCTATTGTACCCACCTATTGCTGGATTTGTGTTTGTGTAGTATTGCAGTATGTTTATCCCATACATTTTAACCTATGAGAATAAATTATGGAACATTTTACTTGTGCCTTCAAAGTCCATGTTGTCTTCCATATTCACAATACTTCTATATGATTTGGGATGTGGCACATATTAACTAGTATATACACTCGTGGCACCACCCCACGGTAGTGTATGTCCATTCATCAAATATTCTATATGGTAGGGCTAACCACATCAAACATCACTGGGTCTCCTCAGACACAACCCTTCTTCATGGGAATGAAGATTTATAGACAGTGGTTCATTGTTTTCCTGCACTTGTGTAAAGGTAAGTGCTATGCAGCACATAAATGTTTATTTTTGTAAGTCACATATGTGCACTCATATTTAAATATCAGTTAAAAAGAAAAAAATCTACTCATATTATGTTGTATCTGACCTTTATATAAAATGTTAAAATAGTGGTTGCATTGATCCAGTACCATCAGTAACATAGATACATTTATGTCATGTTCTTGTAAAGCTACATAGCTAAATTGATTTTTCTTGATTAGAACACAACTTCCCTTTCATCTTGCAAGCCAATACAAACTTGAAACATTATGTTCAAACCAACATGGTATTACATGACGTTCTTGGAAAATCCAGGAAGAACACTTGTAACTGAACAGCTGAAGATTTGCAATAACCTAAAAATAGACCATTACAGCTCTAAAATACCCTGCTGTTCAGATTATGTAGAAATGTCAACATTCTGGCCAATACTGCTTTTTAGAGAGAAAAATAAAATGTCTATAAAAAATGTAATTTATGCAGAATTAACTAGATTTTAAGTTGGCTACACAGGATATTTTTAAGGTCTGCAAGTGCCTGGGCAATTCTGTACAGTACAACTGTAACTAAGTGATCCTAATTTATGGAAACTCTGCACAAACTATCAATCTTAACTGGCATAAAATATCACCATGAAAAGGTCTTCAGCTAAATGGCAATGGAGGCCTTAGAGGGGAGGTATTAAATTATGAATGATGTAAAAAGAGTAACACCACAGATATAGTCTATAGCGCTATGAATACAGAGCACAGTTTCTAAATGTTACAATAATATAGTCAAGTGTCCTCTGATGGATACTTTCCCAAATTTCTAGACAAGTAGAAATGATTTTCCAAATAACCTCTGCAAATAGCAATTATTTAGATAACATCCCAGTTGGAATAAAAAAGGTACATTTGCTTTGCAGAAATAATAATAGTAAACTTTTGAGCTCAAAATGGCTTGCTGTGTGTAAACATTGGCTGTATCACCTTTAGAAAGATGTCAGATTTAATTGATTTATATGACAGTTTTTTAGTTTTTTTTAATGTTTTTTTTTATTAAACATTAAATAGTTATAGCTAAGCTATATCCAAAGGTGCCTTTTACCTATCCTTCCATCACTCATCTGAAACCAATAAATGAAAGGGGACAGATCTTCAGGGACAGTACAGGTGACAGCTCATTTTTGAGCAAATATTCCTAAACATCACAGCTAATGCATATTAAAGACATGATAAAGGTGACATATCTTCTAAATTGAACACAGAATATTACAGACATGCATCTAAGAGCAATAATGTGGAAGAATCCAGCTAGAAGGAGTTATAGATGTAAGTGTATTGCACAGATCTTGAAGTTGACCTATAACTCCCATTTGATGGAAAATAGAGATGAAAAAAATATAGCAAAATTATGAAAAATAGATGACTCGAACGGCATTGAGTCATTTAGTAAAAACGGTTTCTCGTTCCAAACACTTTGAAGAATCTTCACAACTGGGTTATTTTAATAATAGTCATTATCTTCCAATAGGGCATTTTTTTTTTTTTTTTTTGTGGTTTTCTCTTCTAAGTAGCCCTAACTCAATTATTTTCTCTGTAAGGAACCACCCAGCTGAAGATAATCTCTTTCTATTGACCACTTAGGAAAATGATGAATTTCCAGCCAAAAATCACCAAAGAAGTGAATTGTTCCTTACATTCATTGCATATCTCACAGTTATCTTAAGATTACAGATAAAAAGCACCACTTTCTGGCAAACAAACAAAGGGCTGCATTCTAACAGCTGCTAGAGTGCTGGTACAAGCATTTATTCTTTAGAAGAACTCCAGCTTTAGAAACTTCTTAAGAGAAATTCATTTTTGTATTTTGAGAGAATGAAAAGAAAGTTGAGCTTCTGTCAACCCTCCAGGTGCCCTGCATCTAGTGAAAATCCCTACTTTACCCACAAGGCTCACAAATGGAAGGGATTATCTATTTGTTAGCCAAAAGTGAAATATCTATTTTAAAAGAACATGCCACTATGGTAAGTAGCTTATTTCAGCACTGTAAAAAGTATTCCCTGCATGCTTGGAAGCTCCTTTGCAGATATGTGCCATATGTAGCAGATTTCAGCTGCCACACACTGGCACTGGCACTGGTACCTCCCATTATTTGAAGTGTATGTACACTCTCACATTGATTGTCTTTTATGTGTTTCTTTTTGATCTTTTAAATATACCATCCAAAGTGTTTAGTTATATCTGTTTGATAAGACAAAAAAAATAAACTGTTGATTCTACTACAAATATGGGCATCTGATAACTTTCTGTTTCTCTGCTATCAGTTATAATGTTCCAAGCAATCCTTATGGACTACAAAACACCCTTTCCTAAGGTATAGAGAAAAGAAAAAGTGGTCGTTCTGTAGTCTTGCCTTAGAATGACAACACTGCACATCCATAGATAAATTACAGTGAGTACAGTTAAGCAATGGTTTTAAAGAATCCATAGCTCTACTACACTTTAGTTTAATTATTTTGAATACTTCTTTGTTGCATAGACCAGTATAGAGGCATCTGAATCATAGGGTGGTTTTCTCTTCCCATACCATGCGAGACATCCAACCCATATAAGGGTATCAATAGACACTCTGTTCAACGACACAGTTTATATGACCTGTATAACATTCATATGTTTTATAATCCATGTTTATATATTTTCATGTATTATTTTCTTCAAAATTCTTCAATAAAAAAAAAAAAAAAAATGAATTGCAATCTACATGTACAATGTTTTGCAGAGTGCTTTGGTAAAGCACATTATATGCATATGGCCCCTTACCCTGCCTTTCGATTTTAGTTATTTTAGTCAAAGCATATGAACTATGCACTTGGATTGGTTTCTTGTGCATTTCTTGTGATAAAATAGCTCTTACACAACTGCCTTTATTTAGAAAGGTTTACCAATGGTATTTTCTTGGTGCTACAGATATTTTTTATCTTAAATAATAAACCCAATATCAAACATTTAATATATTGCAGCTTACCCTTTATTAGATATGATGGCTGCATTAGCTTTTTTTTGTTTTCTTTCCTTAGCTTTCACCTGGTGATTCAGCCAGTAAGTTGTTTTTCCAACAGAACAAGATCTCTTACAAACATATCAGTTAGTGTGTTGAAACAATCCATTTACCACTGACAGGGGTGCTTACAATGGTCAGCTTTTATTTATGCATGTAAAACCTTTATCCCAAAAGGAATAAAACTGTTCCTGTAACTGCCCTGAAAGATTAAAATTAATGAAGCTATTACATCTAGAGACTGGTAAGCTGTAGTATATTACATTTTTTTGCTTAGGTTCAGATATACATTTTAGTTTTTGTTCCTCTTTTGGAGCTACATAATAACTATGATGCTTACATGGAATAGAAGCAGTAGTTATAGGATAAATTGGCAGCTTGCTTGCACATTAGAATTTTGGATACAAGAAGTTTCCAAGAAAGTAGGAACAATCTTTTCACATGTAGACACAAGGCCACTCACTGAAATTGGAAGAGAAGCAGTTTAACCTTAAACTGTGTAGAGCGTTCTTTACTGTCAGAGCGGTAAGGATGTGGATTTCTCTTCCACAAACAGTGGTATCAGCAGGGAGCGTCCATAGTTTTAAAAAAAAAAACTATTAGATGGGGCACCTTAACAATCACAACACACAGGGAAATACAATGTACTATTGACATAAACACAAGCACAATCACACACCACAGGTTGAACTGGATGGACTGGTCTTTTTGCAGGCTTACCGACTATGTAACTATGCTCAAGCACTGTGTGGTGCCAACTATTAAGTAATTTAAAGTTTTAAAATACAAATTCCTTTTTTTTAATACATTCCCTGCAATAAGGTAAAAAAAACATTCCACTACTTGTTGTACCCCCCTCCAAACACTTACCTGACTCCTCCACCAGTCCAGAGATGCCCCTTGTGCAGCACTGCTGCTCTCTCTTACTGCTCTAAAAGGACACACTGAGTCTCACAGGAGCCAAAAGCTCTGGCTGCTGACAGTAAATTAATGTGAGGAGGGAGAGGGGACATGGCCAAGCCATGTTGTGTGTCTTTGGATGCACACAGCCTGGCTTGGGAGCACACCAGATTTGGGGCCTCCCTCAGTGCTCAGTGTACTGAGGGGGCACTCAGAGGAGGGGAGGAGCAGAGAGTACAGGCTGGGGACTCCAAAAGAGGAGGTAAGGGACCACTATGTGCAATACCTTTGCACAGAGCAGGTAAGAATAAGATCTTTTTTTATTTTAATTAAAAAAAATATTTCTTTACAATTACTTTACCTTGAATTCACAGGTGCAGTGCTACAGCCAAAATGGTCTGCTTTACAGTGATTAAAAAAAAAAAAAAAAGTATATTGCTTACTGCAATAAAATGCATGAAAATAGTTATACTGCTCCTTAAGCTCACCAAACACACATTGCATTCTGTTTATATAATCTCATTCAGTTCTGCCAATAACAAAATTGATTAAATAGATTATGACATAGTGCATAGTTTTGGTAAAACTGTTGCCGATTTTACAAATATTGTACAGTCAGATTGCAACGCATATGGTGACCCTTACAGTAACGGTTGATTATGCAACTTAAGTATCTGCGTTAAATTAAACATTCATTTTAAAGAAAAATGTTTACTGCTTTTACCATTGTGTTCTGTCTAAGATATTTTAACTCGATATTCCTCTTGCTTTTAATACATATGCACACAATTATTTTTATTTTTGTACTTACAATTTATCTGTTCGAACTTAATTAGTACCAAATCATGGTTCATCACTATGATTAGGCTCCAGGCTGATCTTGCTTAGTAGCTTGTTCAATTACATTAATGTGGTAACAAAGCAGCAAATGTTCATACAAAGTTGAAATTTTCACACCCAACAACATAAAGTATTATTATCATAAAAAATACAATAAACATATCAAGATTATGCTTCTTTTACACGTAAAAAAAAAAAAAAAAAAACTGCAAAGATAATAAGAATGATATATGGCATGCATGGCTTTGTTCCATTTTTGAGGACATTTGGTTTTTATGATATTGTTTACAAGCCTGGAAATCATAAAAGCCAGAAGATTAAATATAAGTCTCCCTGGTGTTGATTCTTCAGTAATAACACAAATCTGTCCATTCCACAATGTGAAACATCAGGTGTAAGTAACAAGGGAATTCTGTGAAGAGCCTACTTGTCAAGAAGAACCAAAACCACAGGGATTATAAAGGAATCCTTTGACTTTACCACTATAATAGTTCACATTATACACCAATCATAGCTGCCGTCAAAATTTCAATGGAGGAATGAAAGAGGATCAGACAGAGTCTGTACTGTAAGAGCACCTAAGTCCCAAGAATTGTTTTACTTGCAATGCTATTTACATTGTATATTTTTCTAATAAATATTATATTTAATTATTGTATAATTTTAGCACATAATGCTTTCAATCTATTGTCATGTTTTAGGCAGATTGTTTTCAAGTTTTTGGAGCACCCTAAGCCCAATCCTCTCAGTGCTTGACCATAGACCACCTCCATTCATAAACGTTTCATGGAAATGGCGATCAAGTGACATGTAGGTCTATACCATAACTTTGATATAAATATGATTAAGTTTATAGCCCTAGTGCATGTACACACACATGCTAGGGGCTGTAATATAGATCAAACTTTACTGCAATTAGAAGCTCGCTGGATCCATAATTTAAAAGCTAACAATTATGCTTGTCTCAATGAGACCCTACGTTTTAAGTCTTTCGTATGACTTACGTCATAGTCCCATACAACCACTTTTAAACTCCCACAAATTGCCATTAAACCTTTTAGAGGTATTTGTTAATCAATTGTCAGACATAATTATGTGAGTCATTATTCAATGATTCCAACATTATGATTAGTTAAGTTTGTGTAGCCTTAGATTCTATTTTTGATAAATGGATTATTACATATACTGTGTATGTGCTTATTTATATTTATATATTTGTCATTTTGATATATTTTCACTCTGTTATACATTGTGCTGATCACCATTTTGAGCAGGATTAATACAGCCTCCATTTGACTGCTCTACCACCGGGATGATTGGCCCATTATCCGCTTGCATCTGGGGCTGCGGTGGTGCCAAGTGTGATTGCATGGACGCCCAGGGCACCTGCGGGACATGCATCCCAGTGGTGCCAAATTCGTTCAGCCCCACATTCATCCTGTTAGGTCATCACCCCGGGCTCTGCCTTTCACCTTGGGAGTGCCTGGGTTGATATCAACCAGATTGATTTGAAATGGGTCTTTGGACACCAGTAACTCCAGTCTGCAGGCTGGACTGTCCTGGGTAGACGGCTTTATGGGATATTCTTCACTGCCATTGGTGATCACACCTGTCCATCATTGAGGCTTGCCTCCCACCTTGGCAGCGTCATCCCACTGGGCCATCTCAGAGGTCCTACTGGGTATTGTAGTTTGAGGATCGGTCCCGACCTCGGCGCATTCGTAGTAGCACCGCCACGTCCGCACTTGACCAGTGATGTCAGACGCTGGCTAAGTGGGAGACATAAATTGCCGGTATCTCCAGCGTCCATTCTGCTGGATTGGTGAGGATGACCTACACACTGTTGCTCTGTCTAATCTAATCTAATCTAATGGTCATCCAAGCAGTAAGTCTGTTATTTTTTAACAGAAAAAGCTCTCCTGAAAATGTATAAGTTAGGGAGTAGAGAGAAACAATTGATCTGTGACAGGGTACTTATAGTGATCAGCTTTTATTTATGTAAAACCTGTATCCCAAAAGAAAAAAAAACTGTTGCTGCATCGGCTCGTGTAACTGCAGAGTGAGCTGGAGTTTGGCTTGTTAGTTTATCTAAATCTGGTATTACATCTAACACCCCCCCCCCCCCCCTCACCACCACCGACTGACCATCCTACTGTCCAAAGGTGCCCCTGTGCTCCTTCATCCACAGTGGGGGCACGCTAATACAGGGAAAATAGCCTATTAAAAGAAAACTACAAAAGTCACTGCATACAAAGATTTGTAAGCTGCAATATATTATATTTTTGGTTTGAGGTTAAGTAACACTTTAATTTAAAGTGACACTAAACTTTGGTTTTTAAAGAATGCTATCAAAGTACGTATTATTAACTCATAAAGTATCTTCTATTGCTCTCAGTCTACTCCAAATCTTCAAAATTCTTCTTTTTTTTTTGTTGCTATGATTCGACCTGTGTATTTGACCTGAGTGTAGACACATTCATTCTCCTATATAGGATCATAGCCATCCTCTCTTGATAATTCACAAGATGGACTAAGGACTAAGGACTGTAAACTATGGGATTTGTAGAGTGCATTGAGCAGTGCATATGACCTCACTATTGTGCACTGCTTGTTCTAAGCAACCAGAAGTGAGATGGAAAAGTGAAGGTTAGGAAACTCATGCAGGACGTTACAAAGAGGCAGGAAAAACAGTAAAACAAACAAAATCATGAACAATAGTTTACAGAGCCATTAAGTAGCCAATGTGTATGGATGTTTTTGGATAGTATGGATACTGTTTAGTGTAACTTTAAGTCTTAGGACAAGCACTATTTGCATTTAAATTAGTTAGTCATTGCATCCTTTTTGAAATAATAATAAAAAAGCTTTATGCTACTGTTCTCATAATGCAAAAGCTGGGGTTAAATGAGACAGGGCAATTAGACTGTTAACTTTGCAAATGCAGTCCCACTCTGAAACTGAATTATCACCTGATCTTAGTAAATAAAGTAAGGCTTTGCTGACTTCCATTATTCAATCATATGCAACAACAATGTTGTTTTCTTATTTAGCTTGCATGTTATTGGGTATTCTTTGCAAAGTGAGATTTCATTTCAGGCTTTGGGATAAACATGATCTGTGCATTTGCCTTTAATAAATCAACCCTATATGTTATGAGTTGCCAAAGTAAAACTAATGAAGAAAGTGTGAGCTTCAATATTTTTCATTAACATAGGTACTTATATAGCACTTTACTTGCAAATTGTACATTCACATCGATCCCTGTCCCTAAGGAGCTTACAGTCTAAGGTCTTTAACTCACATTCATATACACATACTAGGGCCAATTTAGACAGGAGTCATTTAACCTACCAACATGTCTTTGGAGCATGGGTTTCCCAGGGAGAGCATGCATACTCCATGCAGGTAGTGACTTGACTAAGATTCAAATCAACAATCCTAGTGCTACTAGGCAAAAATGCTAAATACTTACCCACTGTGCCGTGGATATGGTGGTTATATAAAAAGTCTAGTTCATCACTTTCTATTGTCTAATGCCCTAAAGTCCCGATGTCCTTTCCAATATTCTGTTTCTAATATTATTTCCTGTAAAGGAAGGCTTAGAACACTTTTAGAATAGGGCAAAATTTGTAAACTTTCTCTTGTCAATCCCATTGAAGTCTTTGGCATTCTCCTTCACACATGCGGACAGCAAGAATAAACTTCAGCCTGGTAAGGTGTAAATGATATGAATGTGAGGGTGGCAATGTTAGATGAGGTCAGGGGGAGGCAAAAAGGGTAGGTGTACATTGGGGTTGTTTTACTAAAGTCAAATAGAATAGAATAGCACTCATTTTCCCCATAGCTTAGTGAATGTGGTGAAGCTTCAGTTTGTAAAGAACACCCAATCAGATGCAAGGAAAACAAATAAAAAAACATAATTTTTCCTTGCACAAGATTTGATGATGGAAAACAGCAGAGCTTCACCACATGCACTGGGGAAAATACACACAACTGCACTTACAAAGTGCACAGTCTTTTTGCATTTAGTAAATCAACCCCAATTTGTGCAAGTGTACATTCTTATAGATTCTTTATGTGTAAGCTTAGTGTATGATTATAGAACTGTATATTGTAGATGAATGTACAGTCTTGATATTTACACTTTTGTTTTCATGTAAACTTTACAAAGGTGTTACAGGCTTTTATCTATGCAGTTTCCTTAAAACTGTACAAGAGTATTACATTCCTCAAAAGGTTCATAGTAAATAAAGTTAAGTAAAAAATAACCAATATTAATGTGCCAATTTATCACCTTACTTTATAGTACTTTAGCAGCAGCTCTCATTTTAATAATCAGTAAAAGCCTCTGCCTAATTAGCAAGGTTGTCTAAACTGCCAGACAAGCAAAAATAAATGTGAGCAAAGTTCATTTCTGCGGGCACACCCAGACATGACATATTCCATTCTAATGCATGAAAGTAACAAATAATATTTTCAACAGCAGTATTATTTATTAATTATCTTCCCTCCAAGGACCTTATTTACAAAATTGTGAAGTCAGGTGAAGTGCAGTGAAGTAAACCTATGGTCACTTCAAACTTCCAGCATTTACAGGGGAATTTAAAGAAAAAGGATTTTATGCATTATTATATGTCTGAAGTACACATAGGTCCATTACACTTTATTTCAATAAAGTGACTCTATTTCTAACAAAAAAACTGGTGCAGGTAAAAATGTATGCACATAGAGGCTTTCATGGTACTTCTATTACAGATGCATGCAGAGCTTTTCTGAAAGGCCAAAGTCCAACTTCTCAAAAGCTTGCTGCTAGTTCCAGCCTCCTCCTTATGGGCCTACTGGACCATTACTATGATGGATTGCATTACTGTCCAATGAGTATATGCAGGAGGCAAGAAGAGGCAGGCAAGTTTCTGCAAAATCAAGAAGACCAAAGATTTGCCTTTCAGTTCAGCATGGGATATAGCTCTAATATTAAGGTTGTGGAGCCTGTTTCAGGTATAAGCTAGCATATCTACATCTGCATTTTTTTTTTTTTAAAGACACAGTTGCGTGACTCTGGAAATTCAAGCCAAAATGACTTAAGGCACCCATGAACATGAAATGAAAGCCATTGTGATTCCATAATGATGGAATTTTTGTTCTCATCAAAAAATAAACACATATTTCTTATACATGTCTGTCAATGGGGTTGGAAAATGCTGGGAGGAATGGTTGAGCTGACAGGTTAGAAAAACAGTTATAGCCCCAATTGTGATAAACCCGTATCGCCCTCTTAGGTTCTAATGCATTAACTGCCTCCCCCTCCTCTCTCCATTTCGCATAAACGTATGAGGTCAACTCAGCTGACATTCATTTATAAAGAGCCCTGTCTTGCAAACAAGAGTTCTTTCAATTTATGACCTGTGGAATATAGTACACTAGGGCCCATTCTCATATAACATTTAGCTATATGACAATGAAATTTAAGCAGAAATACTTTTTCTACTGCGTGTCTGTCCCCAAGCTGAAGCAAAAGTGTTTGTATGTTTTTTGAAGGAAATTAAAACCTACCTATCTTTATAGTCTTGCATGCCACTTTTGAATTATTGCCCCCACAAAGCCTCTCGTGTTACCAGTCATGTCACATCCCTCTCCCTGTTGTTATTATGTACAATGCAGGACCCAGTAGTCATGGCAGCTTATGTGGCTACTGAGAAGCTGGAGGGCGTGAGGAGGCTTTACTGAGGCAATTTAAGCATAGAAAATCCATGTGCATGTGAAGGTAACACATATCAATCACTGTTTTACTGAGGATTGAAGAGGGTGATGTTGACACTGACCCTACACCTCCCGTGGCATTTACATTCAAGATGAGTTGACATTAAACATGCAGACAGAAACTTTAAAATCCATTTTCACCTGTTCCCCCTTTGCAAACTGCACAGTAAGGAGAACTTGTTTAGTTGCCTTGGTAGTGTAGACATTTGCTCCAGAGCATTTTGTCATTGTGGCCTGCAGACATCACAGAATATCATTAAAAAACAGCTGTTTGTAGTTTTGCACACAAAAAAAAATGTGTATACAGTGTGTTTGTGTTAGGGTTAAAGAGTAATTGTGAGCAAGAGTACAAACAATTATGTTATAATAGTAAATATTGCGATGGTTATTATTGCTTGTACAACTGTTTTATTTTTACTGACTTCTACACCACCTCCTTCAGTACTAACTTTCTGTGGTGGTGGAAAGGCTGGTAGTTCAGAAGGTTTACAATAAGGCCTTGAGACCTGTCTTGCTGAAAAAGACTGGTGAGCTGAGGACAGAGTGGTTAACTGGAATATCAGGGTTACAAATCAATTCACTGCACTGAAGCTTCCCTTTTCCATAACTTCTGACAATGGTACAGGTTCCTAGTAGTGCACTGACTATGTTCACTAAGCTCTCCTGCTACCTCTCCTTAATTTAGACATACTTTATGTTAAGACTGATGACTAGTGTTGAGCGAACACGGACTGTATTATTCGTGTTCGTACCGAATAATTGGATTTTTTGTACCCGAACACGGACACGGACACTTTACTGTATGTTCGGGTAAAAATCCGTGTTCGGTCGTTTTATTTCCGGGTTTTGCATGCTTTGGCGCTCTTTTCATGGCGGGCTTTCAACAGCCAATCAACAATCGTTTAACTGGTGTGCCTTAAGCCATCCCAGCCATGCCTGCAAATGTCTCAGTAGCTGTGATTGGCCGTCTGAAGCATGTGACCAAGTCTTTATAAGTTCGAGGCAGCCGCAGCGGCGTCATTATGCTGCTTAGATTCAGGGACAGAGCACACATCAACGTGCTGGCTGCTGATTAGGGAAAGATAGGCAGGAAAAAACCATTTGTGTCCGGATAGAATTGAGGGACAGGTCGGAGTGTTTAGGCAGGGCGAGTTGTAGGCATTTTAGGGATAGAGTCTGCTGAATTATAGGGTCAGTGTCTTCTACAAACTACAATCGATATTGCTGTGTGGGGGGTGGGGTGAATCTGCACTCAATCCTGATCTACGATCTCTTCTCAATCCTGTTAGGGACAGAGTCTGCTGAATTTTAGGGAAACTGTGTTCTACAAACTACAATCGATATTGCTGTGTGGTGTGGGATTGGAGATAGGCAGGTGTCAGTGATCCACATCCATTTTTCTGTGTGTGAGCTGCAGTGAACACAATCTTTTTGGGCTGCAGTGAACACAATCTTTTTGGGCTGCAGTGAACACAATCTTTTTGGGCTGCAGTGAACACAATCTTTTTGGGCTGCAGTGAACACAATCTTTTTGGGTGCAGTGAACAAAATCTTTTTGGGGTGCAGTGAACACAATCCTTTTTGGTGTGCAGTGAACACAATCTTTGTGGGGTGCAGTGAACAAAATCCTTTGTGGGGTGCAGTGAACACAATCTTTTTGGGGTGCAGTGAACAAAATCCTTTTTGGGGTGCAGTGAACAACATCCTTTTTGGGGTGCAGTGAACACAATCTTTTTGGGGTGCAGTGAACAAAATCCTTTGTGGGGTGCAGTGAACACAATCTTTTTGGGGTGGAGTGAACAACATCCTTTTTGGGGTGCAGTGAACAAAATCCTTTTTGGGGTGCAGTGAACAAAATCATTTTTGGGGTGCAGTGAACACAATCTTTTTGGGGTGCAGTGAACACAATCTTTGTGGGGTGCAGTGAACACAATCTTTTTGGGGTGGAGTGAACAACATCCTTTTTGGGGTGCAGTGAACAACATCCTTTTTGGGGTGCAGTGAACACAATCTTTTTGGGGTGCAGTGAACACAATCTTTGTGGGGTACAGTGAACAGAATCTTTGTGGGGTGCAGTGAACACAATCTTTGGGGGGTACAGTGAACACAATCTTTGTGAGGTGCAGTGAACACAATCTTTGTGGGGTGCAGTGAACACAATCATTGTGGGGTGCAGTGAACTCAATCTTTGTGGGGTACAGTGAACACAATCTCATACTTCTGAAGGTTTGAGGGTGCTGCCTGTTCCATACTCCCCCTACTCCTCATCTAGCCTTTTAGGGGTACAAACAATAGTAATTGGGGCCTAGTGTGGTTGTGTACGTGTGATATACATACACTTTTTTGGGATCATATTTTCTATTCCGCTATTTAATCAAAAACCTTTGGGGATCAGTTAAATTGGGGGATAGTCTGTGTTGGTACGTGTGAGAGAGATCCACCTTTCCAAGTTGTTGGGGTTCATCTCATACTTCTGAAGGTTTGAGGGTGCTGCCTGTTCCATACTCCCCCTACTCCTAGCCTTTTAGGGGTACAAACAATAGTAATTGGGGCCTAGTGTGGTTGTGTACGTGTGATATACATACACTTTTTTGGGATCATATTTTCTATTCCGCTATTTAATCAAAAACCTTTGGGGATCAGTTAAATTGGGGGATAGTCTGTGTTGGTACGTGTGAGAGAGATCCACCTTTCCAAGTTGTTGGGGTTCATCTCATACTTCTGAAGGTTTGAGGGTGCTGCCTGTTCCATACTCCCCCTACTCCTAGCCTTTTAGGGGTACAAACAATAGTAATTGGGGCCTAGTGTGGTTGTGTACGTGTGATATACATACACTTTTTTGGGATCATATTTTCTATTCCGCTATTTAATCAAAAACCTTTGGGGATCAGTTAAATTGGGGGATAGTCTGTGTTGGTACGTGTGAGAGAGATCCACCTTTCCAAGTTGTTGGGGTTCATCTCATACTTCTGAAGGTTTGAGGGTGCTGCCTGTTCCATACTCCCCCCTACTCCTAGCCTTTTAGGGGTACAAACAATAGTAATTGGGGCCTAGTGTGGTTGTGTACGTGTGATATACATACACTTTTTTGGGATCATATTTTCTATTCCGCTATTTAATCAAAAACCTTTGGGGATCAGTTAAATTGGGGGATAGTCTGTGTTGGTACGTGTGAGAGAGATCCACCTTTCCAAGTTGTTGGGGTTCATCTCATACTTCTGAAGGTTTGAGGGTGCTGCCTGTTCCATACTCCCCCTACTCCTAGCCTTTTAGGGGTACAAACAATAGTAATTGGGGCCTAGTGTGGTTGTGTACGTGTGATATACATACACTTTTTTGGGATCATATTTTCTATTCCGCTATTTAATCAAAAACCTTTGGGGATCAGTTAAATTGGGGGATAGTCTGTGTTGGTACGTGTGAGAGAGATCCACCTTTCCAAGTTGTTGGGGTTCATCTCATACTTCTGAAGGTTTGAGGGTGCTGCCTGTTCCATACTCCCCCTACTCCTAGCCTTTTAGGGGTACAAACAATAGTAATTGGGGCCTAGTGTGGTTGTGTACGTGTGATATACATACACTTTTTTGGGATCATATTTTCTATTCCGCTATTTAATCAAAAACCTTTGGGGATCAGTTAAATTGGGGGATAGTCTGTGTTGGTACGTGTGAGAGAGATCCACCTTTCCAAGTTGTTGGGGTTCATCTCATACTTCTGAAGGTTTGAGGGTGCTGCCTGTTCCATACTCCCCCTACTCCTAGCCTTTTAGGGGTACAAACAATAGTAATTGGGGCCTAGTGTGGTTGTGTACGTGTGATATACATACACTTTTTTGGGATCATATTTTCTATTCCGCTATTTAATCAAAAACCTTTGGGGATCAGTTAAATTGGGGGATAGTCTGTGTTGGTACGTGTGAGAGAGATCCACCTTTCCAAGTTGTTGGGGTTCATCTCATACTTCTGAAGGTTTGAGGGTGCTGCCTGTTCCATACTCCCCCTACTCCTAGCCTTTTAGGGGTACAAACAATAGTAATTGGGGCCTAGTGTGGTTGTGTACGTGTGATATACATACACTTTTTTGGGATCATATTTTCTATTCCGCTATTTAATCAAAAACCTTTGGGGATCAGTTAAATTGGGGGATAGTCTGTGTTGGTACGTGTGAGAGAGATCCACCTTTCCAAGTTGTTGGGGTTCATCTCATACTTCTGAAGGTTTGAGGGTGCTGCCTGTTCCATACTCCCCCTACTCCTAGCCTTTTAGGGGTACAAACAATAGTAATTGGGGCCTAGTGTGGTTGTGTACGTGTGATATACATACACTTTTTTGGGATCATATTTTCTATTCCGCTATTTAATCAAAAACCTTTGGGGATCAGTTAAATTGGGGGATAGTCTGTGTTGGTACGTGTGAGAGAGATCCACCTTTCCAAGTTGTTGGGGTTCATCTCATACTTCTGAAGGTTTGAGGGTGCTGCCTGTTCCATACTCCCCCTACTCCTAGCCTTTTAGGGGTACAAACAATAGTAATTGGGGCCTAGTGTGGTTGTGTACGTGTGATATACATACACTTTTTTGGGATCATATTTTCTATTCCGCTATTTAATCAAAAACCTTTGGGGATCAGTTAAATTGGGGGATAGTCTGTGTTGGTACGTGTGAGAGAGATCCACCTTTCCAAGTTGTTGGGGTTCATCTCATACTTCTGAAGGTTTGAGGGTGCTGCCTGTTCCATACTCCCCCTACTCCTAGCCTTTTAGGGGTACAAACAATAGTAATTGGGGCCTAGTGTGGTTGTGTACGTGTGATATACATACACTTTTTTTGGATCATATTTTCTATTCCGCTATTTAATCAAAAACCTTTGGGGATCAGTTAAATTGGGGGATAGTCTGTGTTGGTACGTGTGAGAGAGATCCACCTTTCCAAGTTGTTGGGGTTCATCTCATACTTCTGAAGGTTTGAGGGTGCTGCCTGTTCCATACTCCCCCTACTCCTAGCCTTTTAGGGGTACAAACAATAGTAATTGGGGCCTAGTGTGGTTGTGTACGTGTGATATACATACACTTTTTTGGGATCATATTTTCTATTCCGCTATTTAATCAAAAACCTTTGAGGATCAATTGAATTGCGGGATAGTCTGTGTCGGTACGTGTGAGAGAGATCCACCTTTCCAAGTTGTTGGGGTTCATCTCATACTTCTGAAGGTTTGAGGGTGCTGCCTGTTCCATACTCCCCCTACTCCTCATCTAGCCTTTTAGGGGTACAAACAATAGTAATTGGGGCCCAGTGTGGTTGTGTACGTGTGATATACATACACTTTTTTTGGATCATATTTTCTATTCCGCTATTTAATTTAACTGGGCCTCCATGCGAGACCTGTGTGCCTTGTTGCGCTGTTTTGAGTACTCCACCAACATGGCCAGTGGCAATGACGCCGTTCTCAGCTTAACTATCCCACTTCTATGCCTCCTTGAAAAAACAATTCGGGCGATGATGGAAGAGGATGTGGCACAGGATGAGGAGGAGGAGGAGGATGAAGAGGTAACATTTCCAAGGCTTTCAGGGCAGTCATTCGCAAGGGGCTCCGAGGGTGGGTTCCTGCACACGCAAACGCCAGGGACGCAATTGTCCAGCAGGGGCACAGTTCTGGAGGATGAGGAGGATGAGGAGGAGGAGGAGCTGGAGGAGGAGATGGAACCATGTTCACAGCAGGGTGGCACCCAGGCCAGCTCATGGCCATCACTGGTGCGTGGCTGGGGGGATACAGAGGACACGGACGATACACCTCCCACAGAGGACAGCCTTTCGTCGCCTCTGGGCAGCCTGGCACACATGAGCGATTACATGCTGCAGTGTCTCCACAACGACCGCCGAGTTGCCCACATTCTAACTTGTGCTGATTACTGGGTGGCCACGCTGCTGGATCCCCGTTACAAGGACAACGTACCGTCCTTAATTCACTCACTGGAGCGCGATCGCAAGATGCGCGAGTACAAGCGCACGCTGGTAGACGCCATGCTGCTGGCATTCCCATCTGACAGCGGGGCCACAGTGGAAGCACAAGGCAGAGGAGGAGGAGGAGGAGGTCGCCAACGCAACCAGGGCACCGCCAGCACCTCAGAAGGCAGGGTTAGCATGGCCGAAATGTGGAAAAGCTTTGTCAGCACGCCACAACAAACAGCAGCACCAGCAGCTCAGATGGAACGTCTTAGCAGGAGGCAGCATTTTACCAACATGGTGGAGCAGTATGTGTGCACACGCCTACATGTAGTGAATGACGGGTCTGCCCCCTTCAACTTCTGGGTCTCCAAATTGGGCACATGGCTTGAGCTTGCCCTTTACGCCTTGGAGGTGCTGGCGTGCCCTGCAGCCAGTGTATTATCTGAACGGGTATTTAGCACGGCTGGGGGCGTTATAACAGACAAGCGCAGCCGCCTGTCCAGAGACAATGTGGACAAGCTCACGTTCATTAAAATGAACCAGGCATGGATCCCACGGGACTTTTCCGTACCTTATGCAGAATAGCAATGGATACCGACCTTACCCACCCATTGTTCCATTTTTGCTCTTTCTCACTCTTTTGGGGTGTACCCTCATTTAAAATTTTTGAAAAGAAGCAGTGTTGGCTACCTCGTCCTCCTCCTCAGGGCCAGATTAATGTAGGGGCTATTGGAGCTGCAGCTCCAGGCCCCTACCTTTTATATAGGCCCCGGGTTGGCCATATTCACTGTTACCGCTCTTCTGTCACTTGTAAACACAGAAGTCTGGCTTCTATGCTCGCTTCCCCAGGCAGCACCCTCAGAACCTCCCCACACAGCGTGAAGGCCGGACAAGGAGGGACAGTTGGCGATGCATGGATGTGTTTATGGGCTTCAGAGACAGCATCCCATGTTGAATTAGGCATGCATGGCTGCACCCTTCCTCCTCTGGGTGCATGGCAAGGCACGGCCCTTAAGGCCCTTCAAAATCCTCAGCACCAAGCCCATGATGCTGTTAATCCGGCCCTGGTCCTCCTCCACCGCCGCTTCCACCTACACCGCCCATAGGTGTGCGCAGCCTATTGCATTAAGGTGTGCACCCCAAAGTTGAAATACACATGCATGTGTTTGCCAGCAGGGAGAGTAATGTATCGGGGCCATGTACCTGTAGGCAAGGAGAAATAGAGCAGAGCAGGTCCCAGGGAGATCTTTCCCATCTCCTCACTGGCAATGCTATGTGCCCTAGGTGATTAGGGTGTGCCCAGGCACACCCAGCACACCCTGTGCGCACGCCTATGTCACCGCCACATCCACCACCACCTCAACCTCCCTCCTACTCCATATGGGCCTCGTCCTTCAGAGATGAAGAAGAACATTGTTTTATTTTTCTGTTTTTTTTTGTTGTTTTAAGTTATTTCCCTATCCACATTTGTTTGCAGAGCACTTGCCATGCTCTTAATTACGTTTTGCTGCCATTTGCAGCACTCTAGCCCTTTCCTTTGGTGTTTTAGAGCCATTTTAGTGCCTTAAAGTTCGGGTCCCCATTGACTTCAATGGGGTTCGGTGTCCGGGAAAAGTTCGGTAAAAGTCCGGGACACGGACCCGGACTTTTTTTTAAAGTTCGGCCGAACCCGTCGAACACGGACATCTAGGTGTTCGCTCAACCCTACTGATGACAGAAGGGAGGTTGCCTGGGTGGCTTTAAAAAACCCACAATCTGTAGTTACATTCCTAGAAGGAACCTAGAGTCATTTGGCTGTATCATTCAAAAGTCATTGATTTTAAATGCATCTACACCATGCAAAATCTCTAACGTGAATATTCCTTCCTGACTAGGAATGAACAAAATGAAACACTTGCATTTTACTTTTTCTGTAAAATGCATTGGAGTATATGCAGAGGGCTTTGAGAGTCTTGGAAGACCTGAGAGTAATGAAAAGTGTTTTTCAACTCTTTTGTTCTGTTCCGGTTCCAAAAATGGCCCCACCGAATTAAATGTATTTTTTAGCAGAAAGAAAACGAGGACAGTGAAAAAAGTTAAATAATCAATGTAAAGTGACACAAGTCACAATCAAATACACAAATAAACATTCATACAGCGCAGTAGAAACTTTGACCTAATGGCCCCCAGAGCCCCATGGGAGCCCAACAGGTGTGTAGGTGTGTGAGGAAGTGGAGGAACTCATAGTTGTGCTATGGAACAAACATTGTGTGGACACAAGCCATTTCACAGATGGAATATTTGTCCCATAGCACTCAGTGTCCCATAGCTCAGTGTCTACAGGACACATATGACTGATTTCATCGGATGATCCACAGGCTTCAACACATGTGGTTTGGTCAGTTATGGTTTATTTCTACAAACCTTTTGGGCCCCCATGGGACTTTAGGGGCCATTAGGTCAAGGTTTCTACTGATGTGTGCATGTTTATTTGCATAACCAAACAGTCTAGTCTCCTTGGACATTCCTGCTGCAGGTTACCTATCCCTGAGCCCTCAGCCTGGTAGGTCTGAACTTGTGGTGCTGACTTCCTCTTCTTTTTGTTTTGGAATCAAATACAACCAAAAAAACTACAAATTTAAAGAACACTAAAGAACATGAACTCAAATACCCTAAATATGGCCCTTGCTCCAAAAATTTCGACCGCTTACATTAAATGATGAATGGACCAAAAATGCACATATTAAAAGCACAAGAATGTGCATAAGCGTGTGTATAAAATTTTAAGACATGTACATTACAGTACATGCTATTGCACACCAAAAATATGCCTTACTGCAAATGTGTAAAAAGACTCCAAAATAGTTTTCAGCTCACCAATATTCGGAAGTGTAGTTGGACTCTTAGTAATCTTAGTGCAGCCAGCAGCAGGATTACGGGAGTGACATAGCCATAACAGCAGTGTGAGACTTTATGAAAATATTTTCTGCCTGAAACTGGGCAACCAACCTAAGGTATTACAAACAGGTCAGGACCATGTAATTCTGAAAAAACAGAAAGCAGGCACAGCCTAAGTATTTAGAGCTAGCACTAGGTATGTAAAATTAGTAAATTACCCACTTGCTATAATTATGTCTACTTGTGCTGGAAACCTATTGCAATGTATTTTCTCCCAAATAACACAAGATAAAGAACTGACCTTTTTTACATTTTATAATCTAGTTTTTAGCAACAAAAAATGTGGCTTGTTAACCAGATCTGCTGCTGGTCTCACAGTATTGCAGTATAGGTCTTGCCTATAAATAAAGCCATTTAACTCACAGAGACATATGGCAGTCAATCATTTTTCTCTCTCATTGTCGTTTTTTTTAAAGATTTGTTGAGGACCATTCAATGAACAATAAACGGTGCACTTTTTTTTTTTTTTTTTTTTAATGAAACAGAACACAAAAAATAGCTATTCCAATGACACAGCGGAGAGACATAACAATTCTTAAAAGCCTCCAAAACAGACTCTTAAACATCTTGCTCAAATCCTTTCTTTGTTCCCCCGTTTGAGACAATTTATGTTCACAAAACAACTGACTAAAAGCATCTAGACATTATATATTAGAGACGCTTGGGTGCTTTTCAAATACACAAATTGACATACACATAGCAAGCAATGTCACATAAAAACTTTAATCTGTCTGTTTGTCTTGTCTGTAGATAACTAAAGCAATTAAAATAAATACCCGTAAACAAATATATTATAGTAAACACCTCAAATTAGGAATGATATGCCTATTGGTCTTTGTAATACAGCTTTGCTAGATAAGCATATTTTAAACCAATAAATGTCAGCTCCTGCAGAATTATAACCATTGTCATGCAATTGCACTGGATACTTGAAGTAGAGGTTTACCATGGGTTAACTGTACCCATTAACACCATCTTACAGTTCATTTAATTTAAATGGCTTTTGGGAGAACTGACACTTGTTTACAAGGGTGATAAAATGAAAAAAAAGTTACAACCACTGTGGACTTGGCATCAATTCCACTTTTATTTTTTTTATAGATTGATAAAACAGCCGAGCATCTGACTTGTTTACCTGGCTATTTAGTTCACTACTTAAAGAGAAAAAGGAAATGGTTTCATATAATATATGCTATGAAGAGTTTTGTGATTCCCTGTAGAAGCCCTTGTACCATCTCCCCCCTATATGCATGCCACTATATTTTCCAACATGTGCTGATATGTTTAGAGGGGTTGTACAAAAAAATACAAAGATAGTAAACTTAAACAATGAGGCCCAAACTATCATATGTTGCTAGCATTGGCCTACAAATGCTTCAAATCAGGTCCTAGGTAAAAATAAAAGTGCTAAAGCCATACCATGTATACTGTAGATATTAATAACTGCTAATATTTGCTTCTTATAAACCATTGGTATTTGTTTATTTAGATTTGATGGCACTGAAAGATGCAAAAACTATAGACTTGCAACTAATTTCCAGAAAGACTAAACATTCTCCCTTACAATGTAGGGTAGATTAAAGCCCAACTCCAAGAAATCTAAAACATGTCCACATTGCAAGGATTAACTGCTCCTTCTGTCTAAGTAATTTGGAAAAACAATTTTACAAATGTACTTTTCTGATCCTCCACTCTCACAGGGACCTCTGTGGTGCTGGACTGGCTCCTGCATCCTCTTCTCCCCTTTGCTTTGGAGATCTAACATTATCAAGACCAATCCAGGATACATAGCCCTGCACTAAATGTGAGGACTCCAAGGGACAGTTTATAACTAGGAACATAGAGGAGTGCTGTCTGCCAAGGGAGTTGAGGATCAGGCAAGTAAAAGTGATTTAACTTTTTCCTTAGACTAAAAGATAACTTTAAACCCTGGAAGATTTTTAGGTTTCCTGGAGTTGGGCTTTAATATAAAAACTCCTAGTATATGCATTATAAACCTTCAACTACAGAAAATAAAATTATCTTCTGAGATAGAGTCACATGTAGTATTGTTGTTCATTTAGGGCTAAGCTAAAATCTCCCAAATATCATGTATTCCATTTTTTTTTTTTATCTGTATTTAAGTTTTCGGTGCAATACAATATCAAGAAAATCAGAGTGATATATCTAAAAGGTAGAATTGAACAGTATTTTATAGCAAAATATACAGTAGTATCATAAATTGGCATTCACTTAACTGGTGCCAGAAATACAAACATGAGAATTTTTTACTAATGGTGAAAGACTCAGCAAATGCTGATGGACTCAGGTGGTGCAAGTAAAAGGAATTAAAGCAAATTACTGACATGTATGGTATATATAATTTCCACTGCAAATGAAGGGATGAAAATACTGAGATGATTGGTAAAACTAGACAATAGATCTTCGAAACGTAAGCAAGTAAACAGCATGAAGAAAAGATACACCAACCTTCTATAGGCTGGGTGGTGCTTACTTAATAACAGCATAGGTTTCTCATCAGGATTGACCATGTATTCGATTTTAAAATGCTTGAACCAAACAACTGTGATATTCTTTAGAATATTTGTCAAAATGCATAGAACCTTAGAAACAGCCAATCAGTATCCAGGGACAAGTAGGGACATGGAATCCTATCTGAATAAAAATAAGTCTCCCAATATGGACTCCAGACACCATGTTTGTGGTGACAGCCATTCTAATGGAAGCCTGTGATGACCCAATATATGGTCCCACCAAAAGGCCATAAATTCGTTCTACAGGCATTCATATACTTGTGTAGTGATGGACGAACATCGGCCGGGGCGGTTCGCAAATGTCAGCCGTACATTTTCTCAAAAGTCAACGAACCGCAAGTTTGCGGCGGGCCCCATTGACTTTAATGGGAGGCGAACTTTAAAAACCTTTAGGTCATATTTGCAGCCACAAAAGATGTACTAGCTGTGCACAAATAGTCCCACCACATGGACAATGTAATAACAGAAGTATTGCAATCGGAAAAGTTGCCCTAATTTTTTTTTTTTTTTTTTTTACAGCAAACATTTTTTTTTTTCATAAATCAGTCAGAACTGACAGCAGCCGGTAAATACATGTCAAATACATATAGGGTCCATTCACACATCTGTAAATGGGTCCGCATCCATTCCACAATTTGGCGGAACCTTTACAGACCCATTGATTTTAAATTCCAGTCTGAAAAATTAGGCATTCACAGGATACAGAAGTAAGTGTCGCCAGTATAGGCCCCCAAAATTAGCCCACATGGGTTTACCTTACAGCTAAGAACGTAGTATTTGATGGCTGGAGGTTCATTTGGCATTCACAGGTAACAGAAGTAAGTGTCGTCCAGTATAGGCCCCAAAAATTAGCCCACATGGGTTTACCTGACAGCTAAGAACATAGTATTTGATGGCTGGAGGTACATTAGGTATTCACAGGTAACAGAAGTAAGTGTTGGCCAGTATAGGCCCCAAAAATTAGCCCACATGGGTTTACCTGACAGCTAAGAACGTAGTATTCTGTGGCTGAAGGTACATTAGGCATTCACAAAATACAGAAGTGCACTGCACACCAATACCAAAAAAAATCCAGCCCTTTAAATGACTTTTGTGGACATTAACAGAGCGATTTGTGTCACTGCAGATCTGTCCCTAGAGCACACTGGATACCTGTCCCTAAACTGAACAGAAACTGTACACCTATACCAAATAAATACCAGCCCTTTAAATGACTTTTGTGGACATTAACAGAGGGATTTGTGTCACTGCCGATCTCTAACTGTCTCTAAAGCACAGACTGGATACCTGTCCCTAAACTCAAAAGAGACTGTAGTAGACCTATACCGAAATACCAGCCCTGAAATGGACTTTTGTGGATCTTAACAGATGGATCTTAACAGACACAACAGATTTGTGTCTAGCAATCTCTTCCTCATGAACACAGCAGACCTTTCCCTACGCTGACAAAAAGCAGAATGTGAAATGGCCTCCTGCTCTGGTCTATTTATAAGGTAGGGGGCATGTCCATGTGCTGAAATCTTTCAATTGGTTGTCCCGTTCCACCTGACGGCTGTGTCACGGGTCAAAGTTCTCCCCAATCTAAACTAATATGGCCACCGCGAACATCAGCAAAAGTCCGCCTTTTCGCAAATTTGCGAACAAGCAAAATTTGCCGCGAACCGACCGCCGGGCGAACCACAAGGCCATCTCTATACTTGTGGTCTAGTTGATTGGATTGGTGCTATGCTAAGGATATAGTTAGATAGGACTTTAATGGAGGAACTGCCTACTGTCGTATGGGGCATGCTTCAGAGCATTTGTAGGATATTAATTTTTTTAATTATTATACAGGATTTATATAGCTCCAACAGTTTGCACAGCGCTTTACAAAATGAAGGAAGACATTACAGTTACAATACAATTTAGTACAAGAGAAATCAGAGGGCCCTGATCATTAGAGCTTAAAATCTTGGAGGGAGGGTCAAATGATAGAAAAGGCAATAACTGTGGGCTGCTGAGCTGATGGAGAAAGTAAAAACACAGTGCATTAGTTAGAAGCAGGATAGGCTTCTTTAAAGAGATTGGTTTTCAGAGATCGTCTAAAGATGGGTAGGTATGGGGATAATCAGACAGATAGGGGTATGGAACTCCATAGGATGGGAGAAGCTCATGGGAAGTCCTGTAGGTGAGCATTGGAGGAGGTGACAAGGGAGCTAGAGAGCAAGAGGTCTTGGAAGGAATAAAGAGAGTGATTTGGTTGAAATTTTGGAATCAGGATAGCGATGTAGCTGTGGGAGTGTTGTGGATGGCTTTGTAAGTAATTGTTAGCACTTTGAATTTCATTCATTGGGTGAGCGGAAGCCAGTGGAGGGATTGGTAGAGAAGGGTATTACACACTGAAAGGTTGGTAAGGTGAATAAGTCTGGAAAAATAATTTGTAATAGACTGAAGGGGGGGGGGTAGCCTCTGTAAAGGTAATCCAATGAGGATGCAGTTGCAGTAGTCAAGGCATGAGATAACCATCGAGTGAATTAGTAGCTTTGTGGTGTCATTGGTTAAAAAGGGGTGTATTCTGGAGATAATGCGGAAGTTGAGGCGGCATTATTTGGACAGGGATTGAATGTGGGCCTGAGTCACACCCTGGCATGCGGGGATGGACTGAAAGGTGTTCCATTGATCTAGACAGAGAAGTCAGTGGAAGAGGCACATCGGGAAGGAAATATTATGAGCTCAGTTTTGGACAGACTGAGTTTGAGGAAGTGGTGTGACATCCAGTCTGATATGTCTGTTAGCAAGTCAGTGATACATGAGGAAACTAATGGGGTGAGATGAGGGGTAGAGAGATAGATTTGGGTGTCAAAAACATAGAAATGGCATTGGAAACTCTGGGAAGCTATCAGGTGAGAGGTGTAGAGCGAGAATAAGAGAGGTCCAAGGACCTGGGGGGGACCCCAACGATAAGAGTAATGGGAGAGGAGGAAGTAGAGTTGTAAGTGACATGGAAGATGCCGTGAGATAGGTAAGATGTGAACCAACGGTCGGAGAGTACAGTCACCAAGATCAAGGAAATATAGTTTTTTGAGGAGGAGAGGGTGGTCAACTGTAACAAAAGCAGCAGAGACATTCAAGAATAAGAGTACAGAATAATGATATTAGGATATTAGGATTTAGTACTGGTAGTGTCTGTTAAGCAGAGAGTATTTCTGTCTAGCAGTGTTGCAAATCACTCTTACTGCTTATTGATTTTTGCTGTGGGGTTTATTCTTTTACATTTTCAATTGCAGCTTATTAGACAAGGCTTTTCATGTGTATTGGTGCTGTCTTCCAAATATGGTACCATAGATCAATTGAAAAAATATACCCAATATATTTGCAGAGTGCTTACACTGTAATTTGACCCTGAAACCCAAAGGGCTACAACTCTAATTTCTGGTTACTTTAATAATTTACCTACTATGAAGTCCATTTCTGTTTCCATCTTTCTATATATCTTACAGCTACTAGGAAAGAAAAGATACATTTTTTGTCGAATGTCAATGTTAAATAGGGTTTTTGTTTTTTATTTGCAGAGCAGAGCAATGAACGGCTAATACCAGTTGAGGTTAATGCTACCCTAAACATTTTTTTTGCTGCTGATGTTGTTTAAAAAAAAAAAACAAACTTGCATTAAAAACATATTGACATTTAGAGCAAAGTATGGGCTCTCAACATACAGTGTCACTGATGGGAGTCCCAGAAATGACTC
This sequence comes from Pelophylax lessonae, assembly GCF_965119305.1. Lineage (NCBI taxonomy): Eukaryota > Metazoa > Chordata > Amphibia > Anura > Ranidae > Pelophylax > Pelophylax lessonae. The sequence continues at coordinate 584,913,699 of NC_138768.1, read as the reverse complement.
TTATTGATTCCACAACAGCTTGCTCAGCATTGGGGAGCCCTACAAATCTGTAAATCGAAGGACTTCACGTTTTTTTCCTTTTTTTTCAAGAGTAATACAGGAGTAACATTTTGTTGCATTTGGCTGTTGTGGTTGCCCTCCATATTCCTGAACAAGCCATTGTTGACTTTAATGAAGTTCGTATATAAAGCCTTCCGAGTCTGGAACATTTTAACTTGTTCAGCCATACCACCAAAGGCATATTCAAACAGCACTAGTCACATGATCCTGTTGTCTTGTTCACTATTCCAAATTACTGCAGTGCCTCAAGTGTAGTAACGTGATTTAATAACAAGGTAATGGAAAGATGTTTGTTCTGCAAAACACACAGCAAACATTACACAAAAAGTTATTATGCTGTCAATTGGCATTTGAAGGTGTAGGTAGAGATAGAGAGCTGCTGATGTCTCTCCAGTTTTAGTAGATAACTTTCTTAGTGTCTGATGTAGTATAAATGATGGCTTCACTACTGATATAAATAAGTTTGTATTGGCTTCTTTTCGAACTCCAATGTTTTCTTTAATATTAATACTAAGTTAAAGTTTTGGTTTGACACCATGAACAGCAAGTTATACTTAGCTTTAGTCATATTAATCTACTGTTTGTAAGCTTCCAGAACATAAGCTTTCCTTGTTGTATAAAATATTCAACACATTCTGAAAAAGAAATAAAATAGTTGATCCTGTTTAAAAATGCATGGCATGCAGTTCAGTAACAGACATGCTGAATATGACAGTAAGGTTGTCTTTTTAAAAGCAAAAGCTTATTGATATCTTCTGCATGTCAAAACCAAATAATTTAAGTCAACAAATACACAAAGTTCTATTTGATTAGGGCACTTTTATGTCCTGCATGATCAGTGATATCTTGGGTTTAGTGGTAAAAAGACTTTAATTTATCTTTTATTTTTGTATTGTTTTCTCTTTGATGGTACACTTTTCAATGGTTTAGTGTAGAGGTATATCCCATTTTGTAGAACTGTGTCCAGAAAACAAACAGTTGAGAGCAGGAATGTTTTTTTTATTACAGAAAAGACATACCATATCTCTTCTGCAATAAAGGCTTCTTACATTCTTCCTTGCAATATTTTTCACACTGTACTCTTAGCTACACATACATCTGCCAGGTTCCCGGATGAATTAACTCCTTTACACGTGCGTGGGAGTTGCAACACCTTATGTCGGAAAATAAAATGGCCAAAGATCCCAAACTCAGAAGTAGCAAGGGAAAAGATTTGGAGAGAGTGCTTGTGAGTCTCACATCACTGGGGCAGAGGTAACTATAATTGGAGTTTAGTTCCCCTTTAAGAAGCTAAGGAAGATATATATTTATGATAAAGTCCCATGTCTGTACCTACCAAAAAATGGAAATGGAAAATGACTGTAATTATCATCTGAGTATGGATATGTTTGGCTTGACATGACAGCTACACAATAGGCATCACCTACATTTTTTTACATCCCTACCAGTATCTATGGCTAACAGAGTCCTTAGTAATAGCCTAGTCACAGCATATTTACAGTGTACATGAATGTATACCTGAATGTAATCCATAAAAGCTGGGGTGAGTATTTAAATTTAGTGTGGCTGGGTGGTAGACAACCCTTGCTGATGCCTTATTCATTTACTAATTTGGTCTTTTTAAAAGCTAAGTGTTGCTGTTGGTTCTCTCTTCTGCTAATAGACATCCCTGGTACCACTGGCTGGCAATTAAATGAGGTGCCACAGTGGTGCTGAGTTATGAATATTTATATTCCCTCTGACCAATCAGTAGGAAGCTGATTGCCAGTGGTGCATGTTGGGGAAAAAAATATTTGGAGTGAACCTTGTAAGCTCTCTCAATCCCCTAGGCTCAGCATGGTGAGGTGCTGCTGAGTTATTTGACTTGTTAGGCCTATAGCCTGTGTTGGGTATTACACATACTTTGTGCTGAGAGCTGGAAGGAGGCCAGAAGTGATCCTCTGAAGCTGCCCTTTCTGGTCAAGAAGGAAGCAGAGCCAGGATTGAGAATTAGAAGGAGGTCACACAAAGATCTGGGAGAATGCACAAAGGCATAAGGAAATATACAGAGAAATCTGCTAGCTATATGGATGTGGATCTTAAACCTGTAAGTGTTGCTTTTCTCCAGCCCCTAATTCTATCTCCTTGTGTGTTGAGCAATGAAATCTCTAAAAAGACACTTAAAGTGACTGGCGCCCAATGTTTCTCATTACCCTATTTATAGCCATGGGCTCAGATCTGGGGGAAATGTCAGCCCACCTGCCACTGGGAGTCCTTCACACCTCTCATATAGTATATGTTTATCAAATGCATATACAGTATACTGTATGACAGCTGCAATATTTACATTATTTCTGTTTGACTTTTCATTCTACAGAAATTTCAAATTACTAGCAGAATTTAAGGATATTTACAAAGCTTAAGCATTCTAAAATAAAACCAAAAATACACTTGCTGTGGTCAATTTAAATTCAGAAAGCATGTGTTCCTTTACAAAGGGGTTTGATGGCATAAAAATACTGCACCATATTATACATTTTCCATGTCCTAAATTATAACTGCTTCCTATCAATGATCTACGCAAGCATGGTACTCTCCACTTTCCAAATATGCAATTTTAATTGTGTACTTTGCTTAGCATTAAGATCACAAAAAGATGAAACAATACCCAGAAAAAAAAAATCAAAGAAAACAACAATAATCCTATTAAAGTTTTTTTTTAGTAATTGGATATAGCCTATTGTTCACAAAGTTCACTAGCCATCAATTCCATTTCTACTGAAAATGAATAAATAAAACCTTTCTGTGTAGCACTTGCAATTTATCCCTCAGGATATCCTAGCAAAGCATTTAAGCCTTTAAAATAATTGAATATTCTCAGCAAATGAAATTATATTCAATGCTTATAAAGCTTTTCAAATATAGAAAAAACTCCTGCTAATATGAGGAGTTTTCCCTTTTCTTGCTTAACAGATGTATATGAAATAATGTTTCAGATACATTTTTCTACATCACGTTGTCATTTACAGTATTCTGTAAACCTCAATTACTAAGCTTAAAGGAAATGTATAGTGATTTTGTGTTTATTGTTTATTATGAGCAAAATTTACAAAAAAAATTGCATATACAGCGTTTACACACAGTTACACAATCAGAGTAGAAACCTTTTCTCCTCACTCCCTTTCCCCTTCATACCATGTTTCAATCAAAGTGAATGTGTCTGATTTTTCTTTTCTTAAAAAAACACATATTGTTTTAAGAATCCTTTCTCACAGATGCTCCTATCATGTATGTGTTTGATTTAACGGAAATATGAGAACATAACTTGCCATACACGGTTCAGTTTTTCTTTTTTTCGCGTAACCAGCGGGCTGAAAAAGAAAGCTGAACTGATTCCTCCATTTACCCGTTTGAGGTGGATGGGGGAATTTGCTCCACTGCACTATTGTATTCTGACAGTGGACTGAATCCTCCACTTTTCAAGGTGTATGCTTCAGGGTGGTCATCAAGAACATGGTTTCAATATTCAATTCCCTAAAGAGTCATTAAATGTGAACTCCCTCTCCCTGTGCTTGTTCCAGGTCACTACACTTTCAAAAACAAGCCTATAATTGCAGATTCCAGATTTATGCCCCTACAGGTTCTTGTTTAAGTCCTTTATACTTGAGGTCATTGTAGCCGTATTATAAGTCCTTTATAAAAATAGACAATGTGCCTGTGATTGTGCAGTAACACTGGAATGAAAGAGGTTTTTATTTCAGTAATAAGGATTTTAGTGTGTTTAGGTCCCATCGTTTACCCTTTCTTTGGCAGTATTTGGGATGACCCAACTAAGAAACATAGGAAGAGAGCTTTCAGAGGAAAATCTGTTGGGAAACCATCTAGTTTTGTCTCTATAACATGTGATCTTCCCTCTTGGGCATCATTTAACTGTCCTAGAGTCCAACCTCCTAAAGCATAATTGCTAACATACACATTGGAAGGGACAGGATTAAAGTATAGGTGAAGCCTTGCCTTTTAAAACAACCCATTGCATTTCGAAACAGTAATGAAATGCAAACATTTTGTGTATACATACTGTATAAAAAAAAAAAACATTATAAATATTTTTTTCCTTTCTTAGAAGTGATCACATACCTTCTGTTCTCAGCTGTATAAGGAACTCAAAGAGCTAGGGGAGCAGAAATAGCTACACACTGATCTTCCCAGTAAATGGCTGTGCAGGAGGGAGTAGGGGCTGTCAGCACAAGTCTATTCATTGGAGACCAGGCTGCATTCTAAGCACAGTCAGAAAACTAAGCGCAATTTACTCTTATGGTGGTCAGTTTTTAATTGGAAAGCAGAGGGACTGGCAGGATCACCAGGTATTTCACACAAATGAAGCAATACAAAGAGAACAGTATACTTTTTCATACAAGTGCATGGTACAGCATATTAGTAATATGACATGTTTCTTTAAACGCACATGAAAACAAAGTATCATACCCATCCAAAAACAAACTACAACCTGAACAACTACATCAACTACAGCAGCAAATACTTTTCCCATCAACTACATCAACTACAGCAGCAAATACTTTTCTTAGATAGTTGCAGGAAATAAATTTGCTCGACTTTCCCATCAACACAGTCAGCATCAACACAGTCAGTCCCCCCCCCCCCCAAGAGCCATTGTGTTCTCCAGGCGGGGAGGGGTAAGGTGGAGGCTGGGAGAACACAGTGGTTATTGCTTTCGGCTATAATAATCTCATGTAAAAACTGTTAGGCTGGTTGTACCCAGGTTGGTTGATCCATCAACTTTGGTACATTTAGCCTGCCCATACATGGTTAGAATCTCAGCCAGTCCCTGCTGAATCAGCTGTGATCCAAAACTATCCATGGCTGGCTTAAGTTTATAGGCGGTTTAACTCACAAGTAAACAAACAAGTTACCAGTTTTTAGTGCACTATCCCGCCATGAAATTTAACAAATGAAACCCATGAAATGTAACATGCAAATATAAAATGAAAAATAATGTAGCATCACTTAATGGAATTAAAGTGGTTGTAAAGCCTTAAGGTTTTCACCTTAATGCATTTTATGCATAAAGGTGAAAAACCTTCTGTGTTGCAGCTCCCCCCCAGACCCCCCCCCCCCTTTCTCACCCGAGCCCGATCTGATCCAGCAATGTGCATGAGCGCAGCGGCTCCAGCTGCTGTCGCTCTACTCATTGGACAGATTGATAGCAGCAGGAGCAAGCCCGCACTGGTGCCCTAATGGAAAGAGGCTTTCTGTGGGGGCACCCAATGAAGAGAAGGGGCTTGGAGCACTGGCAGGGGACCCCAGAAGGAGAGGATCGAGACTGCTCTGTGAAAAACCATTGCACAAAGCAGGTAAGTATAGGCATGTTTGTTATTTTTTTTTTAAATAATGTTTACAACCACTTTAACAGAATTGATAATCTTCATTTTTAACTTGGAAGGTAATTAGTGAGCATTCTCTCCTTGTATTATATACTGCATTTCAAATGAACTAAGTCTTAGTTTTTGCTTATAAAGTTTTTGTGATGGGCAGATGGGATCATTAAATAAAAAACAAAGGCAGGCAGCAGTCTCCTTCAGTGTGGTTAAACCCTGGAAAATATAGATAGTAACATTTTAACTTCCAAAAATACTCTTGTTTGCGTAGACATAACAGTATCAATCATTTGGCTGCGAAGGACATGTCTTTTTGCTAGTTATTCTCTCTATCTGTTGCTGTCAAAACAATGTGCTCCACTGCATTTTGATACTGACATCCTGGAAAATGTGATCTCAAAGTACTCAATTTTCTTCCTTGTCATATGTTTGGGATTTCAGATAAATATGCCCTGCAGATGAGCCATGGGAAGCCTGTCTTTGATGGTCATAGCCAAAAAACCTAAAAAAAATTTCCTATCCTATGATCTTGTTCAAAAAGACAATACAATATTTCACAATGCTAAATGGTAATTTTTAAAAGGTAAAAAAAAACTATAATATTATCAACTGACTTTCTGAACATGTGTCATGTGCATTAAAATTATGGTTAAAAGGTCTCTAAGCTTCAGATGTACATGTTTTCTATGAGACATTAAAGCAAAGCACTTTCTTTATTGAAGAGTAGTCGGTGCTCCTTTTCAACACTTATAAAGTACAGTACTTATTTTAATCCTCTTTTCTTATCTGTGTAAAAGAAGTCCAACAGATCAAAAGCAAGCCCAAATTCTACAACATTATACTGGGGAATGATAGACGGGAAGGAGGGCAGGAATAATGGAAGAAAGAGAGGTAGGAAGGAAAGAAGTTTAAAGTACGAATCATGTATGAAATAATACGTAAATTTGTTTGACAGTCAGGTGTTTTCAATGCTCCAATATACTTAAAAATGTTGAGTGCTTATTGGAACTGCTTTTTAAGAGAACCAAATATCTGTCTCAGAAGTATCCGATGGAAATGACCATTCTTAAGCTGCTGCATACATAAAAGTTAAAAGGAAATAGAGCTGAAATAATATAGATTCACCATCAGTGGACTAATAAATAGCCTTGGAACTACAATATGTAGTTGGAGAGTTGGAGAATGGTTATCTCTATCAAGTGTTTTTGTTGTGGCAGGATTTAGTTAATACTCAAAATATCCCTTTTTAGAAATTGGTAATAGTGGTTTTATGAAAGCCTATACTTTATGATGTATTAATGTGTATCTGTAAGAAAATTTAATTGTGCCAATTTATCTGTTAGAGCAGGATAGGCATTTACCGTATGTGTAGAATATGCAATGAATAGTACACAGTAGTGAATGCAAATAAATAGTTTTAGATCACCTATAGCAAGAACAACTGGACAGTGTCTGAGCACTAAATCTGTTAAATAGGCAGTTCATCAAAAAATAAATTAAGCTTTTCTTGCCTTTGGCAAAAAATACCTGAACAGACTGTATCACTGTAGTTACATACAATTTTAATACTAATGTTTTTATATTATGAAATTTGTACCGTAAAAGCATAAATATGTATATGCTTAAAATCATTACATTCCTGAAGTCCAAGAAGTAAAACTTTATAAATTATGAATAAAACTTCAATTAATTGCCCCCAAGTGCCTCTTCATATGCAGCATTTAGGTTTTCTATGAAACATTTACAAACATCTATGCATAATACATTTTGGTTATAGAGGAATTAGCTGTGTAATAATAGCAAATTCAAAATCAGACATTGGCCCTGAGGGAAATACACTACCAAGTTAATTGACACGTTTGATCAAAGCTCAAATCATGTGAAAGATATATAGATTTGATTGCTCCAGGCGGGCCTATCAGAGAATATAGTAATTATCACTCAAGGGGGTTGTTTTAAAAGTATAGCAGATTGGTTTATAGCTTACTTGTGTTCCCTTTGTGGTCCCATTTTTTTTTTTAAAAAAAGAGGTTTTGGTTATTGTGTGGTATCCTTGTGCAACATGTCACAGTATGATTTATTCTGTGATGTCAATCTCCCCAATAGAAGTAATCCACTGGACAGGTGAGGCTATTTCAGACTTTTCTGAACAAAAGCTAGAAATTCTATCCAGATTTCAGACTATTTTATACAAATTCCAAGAGGTTTATGTGCCAGATATAAGACTGTGTGTATAGTCAAATCTGCTAGATTGGGGTGTCTATGTCTGGTGAAACAGTGCTATCAGTTATTGGAATAGAATATTAGCCTAGCAAAGTATAAACTCAATTTCAGTAAATATGGGTAAACCTGTGTTCATTTTTTAAATTCCTAATCATAGGCAAGGAAAAAAAAAACATTTTTTTTGCTAGTGCATAATTGAGGGATCAAAATTAAGTTTCTATTAAACTCAACAAACATTCAGTTTGCTAAGTGAACATTGTCTACTTTTTTAATTAACCAGCTCCAATGTGTGAATACTAAAGTTTCAGGAAGAGAGTGAAATCAGCTAAGGCTCCATTCACACTTTTGCGACAAGTCGCATGACAAGCTGGAGCCCATTCTTCTCAATAGCACCTGTTCAGATTGGTGTGAATTCAAGTCCCAGTGATTTTGAAGAGGTACCTGCACTAATTTGCTGCAACTATTGATGCAACTTAGGCCCAGAGATTGTAAAGTAGCACTCAAAGTTGTGCTCCAAAATCGCACTGAAAATCATGCGAATTGAAATTGTGCAAGTATGAATGTAGCCTAAGGCAATATTTGGTCTCATCACCCCATGCTTGATACATTTTTCCCTCTGTAATGGCATATATAAGAATAATATATTTGGTGCTAATTTTGCCCAAAACTAATAGTATAATTTTGGGCAGGTGTGCACGGATTGAGATATCTGCTTTACATTTTTCTCTGTATCTCCAATGATACAATCTTCCAAATGAATTTCACAGTTTTGGTACACCAACCCTGGATTTTAATTTCCTTATGTGCTGTCTTACCAATCTAAACAAAAATCTATAATGGGATCATGGGCAAAAAGACCAACTGTAAATGGTGACTATAACTGGCAATTTAGGTGCAGTTATCTCACTGTTGGAGTTACTGTGTATTATTTTATATAAACATTCTTTATTTAAAATGTTGCAAAGAACTGTGTACAATAAAACAAAACAATATACTGTATAATACTTCTGGGAAATATGAAAATACAGCTCAGTAATTTTGAATAAGACAGATCTTGTACAATATCATAGTGTACAATTGTGGTATAGTAATAAATCTCATATGGGAGTTGTTAAATCATGCTGAGAATAATTTAGCATTTTTTAAGAGATATATTATATAAATTATATACAAGAGAGAAAGTTCCAATGTACTCATTTGTGCGAGCTCTGTTGCTGTTATGCAGCAAGGGTGTTGCAAGCCTGGTATTGGTATTCTACCAGCTATGCCACCGTCAAGCACGCTTAGGCTAAACACACTTTCCCTGCCAAACTAACTCCTATCACACAGTAGATGAGATAAAAGTAAGGAAGAGTGTGTTCAGCTTAAGCAGGCTTAACTGTGGCGTAGGTGGTAGAATACCAGGCTTGCAATGAGATGGCTGTGGGCTCGATACCCCAGCCAGCAGATTATTTATTGGAATCAGAGGTCAGAGTTCATGATAATGCAGGAACTCGAAGTTCCTGCGAAGAAGCCCATTTGTTCGTCATTCAATGAATGAGCGAACAGCAATGTTCGAGTCGAACCTACGTTCGACTCAAACATGAAGCCCATTCCTATTATTGATACAATTCTTAGTGAAAATAAAAGTGTCATATGAAAACACATATTCTTTCCAAACTTTTCCTAATCTCTTTTTTAAATGATTTCACTGTAACTTTTAACAGCTCTTTCTCACAAGTATCTTTATAACCAGGCCACACTCAAAATAAACATATTTAAATAAAGAACAGCTTACCAAAGGGAACCCAGCAGGTGGCACAACTAAGGCTGAAATTGATATGACCGAAGAAATAATAAGGATATTACCAGATGCTTATCAATTACTAAAATAACTTTTTTTTTTTTTTAATGAATCAACATATTTAACTAGGGAACATTAACAAGAAAAGACTATAGCACAGTATGGGATAAATGATATGTCTATACTGATTAATTTCACGTTTTCTTACTTATAATTGAAAGAAAAAAACATATTTAAATATTTTTGTGTGCTCGAAATAATTGTGGTAATGTAGTAACAGGGTAGGCAAACTCTACCTAGTCCATGGCCCTTCAGGGCTTGTTACTTTCTACCATATTGCAATAGGAAACATCACCACAATATGTTTATCCTTTAGGGTTCAACTCCAGCCACATTGTTTTAGTTTTAAAAAAAAAATATGGGTAGGAGTAGATCAAGTTTTTATTGTTCTCTGTGTTCCCGTGTGAGAGTTTTTCCAAAACATTTTGCTCTGGTGGTAAACTGCACAGTTAGGTCAAAGCTATATGCATTACAGCTCTATGTTTGAATGCAACATACATTTTCCATATACAGTAAAGTCTCAGATACTAGAAAAACTTTTAATGTTCCAAACTTGGCAAAATTATTTCATCCATAAGAGGGCTGCTGATAGTAAATATATTATCTCTACCTCAACCTTTGGCCTTCTTTACTGATCTTTAGAGTCTAAAAAAAATGCAGCCAAACTATACTAGTACATTTTTGTATTTCACAAATTTGTACTCATTAATGTTAATAACAGGGAATGAAAGTATCCCCTCTAGGTTTAAAATCCTCTGAAAATTAAATTTATCATATGTGTAAAGCAATGTGTTGAGCTGTTCCTTTAATCTCCCTGGCGGTATGATTCTTTTGGATTTTAGGTGCTGAAAGCGGTACCATTGTTTTGCATGTAATTCTTGTGAATGAGCAGTCCAAACCAACTGTATACATTTATTATATATATCGTGTATATATATATATATATATATATATATATATATATATATATATATATATATATATATACATATATATATATATACATATATGTATATATATATATATATATATATATATATATATATATAGATATAGATATACATCCACATCAGTGCTGAATAATTCACTCACCATATACAGTATATATATATATATATATATATGTGTGTGTGTGTGTGTATATGTATATGTATATATATATATATGTATATGTGTATATATATATACACGTATATATATATATATATATATATATACTGTATATATACTGTATATATATATATATATATATATATATATATATACGTATATATATATATATATATATATATATACATATATTTACATAAAAAGTACAGTAAAACTGCAGGAAAGGGCACTGGGGGGCAATGTAATGTGATTTTTTTTATTTTGAACGGTATCAGTGTGTTTGGTGCATTTTACATTTGAATTTGCCGCCGGTTCCACCCCCCGGCGGACGTCAAGTCGCCGGAGACGGAAGCCGGGGCTCGCAGACGATCGGGAGAGAGCTCCGCCGCCGCATACCGCTCGCAGTCTTCGCTGGATCCCGGAGAAAAGGTAAGTAAAACCTCCTCCAGCATCCAGCGATCTTCTTAGCGCTACCCCGAGTGTGACTCGGGGTTACCGCTTTTGGCACTAAAATCTTACCCCGAGTCACACTCGGGAATACCGCTAGGAAGGTTAAATCATCCACATCAGTGCTGAATAATTCACTCACTATATACAGTATAAATGACTCTAAATAACCAATGTTGAAAAATAGATATATAAATAAATCATGTGCTCAATAAAAATGATGATAGTCAACTAGCTCTCTTATTTCCACAAATCAAAGTGTAGGCAATTCTAGTCTCTCTCTCCAGCTCAGGGATGCAGATTACATAAACCCATAAAAAACTCCATAGTGTGATAAGTTAAAACACCATTTATTAAAACAATAAAGGATAATCACAAACCTTTATTAGAAACAAGCATGTAAAAGCCACAGTGCTCCCTTGAGCAAGCGGGTGTTATGACGTCACTGCTAAGCTCCACCAGGGCTTTATTTGGAGTCATTTATATATGGTGATTGAATTATTTGGCACTAATATGGATGATTAAAGGAACAGTGCAACACATTGCTTTACACTTTTTAGATATTTTGTATCAGATATCAGTGAGTGATTCTGTTCACAAGGAGAGATTCCCTGATATAAACTAAGTGCAGTTTTTTTTTCCAAAAACATTTTACTGAAATTGTGTTCACACAAGAAATAGCCATTTATCTAATGCATAGTACTAAGTTGTGGTTTGCGACAAAGTAGGGACATGAGGTTGTCAGTGTACAGTTTAAACCAAAGGTTACAGATAGATGTCGTAACAGACCAAACAGAATAGTTAACACCTATTAGGTAACACTGCATCAGATGTGTGATGCCTTCTAAATTAACCGAACAGTAGGGGAAGGCAAACAACTTGGAGTAAGAAATTCACTAATGGGGAAGTGGACTTTTTTTGTTGTTTTGGTCAGTCCACCTCTTCTATACCCAATGAAGTGAACAGTTTCAGATGATACTCAGAGATTAAACAAATTTCCCTACAAAAGTTTTACATGTATATGTGCTGTCTTTCCCTTTCCGCACTCTTTAGAAACGCAGATCGTGTTATAAATCTTTCTTCCTCATTCAGCAGGGAGGAGGAGTCTGGGCTTATACTGTGTTAGAGCTGATTGGAAAAAAGGGACACACCCCCACTTCACATAGGCAGAGGAATGAAGAAACATTCAGAGCTGTGGTCTGAATAGACAAGCTCTCTGTTTATCAACCTCTAAGCTCCCTCACCCCAACAAAAATTTTAAGCTGCTATTATCTCATGTGCGGGAGAGTTTGTCAGAAGTTAGCATGCTGATAACCGAGGAACATAGCAGCAGAGAGAAACAACACTTAGAGCTTTGGAGAGAGATAAATAAACACTACAGTTATTTGTGCTTAGGTCAAATTTGATGATTGGGGTTTACAAACACTTTTACAAGTAAAGAACTGATGCAATTCCTACAGGGAACTAAAGTTGCACATACAGTACAATTCAGATTGCAATTAGATGTCAACTAACTATACAATTATACAGCCCACACAGCACATGCTTACTCAGTTTCTTCACACTTGATTTGAGTTTTCAGTAATGTGCAGCCATGGAAAACCATTAAAAAACCTCAAATCAGATGAAATTTTCCTAAACCTAACTACTGATCTATTTTCAGACCACAGCCTTTCAAGGGGATCTTTGATATTCTTTACAAAGTAGATTGCCATGTCTTTACCTTTAGTTCATGGTTCCCTGCTGATAAATACAGCTTAGAAATATATTATTAGGTTTATCAACAAACATTAGTTATTTCGTTTTCTAAATTAGAAAGTTTCCAATTCACAAGATTAGATCTACATAAATATATAAGATTCTAAATAAATATTGTGGTTTATATATCTGGGGAATACAAATATAAAAAAAGAAAATGTAACATTTTACTGAATTCACATGTCTGGTGCTTTTATATAAATATATATACAGTATCTCACAAAAGTGAGTACACCCCTCACATTTTTGTAAATATTTTATTATATCTTTTCGTGTGACAACCCTGAAGAAATGACAATTTGCTACAATGTAAAGTAGTGAGTGTACAGCTTGTATAACAGTGTAAATTTGCTGTCCCCTCAAAATAACTCAACACAGAGCCATTAATGTCTAAAGCGCTGGAAACAAAAGTGAGTACACCCCCAAATGAAAATGTCCAAACTGGGCCCAATTAGCCATTTTTCCCTCCCCGGTGTCATTTGACTCGTTACTGTTACAGGGTCTCAGGTGTGAATGGGGAGCAGATGTGTTCAATTTGGTGTTATTGCTCTCACTCTCTCATACTGGTCACTGGAAGTTCAACATGGCACCTCATGGCAAAGAACTCTCTGAAGATCTGAAAAAAAGAATTGTTGCTCTACATAAAGATGGCCTAGGCTATAAGAAGATTGCCAAGACCCTAAAACTGAGCTGCAGGACGGTTGCCAAGACCATACAGTGGTTTACCAGGACAGGTTCCACTCAGAACAGGCCTCACCATGGTCGACCAAATAAGTTGTGTGCATGTGCTCAGCGTCATATCCAGAGGTTTTCTTTGGGAAATAGACATATGAGTGCTGCCAGCATTACTGCAGAGGTTGAAGGGGTGGGGGGTCAGCCTGTCAGTGCTCAGACCATACTGCACACTGCATCAAATTGGCATGGCTGTCATCCCAGAAGGAAGCCTTCTTTAAAGATGATGCACAAGAAAGCCTGGACATGGATTACTGAACTGAATCCATGTCCTGTGGTCTGATGAGACCAAGATAAACTTATTTGGTTCAGATGGTGTCAAGTGTGTGTGGCAGCAATCAGGTGAGGAGTGCATAGACAAGTGTGTCTTGCCTACAGTCACGCATGGTGGTGGGAGTGTCAAGGTCTGGGGCTGCATGAGTGCTGCTGACACTGGGTAGCTACAGTTCATTGAGGGAACCATGAATGCTAACGTACTGTGACATACTGAAGCAGAGCATGATCCCCTCCCTTCAGAGACTGGGCAGCAGAGCAATATTCCAACATGATAATGACCCCAAACACACCTCCAAGATGACCACTGCCTTGCTAAAGAAGAAGAGGGTAAAGGTGATGGACTGGCCAAGCATGTCTCCAGATCTAAACCCTATTGAGCATCTGTGGGGCATCCTCAAACAGAAGGTGGAGGAGCGTAAGGTCTCTAACAGCCACCAGCTCTGTGATGTCATCATGGAGGAGTGGAAGAGGGCTCCAGTGGCAACCTGTGAAGCTCTGGTGAACTCCATGCCCAAGAGGGTTAAGGCGTGTTGAAAAAAAAGGGTGGCCACACAAAATATTGACACTTTGGGCCCAATTTGGACATTATCACTCAGGGGTGTACTCACTTTTGTTGCCAGCGGTTTAGAAATGAATGGCTGTTTGTTGAGTTATTTTGTGGGGAAAGCAAATTTACAGCTATACAAGCTGTACACGCACTACTTTACATTGTATCAAAGTGTCATTTCTTCAGTGTTGTCACATGAAAAGATATAATAAAATATTTACAAAAAAATGTGAGGGGTGTACTCACTTTTGTGAGATACCGTGTATGTATATATATATATATATATATATATATATATATATATATGTTTCATAATCTTTCAAATAGATAATCGTGCTAGAATAGATGATTTTAACAAACCGCAAACCACAGTGTATCATTTTACATAAAGCAGCAATCTCTACTGTGCGATATAGTCACAAACTGTATATATAAAAAGAACAGAGTTGCAGTAAAAATTGATACTAAAACATATCTGATATCACAAGGAAATTTAAGTATAGAGATAGGCTGTGAAAAGTCCCGTGTAGGTATTTCAAGTTGGTAGCATCTCAACTTGCAGGCGCTAAATCATAAGTGGTTCACTGTCCAAAATGACACACATCACCTTACGCCACCAAGTATGGCTGACCACCAAAGACACCGCCAGCAGTACTGGACCTCTTGTCACAGGAGGCCAGCAGTGCTTTTGGCTGATTACCCCACCAGGGCATTGTAGCAGTATTCCTATGGATTTTCCAGCTATATTGTGAAGTCAGACACCCAATAGCAGCATCCGTATAAGTACGCTTAAAAACAAAAGGATGCTCCACATAATGTGAATCTGAATATAATTTATTAAAGGCAATAAAAAAACACACTTGCATTAAATAAAATCATGAATGTGTTAAATCTTCTGCCGGTCGGCATAAAAACATATCACCCGCATTTCCGGGACTCATAAACCGTGATGATGTCATTGTGTCGTCTTCCCTACGCGTTACATCATATATAACGCTGTCCTGGGGCACGGGCGACGCACCACGCCATCGCCATATATAACCAAGCCTCGATTTAAGTCCCGAGTCCTTGGCGGGGCCTGATCCAAGCCTCGTATTGTACAATACCAAAATAAAATACAATGCAAACAAGGAACACCAACACAGTTAATCTGAACTTTGATGGGCTCATCTACAACTCGTAGAAACCTTCTCTTCAGATAAGATACACTTTTCACAATATGTATATGAGTCTATCGAAATTATATAGTTAGACCCTATGACATGTTAAGTGAAATTACCCCTGCAGCCCTCCCATGAGCAGAGGTAAGTATTACAGGTCAGATATTTGGTGGCCACTATTGCTCATATAAACCAAAAAGTAGTGTTGCATTAGTCATGTGCACACATAGTGTAATAAAACTCAAAATCAGTGTCCATACATGTTCCAATGTCCATACAATCAATCAAATAAATGGTGAATCCACGTGTCCAAAAGAATCTTGTGCAAAACTTAATTAGTGCTTTCGTGATTAGTGCAATCCCACCACCAGGTGAATTGGTCTCTCACCTCCACTATAGACCCACTGCTGGGTCAATCACAGCATTGTATATACACAGGGACCTTCAGATAGTAAAGGCTATGGATAGCCTATCACCTCCAGAGGGATTCTCTATAGACTTCATTTGAGTTTTATTACACTATGTGTGCACATGACTAGCGCAACACTACTTTTTGGTTTATTTAGTTTACATTGTGTGGTTTAGACACTTTTAGTTTGTGCAGCCGGTCTTTATATCATTTGTTTATTGCACCATTCACTATTGATATTTTTTTGCGCTGATAGTTTTTGTTATATACTATTGCTCATATATTAAAACTCAAATTAAGGGACAGTAGATGAGAATTTTATGCACAAACAAAAATTAAAAATCTAAAAAATCCCCAAACTCCAGACCATGCTGTTATATGTTGCTCCAAAGGGCATCAAAACAGAAAAATAAACTTAAAGTACTTGAACCCAGATGACACATGATAACCTAATAGAGCCCTAAATGTGTTAACCAAATTCTTGTTATCAACAAAGGCATTAACCCCTACGTCGACATTAAGGCCTAAAGGGGATAAACATGACATTTAAAAAAATCTACTTAATTTCCAGATGGGAGATCCCTCTCACTAGAGATCCTCCCCTCCATGTGGTTTATATCTATTGATATCCAAAAAGATGGTGTTTGTCGGGTTCCTATTATGGACAAGAGCATAATGCTTGGAAACTGAGTGGTTCCCGAAACCCTTTCATATATTATTTATGTGTTTATTAAGTCTAACTTGTAGGGCCCGATTGGTCCTGCCCACTTACTGTAATCTACACGGACACTGTATTAAATATACAACTCCGGTTGTAGAACAAGTGATAAAGGATTACATTTTGTAATTAATTTTGTACTTGTGGAACTAAATTCATCAATTCTTCTGTTTTTACACCCATTCAAAGTGCATACCTGACATTTTTTAAATTTGTAATAGCCAACAAGGTCTTGGAAAAATTAAGTCGGCTTGCTAGGTTGATTAAGCACACTAGGGGCAATTCTATCCCTCAATGTGGGTCCTTTAAAAACCACTTTAGGTTTTGGTTTTGGTTGGTAAAGATCGCCCAGCACAGCATTATTACACAGAATGTGTCAATGTCTTTGTATCAGGCATTTCACCTGCCAGTGTTGGGTGGAGTAAGTTGTAATAAAGAGAAGAGAAGGTTATTTTTTATTTTCCTCTGATACCCATTTATTTAGGATTATACTTCTATCCAATTGTTTAGTCTGGTCCACCAATGAATTGAGTGTGTCTACCTCATACCCCTTTTCTATGAACCTTTTAGTCAATACCACGGCCTGTTGATTATATCCCTTCACATCTGTAAAATTTCTTCTCAGTCTTATACATTGGCTTTTGGGGACAGATTTTAGCCATGATTGTGATGGCAGCTGTCAAGAGGAATATAGGAGTTCCTATCCATTGGTTTAAAGTAGGTAGACGTGACAAACCTCTCTGTCTTGGTCTGAATCTTAAGATCAAAGAAGTGGATAGATTCCCTACTTGCTTCGTAGTTTAAAACAATACCCCTAGTGTTACTATTTAGAGACTCCATAAATTCATGGAGACCACTACTCCTTTCCATAGGAGGAGTATGTCATCTATATACCTAACCCACAGGACCAATTTTGGTCTCCGGTGGGCATAGATGACATCCTCCTCCAACTTGGCCATGAACAAATTGGGAAAATTTGGGCATATTTTGCATATTTTGCCCCCTTAGCTACCCCTCTGTTCTGGCGGTAGGACTGGTTTTCCCACCGGAAATAATTATGGGATTTTGTATATCTGAGAAGTTCCATTATAAAGTTAATTTTCTTAATTGGGAGGCATGAATCTCTATTAAGATAATACTCAACTGCTGTCAACCCAATCAACCCAAGGTCATGTGGTATAATGATATATAATGAAGGGACATCAGCAGAAACCAACCACATGCCATCACTAGGGTGGAAGTTGGACAAGATATTAATAATGTGCCCTGTGTCCCTAATATATGATGACATTTTTTTGTACCAAGGGCTGTAAGTAATGATCTATGCACTTGCCCACCCGAGAGGTCACAGAGTCAATGCCACTCACTATGGGATGACTGGGAGGGCAAGTAACACTTTTATGGATCTTTGGCAGCAGGTAATATACTATAGGTGTACGTGGGGAACTGGGTATCAAAAATTGCTTTTATTTTTTATTTAGTACACCATCTTTGAATGCCTTTGTTCTAATTTTCTCTAGCTCTCCTTTATAGATTTCTGCTTAGTCTCTGCTTAAAAGATCTCCCTGTCACTCAAAATATGTTACATTTCCGTAATATAATCTATCTTATCTAATATAACAACCCCCCCCCCCTTATCCTCTGCTCGAATGACCAGTTCTTTACTTTTACAGAGCATATTGAGTCTTTGTTCTAAATTGTTTTGCATTTTGACATTTTGTATTTTGGTATTTTGATTTAATATAAATCTCTAAGGACAACATCTCCAAAAATCTTCAATGAGGGTGCCAAGCCCCCAGGGGGGTTGAATAGGGAGGCATTATCAAAATTTGAATGTTGGATGTCTCCCGACACAATCTTATCCTTTTTTCATCGGACAAACATATTTGTGTATGTCCATGTAGGTCTGAAACTTTTTCATCCTACATGGCGAGGCAAACTTCAGACCCTTATCAAGTATTGTTTTTTCAGCCACTGAAAATGTTTGCTTGCTGATATTGTAAATTCCCTTGCCTTTTATGTTCTTTTATTTTTTTTGATTGTATCCTCCTCCTCCCACCTTAAGTTCCTCTTTTTGCTCTATAGGTCTTTTCATTCTTTGATTGGGATGAGGAAAACCCTGATCACAATTATCTCTATTGTTATTGTGATATGGTGGGACGTATTCCCCCTGGGGTTGCCAGCATGTTGCCCCCTTTGAATATTCGGGGCCTCGTTGTATTGGTTCCAATTGTTACCATTCTGTCTGTTGCCATAACCAAATTGATTATGTTTTTCCTTTTTAGGCTTTAACGTTGACGTAGATGTAAATGCCTTTGTTGATAACTCTGAAAGAATTTGGTTAACACTTTTAGGGCTCTATTAGGTTATCATGTGTCATCTGGGTTCAAGTACTTTAAGTTTATTTGTCTGTTATGATACACTTTGGAGCAACATATAACATCATGGTCTGGAGTTTGGGGATTTTTTAGATTTCTAATTTTTGTTTATATTTTATATATTTTAATCAGAATAATTAATAATACAGTCCCTTAATTTGAGTTTTAATATATGGGCACTAGTGGCCACCAAATATCTGACCTGTAATACTTACCTCTGCCCATGGGAGGGCAGCAGGGGTAATTTCACTTAACATGTCATAGGGTCTAACTATATAATTTCGATAGACTCATATATATGGTGAGACTCATATATATAGTGAAAAGCGTATCTTATCTGAAGAGATGGTTTCTACGAGTTGTAGATGAGCCCATCAGAGTCCAGATTAACTGTGTTGGTGTTTCTTGTTTTGCATTGTATTTTATTTGGGTATTGTACAATATGAGGCTTGGATAAGGCCCCGCCAAGGACTCGGGAGTCAATTCGAGGCTGGGTTCATTGCTCGGTTATATATGCTGCTATTGGGTGCCTGACTTCACTATATAGCTGGAAAATCCATAGGAATACTGCTACAAGGCCCTGGTGGGGTAATCAGCCAAAAAGCACTGCTGGCCTCCTGTAGCAAGAGGTCTAGTACTGCTGGTATGTAGGCATTTGTATTATTTCTATGGTGGCGGTGTTTTCGATGGTCAGCCATACTTGGTGGCGGAAAGTGATGTGTGTCATTTTGGACAGGGAACCACTTATGAGTTAGCACCAGCAAGTTGAGATTCTACCAACTTGGAATACCTACACCGAACTATTCACAGCCTATCTCTATACTTATTTTTCCTTGTGATATCAGATATGTTTTAGTATCATTTTTTAGTGCAGCTCTGTTCTATTTATATACATATGTGTCAGTATCATATAAAAAAAAAAAAATGTTATGCAAAAAAAGGCATTGTATACACTCTGAGATTTACAAAGAAGAACTGAAATGTTCAATGTCAGTAAAACCTTCATGATCTTTAAAATCAATAATTCCAATAATAGGATTCCCTTACATACAAGCCTTCAGCTGCGTACTACAACATGTATTGTCACAAATAAAACACTCGCTAGAGGCACACTACATTGATTGAACTATTGAGCTAATTATGTGGAACTTTCAATTTTTACAGGAAATTTTTTGTGCTATTCCTGTTAATACTAAATTCAACGGTCTATTTTTGTCCAAAATTGTGTTTTATGATAAGAAAATGCAAAGAAGAAGATATCTTATATCAGTAAAAAAAATGCTTGCCAAAACCATCAGGTGATTCAGAAAAGGAGCCTAATTAATAGTTGAAGGTACAGCAATGTATTTGCAAAGAAAAACGTAGTATCACTCAACATGGGCATTGAAGGATGAAAGGCCTCCATTCCTGCAAGATTTGTTCTAGGGATGAGGTTCAGGATTGCTGCCACTATTGTCTCACAGTGAATCCCTGGGATTTGTGGAGTTCACGAACAACAAACTTTTGGCCAAAGTATTTGTAGGTTCAACTCCAGAAATAAGAAACAACCTAGATTGCAGTACACAGCCCAGTACACAGTCTTTTCCCCATCAGCTTAGACCTCAAGAGTCAATAATTTGAATGAATGGGTAATCCAACCCATTTTTTCTAAAACATATGCTTACAGCAGCCATATTGCCAGTGTGTCCCCCATGACACTACTGTGCTTCCCATGCCTTTTATTTGTCATAACTGAAAAAATGGCTCCCTATAGACTTCATTGGAGTTCTCTAAAATGTGTGAGCTTCAAACTTGGAGCTAAATTTGCAAAACAGTTTGCAAAACAAATCTGAGCAGATTCATTTATACACTTTATGCTAACATGCATGTTCCTCTACCATAGTTTATCTGGTGTACAAATTCTCATACTTTGAATGGAAAGAAACATTCTTATGAGTTTGATTTACTAAATAGTATAAACAAAAGCAACCCTAGCAGATCCAACCACTATGCCTGAAAAAAAACACAGAAAGTGGGCCCATACAATACCAGTCAAGGGGAGATCAGCAATGACTGGTCTTTATTACTGGGAGTTTCTGAAAAAAATCCTGGATTACTGCACAAATTTGGAATAAATACACAAAGTAAACCAAGATTTAAGCAAGAATGACTCTTGTATTTTGACAGTATTTGCTTATCTTAAAATTCAGCTTGAACGTGCATTTATACATGCATACTCATTAGTAATTTAGGCCTACTGATTATCTCAAATTGTACAATATTCATATGTAGGGTTGAGCGGACACCTAGATGTCCGTGTTCGACGGGTTCGGCCGAACTTTAAAAAAAAGTCCGGGTCCGTGTCCCGGACTTTTACCGAACTTTTCCCGGACACCGAACCCCATTGAAGTCAATGGGGACCCGAACTTTAAGGCACTAAAATGGCTCTAAAACACCAAAGGAAAGGGCTAGAGTGCTGCAAATGGCAGCAAAACGTAATTAAGAGCATGGCAAGTGCTCTGCAAACAAATGTGGATAGGGAAATAACTTAAAACAACAAAAAAAAACAGAAAAATAAAACAATGTTCTTCTTCATCTCTGAAGGACGAGGCCCATATGGAGTAGGAGGGAGGTTGAGGTGGTGGTGGATGTGGCGGTGACATAGGCGTGCGCACAGGGTGTGCTGGGTGTGCCTGGGCACACCCTAATCACCTAGGGCACATAGCATTGCCAGTGAGGAGATGGGAAAGATCTCCCTGGGACCTGCTCTGCTCTATTTCTCCTTGCCTACAGGTACATGGCCCCGATACATTACTCTCCCTGCTGGCAAACACATGCATGTGTATTTCAACTTTGGGGTGCACACCTTAATGCAATAGGCTGCGCACACCTATGGGCGGTGTAGGTGGAAGCGGCGGTGGAGGAGGACCAGGGCCGGATTAACAGCATCATGGGCTTGGTGCTGAGGATTTTGAAGGGCCTTAAGGGCCGTGCCTTGCCATGCACCCAGAGGAGGAAGGGTGCAGCCATGCATGCCTAATTCAACATGGGATGCTGTCTCTGAAGCCCATAAACACATCCATGCATCGCCAACTGTCCCTCCTTGTCCGGCCTTCACGCTGTGTGGGGAGGTTCTGAGGGTGCTGCCTGGGGAAGCGAGCATAGAAGCCAGACTTCTGTGTTTACAAGTGACAGAAGAGCGGTAACAGTGAATATGGCCAACCCGGGGCCTATATAAAAGGTAGGGGCCTGGAGCTGCAGCTCCAATAGCCCCTACATTAATCTGGCCCTGAGGAGGAGGACGAGGTAGCCAACACTGCTTCTTTTCAAAAATTTTAAATGAGGGTACACCCCAAAAGAGTGAGAAAGAGCAAAAATGGAACAATGGGTGGGTAAGGTCGGTATCCATTGCTATTCTGCATAAGGTACGGAAAAGTCCCGTGGGATCCATGCCTGGTTCATTTTAATGAACGTGAGCTTGTCCACATTGTCTCTGGACAGGCGGCTGCGCTTGTCTGTTATAACGCCCCCAGCCGTGCTAAATACCCGTTCAGATAATACACTGGCTGCAGGGCACGCCAGCACCTCCAAGGCGTAAAGGGCAAGCTCAGGCCATGTGCCCAATTTGGAGACCCAGAAGTTGAAGGGGGCAGACCCGTCATTCACTACATGTAGGCGTGTGCACACATACTGCTCCACCATGTTGGTAAAATGCTGCCTCCTGCTAAGACGTTCCATCTGAGCTGCTGGTGCTGCTGTTTGTTGTGGCGTGCTGACAAAGCTTTTCCACATTTCGGCCATGCTAACCCTGCCTTCTGAGGTGCTGGCGGTGCCCTGGTTGCGTTGGCGACCTCCTCCTCCTCCTCCTCTGCCTTGTGCTTCCACTGTGGCCCCGCTGTCAGATGGGAATGCCAGCAGCATGGCGTCTACCAGCGTGCGCTTGTACTCGCGCATCTTGCGATCGCGCTCCAGTGAGTGAATTAAGGACGGTACGTTGTCCTTGTAACGGGGATCCAGCAGCGTGGCCACCCAGTAATCAGCACAAGTTAGAATGTGGGCAACTCGGCGGTCGTTGTGGAGACACTGCAGCATGTAATCGCTCATGTGTGCCAGGCTGCCCAGAGGCAACGAAAGGCTGTCCTCTGTGGGAGGTGTATCGTCCGTGTCCTCTGTATCCCCCCAGCCACGCACCAGTGATGGCCATGAGCTGGCCTGGGTGCCACCCTGCTGTGAACATGGTTCCATCTCCTCCTCCAGCTCCTCCTCATCCTCCTCATCCTCCAGAACTGTGCCCCTGCTGGACAATTGCGTCCCTGGCGTTTGCGTGTGCAGGAACCCACCCTCGGAGCCCCTTGCGAATGACTGCCCTGAAAGCCTTGGAAATGTTACCTCTTCATCCTCCTCCTCCTCCTCATCCTGTGCCACATCCTCTTCCATCATCGCCCGAATTGTTTTTTCAAGGAGGCATAGAAGTGGGATAGTTAAGCTGAGAACGGCGTCATTGCCACTGGCCATGTTGGTGGAGTACTCAAAACAGCGCAACAAGGCACACAGGTCTCGCATGGAGGCCCAGTTATTGGTGGTGAAGTGGTGCTGTTCCGCAGAGCGACTCACGCGTGCGTGCTGCAGCTGAAACTCCACTATGGCCTGCTGCTGCTCGCACAGTCTTTCCAGCATGTGCAAGGTGGAGTTCCACCTTGTGGGCACGTCACATATGAGGCGGTGAGCGGGAAGGCCGAAGTTACGCTGCAGCGCTGCCAGGCGAGCAGCAGCAGGGTGAGAACGCCGAAAGTGCGCACAAACGGCCCGCACTTTCTGCAGCAGCTCTGACATATCGGGGTAGTTTTTAAGGAACCTCTGCACCACCAAATTCAGCACATGCGCCAGGCAAGGGATGTGCGTCAAACCGGCTAGGCCCAGAGCTGCTATGAGATTTCGCCCGTTATCGCACACCACCAGGCCGGGCTTGAGGCTCGCTGGCAGCAACCACTCATTTGTCTGCTGTTCCATGCTCCTCCACAACTCCTGCGCGGTGTGTGGTTTGTCCCCCAAACAGGCAAGTTGTAAAACTGCCTGCTGTCGTTTACCCCTGGCCGTGCTGAAGTTGGTGGTGAAGGTGTTACGCTGTCCGGATGAGGAGGCGGTAGAGGATGAGGAAGTGGAGTAGGAGGAGTTAGGAACAGGAGGCAAACTGAAGCGCCCTGCAATCCTCGGTGGTGGAAGGACATGCGCCAAATTGCTATCCGCCTCAGGCCCATCCGCCACTGCATTTACCCAGTGTGCCGTTAGGGAGATATAACGCCCCTGACCGTGCTTACTGGTCCACGTATCCGTAGTTAGGTGGACCTTGGCACAGATGGCGTTGCGCAGTGCACACCTGATATTTTCCCCCACTTGGTTGTGCAGGGAAGGGATGGCTTGCCTGGAAAAGTAGTGGCGGCTGGGCACGACGTACTGTGGGACAGCCACCGACATAAGGTTTTTAAAACTGTGCGTCTCCACCAGACGGAATGACAGCATTTCAAAGGCCAATAATTTTGAAATGCTGGCATTCAGGGCCAGGGATCGCGGGTGGGTAGGGGGGTACTTCCTCTTCCTCTCAAGTGTTTGGGAGATGGAAAGCTGAACGCTTCCACGGGACATTGTGGAGATGGTTGTTGGTGACCCAGGTGGTGGTGTTGCTGACAGATCGTCTGTTTGCGGGGTGGCAGGTGCCGGTATCACTACAGATGTGGCTGGAGCGGCCGAGACTGCAGCAGAAGAGGAAGCAGGATGAGCCAGAGACGTTTCTTGGTTTTGAAGGTGTGTACTCCACTGCAGCTCGTGCTTTGCACTTAGATGCCTGATCATGCAGGTTGTGCTCAGGTTGAGAAGGTTTATGCCTCGCTTCAAGCTCTGATTGCACAGGGTGCAAACCACTCGTGTCCTGTCATCAGCACATTTTCTAAAGAACTTCCACGCTAGAGAACTCCTTTGAGCTGACTTTGGTGCGCTCGTTCCCTTGCTGCGTTGGGCAGTAGCGGGCGTAGTGTCTAGGGCACGGCCGCTCCGCTTCTGCACCCTGCTCCCTCTTCTGCTGTGCTGGTGGCTCTGTGCGACCACCGCCTCTTCCTCCAAACTACTCAGGTCACCTGCATGACGTTCATTCCATGTGGGGTCGAGGACCTCATCGTCCTCCACATCATCTTCCACCCAGTCTTCACCCCTGCCCTCCTTGTCGGTCTCCACAATGCTGAACGCCGCAGCAGTTGGCACCTGCGTTTCGTCATCATCGGAGACGTGCTGCGATGATCCTTGCATGTACTCATCTTGAGAAATAAGTGGTTGGGCATCGCTGCACTCAATCTCTTCCACTTCTGGGGCAGGGCTAGGTGGATGGCCCTGGGAAACCCTGCTGACAGAGTCCTCAAAAAGAATAAGAGACTGCTGTATGGCTTGGGGCTCAGACTGCTGGCCTGATTTGCAAGGGGGTGAGGTGAAAGACGGTTGGACATTGGCTGCAGGTGCCAACTCTGACCTTTCTGCAGTAGACTGGGTGGGAGACAATGTGAAGGAACTGGAGGCACTGTCAGCAGCAAACCAATCTACTATCGCCTCAACTTGTTCTGGCCTCATCACTTCTAGGGGCGTTTGATGCCCTACCAAATACTGATGCAGGTTCTGTCGCCTACTCACACTTGAGGAAGGTGTTTCACTTGTGCGTGTAGCTGGCACAGATCGACCACGTCCTCTCCTTGCAACAGGAGCTCTACCAGCAGCACCACGACCCAGGCCACGGCCCTTATTTGACGGTCTCCTCATATTTCTGTAATTTAAGATCTTGCCCTAGAAAGGTTTTTATTGAATAGCGGAATAGGAAATATGATCCAAAAAAGTGTATGTATCTCGCACGTACAAAACCACACTAGGCCCCAATTACTATTGTTTCTACCCCTAAAAGGATGGATGAGGAGTAGGAGGAGTATGGAACAGACAGCACCCTCAAATCTTCAGAAGTATGAGATGAACCCCAAAAACTTGGAAAGGTGGATCTCACACGTACCGACACAGACTATCCCGCAATTCAATTGATCCTCAAAGGTTTTTATTGAATAGCGGAATAGGAAATATGATCAAAAAAAGTGTATGTATCTCGCACGTACACAACCACACTAGGCCCCAATTACTATTGTTTGTACCCCTAAAAGGATGGATGAGGAGTAGGAGGAGGAGTATGGAACAGGCAGCACCCTCAAATCTTCAGAAGTATGAGATGAACCCCAAAAACTTGGAAAGGTGGATCTCACACGTACCGACACAGACTATCCCGCAATTCAATTGATCCTCAAAGGTTTTTATTGAATAGCGGAATAGGAAATATGATCAAAAAAAGTGTATGTATCTCGCACGTACACAACCACACTAGGCCCCAATTACTATTGTTTGTACCCCTAAAAGGATGGTTGAGCAGTAGGAGCAGGAGTATGGAACAGGCAGCACCCTCAAATCTTCAGAAGTATGAGATGAACCCCAACAACTTGGAAAGGTGGATCTCACACGTACCGACACAGACTATCTCGCAATTGAATTGATCCCCAAAGGTTTTAATTGAATAGCGGAATAGAAAATATGATCAAAAAGAAAGTGTATGTATCTCGCACGTACACCACCACACTAGGCCCCAACTACTATTGTTTGTACCCCTAAAAGGATGGTTGAGCAGTAGGAGGAGGAGTATGGAACAGGCAGCACCCTCAAATCTTCAGAAGTATGAGATGAACCCCAAAAACTTGGAAAGGTGGATCTCTCTCACACGTACCAACACAGACTATCCCCCAATTTAACTGATCCCCAAAGGTTTTTGATTAAATAGCGGAATAGAAAATATGATCCAAAAAAAGTGTATGTATATCACACGTACACAACCACACTAGGCCCCAATTAATATTGTTTGTACCCCTAAAAGGCTAGATGAGGAGTAGGGGGGGTATGGAACAGGCAGCACCCTCAAACCTTCAGAAGTATGAGATGAACCCCAACAACTTGGAAAGGTGGATCTCTCTCACACGTACCAACACAGACTATCCCCCAATTTAACTGATCCCCAAAGGTTTTTGATTAAATAGCGGAATAGAAAATATGATCCAAAAAAAGTGTATGTATATCACACGTACACAACCACACTAGGCCCCAATTAATATTGTTTGTACCCCTAAAAGGCTAGATGAGGAGTAGGGGGGGTATGGAACAGGCAGCACCCTCAAACCTTCAGAAGTATGAGATGAACCCCAAAAACTTGGAAAGGTGGATCTCTCTCACACGTACCAACACAGACTATCCCCCAATTTAACTGATCCCCAAAGGTTTTTGATTAAATAGCGGAATAGAAAATATGATCCAAAAAAAGTGTATGTATATCACACGTACACAACCACACTAGGCCCCAATTACTATTGTTTGTACCCCTAAAAGGCTAGATGAGGAGTAGGGGGGGTATGGAACAGGCAGCACCCTCAAACCTTCAGAAGTATGAGATGAACCCCAACAACTTGGAAAGGTGGATCTCTCTCACACGTACCAACACAGACTATCCCCCAATTTAACTGATCCCCAAAGGTTTTTGATTAAATAGCGGAATAGAAAATATGATCCAAAAAAAGTGTATGTATATCACACGTACACAACCACACTAGGCCCCAATTACTATTGTTTGTACCCCTAAAAGGCTAGATGAGGAGTAGGGGGGGTATGGAACAGGCAGCACCCTCAAACCTTCAGAAGTATGAGATGAACCCCAACAACTTGGAAAGGTGGATCTCTCTCACACGTACCAACACAGACTATCCCCCAATTTAACTGATCCCCAAAGGTTTTTGATTAAATAGCGGAATAGAAAATATGATCCAAAAAAAGTGTATGTATATCACACGTACACAACCACACTAGGCCCCAATTACTATTGTTTGTACCCCTAAAAGGCTAGATGAGGAGTAGGGGGGGTATGGAACAGGCAGCACCCTCAAACCTTCAGAAGTATGAGATGAACCCCAAAAACTTGGAAAGGTGGATCTCTCTCACACGTACCAACACAGACTATCCCCCAATTTAACTGATCCCCAAAGGTTTTTGATTAAATAGCGGAATAGAAAATATGATCAAAAAAAGTGTATGTATATCACACGTACACAACCACACTAGGCCCCAATTACTATTGTTTGTACCCCTAAAAGGCTAGATGAGGAGTAGGGGGGGTATGGAACAGGCAGCACCCTCAAACCTTCAGAAGTATGAGATGAACCCCAACAACTTGGAAAGGTGGATCTCTCTCACACGTACCAACACAGACTATCCCCCAATTTAACTGATCCCCAAAGGTTTTTGATTAAATAGCGGAATAGAAAATATGATCCAAAAAAAGTGTATGTATATCACACGTACACAACCACACTAGGCCCCAATTACTATTGTTTGTACCCCTAAAAGGCTAGATGAGGAGTAGGGGGGGTATGGAACAGGCAGCACCCTCAAACCTTCAGAAGTATGAGATGAACCCCAACAACTTGGAAAGGTGGATCTCTCTCACACGTACCAACACAGACTATCCCCCAATTTAACTGATCCCCAAAGGTTTTTGATTAAATAGCGGAATAGAAAATATGATCCAAAAAAAGTGTATGTATATCACACGTACACAACCACACTAGGCCCCAATTACTATTGTTTGTACCCCTAAAAGGCTAGATGAGGAGTAGGGGGGGTATGGAACAGGCAGCACCCTCAAATCTTCAGAAGTATGAGATGAACCCCAAAAACTTGGAAAGGTGGATCTCTCTCACACATACCAACACAGACTATCCCCCAATTTAACTGATCCCCAAAGGTTTTTGATTAAATAGCGGAATAGAAAATATGATCCAAAAAAAGTGTATGTATATCACACGTACACAACCACACTAGGCCCCAATTACTATTGTTTGTACCCCTAAAAGGCTAGATGAGGAGTAGGGGGAGTATGGAACAGGCAGCACCCTCAAACCTTCAGAAGTATGAGATGAACCCCAACAACTTGGAAAGGTGGATCTCTCTCACACGTACCAACACAGACTATCCCCCAATTTAACTGATCCCCAAAGGTTTTTGATTAAATAGCGGAATAGAAAATATGATCCAAAAAAAGTGTATGTATATCACACGTACACAACCACACTGGGCCCCAATTACTATTGTTTGTACCCCTAAAAGGCTAGATGAGGAGTAGGGGGAGTATGGAACAGGCAGCACCCTCAAACCTTCAGAAGTATGAGATGAACCCCAACAACTTGGAAAGGTGGATCTCTCTCACACGTACCAACACAGACTATCCCCCAATTTAACTGATCCCCAAAGGTTTTTGATTAAATAGCGGAATAGAAAATATGATCCAAAAAAAGTGTATGTATATCACACGTACACAACCACACTAGGCCCCAATTACTATTGTTTGTACCCCTAAAAGGCTAGATGAGGAGTAGGGGGGGTATGGAACAGGCAGCACCCTCAAACCTTCAGAAGTATGAGATGAACCCCAACAACTTGGAAAGGTGGATCTCTCTCACACGTACCAACACAGACTATCCCCCAATTTAACTGATCCCCAAAGGTTTTTGATTAAATAGCGGAATAGAAAATATGATCCAAAAAAAGTGTATGTATATCACACGTACACAACCACACTAGGCCCCAATTACTATTGTTTGTACCCCTAAAAGGCTAGGAGTAGGGGGAGTATGGAACAGGCAGCACCCTCAAACCTTCAGAAGTATGAGATGAACCCCAACAACTTGGAAAGGTGGATCTCTCTCACACGTACCAACACAGACTATCCCCCAATTTAACTGATCCCCAAAGGTTTTTGATTAAATAGCGGAATAGAAAATATGATCCAAAAAAAGTGTATGTATATCACACGTACACAACCACACTAGGCCCCAATTACTATTGTTTGTACCCCTAAAAGGCTAGATGAGGAGTAGGGGGAGTATGGAACAGGCAGCACCCTCAAACCTTCAGAAGTATGAGATGAACCCCAAAAACTTGGAAAGGTGGATCTCTCTCACACGTACCAACACAGACTATCCCCCAATTTAACTGATCCCCAAAGGTTTTTGATTAAATAGCGGAATAGAAAATATGATCCAAAAAAAGTGTATGTATATCACACGTACACAACCACACTAGGCCCCAATTACTATTGTTTGTACCCCTAAAAGGCTAGATGAGGAGTAGGGGGGGTATGGAACAGGCAGCACCCTCAAACCTTCAGAAGTATGAGATGAACCCCAACAACTTGGAAAGGTGGATCTCTCTCACACGTACCAACACAGACTATCCCCCAATTTAACTGATCCCCAAAGGTTTTTGATTAAATAGCGGAATAGAAAATATGATCCAAAAAAAGTGTATGTATATCACACGTACACAACCACACTAGGCCCCAATTACTATTGTTTGTACCCCTAAAAGGCTAGATGAGGAGTAGGGGGGGTATGGAACAGGCAGCACCCTCAAACCTTCAGAAGTATGAGATGAACCCCAACAACTTGGAAAGGTGGATCTCTCTCACACGTACCAACACAGACTATCCCCCAATTTAACTGATCCCCAAAGGTTTTTGATTAAATAGCGGAATAGAAAATATGATCCAAAAAAAGTGTATGTATATCACACGTACACAACCACACTAGGCCCCAATTACTATTGTTTGTACCCCTAAAAGGCTAGATGAGGAGTAGGGGGGGTATGGAACAGGCAGCACCCTCAAACCTTCAGAAGTATGAGATGAACCCCAACAATTTGGAAAGGTGGATCTCTCTCACACGTACCAACACAGACTATCCCCCAATTTAACTGATCCCCAAAGGTTTTTGATTAAATAGCGGAATAGAAAATATGATCCAAAAAAAGTGTATGTATATCACACGTACACAACCACACTAGGCCCCAATTACTATTGTTTGTACCCCTAAAAGGCTAGATGAGGAGTAGGGGGAGTATGGAACAGGCAGCACCCTCAAACCTTCAGAAGTATGAGATGAACCCCAACAACTTGGAAAGGTGGATCTCTCTCACACGTACCAACACAGACTATCCCCCAATTTAACTGATCCCCAAAGGTTTTTGATTAAATAGCGGAATAGAAAATATGATCCAAAAAAAGTGTATGTATATCACACGTACACAACCACACTGGGCCCCAATTACTATTGTTTGTACCCCTAAAAGGCTAGATGAGGAGTAGGGGGAGTATGGAACAGGCAGCACCCTCAAACCTTCAGAAGTATGAGATGAACCCCAACAACTTGGAAAGGTGGATCTCTCTCACACGTACCAACACAGACTATCCCCCAATTTAACTGATCCCCAAAGGTTTTTGATTAAATAGCGGAATAGAAAATATGATCCAAAAAAAGTGTATGTATATCACACGTACACAACCACACTAGGCCCCAATTACTATTGTTTGTACCCCTAAAAGGCTAGATGAGGAGTAGGGGGGGTATGGAACAGGCAGCACCCTCAAACCTTCAGAAGTATGCGATGAACCCCAACAACTTGGAAAGGTGGATCTCTCTCACACGTACCAACACAGACTATCCCCCAATTTAACTGATCCCCAAAGGTTTTTGATTAAATAGCGGAATAGAAAATATGATCCAAAAAAAGTGTATGTATATCACACGTACACAACCACACTAGGCCCCAATTACTATTGTTTGTACCCCTAAAAGGCTAGGAGTAGGGGGAGTATGGAACAGGCAGCACCCTCAAACCTTCAGAAGTATGAGATGAACCCCAACAACTTGGAAAGGTGGATCTCTCTCAC
This sequence comes from Pelophylax lessonae, assembly GCF_965119305.1. Taxonomy (NCBI): domain Eukaryota; kingdom Metazoa; phylum Chordata; class Amphibia; order Anura; family Ranidae; genus Pelophylax; species Pelophylax lessonae. The sequence continues at coordinate 584,881,843 of NC_138768.1, read as the reverse complement.
ACGTACCAACACAGACTATCCCCCAATTTAACTGATCCCCAAAGGTTTTTGATTAAATAGCGGAATAGAAAATATGATCCAAAAAAAGTGTATGTATATCACACGTACACAACCACACTAGGCCCCAATTACTATTGTTTGTACCCCTAAAAGGCTAGATGAGGAGTAGGGGGAGTATGGAACAGGCAGCACCCTCAAACCTTCAGAAGTATGAGATGAACCCCAAAAACTTGGAAAGGTGGATCTCTCTCACACGTACCAACACAGACTATCCCCCAATTTAACTGATCCCCAAAGGTTTTTGATTAAATAGCGGAATAGAAAATATGATCCAAAAAAAGTGTATGTATATCACACGTACACAACCACACTAGGCCCCAATTACTATTGTTTGTACCCCTAAAAGGCTAGATGAGGAGTAGGGGGGGTATGGAACAGGCAGCACCCTCAAACCTTCAGAAGTATGAGATGAACCCCAACAACTTGGAAAGGTGGATCTCTCTCACACGTACCAACACAGACTATCCCCCAATTTAACTGATCCCCAAAGGTTTTTGATTAAATAGCGGAATAGAAAATATGATCCAAAAAAAGTGTATGTATATCACACGTACACAACCACACTAGGCCCCAATTACTATTGTTTGTACCCCTAAAAGGCTAGATGAGGAGTAGGGGGGGTATGGAACAGGCAGCACCCTCAAACCTTCAGAAGTATGAGATGAACCCCAACAACTTGGAAAGGTGGATCTCTCTCACACGTACCAACACAGACTATCCCCCAATTTAACTGATCCCCAAAGGTTTTTGATTAAATAGCGGAATAGAAAATATGATCCAAAAAAAGTGTATGTATATCACACGTACACAACCACACTGGGCCCCAATTACTATTGTTTGTACCCCTAAAAGGCTAGATGAGGAGTAGGGGGAGTATGGAACAGGCAGCACCCTCAAACCTTCAGAAGTATGAGATGAACCCCAACAACTTGGAAAGGTGGATCTCTCTCACACGTACCAACACAGACTATCCCCCAATTTAACTGATCCCCAAAGGTTTTTGATTAAATAGCGGAATAGAAAATATGATCCAAAAAAAGTGTATGTATATCACACGTACACAACCACACTGGGCCCCAATTACTATTGTTTGTACCCCTAAAAGGCTAGATGAGGAGTAGGGGGAGTATGGAACAGGCAGCACCCTCAAACCTTCAGAAGTATGAGATGAACCCCAACAACTTGGAAAGGTGGATCTCTCTCACACGTACCAACACAGACTATCCCCCAATTTAACTGATCCCCAAAGGTTTTTGATTAAATAGCGGAATAGAAAATATGATCCAAAAAAAGTGTATGTATATCACACGTACACAACCACACTAGGCCCCAATTACTATTGTTTGTACCCCTAAAAGGCTAGATGAGGAGTAGGGGGGGTATGGAACAGGCAGCACCCTCAAACCTTCAGAAGTATGAGATGAACCCCAACAACTTGGAAAGGTGGATCTCTCTCACACGTACCAACACAGACTATCCCCCAATTTAACTGATCCCCAAAGGTTTTTGATTAAATAGCGGAATAGAAAATATGATCCAAAAAAAGTGTATGTATATCACACGTACACAACCACACTAGGCCCCAATTACTATTGTTTGTACCCCTAAAAGGCTAGGAGTAGGGGGAGTATGGAACAGGCAGCACCCTCAAACCTTCAGAAGTATGAGATGAACCCCAACAACTTGGAAAGGTGGATCTCTCTCACACGTACCAACACAGACTATCCCCCAATTTAACTGATCCCCAAAGGTTTTTGATTAAATAGCGGAATAGAAAATATGATCCAAAAAAAGTGTATGTATATCACACGTACACAACCACACTAGGCCCCAATTACTATTGTTTGTACCCCTAAAAGGCTAGATGAGGAGTAGGGGGAGTATGGAACAGGCAGCACCCTCAAATCTTCAGAAGTATGAGATTGTGTTCACTGTACCCCACAAAGATTGAGTTCACTGCACCCCACAATGATTGTGTTCACTGCACCCCACAAAGATTGTGTTCACTGCACCCCACAAAGATTGTGTTCACTGCACCTCACAAAGATTGTGTTCACTGTACCCCCCAAAGATTGTGTTCACTGCACCCCACAAAGATTCTGTTCACTGTACCCCACAAAGATTGTGTTCACTGCACCCTAAAAGGATGTTGTTCACTGCACCCCACAAAGATTGTGTTCACTGCACCCTAAAAGGATGTTGTTCACTGCACCCCAAAAAGATTGTGTTCACTGTACCCCCCCAAAGATTGTGTTCACTGCACCCCACAAAGATTGTGTTCACTGTACCCCCCAAAGATTGTGTTCACTGCACCCCAAAAAGATTGTGTTCACTGTACCCCCCAAAGATTGTGTTCACTGCACCCCACAAAGATTCTGTTCACTGTACCCCACAAAGATTGTGTTCACTGCACCCCAAAAAGATTGTGTTCACTGTACCCCCCCAAAGATTGTGTTCACTGCACCCCACAAAGATTCTGTTCACTGCACCCCACAAAGGATTTTGTTCACTGCACCCCAAAAAGATTGTGTTCACTGCACCCCAAAAAGGATTTTGATCACTGCACCCCAAAAAGGATGTTGTTCACTGCACCCCAAAAATGATTTTGTTCACTCCACCCCAAAAAGATTGTGTTCACTGCACCCCACAAAGATTGTGTTCACTGCACCCCAAAAAGATTGTGTTCACTGTACCCCCCAAAGATTGTGTTCACTGCACCCCACAAAGATTCTGTTCACTGTACCCCACAAAGATTGTGTTCACTGCACCCCAAAAAGATTGTGTTCACTGCACCCCAAAAAGGATGTTGTTCACTGCACCCCAAAAAGGATGTTGTTCACTCCACCCCAAAAAGATTGTGTTCACTGCACCCCACAAAGATTGTGTTCACTGCACCCCAAAAAGATTGTGTTCACTGCACCCCAAAAATGATTTTGTTCACTGCACCCCAAAAAGGATTTTGTTCACTGCACCCCAAAAAGGATGTTGTTCACTCCACCCCAAAAAGATTGTGTTCACTGCACCCCAAAAAGATTGTGTTCACTGCACCCCACAAAGGATTTTGTTCACTGCACCCCAAAAAGATTGTGTTCACTGCACCCCAAAAAGGATGTTGTTCACTGCACCCCAAAAAGGATTTTGTTCACTGCACCCCAAAAAGATTGTGTTCACTGCACCCCACAAAGGATTTTGTTCACTGCACCCCACAAAGATTGTGTTCACTGCACACCAAAAAGGATTGTGTTCACTGCACCCCAAAAAGATTTTGTTCACTGCACCCCAAAAAGATTGTGTTCACTGCAGCCCAAAAAGATTGTGTTCACTGCAGCCCAAAAAGATTGTGTTCACTGCAGCCCAAAAAGATTGTGTTCACTGCAGCCCAAAAAGATTGTGTTCACTGCAGCTCACACACAGAAAAATGGATGTGGATCACTGACACCTGCCTATCTCCAATCCCACACCACACAGCAATATCGATTGTAGTTTGTAGAACACAGTTTCCCTAAAATTCAGCAGACTCTGTCCCTAACAGGATTGAGAAGAGATCGTAGATCAGGATTGAGTGCAGATTCACCCCACCCCCCACACAGCAATATCGATTGTAGTTTGTAGAAGACACTGACCCTATAATTCAGCAGACTCTATCCCTAAAATGCCTACAACTCGCCCTGCCTAAACACTCCGACCTGTCCCTCAATTCTATCCGGACACAAATGGTTTTTTCCTGCCTATCTTTCCCTAATCAGCAGCCAGCACATTGATGTGTGCTCTGTCCCTTAGCTAAGCAGCAGAATGACGCTGCTGCGGCGGCTGCCTCGAACTTATAAAGACTTGGTCACATGCTTCAGACGGCCAATCACAGCTACTAAGACATTTGCAGGCATGGCTGGGATGGCTTAAGGCACACCAGTTAAACGATTGTTGATTGGCTGTTGAAAGCCCGCCATGAAAAGAGCGCCAAAGCATGCAAAACCCGGAAATAAAACGACCGAACACGGATTTTTACCCGAACATACAGTAAAGTGTCCGTGTCCGTGTTCGGGTAAAAAAAATCCAATTATTCGGTACGAACACGAATAATACAGTCCGTGTTCGCTCAACACTATTCATATGTACAGTACATATATCAGATAGACAACATGCAAGGACGTATGCAATGTAAATGGTTTAAAAGTGTTTCATAGCAGATGCAAATACATTTTGTGGGCTGGGCTAAATGTTCCATGGAATAAATGTATGGCATTGCACAATTTTTGTTGAGGAGCTCTGAAAATATGTACCTGCAATGTGTCCTAGCTATAAGCATTTCAAAAAGGGGACAGTATAAAACCGGGATAGCGGAGAGACGTTAATAAACAGTTCTCCCACTCTGACATCTGGCATAGTAACTACAGGAGCATCTCACTGCTACTGCACACAGCCTAAATCATTTCCACGGGCACTCAACATCAGCACAGCACATTATGGGGCAGAATAGATTGAAACCCCAGCTGAAAACCATCAGGCAGCATGCAGCAGTATCTCACTAGGGAGACCCACAGCTTAGCCACATAATCCTCCCATCAGCCTAGAGCAGCAGCCAAAGCCTAGAGCAGTGGACAGACAGAGTGAAGTCGTGAAACACCACTGGTTCCCTGATAATATGTTTAGGGCATGGTATAACAGCTCATAGAAACAAAGAGGCAGCCCACACTTCTGCATTCATTGTATGATTCAGGGGAGGCTTATAAAACAGGTAGGCCGCAGCCACCACTCACCTTTTCAATTTGTTGGAGTAGCTGGAGAAAGGCTTAACGATGACACTGAAATCTGAAGTATGTTCACTGAGAAGTGATTTAAAACACTTAATATCTAGAATTGAAAATAGTGAAACCCCCCATGTCTCACAGGCTCAGGCAAATGAGCAGGTACAGCAAAATTCTAATAAATAAAATTCCCTTCTTAGATCCCTTATGTTGAAAACAAGATCAAAGAAGATCAAGAAGTATAGAAAATTCAAAATGTCCACACAAAAAACAGACAGGTTTCTTTCCCTAACTCTTAATAAACTTGTAAGATCCTCTGAAGACTTTATCATACTGCCATGTGACTTTAACCCGTACCTAAACTTTCCTATAGTTACATCCACCAGACATTCCTCAATTGCCTGTTTTAATCTTATGCACCTAAAGTCTTAGATTTCACATTCTATTCCACAGTACACATCTCCTGTTCAAAGCTGGGCCTGGTAATTATTAATAGGGATGAGCTGAATTGCCCTGGATTCGGTTTGAGCAGTGTTTGGTGAATTTCAAATATGTTTGGGCGCTGAACCTTAACCCCCATTTAAATCAATAGAAGCTGAATCTGTCAAAATAAAAATGCTCATTTTCAGGGCTAATAGGCAAAGAAGTTAAAACATAGCATGGGTGGGTATTGTCCTACGGGAATCTGTACTAATGCAAAAAAATAAATAAAATAATAATAATTCCATTTAGACAAGATTAGTGATATTTAGATGCATAAAATGTTCAGTTCCTTTAAATAATATGTGTGGGGTTGCCCTAATCCTGTCTGTTCATACATTGTATGTCCATTATTCTGTTCAAATTAGACATTATAGATACCAGTGGAACCTAAATATTACTATACATAGAGGTAGACTCTCCCCTAACTGAATGCTGGTTATCCTGTTACAGCTAACTTCTGGTGCTGTCCATGACGTCTTTGTGTGGACAACTTGGTGGCCATCTTGACTTTTGTTGGCAAAAGTTTGTTGGTTTTATATTCAGCTGATAGGTATTTGCATCATTTTATAATTGTAAGTTTACATTCATATGCATTGATACTTGGTAAATGTTGATAACATTTCTATGTGTCTTACATGTATTTAAAAAATTCAATGATTTTGTTATAGATATGGTATACCATTTAGCCCCGAAGAAGACACTGTTTGAAATGCACTAGAAATGTCCTGAAATTGGGATATGTACAGATACATCATGTGCAACAAACCTTATGTGTGATACCCTATGGTACAGAATGGGTGTACTGTGGGCTGTTTAAGGATAATATATGATGCACAAAATGTCAGTCGCTATGTGGTTTTATGTGCTGTTTTTATGTTGTAAAAATAAAAACACTTATTATATGATAAGACGTTTTCTTTTTGAATGTTCACCAGCCTGGCCCAATGGATATGGAACATAGTATGTAAAAGATAATGATAATGTGTTAGTATATCCCTCTATTCTGTGGGAAACACACTTTTTATGGGTACATAAATATTACATATAAATACTGTATTTTCATATTTCCAATGCAGTCAGTAGGTACAGGTCTAAGTTCTTTTTAACATATTTTCAAGGCTACCTTTGTACTCTACTAAAAAAGGACTGTTATTTGGAGAGCTCAGTTGTGTGAGCCGATATTTATACACATAACTGAATAAGGATCTGTGCCGATGGGCCTTTGCTTGGGCCAGTCTAAAAGTCTATGGGAATGCAGAAAGCACTTAAAATGGTGTCAAATGCAGGTTGGTGGAAGGTCATCTGAAGATTAAATGTCCCTGTTAATGAATCCTGAAGGATCTTAAAAGCATCTCAAACTAATGGCAAACTGATGAAACCAACACAAATCCAAAGCCCGTAGACACTTGCCCAAAGCCATCCATAGCAGTGACTTATGCCTCTCCTTCCCAGCTCTAAAGATAAACAAGTTTTTATTTTTTATTTTGTTTTATTCTGAATCCTGTGTTATGGATAAACCCGTAATGAAATTTGTATTTGTAAAAAAAAAATATATTTACATAATGGGTGATCTAAAACATAATTTACAAAAAAAAAATGAATTCTTTGTGAAACAGTGCCTTCAAAAACAAATGAAGAACAGGTAAACAAATATTCTCATAGTTTGTTCATTAATGAGTTGCTAGCAGTTCTCTTGAGGGTCAATGCAGCAGTTACAGGTGGATGAACCATTAGAATCTCTTAGCTCTCCAGGGCTCTTCCATTATTTCTTTACTGAAGCTCCAACCTCTGCCCCTATAACACCAAATTTTACTTCTGCCTTTGAAGTAAAAGGAATCTTTTTTGCTACTGATGTAAAATAAATAAAAAAATGCAACATGAAAAGTGAAACATAATTCTATGTATCATAGCAAGAGTTTTAAAAGTGGAGTGTAAAATGTCATGAGCCTCTGACAAAAAAAAAAGGAACTGTACTTGATTTAACCTGCAAGCATTGAACCGATATGTAAATGTTAGTTTTGAGTGGGATATGCCTTTAAAACAAAACTTCTAGTATAAAAAAAATCTCAGAAAGGTGATCTAAGTATATTGCAAGGAGTTTAGCAAACTTTATTACAGATTCCTACCTTCTTCTGTTTTTGTCAGTAAGGTTGTGCCAGTCCATGGGCTAGCAGACCAGCATGTGTGTACGCTGACCCATGGTTCTGCACACAGAATTATCAGTTTTTAGTGATGTGATAGATTGGCTGACAATTATGCAGTCATGCACTAATGCATCTACATGCTTATTATATCATTTTGAGACAGATAGAGATTTCTGTGATATTAATAACCAACAGAATTTGTGTATTTTGCTAAAAAAAATAATAACAAACATTATATAATTAGGCCGAGCTTTGCTATCATTCAGCTCTAGATGTTCTTCAGCTATAGTCCTGGAACCTGATCCCTGTAACTTTGTTTTCACTTCCCCTATACTTTTTCTTTGTCTGCCTACATTTGATCACTCATTTGTGTTACAGACACTGGGCAGAACTCCTGACCAAGTTTATGATTATCGATTCTGCACCTCCCTGCCTGGATGATATTGCCATCTGCCTGTTCAGGATTTCAATGCTGTTTCTGATTGGGTACCTACCCACATGTTCTCAACTCTAGCCTATCTCCTAAATCTTTTTTATCATTAATTGACTTTGTTGTGTCCTTTTCAGCTCCATAGCTCATTGGCTTTATCACTTGTGGAGGGATTTTATCTCTCCATGTGGGACATCGTTCTCTTCATTCCATTTAGAGTATCGGTTCCTCGTTGTGCCTCTCAGGAGGAACTGGTTATATGAATACACTGTTTATTGCCTAGTTCACACTTACCCAATTAATTTATTTATTATATGGATATTGGAATTTTGTATGTGATTATGCTAGGCTCCTTTCTGTCCATCACTGGAATTGTTAGAGCCCCCTCTTTTTATGCCCTTTCTCTTTGAGATATGGCCTTGCTGTGCATTTCCTGCTTTATGAGGTAATGCTTTACTTCCAGTGTTAGACAGGCTCCATCTTGTTGGCTGGCTTACCACACCCAGACAGTACTGGTCCCTTTCCGAATTGGTTGGGACGAGCAATTTTGGTCTGCCTGTGTGTGTATCTATCCAGCAGCTATTCATCATATTTAGCTAAGTGCCTGGATCCTTCACTGGTTTCAGCCAATGTCCATCCTTGCATGTGTAAGGGTCCTGACACTGATTGGCTTTGGGTGATAGCCCTGGTTTGACCCATGATTTTGATTTGATGATCTTAGTTATAAATTATTCTATATATGCTCTTTTGGTGGTTCGCAGCAGTATGTGTGTGGGGTGCATGTGTTCTTGTTTTTAATGACTATATAGTCTGTTTTTTACTGTGATCAAGGGGAAGGTTTGGTTCCTTTTTTTCTTTCACATTGGATTACATTGTATATTTCTAATAAATTATTGTCATTTTGATATATTTTTATGTTTTTTGTTAGGGAACTATTTCATTTATACCCCATTTACTCTTATATGGTGCTTTAGGGCCTTCCCCCTCTTTGGTTCTGGTTGTCCCTGTTTTTTCTATCTTCTAAATCTGCCTCTACCAGAGACCCATGCATGCCAGATGCACTGCTGGGTGTACAGTATATCTGTGTATTCTATTGCAGTTCTCTCAAGTTCTAGTCACCAGAATATACGTCTAGGCACTAAGGCTCTCTATTGACATAGCATTCCCATCTAGGGATGCTTGGACTGGAGTTATGAGAGACGCCTCCCTCATTATCTTGGTCTAATTTACAGTTACATGACATTTTTTAATGAACTGTTGTCTTTTCATGTCCTTTCAAAAACTGGGAAAGAGAGAGATATGGCTTTCATTGTTACCACCTGAACTATCTTAGTTTTTCTATAAGAAAAGGAGAACCAGCTGCATTGCTTCAAACATGGAGCCTAAGAAGCTTTTAGCAAAAAGGGAACATCTATTGCAGGGGATACCTGTATTTTATCTTCCAAATCTGGGCAGACTTCTGGCAAAAAACAAAAATGCAAAGGCTATAGGCTATAAGCTGCACACTGGTCTAAAGACACTAAAGTCAAATAGGAGCACCCAGAACTACTGTTTGAGGTTGGAAAATACTTTTTCCTTTTAAAGAGGTTGTAAACCCCAATTTTTTTTCTTTTTCAACCTGCAAGAGAAACACATAATGAGATAGTATGCATCGCATACTAGCTCATTATGAAATACTTAGAATGAGCCCCTGCTGTGCCGCCCGCTTACCTGTATGACGGGATCGCGGCATCCGGCCATCTGATTGGACACGCGCACGCGCGCGAGAGCCGGCGATCGCGGCACGGGGCTCTGAAGGAATGGCACCAGCGGCCGTTCCTTCAGAGCGCATGCGCCAGTGATGTCACTGGCTGCATGTAAGGTAAATATCTCCTAAACGGTACATGTTTAGGAGATATTTACAGTACCTATAGGTAAGCCTTATCATAGGCTTATCTATAGGTACAACTTGCAGAGGAGGGTTTACTTCCTCTTTAAATGAGGGTGTGTCATTCACACATGACTGTGTTTTTATCTGGACTGTGTGCTTTATCTATGGCCACATAAAAAATTCCTAATCCTTCAATTTTGTTGCTCATGAATACCTTGACTTTACCAGTGTACAGCCTATAGCCTTAGCATTTCTGTTTTGGATCTTCATTCCGCCAGTGGATTGCATGCAGCGCAGGACTGGGTCAATAGGATGCATGTTACTACTACAACTGCTAGCCTATTCTATGGTTGAGTGGCTTGAGTCTATTTGTTGCATTTTTTTCTGGCAAAAAACAATATAAACTTGTTTACAGGTATGTTCCCAGCATTCACATAGAAGTGAATCTTTATAGCTATACACTTCCTATTAAATCCCCCCAACACTGGAAGATTACCACTGCGGGGATACCTGTGGGGGCAGAGGACTGAAGATTAAATGTAAGTGCTGTCCCATGTGCTGATATAACTACATTTAGGCTTTAAGTGTATTTATTACAGAAAATAAAGTTTGACATACAGTACTGCATATTGTGTAATATAAAAATTGACAAATGCCAACACTTTATTCTACAGTGTCCTTGCATTCACAAAATATTTAATATTTTGTTTTTTTTTTAAAAAATGTGCATTATAAATTGTGTACAAAAAGTTTTAAAAAATAGTCTCCAGCGGAAAAAAAAGCTGAATCTGCATTCTAGGCGCTGAGATAACTTAAAATGCGGATGAAGTGTATTAAATATCCTAATATATGTGGGATGTGTAAATATGCCTTGACAAAAATGTCGGTACTTGCATATTTCATATTAGACGAATAGACGACAGTTTATCTTCCAACAAGGTTAGATCCAGAAAAAGTGAATCTTGAAAAAATTGCTCCAAATGTAGATTTAAAAAAAAAAAACAAAATGTGCTAAACTTCATTTCCTTAACCAAGGTCACCAATAAATTTATAACAGATTTAAATACCTACTTTTTATAGTTTTTAAAGGCATTTTAAAATATATTGAGATCCTTTTGCCTAACTAAGATACATTTTTCACATGAATAATGCATAAGTGTTTCATGCATTGTTAATACATAGCCTATTCTTATACATTAGGCATTAATCTTTTCTACTTCATTATGAAAAGCCTACTACCGTATGCTGTGAACGAATGAAAGTGATAAAACTGACTTGGTCTATGTATATTTGACTGGTTGGGTTTTATTAAATGAGTCAGGAATGTTAGATTTGCTAATATTTTTGATGTTTATATGTTTAGTGATGCTGTATTTTTTAAACCATCCAAAAAACTGCCAGATGTATATTAAGTATCACTTGTTTTTACAAAGTGAAAATTAAAGGGTAATACCTAAACCAGGTTTCCCTTTTTCTCTTTTGGAACTTTTCTCATTTTAATTATTCTTGATGGAGGTGTTACCTTGGGATAGATTAAAGTGAAACTGAAGTCAAAAAGTGATGATTTGCTGTGTTACAAGGGACATTTAGAAGTGTTAATTGTGACGAAGCATTGTTCTGAAACAAAGTGTTCATTTTGTCTTGGATTCCTTGTGAAAAAATTTGCAACACCCCTCTTAGTACGTGAGCTTGCCTACGTACTCCTGTGTGTACAACTCCATAATAGATTTGTAAGTTAAGATCTAATGCCTCGTACACACGCAACGATTATCGGCCGACCGATCGTCCGACTTTTGCCCAGAGTGGTGTTTTGTTGGTTGGAATGTGCCTAGACTGCACACAAATTTTCTCGGCCAACAAAAATCTACTTCAGAAGTGATGTCATGTGCTGGTTTACTTTCCGTGTGTTTTTTCTTCTCAGAGCATGCCCAGTCTTGCTCATCAGATTTTCGTCTGCCGAAATCTGTACTGACTGATGGAAAATCGGCCGTTGTGTTGACGGCCAACAAAAATTTTATAGCCTGCACACCAGATTTTTTTCGGCCGAAAAGTCGGAGTCGGTTGTCGGAAGCATCATACTAACAAGCCGAAAATCAGCCGATTGGACGTTGGCCGAAAATTCACGGCCGATAATCGATGCGTGTGTACGAGGCATTAGGCACATCTGCCTCTGGCTGCTAGTCTCAGGAGATTTGGAGTAATATTTGGTGATATCACTACCATACTGCTCACTGTACTCCTTGCTTCGAGACTCTGAAATGAGGAAGCAAAACCCAGCTTCTGCCAAACTGTCCTTCCCACATAGAAACACAGTGCAGGTCAGGGCATGGTAAGCCATAAATAAAGAGATTTCACCAAGGCCGCAGGCAATACTGTTGACTAGTTTTATGCCTTCTGCTTGCCTTTTTTTGGGCACAACTTTTAGAGTTCTGTTCCTCTTTATAATGACACTATAGGTTTTATTCAAATATGTATTCTGACCACAGAAAGTATCTTCTATTGTTCCCAGCCTCCTCCAAATCTCCAAAATCATTATTTTATTTTTTGCTGTGGGCAGACTTTCTGCAAGACAGTGTTTATGTTTGTTTTTCATGGCCCCACAGTGTGTAGCAATGTAGCAAGTTGTCTTGAATTCCTCCAAGATGTACAAGGAACTGTGAACTCGGTACTATAGAATTTGTAGAATATAGAGCAGTGCAGATGACCACAACTAATGTGCACTGCTCATTCCAAACAAATGAAAGGGGGAAGAAAAAGGAGAGGTTCTGAAACTCATAGAAGATGATACATGAGGGAGGAAAAACACATCAAGAAACAATTTCAGTAAAAGTAGGTATCACGGTTATTATTTAGTGGATATGTATGGATTATTTTTGGAGAAAAGAGATATAGTTTAAAGTGATTGTAAACTCTTACGTATTCCCAGTGAAGAGACTGGCCTTAGGTGTTTCACAGAGATGAAAAAAGTCCTCCTACATAGGTTGTACCTATCTGCAGTCTTCTCTTCTCTTCATATGTTCAAAGTCCTGAATTCAGAGTTCTGGAAAAAGTGGGGTTAGAGCTGAGTTTACACTCTGCAGAGCTCTGAGAGCTGATTGGAAGAAACAGACAGATCCCCTCCACACAGCACACAGGAACAGAGCTGAGGCTGTCACTCTGCTAGAACTCTCTCCCATGTCACCTTTTTCTCTTGGTGTCAAGAAAATTTGTCAGAACTGATTCATGCTGATAGAAGAGGAATGAAGTAGCAGACAGAAATTACACTTAGTGCACTTAGTGTTTAGTACACTTAGGTTTGAGACAAGTACGCACTTGTCTACCTCATTATGGTTTGCGGGATCCACTTGGGACAGACTTACCTCCAAATTACAATGTACTCCATGCCATCGAGATATGGAGATATTTGGATTAACCCTCACATGATTAAGTAACTGCAGTTTTTTAAAATTTTCTTTCTTTCTTTTTTGAATTTTGTGGAATATCTACATTTGTGTTTGATGCTAATTGTGTATCTTCATTTGTTTAGTAGTTAAACAAACTCTTATGAGTTTCCCTGAAGAAGCTATTTCTGGCTAAATCGGTCTGAAATAGCACCAAACAAAAACCCATTGAATGATGTGTCTTTCTACCAAATATATGTTTGTATTGTATTGTTTTTATAAAAAAAATCTGTTTGATGAATAAAATGTTTATATTTTTTTTATATAAAATACCTGATTAGTTTTTGTCTAGCACCCTTTAAAAGTCCCACACTTCATGTTTCTCTTTTTTCTTGAACCATTTGGGATGATGGTGCATATAACTTTTGTACTTTTTAGCTCCTTCCACAACATTCTATACTTGTCTACCTCAGTGGTTGTAAAGCTCAGACATGAATTATGAACAATTTTAGGTATATGCTTTGTTCATATTTCATGTCTGAGGTTTACAACTGCTTTAAGGTTATTTAAAGGGTGAATGGAAAGGTACATTAAACCACAGACTATTCTTTGCATATATTTTCACTTTTCTGACACTCTTCACAGGTGACACACACTATTTCTGCCATTGTTGCTAAATTTGTCAAGGATCTAATAAACTAAAACTCATCATGCACATTACAATTTGACTGTACAATCTCATTTATCCCTAACAATAACTATATAGTGCAGGGACCTGCCTGGTTGGATACAAAACCATTGAACTGCTTAGGTAGAGTCTAATAATGCACCTTTGTGGTAAATCTAAGTTAGGTTGTACATAAATTGTGCAGTCAGATTGTAGTGTGTATAGTGAGCTTTACAAATCTAAATATCACTATTCTTTGCAAGTTATTCATTTATTTATAGCCTTTAACATTGCTAACCCCACCTTGCTACTTCTGTCTCTTCAAAAAAAATCTTGTACTTTATTGAATTTTCTTTTTTTCTTGTACCATTCTAAAAGCTTTTTCAGTATCTCTCATTATTACTATTTTGTCATGTTAAATGGGCAATACTGCCTACTGAACCTGACACCAATTAAGTGTTCTACTAGTATTGTAGAGTAGGCAAAGTATATTCTTGCCAGGAATAACCTGAGTCATTTACGTGGGTCAGATTTATTAGAGGCTAGAGCTGGATGACTCAAATTGGCAGCTCTCTCTGGTGCTTCCCCCTGGTCTGGAAGGTTAGAGAACCTTCCAGAACTAGAGGTTGGGGATTAGGAGGGACTGTCATGAATATTTGTGGGGCCTTGGCCAACCCGCAGAAGTGGGCAGGCAGGGGGCAGAGACTACCCAATAAATAGGCATGGGCCATGCTAGCAGGGCAGTCGGGTTGAAGATAGGGGTACAGTGTTAACAAGGCTGTCAGTGGCCCTGCGCAGAACCCCCTAGTCTGGGGGGTGACCTGCCTTGGGCCAGAGCTCAGGGGCCAAAATGATCCTGCCAAAGACACAAGGAAGGAAGCTTTCCTGGAGGCACGGGAGCAAAGAGAGGACAGAGTGAGTAGCTCAAAACTGATGGGCACCAACAAAGGGGGGACACTGCCACATATAGCCAGTCCCTCTTGAAGACAGCAGTGAGCTTTAGTCTTCCACCATTTCCCTGAGAGATCTCCAGAGAGTCAGCTGGGTGAACTGGTAAAGAGTTAGTTGGACAGACTGGTGTAGAGAGAGAGAGAGACAGTTGGGAGGGCTGGTGAAAGATGCTCTTCAGCCAGGTGGGCTGGTATTTCCTGAAGAGGTGGTGCTGGGATCTGTGACCACAAAAGAAGCAGAAGGGAAAGTTACATGCTGTGTCACTCCATGCATGCTACTGTTAAGGGACTGTGAGTTCCTGCTTGTAATGGGCCACTACTGAGCTGACAAAGAGTCTGTCAAGTTCCCCCAGTAGTGAACCAGCAGAGGCTGAACAAGAGGAAAGAAAAATGTGTGTAGGAGGGCTGTTGAAGAGGAGTCTGTATATATATCTGTATATAGGACATTGTCCCTGAAGTTTTCGAAAGTCAAGTGGGGACCCCACAACCTTCAATCCCCATCCAAGTTGTTAACCCCCTAAAAAAAAAAAAAAGCTACGGACTGTTCCCTGACTCTGCATGCCTGAATGTGCAGGAATGGGGAATCCCTGTTCATCTGTAGCTCCTACGTGGAGTGTGCTGCATATTCATATACACATAGTCAACAGTTACATGAGTATGTCACAAGACTATTTACATCTGGAGGAATAAGATTAAAGCCTAGTACACACGCAACGATTATCGGCCGACCGATCGTCCGTCTTTTGTCCAGAGTGGTGTTTTGTTGGTTGGAATGTGCCTAGACTGCACACGAATTTTCTCGCCCAACAAAAATCTGCTTCAGAAGTGATGTCATGTGTTGGTTTGCTTTCTTTGTGTTCTTTCTTCTCTGAGCATGCCCAGACTTGCTTATAAGATTTTTCCCTGTTGAAATCTGTACTGACTGCACGAAAATTGGCCGTGTTTTGACAGCGAACAAAAATTTTATAGCCTGCACACCAGATTTTTTTGGTCGGTTGTCGGAAGCATCATACTAACAAGCCGAAAATCGGCAGATCAGTCGTCGGACGAAAATTCCCTGCCGAAATTCTTCTTCACAATAAGAGATGTGAAAATATTGCATAGACTCCCTTAAGAACTAGTTGAGGACAAATCAGTAGATTGCTTTAAAAAAGAGCTAGATGTATTCCTAAATGTACAAAATACAAGTGGAAATTAGCATTTATAGGTAATAACACCTGGGAGTATTGATCCTGAGTATATATAAAGGCTGAGTATATATAAAGGCTTTCTGGGGAATCATGAAGGAATTTATTTTTCCTCCTGGAGCAAATTTGACCATGCTTGATAAAGGTTTTCTTGTTTACTTTTTTCTGGCTCAACCGTGGATATAGAATTCCTAATATGCTGATTTTTCATTTATTTATGCTTTTTTTTTTTTTTTTTTGAACTGGTTGGACTTGCCTCTTTTTTCAACCCGACTAACTATGTGACAAGTGGCACAATGAATCACACAGATGGGAAACAGATTTGTAAGGAGTGTTTGCAACACTGTTTATGAATTCCAGAGGCTTGGGTTTCCGAGCCAGGGCTATTTTACATAGAACAGGGCTTTAGTGTCAGCCCCATCACAAGATTTACTAGAGGAATTCAGGAGAACAGAGAACATGTGTGTCAAGACCTGTTGACCTAATCAGCCCTATTCCAGTTGCATGTAGAACCCAAGAGGTGAGAGACTGTTGTCAGATCCAAAAGGATGAATGTAATTTTGTTGCTGTATGAGGCTTGGACAAATACCTGTGAGGGGAAATGCTGTGTGTTTTGCTAGAGGGCAGGAAGCCCTAAACCACACTCTGTTGTGTGCACTGGCTCAACACAAACTTACCAAAAAAACAAAGTATCACAAGATATAAATTGTGCACAATAGGTCATAGGGATGTTTTTGTGTGGTCTTGTAAGTAACTTACAAATAAAAATTTACTTTTCTTTCTTTCTCCTAATATTTTATTTTAACTTACTGTGCATTGTTTACGTGACAATCATGTCCTTCAACTGATTTGATTTTAGATGTCCTTGCTTCAGTACTTCAGAAAGTGTTATCAATTTAAAAACTATTAGTCCGCACCTGTGAGGACTCACATTAATAACTTTCATGGGTAGAATTATTTAAAATATATACAGTGTGCAAAGAACTCAAGGGAATCAATTGTTCAATCAAACGTAAAAATGATTACAGTAAATTGCATTTTTAGCTTTCTCTAGCATTATTTCTCTGCTGCAATGTGCAATTCAAAGGGGACGAATAATGACTACAAACTAAATCGGGTACAGCGATTATTAGGAAATCATTATACCGATTAAGCAGTAGGAAACAAATTGAGTGCTATTTAAAATAATGTTAAACTGCCCAGGTCACATTTTGTGATTGGAACCTGCTGAGATGTGCTTCATTAGAAATGTGTTGTGCTGTTAAAGCGCATAAATCACAAAATATTCACCAAATGTCAAATGGAGAAGAAAAAAAAAATGACACTAGCTAAAGCACGCTGGACTGTGACGGTGTTGCAACACTGAACGCTAATCAAGACTGAGACAGTGCTTTGCATAGTCACGCCTCCACAACTGTTATGTTTTTAGATGCATCCTCACATGCTCACATGGGTTTGAAGTAGGACATTTATCAACAACAGCAGGATTCAAGCCTAAATGATCTGGGATGAAACATAATATAGGTGAAAAATGTCCATGCCTGTAAAAAGGAAAGATTATAGAAAATGGTTGTGTGAAAGTAATTTTCATTCCTATATAAATTAAGTCAGACACATGCTTTATCATCCATAATCTGTTATGTTGAAATACCTACTGCATTTGCTGAAGGTAATTTGAGACAGTAAATGTCCATAACTACACATTGAAAAATAATATGACGAATGATGTTTTTCTTTTGCGTGGCACAGCAATCAGAACAGAAGTCTGTGGGGATATAATAGAACAGGATCTGCAACAAATGTTGTGCCTAGTGCCAATATTGAATGGTGGACCAAAAGCACTGATGTTTACATGTCAGAAATATGTGGCTTTTTTTTTTTGTAGGAAGGCCATTTGTTAGAATCATGGTTGGAACACTGTCTCTTATTCCCATATCTTTATGTATCAAAATCGAAAGGGAGAATAGAGACTATGTTCCCCAAAGCCCAGTCACCAAAAATGGGAAGAAAGGGGGCTGGAAGTGATTTGGACTTTCTCGGTACCTCAGATATGAATGGCATGTACATCTTTATGTAGATATTCAAAGACACATAAGGCTCAATTGAAAAGCTTGTTTTTTTCCCCATGTTTTGGTGGATACTGAATTAAAAATGAAAAAAAGGGTGCACTGACTCTAAATATAAGGTGGCAGCAACTAGGATTCCCAAACCTTATTGGAAAAAAACATGTGGTGAAAAATATATATATAACTAGTGCGTTCAAGTTATACTGGAAATTAACACCTCCAATAAATGTAGTGTTTAAAACCACAAATTACAAAAAACAAGAGTAAATGACTGTGCAACACCTCAAGGAGAAAAGTGATAACATGCAATAAATTAAATAAAATATAAAGTGAATGAGTCCAAAAAATGGTGAAAATAACACGTGATTATCCATTGAATAGTTCCAGATAGGATGGATATCTTTTCTAGAAGTTCAGCAATTTAGACATTCCGTGCAATACAACGTATCCCAAACACTGCAGTGAGATGGATCCTTACCAACTCTCCACTGAAAGGTAGCATATACACATACGTCCAATCACTGGAGAAAGGTCCCCGAGCAACAGTGTCGCCCCCGCACACAGTGTGACACCACGTGATAATATATACATTTGCCTCTTACCAAATAGCAACAAAAAAAAACCCAGCCTGGAATCTAATCCCAATTAGGAACCACAAAGGAACGGCAGAGGTAGAAGATTCTGTGTTGAGTTACTGCTTTCCACATAGACGCTTTAACAGGGACTCCCTCATATGTATAGGTGTTGTTCCATAAGAAAACTTCCCAGGCACTAAGCAGTGAACGATACAGAATTTCTCCCCCACAGTGAATTCTTAACATTGACACGATTCAAGTGAAACCGCCAAAAGGAAAGAAAGGGAGAATGGAGACTATGTTCCCCAAAACACAGTCACCAAAAATGGTAAGAAAGGGGGCTGGAAGTGATTTGGACTTTCTTGGTACCTTAGATATGAATGGCATGTACATCTTTATGTAGATATTCAAAGACACATAAGGCTCAATTGAAAAGCTTGTTTTTTTTCCCCATGTTTTGGTGGTACTTCTTGGATATTGGGCTCAATTCACTGAGAGATGTCTCATGGGATAATTGGGTCACGAGACAAAGTTTTAATAAATATTGCACGCGATGTTAAAGTGTCAGTTCACTATTTCTTAATGGGGTATTTACCTCAAAAGCAAAAACACTCAGTAAATACTGCAATACAGTGTTAAAACCAATTTAAGGAATGTAAAAAAATGTATTTGGCAAGGAGGTGCAACATCCCAATGGGCAGGAAACAGAAGTGTTTAAAGAAGAGGTCATTTGTTCTACAAGATCCAGGACATTTACAGTAGCTTTTCCTCTAGGCTCTCCACCATCACTCTTTCTTCTGCAAGGTCCCTCAGAAGTGTCTACCAAAAAAAATAACACCTGTAGGATATGATGTCATATGATAAAATAGAATTCATGAGATGAATAATGCATGCCTGGCATCAAAGGACTCTTCAATCACCACTGGAGTCTATGGAATCTGTGGGCTAAAAAATGTTAAATGTGAATTGTATAATATGTAATGATATGCTACCTATCTACTTGTTCTTTGCGTATTATACCTGGTAAGACCACACTCTGCTACTGACATATTGTTTTATTTTTCTATTGTTGAATTGTTTTATTTTGCCTGTTTTTGTTCTACCCTCTTGGCACCTTGTGCCTGGCATGTTACTTATAACATCCCACCCATCTGAGGATTCTATCCATGAACTTTATTTAGAGGTTCCCTTGTTCAGAGCGTGCATTGGTTGTCTATTTGTTGTAAATCTCATGTCTATGGTGGACAACTAGAGATAGTGATGCAGTTCATAACCATTTCCCCCCCCCCCCCCGCACACACACACACACACACAATCACACATACCCCCACATACACGCACAAACACATCATGTACAACATACCTGAGTATATTGGAGTCAACATCAGGTGCAATAAAAGGGTTAAATGTGTCTCTTTCTAACTGTGTGGGGATGCTTTAACTGTGGGAAGACATATTCCATGTTCCTGCTTAGCAGAAACACAGGATCTCTATCTTCCCTTGTCACAAAATGACAATCTGTTTTGTGCTTTTCTGCCTCTCTTGGGAATGAACAGCGGGACCTGCTGATTGGCAGCAGAAGCAGCTCGCTGGCAGCACGCATGCAGGCCACAGGCTCAGAAGCATGAAATTACATACCTGTACATGATTTTGTGCAGAAGAGCCGCCGCCCGCAGTATATGTACGTGGGGCAGTCAACAAGTGGTTAATATGCTGAGAAATTCATAGATTAACATAATGTATTCAATTTTTTTTAATTTTATTTTTGTATATTATTATTATTTTCATTACATTTTTATTTTGCTTTTGTAGTTAAGGAGCCCATATGAATCTTGTTTTTTTATGTATTTATTTAATTTAAATTGCAGTTTTTTTGTTTTTATTTTGAGAGACCCTTCAAGTTCTGGAACATTACATCACCTTGCACACAATAGAAAGTGTGGGTTTCATGGTAAGCTGCCAGACCTTGAAACCTAATGTACAGATTGCTAAAATAGTCAGCATGAGCTCTCCATCTGTGTGTGTGGAGTACAGAAAGACCGCTTGACAGATTTACCTGCATTTTTCAAGGCCATCTCCCAGGGTTCATATTGATTAGTGATTCAGACTTGCAGGCAATCAAAAAAGAAAATCATTGTTCACCAAGCAATCACTTAACCCCATGTAATTTTTTCATAGGTCATCATTTAACAAAGACAGAACCATTTTTCAATTTTTTTCCCCTTGTAACATATCTGTGTAAAAAGGAAATACATGTTTTTTATTATTAAATCTTTATGCACAATGCCAGGCATAAATGCCTTATTTTTGTTATTACATTTTAAAAGAACTGAAAAGCATTTATAATAAAATCCACACACAGCTGAGATTTTATAATGATAAACATTTATAGCTAACAATGCAGTGTAATCTAAGCGCCAATTCTGAAATACATGTGGCAACTTACGGAAAATTCATTTGCCTCTGTGGTATTTAATTTAACTGATATCTCAAGTCTACAAGTTTTTTGGAGGACACTCTCTGGAGGCCAACAAAGATTTTATAACAGTATATGTTACTTTTATTTTGCTATATTACAAAATGACATATAGTTTAATACCTCAGTGTGGATGTTTAAAAAATAGTTTGAGTATGGAATAAAGTGGCAGTTATTATTATTACTTTTCTTTGTGTCTGTGAAGTGAGTAAAATACTGTTGTTTTTTTAAACATGGCTCTTCCTTTTGTCTTATTGTACTTCTGCATTAAATATCCAGCATGTCATTTCAGTTTGGACCTGTATGGCGATTTTTACACTAGAACTTTAAGTAATTAATTTGAAAAAAAAAAAACTTTTTTTATAGACAGAAGGGACTAGACACCCTGTTAGGTTTTTACTGCTTACTAGGTCTCTAGTGATTTTCCTTACTTCTACTGAAGGTTTGATATCTACAAACTGCATGGAGAGAATGGGGAAGTTGTATTGCACAAAACAGTCTGACAAAACAATCAGATTTAAATATCAAGTCTTCCTATATACTCTTTTATGTAAAGAATACATTTTCTATACGGATTTGGAGTTGCCTACTCACTTACTGGATTTTGTTTGCTCACTTGTTGTCTGGAGGATCTCAGAGCCAGAGCACCCATCTGAGGATTCTATCCTTTATTTACAGGTTCCCTTGTTCAGAGTGTGCATTGGTTGTCTATTTGTTGTAAATCTCATGTCTATGGTGGACAACTAGAGATAGTGATACAGTTCATAACCACCCCCCCCCACACACACACACACACATACCCACACACACAGGCACAAACACACACATACGTGCACAAACATGCACACACATACCCACACACACAGGCACAAACACACACATACGTGCACAAACATGCACACACATACCCACACGCACAAACACACACATACATGCACAAACACACACACACATACCCAAACACACACATACACGCACAAACACACACACATACCCACACACACACACACACGCACAAACACACATGTATAAACACACACTTACACACACACATACACACACACACGCACAAGCACACACACATTCACAAACACACACATACCCCCCACACACACCCACACACACACACATACCCACACGCACAAACACACACGCACGCATAAACACACACTTACCCACACACACACAAGCACACAAACACACACATACCCCCCCTCCACACACACACACATACCCCCACACACACACGCACAAACACACACATACACACAAGCACACATGCACAAACACACGCATACACCCCTCCACGCACACACAAATACCCCCACACACACGCACAAACACACACATACACACACTCACGCACGCGCACAAACACACATACACACACACACACACACACACACACACACACACACGCACAAACACACACACACACACACCACCTTAAGATGCAAACAGAGAAAGTCTGACAGAATGCAGAGCCATCAAAAATCGAATTATGTAAAACAGCCCAAGCTAGAAGCTGTGTTAGAAACCTCCCTTAGTTAAAATCCTTGAAAAACCCCTTAATGAGCACTGTTATAAAGCAGTTTAAAGCAATACACATTCTGAGTTACATTTTTCAAAATGTCAAAATCCATTCATATTCCATAATTCCTGCTGTGGTAAAGCTATAGTCATAAAAAGTCTTTACACTAATGTATAAGAGAAAAAAAAATAGTTAGACACCACACATGACACAAATATGAGCGGCTGAAGGCTAATAGAACATCTTAGATATCTTAAAAAGACATATGCACCTGATTTATGTCATATTTGGTATCAAACTAATTATAATTGTTTTCCTTTTTTTTTTCCTCTTCATACTTTTCTATATTTATAGATACACCCTGACATCAAACTCCTGATGAAGCGGACAGGGATCCACAAAACGCGTAGAGTCTTAGGATTTCTTTTTTATTCTTTTGTTTTTCATATTTATGTCAATCATTTAATTTCAATCTTCCATGTATATACCATCATGTACCATTTCAACATCAGTTTATTTTATTAATCATTAATTTTTATATATCAGCTCAGATGCCTTTATCATATTTTGAAATTGTCATTTTGTACTTTGTATGATCATGGAATATTGCTCAATGACTTTTTAATACATTTGAAACTATATGTACTTTATATATTCTTGCAAAGTGACCTGCCTTGTTTAAAGTCCCATGACCTCTGTATTTTTGTATAATTATAATTTAAAGTGGTTATAAAGGCTCAAGGTTTTTTACCTTAATGCATTTTATGAGTGAAGGTAAAAAACAACCTTCGGTGTGCATGAAGCCCCCTCCAATACTCACCTGAGCTCCCGCTCGATCCATCGATATGCACAAGAGCTGAGCTTCTCCTGGGTCTCTTATCCCTCTTTGGATGAGACAGCAGCAGGGGCCATTGGTGTGTCTCTGTGTGTCTTATGGCTATGATGACACTGGCTGAAGAGGAGAAGCCAGGAGCGCTGGTGGGGACCTAAAAAAGGGAGGATTGGGGCTGCTCTGTGCAAAACCACTGCACAGAGCAGGTAAATATAATATGTTTGTTATTTAAAAAAAAAAAAAACCCTTTCATGTTGCTTTAATTTTCTGCAATAATATATTTGAAGTAAGAATTTGGTACCTTGCCATCTGGAAGTATAGAAAGAGTTAGAATAATTGGAATTAAGGGAGTGTCCATTGGAGCATAATAAAACATTTCAATTCCACTTCAACACACTCTTCATACCATTTGATTGGTTGTGTTATGTCTGTAAACACTCTCTTCAGGGGCCCTTCATTGTATATTTAGCTCAACTGCTCTTGCTTACCATCAAAATTATAAAGGTATGCTGACAGTCAGTTTTGAAAGCCAATGACTCTGATCAGATTCAGATCAGATTGGATACTTGCAGACTTACTCTGCATGAAACCAATGATCAATGGAGTTTAATAAGCATTTTTAACATTTAATCCCATTTATTTTACTATTCCCTATAGTCGGTTTTGTAATACCTCTCCTGTGAATACGCTTATGCAGTTTATCTTTTCTTTCCTTTAAACAGATAACAACAACAGTATTGCCTGAGAGGGGGACATGATAGCAATGTATAAATATCTCAATGGTGATCTCGGCATAGAAAAAAAGCTATTCAGTCGAAGGGATTGCATGAGGACTCGAGGGCATACAATGCGATTAGAGGAGAAGTGTTTTAACCTCAGGCGACGTGGGAGGTGCTTTACTGTTAGGGCTACAAGATTGTGGAATTCTCTTCCACAAGAGGTGGTTTCTGCGGGAAGTATGGTGGCCTTCAAAAGACTCTTAGACGTACATCTCAAGGATCAGAACATTCAGGGGTATGTGAGATGATTACGGCCACACACACCTACACAGGTTGAACTGGATGGACTATTGTCTTTATTCAACCTCACCTACTATGTAACTATGTAACAACAGTATAGCAAATTGTTATAATGAATCTTTCATTGTATCGTAATGGAATTAACAAATACCAACAATAAATACCCTGAGAGGTACGAAAATATTCCCCACTCTATTCAATATTTCTATTTAAAGAAAAATAAATTACAATTTAGGTATAAGTGAAAAAAAAAAGAATAAAAAACAAAACAAAACAAATGGAGAACCCCCCAGCTAGTGCCATAAAAGCATCCTATAAATCAGGTCAAAGGATCCTGCTGTCCAACATCCTATTTTTAAAAATTTAGCCTGAAAAGAAAAATCACTTCAAAGTGTCGGGTTGTTAATATGATGTAGTCACATGACGTTTGAGGGAGGTTTCCTCTGCCCAAAACTCCTATTGGCACAGGAAGGTACTATGCTGTAAGTCAGTCTCTATGGGGAAAATAGGAGAAATAGAAGAATTTATGTCATCAGAGGGTTTTACATCTACAGTATTACACAACTTAGCCATGGTGGTTCTGGAAAGGGCAGAAGTTCTGGAATTTATTCTGGTGCCCCCACTATGGCCCGTTGTTAGTGTTATCCTGATCAGGATAAGGATTGCTACAAATTTAAAAAAATGCCTCGATATCCACATCCATTTTAGCTTTTAACACTTTGTTTGATTTGTACACAGAAATACACAACCAGATCACATAAGTACTGTATATGTATTTTTTATAGTCAATATACTGACCTACCTTTGAAGTTAACTTTAATTGATTATGCAATTTGTGTTTTAGTAATGTCTATCCAGAAATCAGTCTAGATAGAAGGTCAATGAAATATACTGTATTGTCTTAATGAATAAGTTTATTGTATTTATGTAGGGCTCATCTCTGAAGTAATACTTGACACAATTTAAAATAGTAAGCATGTTAGAATCTTTGTTTTTATTGTGTTATTATGTATTGGAGAGATGCACTAAATCTTTTTCATTTTTCCTATATATGCACTTTAAAGGTTGATCCTTATTTTTCCTGTATTATATTGTATAATCAAATGAATTTACTATTGTTTAGTTTACCAATCACTAGAGAATATTAATTCTGGGTGCCTATTATCATAAACGATCTCCCACTCTCACTTGGCTATAAATAAATTGGCCATGCTTGGCGCACATTTGGCGCCCATAGTCACACCACATCTTTGCACTTAATATTTTTCCCTGAGCCAAATATAATTATAGCCCATGGCAAATTTTAACTTTGAATAAACCTGATTTGCTGAGAGGGCAGTCCACTATCCCTACAAAGAAGATATTCAACCGCTTGTAGACCATGTACATGAGAAATTATAGTGTACATGGAGGTATAATTGACCATAGCCAGCACATAGCCTTCTTTCAATTCTACTTTACTTAAGATAATAATAACATTAGTCAAGATTGGGAGCACGCCAGCACAGGCTCCTGGAAACATAGAAGTGAGGCCAGTAAAAGGAAAGTTGGGATATGACAATAATTATGTCATATCATCATATCATCATATCCCTGCCACTTCTAAATCTGCTTCACTGCCACCAGCAGATAAAGGCAGACTACTAAATGTTTCCTGTTTGAAAAATATTAATAATAAATAGTAATAATAATTAGGTTTACAGTACATGGTTCAGTCTCCTAGCAAAGCAAAAATAAATGTATTAAAACGTTTATTTGTTAATTAAACAGAGGGTCATCACTAAAAATACATTTTATGGCAACAGGAGATTTATTAAAATGCTGTATACTTCTCTTTGCCTTATACCACTACACCAACAGTAAATCAATTATTTGTTTTGTTTTTTCCTTAAAAAAAGCCCACCAAAAACCTCAGCACCAGGCCCATGATATTCTTAATTTGGCCCTGTCTCGGTGCAAACTTTAAAAAAAATTTTACCCACTTAATGCTGGTCATACACTAGTAGCATTATGAATGGATGTCTGTATGAATTGTCCATATAAAATGCTCAGCAGTACATTTCATGCTTTGATGATAGTTCTTTACCTCTTCCCAACTGTTCTATGGCCGAATGACAGCTACAGTGTGGTTGCACATTTCTGGGAGATTGTCTATTGATGTCCTCCCATGATCGTGCTTCCCGTGGCCTGCATCAGCAGGGATCTGTGATCGCTGTGTCCTCTGGACACAGCTGATTAGAAAAGAGCTTTGCGTTTGAGTCAAACGTAAGTTCGACTCGAACATTGGCTGTTCGCTTGTTTGTCAAATGACGAACAAATGGGCTTCTTCACTGGAACTTCAAGTTCCCACATTATCATGGACTCTGACCTCTGAATTCCAATAAATTAATCACTGGCAGGCTGGGGGAACAAACTCACAGCTCTCTCATTGCAAGTCTGGTATTCTACCACCTATGCCACCGTTGAGCCTGCTTAAGCTGAACACACTCTCCCTAATTTTTATCTCATCCCCTGTGTGTAGAGTGAGATAGGAGTTAGTTAGTTAGGCAGGGAGAGTGTGTTCAACCTACGCGTACTTGACGGTGGCGTAGCTGGTAGAATACCAGGCCTGCAATGGTTGTGGGTTTGAATCCCTTGGCCAGCGGGTGATTTATAAGTGGAATTCTATAATTAATAATACATTGCTAACAGTGAGAGAGATTTTTGCTTTTTAAAGTTTGTTGAGATCAGATAGTGCAGTGTACTGTATACCACAAAGTTATATATACATATATAGGCACTTCAGTTTATATCAGTTTATGTCAGTATTGCTGAAAGAAATGGCATGGGGTTCCCCCTAAGATCCATAAAATGGCGTGGGGTTCCCCCTAAGACCCATACCAGACCCTTATCCGAGCACACGGGCTGGCTGGCCAGAATGGGGGTGGGGTCAAGCGAGCACCCCCCCCTCCTGAACCAGACCAGGCCACATACCCTCAACATGGGGGGTGCTTTGGGGCAGGGGGGGGGCTTTTTTTAAAATTTTGGCGCGGGGTTCCACTTAAAATCCATACCAGGCCAATTTTTTTTATCTGTATTGCCGGGAGCGGACAATACATTACAAGCAAGTTTAAATGACATTTTTTTTATTTAGAAATGTCAGTATTGCTAAAGGAGGCTAGAAACATTGCACAAATGTGCCACTTTACAGGCACATTAAGGGGGCCCCCCAGGCACAATATTAAAAGGAATGTTTCATTTTATTGTTTCCCTTTAAGCATTATTAAAATCACAGCTCCTTTGAAAATTATCGTTTTAAAAAAAAAATTGCATTGATTCATGTCCCCCAGGGCAGTATCCAGGTCCCCATACACTTTTTTGGGCCAATAACTTGCAAACTTGCATTTAAGCCTTTAAAATTAGGACTTTTGAATTTTCATGTTCATGTCCCATAGACTTTAATGGAGTTCGCATGTTCTCAAGAAAATGTCCCCTGTTCGAGATGTTCTGTGCAAACCTAACAAGGGGGTGTTCGGCTCATCACTACAGCTGATCACAAATCGGGGTAAAGAGTCAATCACAGCAGCTCTTTACCATGTGACCAGCTGTGTCCAATCACAGCTGATCACAGTGTAAACAGGATTTGCTGGTTATCGGCAGTCCTCTCCTGACAGCGTGAGAGGAGAGCCAGTAAGCGGCAATCCACGCAGGGGACATCTACACTGACGATCAAGGCACTGATCATCAGTGTTATGATTATCAGTGCAGCCCCAACAGTGCCCACCTGTGCCTGGCTCAGGAGCATGCACTCATGGGTGTCCCCTTAGCATCTGGCTTGCTAAGAAGGTACCTAGAGGAAGGGGGAGCAGACAGCTTCAGCAGGGGACTGTCAATGAGGAGGTTAAGGATCACTGCATTGACTGTTAAGGGTAGCTACATTGTTGCACAGAGCAGGTAAGTATAACATCTTTTTTTTGTTAATCCCCCAAAAATGTATCCTTTATTATCTTTTTAGGCAGTTTATCGAAAGTCCAAAAGCCCTGACAACTATTTCTGTCTCTGTTCCTATAAGCAATAATTCCTTGCATTCTATTTAGTAAAGACATTGTCACCAGGACAATAAATGAGGGAAATTCTTAACTGATAAAAGTAAAAAAGTAAAGTTTTGTCTCAACATTCTTTTTTAAACCAATTTACAATCTGAAATAAATGGTAAGAAACCTTTATATCGTTATTAGCCTCCTAATAGACCAACATATTAAAAACATAATAGAGACACCTACTATATTAAACAAGCCAGACAAGGAACTGATAGAAGTGGGATAAAGGCTCAGGTCAGACTACTGTGATGAAACATTGATGCTATTTATAGTGCTATTATGTGGTGCAACTTTGATTCGACTTTGCATATTCTATGGAGCTAAGTTACACTGTATATTGCACCAAAGTAGTGCAGGAATGTTTTTCAAAATTGCTTAATTCTTGCTTGCATTGATTAGAATGGACACCATTAAAAACAATGTGATCTCCCTTGTCCTGCGATTTTGCGCAACTCAAGTCACATCGGAAGTCAAATTAGTGTGAACCAGGCCTAAGGCAGGCCATAGACGATTCGAATTTAGTTCGAAAATCATAAATGGCAGTGTTATCGAACGATTTTCGTATCGTTAGTGTGGTATGTAAAACGTTCGATTTTCGTACGACAGCAAAAATTCACATATCCAACATGTTGGATTTTTTTGCGAAAATCGGCCGAATTTCGTATCATTAGTGGGGGAGTTGTATGATTTCGCCTAACAAAACACAGAACAGTAGGGAGTGTGTCCGGTAGAGATGTGGTTAAAAGGCACAAAAAATAGTGTTTTGTCGTACGATTTTCGGCTCACATTGATGGTACACTCGATGATGTGCACGAGTGCCGCTTTCGTTTATCGAACGATAAATCGTACGTAATTCTAATCGTCTATGGCCTGCCTAAGTAATAGAAGAGGGTTACAATGTAATATTGTGTTGCACCACTTCAAGACACGTGTCCAAGTTACCATTTTAGTTTGTAGTCTTGTGGCCTTCAGGGAGATCCTGATATGCAATGTATTCTTTTACATAATAGTACAATATGTCCATTTGTCAAAGGGTCAATCTTATGGTACTAGCAATGCTAATTTGTCTCATCCACACTAAATAATTATGCATTTGGTAAGAAGATAATTTAACTTCAGTTTTGCTAATTAAAAAAAAAATAAATTAAAAAAAAAAATAACTATTTGAATGTGTTCAATGGAATACAGTATACTTGACATTTAAACCTTTATTTTTATTTGCAGCATACGGTGTTGCAAGTGATAATACAGGCAAAATATTCTGATTATCTACAAATGAGATAGCACTCTTCAGAGTGCTCCGGTTACCCCCAGGAAATCTAACCATTCATTTTCCTTTATTTGAATGATGAGTTAAGAGTTAAAAGATGACTAAACAATTTAGCTGCAGATTCATAAGAAAAATTCCCCTGCCTTTCATGTGCATCTGCAAAACATGACTGTCAAAAAAATAACAGATAGAATTTGTATGTTTTACTTTTTAAAGCACGTTACAAATAGAAAGGATTAGTGACTGATTGCTATGAGCAACTCAGATCTTTTCCCTCTCCTATTTTGCATATGCAAAAACAACATGCTTGAAAGGCTTCAAGGCCTTTGTAACATTTTCAGATCAAAGAGAAAAAAACTTTAAATGTATGTAAACCCTAAGGCTAGGTCTAAATGTGTGGTTAAATTGATGTGCCTCTGAAAAGCAATCATTGTTTGGATCATTTTTTAGAGACTTTTGACAGGTACTGAGGAGGCAATATGATGCCTCCTCACTGCATGTTTTAACGCAGTAAGTAAATGCCGCACTAATGTGCTGCAACCATGTGCATTTTGAGCAGTTGTGGGGCAATTGGGTCCATCCCTATTTTCTTGAATGGGTTATATTCCTTGGCAGTACTGGCAGCTGAAAGTGACAGGGGGAATGAATTTTGCCATGAGCGTGAAGCCAAGCATTGCAACTGTGGCATGTGAACGTCCCCTCTGCTGCCTTTGAATGCCTGTTTTGTGGTTTTACAGGCTTCCTCTCAAGTCAACCGCAAGTCTAAACGAGCCCTTTCAGTGAAATTCTCTTATTTGTTCCATTTTGGTCTGTAACACATCCAGTTGAAAGTGTTTTGTTCCTTCACTTCCTCTCTTAGAGTCATAATGCTGCTCCTCCATAGATGTAGTACAGTAAATGGGCATCGTCATGATAGGACAGGAGGTGTGTTACCCGCATGATCACCAGATGAAAAAAAATAAATAAAACTAATGCAGCTACCACATGCAGGGACTGGTAAGCTACAATATATTTATTTTTGTTCCTGTGTGGGAATAAGCAAAAGACCTTGGACATAAAATATATGCACATGGCTCCCTCCTTACTGCCATGCCCACTCTATGTTTCAGGAATGCTCACACAACTATGTGAGCAAACCTTGGCTGCAAACATGATTCATAAATAATATATTTCACTGCTGGAGTCCAGTTAAGCGTGTTGTTCAATAAACATACCCCCGGGACAGTCAGGGCTAGTACATTCCACAATGGCTAGCCTCTGATCTGTCCCGGTTCGCACTTACCTGCAAGTAGAAATACTCACTTATAAAATTTCTTCTCCAGCGTTGCCATCTCTGTTGTGGGCAGCTGAAGCCGGCGCGATCCTCTTCTGCGTCCTCTTCTGTGTCTTCTTCTCCCAGAATGCGCCTGCACCGGCCCCTCTCGTCACTTCCGGTGCAGCGCCGCATTCCTCCACAGCTTCTGGGCATGCCCAGAAGCTGTTTAGCAGGGAATGCGGCGTCGCCCCGGAAGTGACGAGCGGGGCCGGTGCCGTCGCATTGATTCCTGGGAGCGATGACGTTCAGCTCCCAGGAATCATTGCAAGCCAGGAAGTGACGGCGAAGCTGCGGCACAGAGGGAGGAAGGCGAGAATAGGTGAGTATTTTCTATCTACAATTACAAGGTGAGTAAAAAAAAAATATATATATACCTAACTATCCAATTCCTTTTCAGGTGAAGGAGACCAAGCGGATGGGCACAAAAAAAAAAGGTCGATTTTGTGCCCGGAACTCCGCTTTAAAATATCAGATTTGGTTGGCTTTTGGAATTATGTGTTATAGTATGAAAAAAATACATGTTTTAAAATGAAGACTTTTAGTGATAAATCTCTACAATCTGTGACTGTCCCTGGAAATCAGGGGTACTTGATACTTGTTACAGCAAAATGGGTAGATGTAATTTAACTTTAAATTCTTGCCTACGTTGATTTGAAATTGAATGTAACACTGAGGAATCAAAAACAGATTTTATATTGGTTTCCTAAGCAAAACAATTGTTAGAGTGCATACTTACCTACAACTAGGTAAACTAGTTCCAGTGAATGATTTCTGAATTCCTTTTCTGAACACAGCCAGCAATAAATAATTAACATTAGAAAAAAGAAAATATGAAAAAAAAAAAAAGAAAATATCGTGATGGCACTAAAAAAAAAAAAAAGAAAAAATCTTTTTGACTGCCCAGCTGGAACTGATTGCAGTTACACAGGTTGGTAAGCCTTTAATCTGCATCTATACATTGAACTCTGAGGTGGAATCCTGCAGTGAGTCAGGTACTTGCTGAGTACTCCTAAGGATAGCTGGATTATAGTTCAGGTTCTACTAGATAATTTTTTTTCTCAGCTGATTCTTTGCTTTGCGCAAGTACGTCTTACTATATTGCTGATATAAGGATAAGAACTGAACATGAATAAAAACTCAAATAACTAGGACTTAGGATGAACCGTTAGAAATAGAAGTAGAAGGTGCTATGAAAATCCATGCTACAAAATGAAGCCATCATGTTAAAATGTTATTAGTTTAACCAAAGGCATCATAGGTACCCCAGGTCTTAATATATAAAAAAATCACATCACAAGCTACATATATAGTGAATCATTAACTACTTTACCACTGGAGGATTTTCCTGCTTAACGTCCAGGCCACTTTTTGCAACTTGGCACTGCGCAACTTTAACTGACAATTGCGCAGTCATGCAACCCTGTACCCAAACGAAATTTACGTCCTTTTTTTCCCACAAACAGAGCTTCCTTTTGGTGGTATTTGATCACCTCTGCGCTTTTCACTTTTTGTGATATTAATTAAAAAAAGAGCGAAAATTTTGCGAAAAAAATTGACATTTTCTAATTTGACAGTTAAAAAATATCCAATATATTAAAATTTTGTCAAAAAATTCTCAATGAGCGTATTTTTAACCGCTTTAAGACTGGAAGATTTTACCCCATTCCTGACCAGGCTATATTTTGCGATTCGGCACTGCGTTATTTTAACGGACAATTGCGCGGTCGTATGACGCTGTACCCAAATTTAATTTATGTTCTTTTTTTCCCCACAAATAGAGCTTTCTTTTGGTATTTGATCACCTGTGCAATTTTTCATTTTTGAAAAAAAGAGCGACAATTTTGAAAAAAAAAAACAATATTTTTTTACATTCTGATATATAACATTCCCAAAAAAATGTAAAAATCTAAATTTTTTAACACTTTAGGCTAATTTGTTTTTTGCTACATATTTTTGGTAAAAAAAATCACAATGAGCGTATTTTGATTGGTTTGCGCAAAAGTTATCACGTTTACTAACTACGGGAAAGATTTGTAATTTTTATTGTTTATTTTTTTTTTACTTGTAATGGCGGCGATCTTCTTTTTTTTTTGCGGGACTGCGACATTGCAGCGGACAGATCGGACCCCTGACATTTTTGACACTTTTGGGGGTACCAGTGACATTACTACAGTAACCAGTGCTATAAATATGCACTGTTATTGTAATAATGACACTGGCAGGGAAGGGGGTTAACTTTATTGGTGATCAGGGGGTTAAATGTATGCCTCATGCTTACTGATGTGTGTGGGGGGAGGGGGTTGTGTGACACAGACACAGATAGCAGGTTCAGCTATGCTGAATCCTGTAATCTGTCCTTGTCTGTCACATAGGATTTCCTCACTCGATCACCTTAGATCGGGGAAGAGTGGCGGTGATCTTCCCCTGGCCCGACTCCCGCTGTGTCTGAATACAGCGGGACTGAGCCTCCGGCGGCGCGCGCGTGCTGCCGAGAGAGGGGAGAGTCTGGTGACGTAGTTCTACATCGCCAGACATTAATGAGCCACTTTGCCGCAGTAGCAGCACAGTGAGCAGTGGGCAAGTGGTTAAACAGTAACTGTAAGTTTGGGTTCACATATATGCGAATTGGATGCGTTTTTTCCTGCATACAGTTCCAATAACATATGAATGTGACCGGCTCTCAATAGAGCTGGTTCACACATGTCTAGGGCGGCCACAGTGTGGTTTTGAAAAGGGTCCTATGAGTTTTTTGGTCTGGTTCAGATGCAAATTCAGGCAAAATTTAGCACCTGAATTGCGGACTGCAAACCATAGCTGAACATGTGTGAACCCAGCCTAAAGCAATAAACATAGGCAAAATGAAATGAGTGGATAACCCAAAAACTTGACAGGAAAGCCAATGAAAACCAAAAAACTAGACAGGAATGCTGCTATTAGGGAGAGGGAACTCCACCTGTAAAACACAAACCAGGGCCACCATAATTTCTATTTTTCACAAACACATTTTAAACTTCAAACCCATTTAAGTACTCCTTCTCCGCCCAATTATGTATTTTATTTTCTAACTTCTACTGTGTGCAAGGCTTTAAAATGTGATCATAGGGTAAAAGTGTAGCACTAATCAAAAGAAATAAAAACACCAAGTCCACATCCGAGGGGAAGAAAACCACAGAAAAAGTGTCCACTCAAAATTGATATGTCTTCTTATAGGTGAAAACAAGGAAGAGCCATCACCAGATTCAATCACACTGACTCTTACCAGAACTCACTGAACCTCATCACAAGGGTCAAAGACAGCAGGAAATCTCAGATCAGGTAACTGTGACAGAGAAGATCATCCCAACGTTTACTCTGTGGTACATCTGCCTCCCTTCTAATGGAATCCTCCTCATATTAAGAAATCAGGTTTGTTTGACAACTTCATCGGATGTGGACTTTGTGTTTTTATTTCATTTGATTAGCGCTACACTTTTACCTTATTATCTAATTTTGATCTGCTTTTCTATTCAAGATCATGTGTTGGCTGCTTTTCACTATATTAAGGAAAATGGTGTCGTTTGAGCTAGGCGCAGCATACTATTTATATCAAATGTGATCGTTATATTAGGTTATATTGTCAATATGTGCATCTTAATTGCTTGTATGTGTATAATGTAAATGTATTTTCTGAATGCAGGATACTTTCTTTTTTTTTTTTTAAATCAGTTTTATTATTGTTGTTTTTTACATTTTTACACGGCATACTAACATAATGAACTGGAGAATCTCAGACATGAGTGCTTTGAGTACAGAGAAGATCAGTGAATGTAAGTTCATCAACCTTCTATCATTAGCCGATCGTACATTCAGCATCCAAAATTCTGAGTTCTCAGGGTAGCAAGGTGAGCCTCAGGGCCATAATAGTTTTAGCAACAGTGGTGCTTCACTTTGTAGCTTCCTTAATGATTAAGTGCCTTCCCAGCCAATTAATCACGTTTGCAGCAGGGAGAATTAAATAATGGCAGCTAAAAACAAACTTGTACCCTCTGCTGAAGTCATAAACCTATTTATGCATGACTGTAGCACCCTAGATGGCAATAAAAATATAAATCCTTATAACACAAATTTTATTTACATAGTGGTATTACAATTTCCAGATAAACACTTTGCATTAATTTGATTAGGCACCATAGCAGTAAGTGTGTGATTAGCAGATATTTGCAATTCAGGGGATAATATATGCATTTTTAGTGGACATGCAGTCGCCTAGAGTATTTGTTTAAATCCCAGATATTTTTGTTTTCATTTCTGCTTTTCTGTGATATTTGGGAAGCTCTTCCAGGGATCTTAGACATAGATGCCATATCTTTAGCTTAGAGTATGTTTATTTGATTATGTAAAAAAGAGAGTTGGATTTTGCATAGTCTCAGAGACATTCAGTACTGTCAGTGAAAAATGTTAGTCATTATTGCAAACATAAGAAGAAATCCTCTAATTTTGTTTACCTAGGGGACACTCTCTTTGCACAAATTTACACAACAAAAAAAACAGGTACAATTTCTTTAACCACTTTACCACCGGAGGATTTTGCTGTCTTACGTCCAGGCCACTTTTTGCGATTCGGCACTGTGCGACTTTAACGGACGATTGCGCGGTCATGCAATGCTGTACCCAAACGAAATTTACATATTTTTTTTCCCACAAACAGAGCTTTCTTTTGGTGGTATTTGATCACCTGTGCAATTTTCATTTTTTTGCGATATTAATTAAAAAATGTGACAATTTTGAAAAAATAACAATATTTTTCTACTTTGACAGTTAAAAAATATCCAATATATTAAATTTTTGTCATATATTTAGGCCAAAATGTATTTAGCTACATGTCTTTGACGTATTTTTAACCTCTTTATGACCGGAAGGTTTTACCCCATTCCTGACCAGGCCATATTTTGCGATTCGGCACTGCGTTACTTTAACGGACAATTGCGCGGTCGTGCAACGCTGTACCCAAATGAATTTTTTCCCCCCACAAATAGAGCTTTCTTTTGGTGGTATTTGATCACCTGTGCGATTTTTACTTTTTGCGCTATAAACAAAAAAAGAGCGACAATTTTGAAAAAATAACAATATTTTTTACATTTTTTTATATGAAATCCCCCCCCCCCCAAAAAAAAATCAAAATTTTCTAACATTTTAGGCCAATTTGTTTTCTGCTACATATTTTTGGTAAAAAAAATCGCAATAAGCGTATTTTAATTGGTTTGCGCAAAAGTTATTGCGTTTACTAACTAAGGGAAAGATTTCTGTCATTTTTGGTGGTTTTTTTTTTAACGAGTAATGGCGGTGATCTGCGATTTTTTTTGCGGGACTGCGACACTGCGGCGGACAGATTGGACCCTTGACTGACATTTTTTTACACTTTTGGGGGTACCAGTGACATTACTACAGTAATCAGTGCTATACATATGCACTGTTACTGTAAAAATTACACTGGCAGGGAAGGGGTTAATTTTTATTGGAGAGGGAGGGGTTAATATATGCCTGGTGCTTACTGACGTGTGTGGGGGGAGGTGACTGAGTGACACAGGGACAGATCGCAGGTTCAGCTATGCTGAACCCTGCAATCTGACCCTGCCTGTCACTTAGGAGATCCGCCCGCTTTGTTTACACAAGCGGGCGGATTTCCACACTAGATCCCCGACGATCGGGGAAGAGCAGCGGTGATCACCGCCACTCCTCCCCTGGCCCGACTCCCACTGTAACTGAATACAGTGGGGGCGCGCCACAGAGAGAGGGGATTGTCTGGTGACGTAGGTCTACGTCGCCAGACGATAACAAACCACTTTGCCACAGTACAGTCAACGTGACTGGTCAGCAAGTGGTTAAAATTCAAATAAATAAGGAAATGTTTACTCTTCCAAGCATATACATTTATTCCTCTTCTTCAGCTCAAGAAGGCTAAGGAAGAGGAGGAGTCCTCAAAACGCGTCCTGTGATCCTGCACTCTGAGAGGACCACCATCTATCTTGTACTGTCCCTTGAGAATGAGGAAGCGGAGCGGGAGTGAAGAAGCCAAGGATCTCATGCAGCCTCTCACCTGTCAGCCAGCTGCACAGTCATCCAGACGTTGTGGCTGCTTTTCTGCTTATCCCTCCTGGGATTGTTCTGTGATGCAGTTGACTTCTCGCTTTGGATTACATGCACTTTTGATTTTACCTTTGTGAGTATATTATTTAGTATTGTTCAATAAAAAAGTGGATGTTTTACTACACCATGAGGTCTGCTCTGTCTTCTTCTTATCCTGGTTTGTGTTTTACGGGTGGAGTTCCCTCTCCCTGATGTCAGTGGCAATCCTCTTAGTGTTCAGTGGCTTTATATCTAGTTTTTGGGCTACCCACTCATATGTTTCATTTTGCCTGTGGTTATTGATATACAATATTATCACCTTATTATTATTCATCTGATTAACAGGGATGTTATTGCTGGGGTAGTGTGTTTTTTTAACAGGGGTGGGGTGGGGGGTGTGGTGCTGTGTGCCAAGCTCTGCAGCATTGTTCAGGTATATGCGCTAACGTTAACAAGCCCTAAGGCAGCCCATCCATCTTGAACAGGCTGCTAATGCACTGCAAATAGTATTTTAACAGACATGCACCATTTTTTACAGCACACCTTAATGCACAGATCATTTTAAACAAGTGTGCTGTGGTGCTCTGAAATGCATGTGCCTTGTGGTGTACTGGCACTGTGATGGTACTTAGTTCCATGTGTAACTATGCATTGTGATAAATGTGGTAAAATGCACAGTTAACCATGCATTACTGCAGTGTCCAAATCTGAATGTGCTTTTAAACAAAGATGAAAAGTAGAGGGCACTTCACACATCTGTATTAAACACATTTGCAAACATGTTTATGTAACAATAACTCAAAATATATACTTAGTAAAATTGCAGTATACAGTGCTGTAAAAAAGTATTTTCCCCGTTCTGATTTTTTTTTTTTGTTTTGCATATTTGTCACACTTAAATGACTAAAAATGTTACTATTGCACAAAGATAACCTGAGTAAATCCAAATGCATTGTTTAAATGAGATTTTCATTTATCAAGGGAAAAAACTGTCCAAACCTGCCTGACTCTATGTGAAAAAGTAATCCCCCCCTCCCCCGTGTTAAATTGTGAATGAACTGTGATCAC
Organism: Pelophylax lessonae; assembly: GCF_965119305.1. Taxonomy (NCBI): domain Eukaryota; kingdom Metazoa; phylum Chordata; class Amphibia; order Anura; family Ranidae; genus Pelophylax; species Pelophylax lessonae. The sequence goes on along the minus strand of NC_138768.1, from coordinate 584,843,591 downwards.
CCAAATTTTGTGGAAAGCTGAGTCCAAAATGCCACACCCAGGCCTGATTACTGCCAGGCCTGTTGAATCAAGAAATCGCTTAAATAGAAGCTGTCTGACAAAGTGAAACATGCTAAAAGATCTAAAAAAGCAACACAACATGCCTTGATCTAAAGCGATTCAAAAACAGATGAGAAACAAAGTAATTGACATGTATCAGTATGGAAAGGGTTACAAAGCTATTTCTAGGGCTTTGGGACTCCAGCGAACCATGGCGATAGTCATTATCCACATATGGAGAAAACTGAGAACAGTGGTGAACCTTCCTACCAAAATTACTCCAAGAGCACAATGACAGCTCATCCAAAAGGTTATAAAAGAACCCAGAACAACATCTAAAGAACTGCAGGTCTCACTTGTCTCAGTTAAAGTCAGTGTTTATTATTCAACTATAAGAAAGAGACTGGCCAAAAAATGGCATCCAGAGAGTTCCAAGGCCAACACATCTGCTGACCAAAAAGCACACACAGGTTCATCTCACATTTGCTAAAAAACATTGTGATTATCCCCAAGACTTTTGGGCAAATATTGTGTGGACTGATAAGACAAAAGGTGAACTTTTTGGAAGGTGTGCGTCCCGTTGCATCTGGCATAAAATTAACACAGCATTTCATAAAAAAGAACATCATACCAACAGTCAAATATACTGGTGGTAGTGTGATGATTTGGGGCTGCTTTGCTGCTTCAGGACCTAGACAACTTCCCATAATTGATGGACTCATGGATGCTGCTCTCTACCAGAAAATCTTGAAGGAGAATGTACAGCCATCAGTTCCTGACCTCAAGCTCAAGCGCACTTGGGTTATTCAGCAGGACAATGATCAAAAAAAACAGCAAGTCCACCTTTAAATGGCTCAAAAAAAAAAAAAAAAAAATTAAGGTATTGAAATGGCCTAGTCAAAGTCTGGACCCATTGAGATGCTGTGGCATGACCTTAACCAGTTCTGGACCGGAAGGATTTGCCCCCTTATTGACCAGGCCATTTTTTGCCATTCGGCACTGCGTTACTTTCATGGAAAATTGCACGGATGTGCAACACTGTACTGAAATAAAATTGATGTCCTTTTTTCCTCCACAAATAGAGCTTTCTTTTGGTGATAGTTGATCACCTCTGAGATTTTTATTTTTTGCTCTATAAACAAAAAAATAGCGACAATTCTGAAAAAAAAAAACATTTTTCACATTCTGCTATAAAACATTCCCCCAAAAAAATGTAAAAATCAAAATTTTTCATCCTTTTAGGCCAATTTGTATTCTGCTACATATTTTTGGTAAAAATTGCAATAAGCATATTTTGATTGGTTTGCACAAAAGTTATCACATCTACAAACTAGGGGAAAAATTGATGTCATTTTTATTTATTTTAAATTTTCTTTACTAGTAATGGCGGCGATCTGCGATTTTTATCGAGACTGTGACATTGCGGTGAACAGATCGGACCCCTAACTAACATTTTTGATACTTTTGGGGGGACTAGTGACATTACTACAATAATCAGTGCTAAAAATATGCACTGTTACTGTAAATAATGACACTGGCAGGGAAGGGGTTAGCCTAGGGGTGATCAAATGGTTAATTGTGAGCCTAAGGGAGCGTTTTCTAACTGTGGGGGGAGGGACTTGTGAAATTATCATAGAGACCTGTGATCCTATATAGAAGGATCACAGGCACTCTGAGATCATTTCAGAGAGAACAACGGTCAACTGTGTTTACAACAGCTGACCGTCCTCTCAACGGGGAGTGATTGGGGGTGCCTGGCGGAAATCATGGCAAATGGTTCTGTGGATCGGTATCCCCACTGCCTAGTGGGGGTGGGAGCATGCCACCGGCGGCCTACGCTCAACCCCCAGCACCACTTCTGCAACTGACGTACCCCTACGTTGTTTCGCGCAGCCGAGCTAGCCTGTTGCAGTAAAACTTCGGCGGGTGGTCGGCAAGTGGTTAAACAGGCCGTTCATGCTCAGAAACCCTCCAATGTGGCTGAATTAAAACAATTCTGCAAAGAAGAGTGGAACAAAATTCTTCCACGGTGATGTGAAAGACTCATTGTCAGTTATCACAAACGCTTGATTGCAGTTGTTGCCGCCAATGGTGGCACAACCAGTTATTAGGTTTAGGGGGCAATTACTTTTTCACATAGGGCCAGGCAGGTTTGGACAGATTTTTTCCCTTAATAAATGATTTCATAATTTAAAAACTGCATTTTGTATTTACTCAGGTTATCATTGTGTAAGTTAAAAATGTGCTTGATCTGAATCTTTTAAGTGTGACAAATATGCAAAAAAAAAATAAAAAATCAGGAAGGGGCCAAATTTCTTTTTCACAGCACTGTAAGATGAAAAAGTCCAGAGAAATGTTTCAGAGCGTTTAGGGGCTGTTACAAGTAACATAAAGGAAAACCAGCTTGCTTGTCAAATATTGAAACACCCAATTAATACAAACAGTATGTGAACATTTCCCACTGCACTGAGAAAAAAAAACATAAATAGATAGATAATAAAGATAATCGTCAGACATTACCTGACAGTATCTGTTACTAATGGCCTTAATTAAGAAGGCAGAGATTCAAAGAAAGAATGTGCTAAGTGTGATAACACAACCAATGAGAAATCATCTTTTTTTTGTTGCAGGGTTCTTCTATAAAGTAACATTTGATTGAATCCTATTACTTAATTAACTTTGCGCACAGTTATTGCAATTTGCACTTGCTTAGGTCTTCTAATGTTACTGAAGTTTACATTTTCAGTTTGGAGCTGTTATTTCCTTATGCCCTTTACCGTCCCTCTGTTTTTATAGGAGGGCCAATGAATCTAATAGATGGCTTTCTATATAGAAGATTGATTAGATTAGATTTGTGGGCAGCTACTGGGATTCTCTTTGTTGAAGTGACATAAATATGGGTAAGAATCATTTAACAGACAATGATGACTACTGTAACATGAAAGGATTCTCAGGAGAATCAAGCTTGTCTATTACCTTTGTTAAAATGAAAATTCCAAACAGCTCTTACAAACCCCTTAATGATGCACACCTGAAACATATTTTCAAACGAAAACCCAGGGGAATCATATAATCAATCAACGCAGCTTGCTTATATAGAACCATATTGCTCAAAAATGCCATCACATTTTCTGACAGAGGGTGACAACACATCACTTCCACAGTTAGGTCATGTAAAGTTCTATCAAGCTGTGGTGACAGTAAATAATTACATATGCTTGAGGAAAAAAAAAAATAACTCTTTATAACAACTTTACTGTAGTCACATACAAAAAATTAGCATAATGGTGTGCAAAGAAGGAACTTGGCTCATCTGAAAAAAGTGGTGACTTATGGCAGGAAAAAAAAATATCAGTACATTTCAATTCGGATGGGATGGGATGGGCCAGGGGGGTGGTGTGTCTGTGCTTTAAATGTTAAATAATATAATTTTTTTAAGAAAATTGGATGCAGATAGTGGCCATTTTGTTTAATGAACCTATCTAAGGGCAGAGTGTTCGTAATTTTGTGAGCAGGCTGCTTGGCACATATAAGAGTGAGTAGAGAGGATCCCGCAGTGCAAGAGATTAATAAAATATGCCAATGAGGCAAACTTTGGGGATGATTTACTAAAAATGGAGAGTGCAAAATCTGTACATAGTTACATAGTTACATAGTAGGTGAGGTTGAATAAAGACAATAGTCCATCCAGTTCAACCTGTGTAGGCATGTGTGGCTGTAATCATCTCCCATACCCCTGAATGTTCTGATCCTTGAGATGTAAGTCTAAGAGTCTTTTGAAAGCCACCATACTACCCGCAGAAACCACCTCTTGTGGTAGAGAATTCCACAATCTTGTTGCCCTAACAGTAAAGAACCCCCCGCGTTGCCTGAGGTTAAAACGCTTCTCCTCTAATCGCATTGTATGCCCTCGAGTCCTCATGCAATCCCTTCGAATGAACAGCTTTTTTTCTAAGCTGGGATCCCCATTAAGATATTTATAAATTGCTATCATGTCCCCCCTCAGACGTCTCTTCTCCAGGGAGAATAAATCGAGCGATTGTAGACGCTCTTCATAGTCAAGGTCCTCCAATCCCCTAATTAGTTTAGTTGCCCTTCTCTGGACTCTCTCCAGCTCCAACACATCCCTCCTGAGGACTGGCGACCAGAACTGGACGGAATACTCCAGATGCGGTCGGACCAGAGTTTTATAAAGTGGAAGGATTATAGTCTTATCTCTGGAATGCATCCCTTTCTTTATGCATGCTAATATTCTGTTGGCTTTGGAAGCTGCCGCTTGACATTGCATGCTGTTTCCTAATCTATCATCAACCAATACTCCCAGATCCTTCTCCATTTTTGATTCCCCCAAGGGCTCCCCTCCTAACGTGTATTGTGATTTTATGTTTTTAGTCCCCAAGTGCAAAACCTTACACTTCTCCACGTTAAACCTCATTTGCCATGTCGTTGCCCACTCTGTTATTTTGTCCAGGTCATTCTGCAGGATATCTGCTTCATGTTGTGAAGTTATTGCCCTGCCCAATTTTGTGTCATCTGCAAAAACTGATATCGAACTACTGATCCCGACCTCAATGTTGTTTATGAATAAATTGAACAAGGTTGGTCCCAGGACTGAGCCTTGGGGGACCCCGCTTACCACCTCAGACCAGTCTGAGTATGCGCTGTTTATTACTACCCTTTGGACCCGCCTTTTTAGCCAGTTCCGTATCCAAGAGCAAACCCTGCTATCGATACCTGCAGACCTTATTTTATAAATTAAGCGCTTGTGGGGAACTGTATCAAACGCCTTAGCGAAATCCAAGTACACCACATCCACTGGTCTCCCCCTATCTAGCTCACAGCTCACCTCCTCGTAGAATGTAAGGAGATTGGTTTGACAAGAACGCCCATTTGTAAACCCGTGCTGATTACTGCTGATGATGTTGTTGTCCTTAGCAAACTCTACAATATAGTCCCTTATCATCCCCTCCAGAAGTTTACATACTACTGATGTCAAACTGACAGGCCTATAATTTCCCGGGATATGCCTCTGGCCCTTTTTGAATATTGGAATCACGTTAGCTTTCTTCCAATCCCCTGGTACATCTCCTGTCCTAATACTGTCAGCAAAGATCAGGAACAGTGGTCTCGATATAACTTTACTGAGTTCCTTGAGTACTCTCGGATGTATGCCATCCGGTCCTGGTGATTTGTTTGTGTTAAGTTTATCCAGCCTTTCCCTGATTCCCCCCTCTGTTAGCCATGGTGGCAAGTCCTGTTTATTACTACTAACCATACAGTCATGGTCAGTGTACCCCTCCTTTTCCTGTGTAAAGACTGACGAGAAAAAAGCATTTAGCACGGTTGCTTTTTCAGTGTCCTCTGTAACCATCCTCCCATCATTGTTAATTATGTGTGCAATATGCTCTGCCTTAGTTTTTTTGCTGTTGATATATTTAAAGAATTTCTTTGGGTTTTTTTTACTATCCTCCGCTATTTGTCTCTCAAAGTTGATTTTAGCCATCTTGATTTCTTGTTTACTTTTCTTATTTGCCTCCTTGTATTGCTCGAAAGCCGATACTGTGCCCTCTGATTTATACTTCTTGAAGGCCAATTTTTTCCCCCTAATAAGTTTTATGACGCTACAGTTTAGCCAGCCAGGTTTGGCTTTGTCTCTTCTAAATTTGTTTCCCATAGGAATGCACTGCAAGATGCCTTTGCCTAATATGTTCCTAAAGCATTCCCATTTTTCCTCTGTGGTCAGGGATCCCAGGGTTTGGTCCCAGTTTACCTTTTCCATCATTGAGTACAATTTTGGAAAGTTTGCCCTTCTGAAGTTTAGGGTTCTTATGTTCCCCACTTGTCTTGTTATGTTGTTATTTACACTAAATGTGATCATCCTGTGATCGCTAGAGCCCAGGTTGTCCTGGACTCCTACCTCCGAGATTATGTCTGGGTCATTAGTGAGCAATAGATCCAGGACTGCGTTTTCTCTGGTGGGGGAATCCACCAACTGTGACATGTAATTATCCAGTAAGGTTTCCGTGAATAGGCGGGCCTTCTGTGAGTGTGCAGTCCCCTCTTCCCAGTCAATGTCGGGGTAATTGAAGTCCCCCAATACGATGACTGATCCCAATTTTGCCACTTTACCCATTAGTGCTAAAAATTACATAGTAGCCAATCAGCTTCTAACTTCAGCTTTGACAATAAAACCTGGAAGATGATTGGTTTCTATGCAGAGCTGCACTAGTTTTAATAAATAAACCCCCTTGTCTCAACTGGAGTGCAGCCAACCAGCTTTTACATTTTAATTTTTTAAAAGCTGCGTGGAAAAAATGAAAAATAGAAGCTGATTGGTTGCAAAGGGCAACAACAGTTGTTGGGATAGAACTATATTTCTCAGGTGAATGCATTTTCGGGATATCTGTGGCCTAAAAGGGATGGGTAACTCTCCCTAGGACTGATTCTTATTGTTTGTGGACCTGTTAGAGGGCAAGGATAGACAGGGGGAACAGAAACCCCACCGAACAGTCTGTGGGGAGCACATTCAAGGAAATTCAATAAAGTCCTAACAACACTTTTCTCGTGGTACTTTCTTCAAGAACTACGTGCACCTAATTCAGGCAAGCATTTGCACCACTGTCAGTAGCATTATCAACACATGCAGCAAATTCAGGTAGTTCCTATTGCTGAACTTAAAAAATCTGATTCGATTGCAGCAACAAAATCTTAAAGAATTACAATCAGTTCTCAGATTAGGAAAGTGGCAGTCAATAGACCAACTCCAAGCTGGCAGTACTCAAAGGAGACATTGCCTGTGCTGGGAAGCTGTCATTTATATAACAGCTTCTCACACAGAGCTATATACCTGGCCCCATCCACCTGTCAGCTGGGAGATTCCATGGCTAAAAGCTAAATGTAAATGAGGATAAAGGTGATGTCATTACCTAAATACTTTCATTGCCCATAATTTGGAAATAATTTTCCGCTGCATGTGTGGAGCCTTATGGGGAACTAATGATGCCAATACACTAGATGAAAAATATGCCATGACAGTTTGTTTGTTTTTTGTCCAGTTAATGTTCCCAAATCCAAAATTGGTTTTGACATTTTTGAGCTAAAAAAAAATCGAAGCCAAACTGAAGACAAATTGAAAGGTTTGTGTGTCTCTCACATGTTAAATATTTAACTGTTAGTACTGTGCACATGTGACCCAGAAGCAAGAAAAATGAGAAACTGATTCACCTATGTCCATTGATGGATTTCTTATTCGAAATTTGGTCATTACATGGTGGCAATATTGTTTGCTCTCATGACCGTGTGTTCATTTTTGGAAAAAAAAACATTGGAAGAATATTTAGACTGGTGTATGGCTAGCATAAGAAACTGGTTCCCATCAGATCTGCTTTATTTCTGATTGTCAGCTCATGACAGTGGGCAAATTTGAAATCCATTACTCAACTAAATGTCGAGAGTAAAGTGGATCCTATGGGCAACTATTCCTCCAGTTCCCCATAAGGCTCCACCCACTCAGTACAAAACTCCTTGGCTATGCGCCTATCAATGTGATGGGGTCAATGGCTGGAGAGAGAGAGTGAGTAAACTGAGGAAAAAGTGTCCAGTGTGGACATTTCATCCTCAGTGCAAACAGATTCATGTATACTATCTATACATTTCTCTGAAATTGAAAGCGAACAGCATAGGAGAAGCTGCAAAGCATGCAGGGAATACTGGAAGTGGTGGAAATAGATGACCATTAAATATTCGGAACTCACAACATGAAATACATTTTTTCAAGTAAGCTTTTACTGGATTGCCAATAAATATTATTGTATTGATATTGCAATGCTGATGTTAAGACCGCATTCACACCGAAGCGGCACGACTTCGGGGGCGACCTGTAAAGTCGCGTGCACGGCGACTTCGGCACGACTTCGGCGCGACTTGCACGGACTTCATATAATGAATGTCTATGCAAGTCGCTCCGAGGTCACCCCGAAGTAGTACAGGACCCTTTTTCTAAGTCGGAGCGACTTGTGTCGCTCCTATTAGAACGGGTCCTGTAGCACTGCATGGACCGCGGCGGACAGCGACTTGTCAGGCTGACAAGTCGCCTGACAAGTCGCGGTAGTGTGAATGGAGACTAATAAATAAAATAGTATGCTGTGATCATAGAACTCTAACACTTTAAAATGTCTCTTCCTCAGCTCTGCAGACTGAATAAGAGAAATCCCTCAAATCCTCATCCATGCTAAACAGCATGAATAGACAAATGTGACTGCTGGCTATTGTATTATGAATGCCATCACCTGCAGCTGTTAGAATACCCAAACAGTGGGGAAGATTTACCAAAACTTGTGCCCTCAGAATCTGTCAGAACACAATAGCACAGTGGGGGAGATTACCGCACTAACATCGCATAGTCAGTACGGCAACCTCTTTTTTTTTTTCATTTAGCTTCATTTAGCCTGCTGGGTTGAACAAAAAATAGCTTACCATGTTTACTAGGCTTAAATGGGTTGTAAACCATGGCAGAGAAAAAAAAATTCCCCTGTAAAGCAATTGTATAATGTGCTGGTATGCATTGGATACAAGTACATTAAGAAATATCTAAAAACGAAGCCTTCCAACCCCACGCTGTCATCGCCTCCTGGTCTTTATTATGGGTATATGAGTGCCCAGAGCTGCGATGACACTACTCGGCTCTGGCACGGATCTCTGAAGGTCCAGCATGGTATGCCAGACCTTCAGTGCGCATGCGTCGGTGGCGTCACTGGCTGCATCCAGTGTAAATGTCACCTAAATGGTGCACATTTAGAAGATATTCATTTTACCTACATGTAAGCCTACAGGTAAGACATCTATGCAGGCTCCTGCATAGAAGTCTATGGAACAACACCCCTCCCCCCGCCAAGTCGCCAAAAGTAGCCCAGAAACTACTTTTGGGAATCAGTGCGGCGCCGCAAAGTTGGTGTCGCAACGATTCGGACAGTGCAATTACCGGCATTTGGCTCAGATGAATCACCAAATCATCACCAAATCTTCAATCGCATGTCAAACCAGACCAATGTGAACGTGGGCTTAATGTGATTTGCAGGAACCTATAACAAGTGTTGCAAATTATTTCAAGTGCCAAAGAGGAACATTGTCTTATCAAAGGGCCCAGTAGAGAATCCAGTTTTGGATGACTCTGCATCATGTCCAATAGCTGTCGTGTTGTTTAGATCCCTGGTGCCCAACCTGTGGCCTTTTGGTATATGATGTGCGGCCCTCAGATCTCATCAGTTTGCAGTGGGAACATTGATTAGGTTAATAGCATTAAAGTGATTGTAAAGTTTCATGTTTTTTTTTTTTTTTTTTACATAACTAACATGTTATACTTACCTTCTCTGTGCAGTGGTTTTGCACAGGGCAACCTGGATCCTCTTCTTCTTGGATCCCTCTTTGCTGCTTCTTGCCCCTCCCTCCTGTCGAGTGCCCCCTCACAGCAAACAGCTTGCTATGGGGGCACCCGAGCCGAGCTGCAGCTCCGTGTATCCATTCAGAGACGGAGCTGCTATTCTGCCCTACCCCCTCTCTCTCCTAATTGGCTAACTGACTTTGATTGACAGCAGCGGGAACCAATCGGGAGGGAGACAGCCGAGGCACTCGTGGACATCACTCAAGAGAGTGGGGGCTCAGGTAAGTATTAGGGGGGGCTGAATGGGGCTGCTACACACTGAAGGCTTTTTATCCTAATGCATACAATGCATTAAGATAAAAATCCTTCTGCCTTTACAATTCCCTTAATCTCTACTAGACTCATGTAGCAAGTTCTCAGTTTCATATTGTCTTCTGCAATATATTCCCAGCCAAAAACATAGCATGTTCACACTCTTTGACTCTCATTTCCTCTATTAGGTTTGAGATTTCTGACAGTCCTTTTAGCTCATATGTTGACAACCACTGGTTTAGATACCGCTAAGGCGAGACAGAAGAGTTGTATGATATGAAGTTATGGGTCCTCTTACGTAAGACAAAACACAGGTATACTTTAAGATCACTGACGTGTCTTAGAGCTTACAAAAGGCTAAAAACCCTCTTCTTATGCCCTGAGCAGTCAATTGCAATGCACTAGTACTATCACATAGAAGTGTGTCTCATGTCCATGGCAGATTGAAGGCAAAGTGACAAATTTCTTTGCACAGGTTCACTCTAAGGCCCCTTTCACACTTATGCAACGTGATTTTACCGCGATTTTGCGATGCAATTTTGACGCGATTTTGAAAGCAATGTCTATGGCTATATACCTTAAAACGCATTAAAATCAGCCCAAAAGAGTGCAGGAACTACTTTGAAGTCAGTGCAACTTCAAAATGCACAGATATGAATGGGGCTCATTGAAAATAATGGAAAATTACTTGTCATGCGATTTTGCGGTCCAAAATCGCGGGACAAGTCACACAAGTGTGAAAAGGGGCCTAAGGGACAGGCTGAAGTTGAAGGTATATTTATAAGTTTGTATTAAGTATCTGTGGTGCAAAGACCTTTTTTGTGTGAAAGATGTTTTATATGTTTTCCATGTGTAAATTTATTTTTCCTGAAAATATTGTGCCAAACAACACAAAAAATATCATTTTTATGATATCAAAAATATTAAAAGGACTCCACTGCCATCAATAGGACTCATTGTAGGTTCAGAGGGTCACCTCTGTGTGGGAGTTTTATGTATTTCTGTATGCATGAAAAAAATAAGACTCTATTTTTCAGAGACTATCCTTTTATTTCCAGGAAACATAGAACTTAAGATAAAAAATGTTCTGTTAAATCTGCAAGACATCTGCCTATCAATCTTCTACCCACCGAACTGATATATCAATCTTTGAGCAGTTCTAGGGCAACAAAATAAAGATTAGGAGGTATCATAACATATGTTATAAGGTTTTGTGCTTCATTTTTCATTGTGCATTGTCCAGTGGGATTGAGATGAAAAAAAACGGTGTGCTCTGTAGAAGCCTGAAGCATTATATGCATCATTTTAAGTAATTATTGTTAGAACAATGTCTCTGAAAATTGCAAGCATACTTTAAAAAAAATAATTGTCAAATATGCCCATAAATTATAGCATCAGAAAGTAAAAACACAAATACATAATGAGGCAAGTATACAGAAAACAGTGGATTATAGGGGTATTTATGGTGTTTTAGGAAGCCACTGATTATATGATGCATTTTTAATGTAATCACATCGTTTAAAAGTAACGCTACTTGTTCCATTGTATAGCCAGGTGTAGCAGAATGATATTGATGAAAAGCCTAGGTTCTAGGTCAGCTTTCTAGATCCCAGCAAAATGTCATGCCTCACCAGTGCCATTACATCTGCTTTCGGTCCTATGACTCTGGTTACATTTTTCACTCTAATGAAGAATTTGATTTCATTACCATAGCTAGCACTTATTTAATGTTTAATAAATTGATATTACACTGAAACAGGTGCTGTAATCATTCTACTATTAGGAACATGCAAGCTGTTTCTGTGGTTAATGACAAGGAAAAAAGATCACACCAGCTTTTTAAATGTTTGCAGTGTTTTGAACATTATAAAGTGTATTTATTGATCTGCATCATCTAATTATCCCACAAGATCTCAGGTGAGTTGTGATACTGTAGCCTGGCACGTTGGTCCTCTACAGCCCCTTCTGGACCAAAAGCAGGAATACAAACTAGAAGAACATGTGATGTTTAGGGATGATTGTTTTCTCTTAGCAGAAAATCTGCACATTTGTCAAGAAAGAAAAGGAGAAATAAAGGTGGTATTTGGGTATTTTAAAGGGTCAATTGGTTTTCAAATGGCTCCAACTGGATACAGAAGTTTATTTTTTATTAAACTTTCAATATTATTCCTAGCAAAAGTCTGTCTGTTCTAGAAGATCGGGGTGCTAAAAACATGGGGTGGGAGAAGTTGCAGGCAGGAAGGGAGGATGAATGTGCATGGAACTGGATGTCAAGGAGGAATGCACTTCCTGTAGGCATGGGGTGAAAGATGGGGTAGGGAACATAGACAAGACAGTGAAGAGCAGTGTGAATGGGGGAGGAAGGGGGAGGGAAGGGGGTTCACATCTGTGGGAGTGAGAACAAGGTCTGAGGCCATTAAGTCTATTGGGGGGGAAATGTATGCAAATGCAGGAGAGATGGATCTAAGGGTAGGATGGTGGCAATGGGGGTGCAAGTGTATTGTTGGGCTACAAGCATGGTAGTAATAGCAGGGTGTATATATGGTGGAGAAAGGAGGGGTTAAGAGCTACAGGTGCAGTGCTGATAATGCAAAGATGGGATGAAGGATCAAATTCAGTTGGGGAGAGAATGGTCTGCATTCTGCAGGCGTGTTGGTGTTGGGGTACAGATATGGTGGTGAGAGCAAGGAGACAGTGTGCAGGCATGATGGTAAGAGCAGAGAGGGGCTGCATGCCTTGGTTTTGAATAAAGGGGTGATTATGCTGCATTTGGAGGGTGCAGATGGAATACGTGGCAAGAGAAGGGGAGGTGCAGGTACAGTGGATGATGAGAGAAGGGGGTATTAGAATTAGATACCAAATAACCAATCAGGAGGTCCTCTTAACCTTGTTGGAGGTACTGAACCCCACCAGTTTCATATGCGCATTCAACTAACCCTTCTTAATTGGAAAAATAAAATATGATTTTTTCAAATTCAAAACATAGGTATATATTTAGGTATATATTTATGGTGCACAAAATGAACAAAACCATTAAAGAACAAAACCATTAAAACATGATTTTCACACAAAAACAAAAACATAATATGGGATAACTTAACTTCAGCTGCTTTTCCCAGCATGATATTCGCTATCTTCAACACAGCTGGTTTTATGAGTGTTTCACCAATGGTGTATGGTTTGCCCTGCTTTGCGACCAGGTAAGCAACTTCGTACGATGCTATGAGGATCGGTTTGTTGATAGGTAAAAAGCTGAGAACAGGCAGACTAGCCTTTTCAAAGAATCTGGCTCTCCTCACTTTGAATTCAGCGAGCGTTGTGTTCTTGTATTTTCCATCTCCATGCAGCTTAAGGAAGTGTTCTCTTAGTTTTGCCGGTGCTAGACTAGAATTGCTCAACTTGGCATTGCAAATCATGCAGTTAGGACGCTGACTCCCATCACGTTCCGTTATATACGTGAATCCATATTGTACATATTCGTCTGACCACTTTCTTTTTTTGCTCGACATAGTTAGTATGAAGGGATTAATATTAAGAAAGAAATCACACGACGTACCATCACGACAGTTAAAATTCGACTACTGGGCGCGCCAAATTCCCTGCAGCACAGATAGGCCAAGCGATGTTGCGTGATCACCTGCAGCCAATGAGCGGGGCGTGTCATCACAAATCACATGAGTCGGGTGTGTGTCTTGACCTCCGCCGAACCCGCGAGACTGACTCACCGAACCCCTGGGGTTCGATCGAACCCAGGTTAAGAACCACTGAACTAGAGGAAGAAGAATTTATACAGGGTGATGTATCCATACAATATACAGATAGCGATGTATATACTGTATACATAGAAACTACTGACATATACTGTAGATACAATGTGAAGCAATAGATCAACTAGCAACACCTCTTTATATCATCCAGTTATCTGTATATAATAAGCAGATCAGGTGCACTATGTACAGGGGTGTTACAGAGTATACATGAATGTTTTAAATCCACAAATATAAGGATCATCAGGCGATTCTCAATAATCTTCTTTTTGAAATCCCTCCCATTCTCTGCCTTCCACTCTTCCCATTTCATCACCTGAGCCACGTGTTACCTGTCTGGTCCCACGCCTTGTCACAACTGACCAATCCCCCACACCCATGCACTGAAATGATACAAAGTATTCAACTTCTGGATACAATTATAAATAATGTGTGAATATCCACAATGTGGTACACTATTATATTGACTCCTCCGATTGGAAGGAATGTGTTTGGGATGGTTAGCTGACAGGGTTTGGCTTCTTTTTGTTTTTGTTAAAACAACTTTAGGTGCACCTAGAAATAAATCCATCTGCTGATTTATTGTTTAATTTTATCAACATAGCCACTTGATCACACTTTGATAATCAAGGCCATTTATTACTATGTCAGCTCTTACAATAAATACATATTGTCTTCAGAAAATAAAGGCATATGATTTTACATCATACATTAGTAAATTGCACCCCCAAAAGAAATTATAGGAAGAATGTTGGGAGTAATGTAATGGAAATTGAAATAGGCTTCAATAAAAAAAAAAATGCTAAAGGCTATAGATTTGGAGAAGAGATCAATAAATGAAGAATCATTACAAAAGTACAGGTCAGAAAACCTAAAGGGAAGATCTAAATTGAAGACACACAGGGTATAGTATAGTATCGTATAGTATAGTATAGTATAGTGTATCACTGCGGCATCTTATAGCTTAAATAATGATGATTTAAAAAATACAGGGCATTCATAAAGTAGGTAATTTGTGATAGATCCATCTTGCTTACCTATTCCGCTAAAAACTTAAGTACAGTTTGCACTGTATATGATAAAAAGTGCAGGCTTAGATAGCAGCATGTTAGTTTTAAGTAAGGAATTCTTTACATAATGTATTTACCAAGCTGAGTTCTGATTGTTCATTCCTATCCCTATTCATTTTGAGTGCACATACAAAGTCTGTACATCATTGCAATACACCAAGGCAGCGCATTTGGTGTACGCGTACATTGTATTATAGATCTGCCTTTCTTCCCTCCTTTTACTATAATACTACATATTTCAGCCCCTGGGTCAACAACTAACCAAATAAAAATGTAGTACATCTTATTACTTTGTCTTTCGAAAAAAAAAGGCATAAAAAAAGAAAATCTTTGTATGTGGTCCATTCAACCAAAGGAAACTAAAGACCAATGTCTGATTACTTTCTTAAAAACACAAAATATAAATATCCTGTATATTGTAGTGTACTGGGGCTTTGCAGCTACATGCTATACATGCAAAATGTAAAGGTAAACTCTGCATTACCAAACTACATTATTATCATGAGTAAAAAAAAAAAAGTACCACTTGGTTGCCATGAATAAAAAAGGTTGTTCCCTAGCTTCCAGCCTACGCAACTTGGATTACATGGTCTCTGGCTAAAAATCATTACTGCACAGAGTCTATTGTTTTCAATCAGCAGTGAGATAAGAGGATAAAAACAGCAGCCCCCATGTACATAGATTAATTACAAACTACACAGTGGAACAAGGTTTTTAATACATTAAAGCACATTGATAAGATTGTTTGTATTAAGCCAATTTCTTTCATGTATATAAAAAAAAAAACAAAAAAGGCTTTAATTCCTCTTTAAGATATAGATACAAAATAGATTATACTACTCGAAATGTGTGTAGGGTCATATTTAGACAGAGGCCATAGGCAGCTGGAATTGCTTGGGATGGCTTACAGCTGCTCAGATGTTGTCATTAATGTGAACCTGTGTGCAGACTTTGCACCCTGGAGCAATTGAATACTTAGAACAATCAGTAAAAGAAATGTAAAACAATCCCTCATTTAACTCTATAGCTATGGGAATTGTGAAGAAATTAATCTTCAAAGCTTACAGCGGACACACAGGAGCTTTTTCTATATTGCAACAGAATCTTGGAATCCTGTCACCCATTTTAATGTAAACACGCAGCAGGTGTTTATAAAATGTAAGAAACCATCTGAAACCTGTCTTCAGAGTAATTGCTATGATTTTTGGGGATCTTTGAGAACAAATGACTTCACAGTACTTGCTAGAGTGGCCAGGGATGGCTTGTTTTAAAGATATTTTACTGCTTGTTAGGAATACAAGAATATTATAATGTTCATAGTCAGGGCCGAGGTACAATTTAAAATAAGTGACACATGCTTGCCCCATTGGCCCATCAAGCACTGTCCAGTGCCTCCTACTGGCATATCGGGACTCGACAACCTGGTATCATAGGTTCAGATTTTTTCAATTCCTTTAAAAGCTCCAACACTGGCTACAGTCAGGATGCTGTCATGATACTTTCCCACTAGGTTAAAGTTTTAGATATTGCGAATGAAGGCAGGATGAAAACTACAGTTTCACCCTTGAGTTTTTATAGCAAATTGCACTGATTTCGAAGCCTAAAAGGCAGCAAAATATTTTTTTTCATCAGACTACAGGAATTTGCATTAGTATATTCTCTCAATGGATGTAATGTTTAGTTCAATGTGTAATTAAACTGTATTTGATGCATAATGATGGGCTCACCATACACCAGCGGTCTGGATTCTGGAGTGAGGGGGCGGGTAGTGGCAGCCCCACTTCCTCAGGTAAGCGACGCTGGGGATTGCCTGTTCACAGTATGTTCCCATTGGGGGGACAGGTAGTCCTCTTTTTATCTACCCTCTCCTTCCGGTATCTAGGTCTGCGCACGCCCATGGTCTTTAGATGCACTACGCTTACTGGTATGCATACAATACTTTTCCAATTGTGTGGTACCCTGTGTCAGGGGGCTCTCCAGATGCTTTTTGCCATGTTTCACTGTTCGCACTTTGAAAGCTGATGCTACTGTTTCTAATTATGTAACCACTGCATTAGTTACTACTTTGTTGTTTCTGTATTATTTGATAAACTTTCAATAAAAAATTATGTTGAAAAAAAAAGAAAACAAACTGTATTTTATGGTACTCTCTTCTAATTTGATTTCATAAAAGGGGTGAGGAGTAAACAGTTTTATTTATACACATGTGTGCCTAGTGTGTCATGCTTTTTAGAATGAAGATGCACATCTTTTGTACATATCCTGAGCTTGCGAAATAAGGCCGGCATGCATGGTTCTGGTTCTAATTCAAACCATTAATTGGCAGGCTGGATGTACCAGGTTGATTGATTGATCAACTTGGGTACAACCAGCCTGCCAGATTTGCTTCTGGTTTTTGTAAGCGGCTGTTATTGCCACTAACATTAATATCACTGTCTTCTCCTGGTGGGGACAGCTTCCCCCTACTCCCCCCCCACCCCCCCCCCCCTTTGTGAGACGACAATGGCTCGGCAGGAGGGATTTCCCTGTCAACTCTGTCTGTGTTGATGGGGAAATCGTGCAAATTTGCACCATCTATGGCCTGCCTAAAAGTGCTTAGCTCTACAATGAGAGACACAAGATTCTTCTGATTGGGAAGGAGAGCTGGATATCTGGGAGGAGAGATATGAGACCCAGGACTCCACATCACACCATGGAAACACTAAATATGCATTGCATACAATAAAGAATAATCTGACCATATTTCCCCCAACTTCTCAATTTAAAACAGATTGCCTACCATTAAAAATATTTTTTTTTAGCTTTTGGATAGAGTAGGCAATATTTAAAATCACTGGCAGTTTTTTTTTTTTTTTTATTCTTCTTTTTGTCATCGGTGTTCCATTGGGGAGAATTGCCTTTTTTCCTAGACCATAGACAGCACTAAAAGTGAAAGAAAATCTCTCCAAGGAAAAGGAAAATCCCTTTGAAGGTTGTCACTGAACTTTTTCCCTATTGGAAGATTTCCAATTTCCAATATTCCTGTTACAGCGACAACTAAAAATATTGGTTCTCCTGTCACTTTCAGTTCCAATGACAATGGTGATAAAGTGTAGGCAATTATCCCAAAGTCAGCAATACAAATCTCAGAAAGGTTCTAAAGTTTCACTACACTATTCTGAAAAAAAAAGGTATGCTTTTACATGCACTTTAAATAGATAAATTGGTTACAATATAATATGATATAACTACTTAGCCCCCGTTCACATAGGGGCGACGCTACTTCGCACCGCGACCTCCGAGGTCGCGGTGCGAGCAGCGCGCCGCGACCCGGGAGCGGCCGCCACAGACTTCATAACATTGAAGTCTGTGGCGGTCGCCTCCTGGTCGCCCCAAAGAAGCTCCGGACCCTTTTTCTAAGTCGGAGCGACTTGCGTCGCTCCTATTAGAACGGGTCCGCAGCTTCCCTATGGGAGGCGACCTGTGAGGCGCCTTAGTGTGAACGGGGGCTAAGAGGCATAAAATAGCAATTTACAGTAAAAAAGGTTAGTTATAAATTTTAGACAACATACTACTATAGTGGTAAATACAAGTGATTAATGATATAAAATAAAGTAAAAATATAAATGGTACCCTAAAGAACAAATTTTAAATGTGTTTAATAGGCTGATATAATAATAGTAATATTGTTTGTCTAGTAATATACTGCTTAGGAGCTGTGTATACAAAGTGATAAAAGCATTCTAGCATTCTGTGTGGCTAATGATAAATATTAGTTTTGCTTGATAGGCGTGCAAATACTAGGAAATATAGCAACCATAAAGGATTATTATGGTTGACACTCAAGTGTCACTGACAGTATTGGGTTTTATTCCAAAATATGTAAACATAGTCAAGCTGCAATAGGCAGTAGGCAAACATTATAGAGTGTTTTGTAGAAGTTAGATATTTGCATATATGAATAAATCTAGAAAATGGTAATCAGCCCAGATTAAGAGGAGATCAATGTCCTAAAGGTCATGTGGAGAGACCTAAAGGAGGCAATTTTTTTTAGAACAGCATAGTTACATTGCCTCCCACACCAACCTATGTTATCTAATGGTGATGAGGCCTATAGGACCAGAGATAACCCCCACCCATAGGCCTATAGCACCAGAGATACCCTCCCCCATCCCCTTATGATACATATTCCCTTTGAAAATCAGATGGCACTGGTGTGAGCAGTGGTGTATTTAGGTTTTGTGCTGCCCTAGGCCTGACTAATCTTGTGCACCCCCTATTTTAAATCTGACCCACCCCTTAATGTAAAGGCCACTCTGCTTCCTGTTTATGACCCGCCCTGTCAACTGTAAACCACAGACCGCAACCACAGTCTATCAGTGTCCATCAGTGTAGCCTCATCAGTTCCCATAAGCTCAGCCTCATCAGTGCCGCCTTATTAGTGCCCATCAGTGCAGCCTCATCAGTGTAGCATATCAGTGCGGCCTCATCAGTGGTCATCAGTACAGCCCCATCATTGGCCACCAGTGCAGTCTATCAGTGCATATACAATTAAAAGTCTTATTTGTATATGATGAAATTCAATATTCTCGCTCAAGGACAAGGATGTTTAAAGAATTTAAATTATATTATTGACATGATGCCTGCCATACCTGGGGGCGGAGGAGGGGAGGCGGAGCATTAGGCTGCAGTGCCACACTTATTAGCATTGGCGGCCGTCGGTTCAGTTATATTAAGTGTGATTGGCGGCCTGCGATCTGTCCAAATGCCCTCCTCAGCCAGTATTATCATACCGGTAGGTAGCAGCATGACCACTTTATGGGGGTGCCAGACTGGTTTGCCTCCTGGACCCTGCCCTCCGGCCCAATTCGCCCCATAGCACTGGCACTATACTAAATGTGTAGCGCAAGTCGGCAGGGACCCTTTTCGTGTGGGAGTCGGGAGGAAGCTGGTATTTTCTCGTGTAGGGTGCAGCTTTTTTGCTGCCCCCCCCTGCAGAGTTATGCCCTAGGCCTTGGCTTTGTTGGCCTAGGCCAAGATACAGCACTGGGTGTGAGATACTGTTTTTGCAATCTTCATTGAGGCCTCAAAGCAACTAATGGATATCAGGCAAAATGACAATGCATCAATGCAATGTCAAGTTCTGTATTACTGTAAACTTGCTTTTGTCATATTTTTTATTATGGCTAACAGTATGTTTTAGATGATCCTCAGCTGCTCCTGAGAGACTGTCATGTACATTATTATGCTCATATCATGGCATGGTCCTAATCCTAAATAAAGAATAAAAAAAAAAAAAGGAAAAAAATGGCAATCAAGCATAAAAATTTAAAATACTTCCAAAAACACAAACAGTAAAAAAGGTCCACCATTTTCTTTTCAGTGTTATAGAGGCCCCATCTTAAGATGTGTACATCTGTAATTCCTGTACAGGGCCCTTTCTTGGGTTGTAACTCAGCATTGTATAATTATCTGTTTCTATGTTCTTACCAATTTTGGAACATGTTGCAGATGCAGAAATTGTACATTGATTAAATTGTTTATAAAAACTCTTTCCATAAAACTGACCACCACAGATGCGAGACTGCTGAATATTCTCCACCAATGTCTTAAACACAACTGTGTGTTCTGAATAATCTGTTTTAATTTCTGGCAGCACTTGAGTCCATCCACAACAATACCACACTCCAGTGTGCTTGCCCTTCTTTCACTGCTCCTCACTTCTTTCATGCTTCAGATTCATCTCCTTCACTTACAAAGCATGGCACCTGGCTAATTAGAGTGGACTTTGCCCAAATCCTTTAGGACTTAAACACACCCCATTAAACCATACCCACTGTAATCATGGTGTGTGGTATGCTTTAAATGTTGCTTTTTTATTCCCTCATAATATGTCCTTGTAATCCAATTTACAATGTTGGTATATAGACAGTTCCAACATGTATTATTCTGAAATATTGACTAAGTGTACAATATGCATATGCATATGCATATGCAGAACTTTGAACCTTTGTAGTAGGCAAGAAAACCATTGCTGTACAGTCTCTGCTTCAGCTTAACATAAAAAATTCACCTTCTTACTCTCTTCTTTCCTAAAAACACAAAAGTGTTTGATTTTTTTTAGTGTCACCCCCAATCCATAAATCCCAATCCATAAATCCACATGCTTATGGAAAGTTCCAGTATGCACAGCCTATGTTCCACTTTAAAAGCCATAGGCAAGCTTCCTAATCCATATACCTAGTTGTTACTCACATTCAACTCAACCTTTTCTGTAAGTTACTTCTAAACCTTCATACTTTTAGGTAAATTCAGACGTTCATATAGATATAAAGGTAGATGCTAATACATTTACTTAAGATCACACAGTAGACAATGTGTAACAATTCAGACAAACCAGAGATTTTATTTCACTGGTAGAAATTTCTGATTGGCTACAATAAGTTACCTTCTGTTTTTGCTTTATTTAGGAGCATAATGCCTCAACAGAAGGTAGCAGGATAATCGCTGTACCATACAGGCATAAAATAACCCATTTGGGTTAATTAGGGTTAATTTATCTATTAGGTATACTTACTGGAAAAGACTGTGCACACATCAATAGTTGAACCTCTCATCAAATAAAATAATATTCTTACCAGAATACATCCAACGTAAGAAAAGGTTTATTAGAAGTAAGTTCCCCCTATTCACAGACGTATGTTCAGCTTTTCATACCTTTACAGACCATTAAGCTTTGAAACAGCATGTGCCCCTTTCCAGCCTATAGACAGAAGATATTTTCTTGGCACTTTTCCATTTCTAAATACACTAAGATTGGTTGCCTGTCCAGGATTCTGCTCATTATTTCATCGCGAAAAAGAAACGTCTTTTTTAAAAACATGGGACAGATTTTACATGGGTTATGTCACATGGTTAGCCTTTTAATACTAAGCTTATATTAGGATTTTATTAAATATTTTTATAGTAATAGTTTATGCTCATCACTTCTATGACAATGTCTCTAATACATACTCATCATTGCTTTTTGAAAGGTAAAACAATCCAGCTTGAATTTTGTTCACACTATTTGGGCTGATTCATAAACCTGCAGGAAAGAGGTGTCCCTATTGCCATTGCCAACAAGAATCAAGCAAATACGTCATTACTCTTATTAGTGCAGGTAAGAAAATTAGGGAGAGAGGAAACTTAAGTGGCTAATATGGGTATCAAAAATTATGTTCTTTTGCCTCCAGCTCTACAAATTAGCCTTTTTTGTCATGTTCTGCTTCCTGTGAGCAATTAACAGGAGTACCTCATGACATGGTCTCCTAAAACCTTGGTAAAGCTTTTATGATAATGAAGCTTACTGAGACTTATAATCACCTGTCCATAAATTGAAGCCATTTCTGAATACAGAGATCAGTGCTGTATAGGATGCATAGGTAAATACATGTGATAATTACTTTAAATGCCAGCAAATCCCTATTTGATTAGGTAGATGATGTTTAGACAAACAGTGGTTGCATGGGAGTAAATGTTACTGGAAGACCGATATTTAATAAGAAATGGAGGCATCTTAGCTAATCTGAGACTTAGCTGCTCCTCATCTTCATAAATTAGAACATTTTTGAATGGCTCCTTAAAGTACTAGATCATTTCCATTCTCCTCACGGTTTTCCAGCTCTCCATACAGAATACAGATCATTAGGAAACTACGAAGCAATCAAGTAATGTGCATCTGATGAAATTACTCTATCAATGTGCTGGGCTCCTACTTATCCCATCCCCCAACCCCACAGAAACAAAACAACATGGGACAGTTTTAGAGTCACAATAACCTTTCCAGATGGAAAAGTGATATCAAAGCAACAGCATAAATCGTCCAAACCATACTTTGTACCTTGTTACATCGATTTACCAAAGTAAATTATATTGTATTTCAGTCTCAAATACCAGTAAATGTAAATATCCGTAAATAAATTACTAAGTATTTTTATTTTAAGACAATGCAGTAGTCCAGGATTATTATTAGTTTTTTTTTTGGATCACTTTTACTTTTGCATTGAAGCCGAGAGCAACATGTTCTTTCATATTACCAGTCAGGTTAGACTGGCTTAAGGCACCCAAAAAATTAAAGTTGATTCATACAGTTCTGGTGAAAATGTGTAATAAAAAGACAGTGTATGAGTATAATATCAGATGAACATCCATTTGTCAATCTTATAGGGTTTCTAGTACAGGCTGGCTGATATCAGCTAGCTTCACAAGTGCTCTATGGAGAGATTACCTAACATCTAGGGGCTTGTTTTAAAGTGATTTAATGTGTTATCAAAAGAAAAAAGTGTTGCCCCATAGCAACCAGAATATGTACTTTGCTTACAAAAACCAAGATCTGTAGGAATGACAGCTGATTGGATCCTATGAGCAAAAATAAACTTTCTTGGTAGCATATTTTTTATACAGAAGCTCCATAATGGCCAATAAACATGTGCGAGAAATACTCCATAATGCTATTTTTTGTGAATGAGTACATTTGGCTAAGACAACTAATAGACTCTTTCACTTAGATTATTGAATTGGAAGTAAGCTGCATGTTCAAATACGTCTAAGGAACAGAAGTTGATTTCAGTTACCTGCAGTTATGACCATTTCTTGAAACATTTCATATGTTTCTTTAACTGGGATCAGTTAATCTCTGCTATCATATCATATCATATACTATAGGTGATTTGTCCCTTGAGTGGAGTTTCCTATGACAAGTTAATTCAGTATCTTAATAACCATTAAATGGAATGTATAAAATATAAGATCCCTAGCAATTGTGTGCAGTACGATTACCAATCTTAGCTGTTATCTGTTTGGTTTCTTTAAAATGCTTCATGACAGGAAGTATATTATTATAAAAAGCAACACTCGAATATAAAGAAAATGTTCTCCAATGGGCAACACTACACCTTAGTGGAATTTCCATGAAATGATTTCCTGCATTATTCAGTAAGGCATAGTAGAGTGCCAGGCTGATATGGAAAATGCACTAATGCATATCAACCAATCAGAATCATCGCTCACAGCCCTGACTTTAGTAAAATGACTTTGCACTGTCTTACCCAGTAAGTCCATATGTCCTCTTTATTACAACATGACTTTAATAAGGATCAGTGATACAAAAGTGATTTCTGTATACAGACTACACTAACTAGAAATAAATTGGGTGACGTTGTCTACTTTTAGCCAGATATATGAGCTCTGATCCTTTTTTTAGCTATTTTTATTTATCTGGTTTTGTAGATATACTTGCAATGCACTATTTCTGCAGTTATCCAGTGACAGCACTCTCATTATAAATGATTACACGCTACGTGTAACAATTACCAATTCACCACTTTCATGGCAACATAAAGTCTTCTATAAAAGAGCTAATCCCCTTGTCAAATGCACTAATTGTGATGCAAGTTAAATTAATTGTCTGAGAAGCAGCTTCATTGTTTCACACTAGAAAAAAATCATGTGTGGTCACATGTAGCAAATATTATAAAAGTGGGTTACTGTGTTAGCTGATAGAGGGCTGGCATTGCAAGCTATGAAGAATCATGCATAAAGAATTAAGGAGTCAGATGAAGAAGGCAGATTATGATAACTCAGTAAGGATACAATAACTATTCCCATGGCACTTGTGTCACCAAAGCACCAAGAACTCATGGACCTTAGGTAAGTATAAAGCTTATCACAACTTAAGTTAAACATGTTATATGTAATAGATTCACTATAATTGACTTATTTTTCTAAACTCTCTCTCTCTTTTATTTGCTTGTGGGAAATTCATACCACATACAAGTCTATTGGCTACACAAACTCATTCTTTGCATGATACCAGTTATCCTTTGATGTTTTTTTTTTTCCTGAAACCAGATTTTTTAACATGGGATGAGGAATAGTGAATTATTTTACAACTGTATCTAGGCTATAAATTCCTCAGTACTGACCTTTCCATACACCCGCAGAAATAGACCCTGACTTGTACATATGCTCACACTTGTTACAGGTTTCAATGGCCAAAGTAGCATACAGTAGCTCTTATCATAATATGCATAATTAGGTGAGTCTCGATCTTTCCTTTTTTGTTGTTTATAACTCCCGCAAATCATAATTTATTTTTTGAAAAAAAAAAAAAAACTCGCAGCTACTTTCCCTTAAGGTTAGATAAAATGATTACCATTGATTAGTAATATAGTTGATAGTACTGAGTAATAGTATTCTATATTTAACATTTTAGTTTGGTTAGTTGTGTACTCTGATTACAATATTTATTTGACATCATTGATTCAGACTTTTCTGCTGTAAGATCCCTCAAAAAAGGAATTTTGATCTGATTTAATGCTTGGTAAAGCACCCAAAAAATGATCATGATCCAATACTAAAAGGGGTGGAGGAGGAGAATTCTTATGTATTTGCATTAGTGATCTCCTGCCCACTCCCTTCCTAAGGGGCCCTGCGTGTTTAGACTGTAGATCAACTGCCAGCCTTGCTGATATACAGGAATCAGTGCAGTTTATCCTTCACAATGCCTTTAAGTCTCTGCTGCTACACATGCTGCTTACATAATAACAACCTCCTTATGGAAATAGCATGAATGCACAGACAATGTTATGTATGCAGTAAAATTAGGGAAGTGTAGAGTGGGGGATAAGAAAAAGTGAGGACTATATGCCTTAATACTTGCAACCAGACAAGAATGTTCCCAGAAAAACTCCCTTCATTGCATCCTTGCTGCCAATAGGTGGGGCCCACAAGCTTTTGGCCACTCACCGGTTCCTCTAAGAGGAAATCCGCACACATCTACTGCTTCAGAATTTTTTTTTTCCTCTCTTTCTGTCTGCAAGCATTTGTGTCCCACAAAGGCTGATCACTGCAGCCCAGGCACATGAATGCAGCCTTTTGTAAGCATTCCTCAGCCTCCGTGCTTCCCAGAACAGTGGGTCTCCAGGCTGCATGGAATGATGTGAGAGGCAGCAGATTCCCCCAGCACATTTCATTCAGTCACACCTGTCACAAAAACAACTCTTCAAATACAGCCTGACAGCCTGTAGAGTAAAATAAGACAGCATGCACACAGTGCATAATAAAACACACATCCTCATAGTTATAGTATAACAGTAGAGGACCAATACATATTCTGCATGACTGTTAACAAAATCTATATCTTGGCATTGCCAAAACACCTGTATGATTTCCAGATTCTTTCATTGCTGTTAGCACAGTCTCATGTAGACATTTTCATGCTGTTGTAGTATTGACACCAAGTATGGTAGATTCAATAGAAGGCTATATAAATAGGATTATTATAACACAACCATGCAGCATTACTAATATGACATTAAAACAAATATCATATCACACATCATGCTCAGAGTCACTGCAAGGAGACACGACCAGAGAATATAAATGATGTAGAATATCTTACCAATGTGGATGATTGAATCTGATCTAGAGTCTGCTCTTGTCCTGTCCCAAGATACAGTCCAGAAGACGGACAGATAGATCACTGCATGCAAAATGTCCATCTTCTTCAATGACTGCTGACCACAAATCAGATCTTCATGAGAAGTCTGGGAACAGCATTGAGAGTTAGGCAGATCTCAGAAGAGTTTAATCCCTGTGTTTTTATGGGGTAAAAGATGGAGGCATCGGGGGAGATAAACCAGAATGGATCAAGCAGGGAAAAGTCTATCAATAAGATTTGTTTCCTTGATGAAAAACCAACACACAATATTTGATTCTTAGAATATGAATAAAATATCCACTGGGCATCCAAAGCTGAGCATGAGAATGATTTTACATGCACCACAGAAAATTCTCCATAGAGCCGCATATACTAGAGCAGGCAAACTGCAGAAAATGACAGTAATCCTTCAGGATCCTAGTGCAGATCTAGCTCACAGAAACCCTTTTAGATTAACGGGGGGAGTAAATAGCACACACACACACACAAGAACTGGCTATATAAAGGCTTTGCTTCATGCATCTTCTTCTATTGAGCAGTGTGTGACAAATGTGCATGGGAATATACCAGCAGCATCCAGCTGTAAAAGTAAAGAGCTGCTGCATGTATTTTCAGCTTCCACTTGGATAGATGCTGGGGTAACGAGGGAATCCTTATACCATCCAAATGAATTGAAGGCTTATCCTCAAACAGGTTGAGAGTGCAGTTTAGATGCTTCGGTGAGAGCAGGATGTCTAGTGGGGAGCAGTGCTGGATAACAGAACGCTCCCAGTTCTCAGCTTCAGCTTCAGCAGCAGCAGCAGCAGACAGGCAGCCAGCACGTTGCCTAGAAATGAATCACCTAGGAGAAGCAGGGAAATACAGAGAGGAGATAAGAGTACCATCAAAGCCAGCGAGAGAGGCAGAAACTGAGAGCTGTAGAGGCATCTAGCTCCTCCCTCTTGTCCCTATCTGCAATACAAGGGGAAATAAGACACAGCTCCCAAGTTCTCACTTGGCCTTTGAAAACAGAAGAGGGAAGATGCTATGCTTAAAGCCTGATTGAAATATCATATATATATATATATATATATATATATATAATATATATATATATATATATATATATATGACACAGAAATGAATAATGCACCAAAGGCATGCTGCTTCCTTGCCACTGCCATGTATTATTTCGGACATGGACACAGGTCATAGAAAATGCAAATTAATTTCTCTCCACCCCACTGGGACAATCAATTTAATTGCTTGATGCCCTAGAATATTATACAGCAGTACACAAATCGTGCTGATTTTACTTAATCTAGGAAAGAAGGCAGCTTGACTTGCCCATCTGCCTGCTATGTTTTTTAATGAATAGTGACATTAGTGAGCGTTTTAAACTGATCACATTGCAATATATAGCTCTAATTGCCTAACAAAATCTGACTAAACAGATTTTTTTTTTTTTTTGTATTAATTCTCTTTTGCTGCTCAGGAGGCACAAAAGGGTTAATTTCAGCCAGATCAGATTTTCAGATGTAGCTGAAGTAGAGCTTAATATGCGGAGAAACAGCAGTAAAAGATATTCTGATCTTTTGTGTATAACAATGGTCATGACCTGACTGCTATCCAGCATCTTAACAAAAGAATTGTCTTTGATTCTTCTCACAATTACTAGGCAGAATGCCCCAACTGACAAATTAAAAAAAAAAAAAATAGCTCCAAAAAAACACCAACACAAACATGCCTACAATGCAAGATGTTGTATTCGTATTATGGACATCATTTTTTCAGTTTAAGGGTCTGGAAATAAAATGTAACCTGAAAATATAGATGTATGAAATGCAATCCTCCTTGGCAAATTTATGCCTTTTGTGATTTAATAATGCTTTGATAAAATCATTATTTCAAACTTTTGTTCACTTGTCTTGTACTTACATTAGAATAGTTTTTTCTGGGGCACTAACTAATCTCCTGGCACCTGACTCAATATCTATTTAGGAACTCACTTGGGGTTCCTTTTTATTATAAGATCTATGTCATTATTGAGGCCAGACTGTCAGAGTATCATGTGCTCCGGTGTATTAAATTAGATGTTCTGTACAATCATATTTTCAAGGATAGAACATAACACTTCCCCTGCCACAGTTAAATAACCTGGGAAAAAATAATGAGATTAAGTTTATAGAGATGTCAGATGCTTTCTGTGACCTAGTGACATAGAAACCAGGGTCATAGCATTTACAAAAGCTACTAGGTCCTAGAGGCCAGAGTGCCTGAACCACTGACCCACTGCTCCTATACCACTTATGCTTACCAGCTCAGAACACATTCTCCTTGCTGTAGTTTTGAGCCACTAAACCACAGAGGGCCTTATTATAGTGAACCAGCAAGGGGAATTGCTACTGGTAGGTAACATTTTGGTGAGGATGAGGACCGTCATCCTCATCCTTGCTTGACCATTAATGTTTTAAGGCAAAATTTGGGTATTGACTTGGAACAAGTATGCAAGTTTAGATTTTAAGCCCCGTACACACGTACCGAATGTCGGCCGAACGATCGGCCGTCTTTTGTCCGGTGCTGTCCTGTCGGCTGAAAAGTGCTAAAGACTGCACACGAATTTTGTCAGCCAACAACAGCCGACTGCAGAAGTGATGTCATGTGATGGTTAACTTTCCGTGTGTGTTTTTTCTTTTCTGAGCATGCCCAGTCTTGCTAATCTGCTGTTTGTCGGCCGAATTCTGTACTGACTGGCGAACAATCGGCCGTTCTGGTGACGGCCAACAAAAATTTTAAAGTCTGGACGCCAGATTCTGTTCGGCCGAAAATTCGCTGTCGGTTGTCGGAAGCATCATACTAACAAGCCGACAGTCGGCCGATCGTTCGGCGGCCGAATATTTACGGCCGACAATCGCTACGTGTGTACGGGGCTTTAGACTTCACTGACTGCATGCTTGTATCAGCTGAGTAATTGACTATATGATAAATCAAGGATAAAGATGGCAGCTTCAGAGCTTGCACCTATGAAAACAAGTCAGCAATGGCAGCCAACACATTTATTTCTATACAGGGTCAGTTTAATCAGTATGGTTGAGGAAAGAGCAGCAAGAGCTCAGAGAATTAAGAATCCACAGAATTAACGGTTGACAGTCAGGGGGAGATTTACTAAAACTAAAGCACTCAGAATCTGATGCAGCTGTGTCTGATAACCAATCAGCTACTAATTTCAGCTTGTTCAATTAAGCTTTGACAATAAAACCTAGAAACTGATTGGTTTCTATGCAGCGCTACACCAGATTTTGCACTCTCCAGTTTTAGAAAATAACCCCAAACTGTCTATAAGATGAGGAAGAGACAAGCACTGGGCTAAACACATTCTGAATTTGTGTTGCTTATAGCAACCAGTAATGTTGTACCATGCCTAGTGTAACGCTTGTAATCTGCCAAAAAAGAAGCTCATGTACTTTTTTGAGCTTCAGGCATTTTGCTTCAGGTGACAAAACGCCCATATATGAACAGAGGTCATTGAAATGAAAGGGATTTTGCTTGTTGGGCGTTTTGAGACTTCAGAGATGAGCGTTTTACGAGCTGAAATACACTCAGGTGTGAACAGGGCCTTAGAAAGCAGACACAGTCTGAGTATTAACCACTTTACCACCGGAGGATTTTGCTGTCTTATGTCCAGGCCACTTTTTGCGATTCGGCACTGTGTGACTTTAACTGACAATTGCGCGGTCATGCAACGCCGTACCCAAACTAAATTTACGTCCTTTTTTTCCCCCAAACAGAGCTTTCTCTTGGCCATATTTGATCACCTCTGCGCTTTTCATTTTTTGCAATATTAATAAATAAATGCGACAATTTTGAAAAAATAACAATATTTTTCTACTTTGACAGTTAAAAAATATCCAATATATTCAATTTTTGCCATATATTTAGGCCAAAATGTATTTAGCTACATGTCTTTGACAAAAAAATTCTCAATGAGCGTATTTTTAACCGCTTTAAGACCGGAAGCTTTTACCCCCTTCCTGACCAGGCCATATTTTGCGATTCGGCACTGCGTTACTTTAACGGACAATTGCGCGGTCGTGCGATTCTGTACCCAAATAAAATTTATGTCCTTTTTTTCCCCACAAATAGAGCTTTCTTTTGGAGGTATTTTATCACCTGTGAAATTTTTATTTTTTGCGCTATATACAAAAAAATAGCGACAATTTTGAAAAAACAACAACATTTTTCACTTTTTTTATATGAAATTCCCCCCCAAAAAAATATAAAAATCAAAATTTTTTAACTTTTTTGCCAATTTGTTTTCTGCTACATATTTTTGGTAAAAAAAATTGTAATAAGCGTATTTTGATTGGTTTGCACAAAAGTTATCGCAGCTACTAACTACCGGAAATTTATGTCATTTTTATTGTTTTTTTTTTAAACTAGTAATGGCGGCGATCTGCAATTTTTTTTGCTGGACTGCGACATTGCGGCGGACAGATCGGACCCTTGACTGACATTTTTGACACTTTTAGGGGTACCAGTGACATTACTACAGTAATCAGTGCTATAAATATGCACTGTTACTGTGAAAATTACACTGGCAGGGAAGGGGTTAATTTTTATTGGTGATCAAGGGGTAAATGTATGCCTGGTGCTTACTGACGTGTGTGGGGGGAGGTGACTATGTAACACAGGGACAGATCGCAGGTTCAGCTATGCTGAATCCTGCAATCTGACCCTGCCTGTCACTTAGGAGATCCGCCCGCTTTGTTTACACAAGCAGGCGGATGTCCATACTCGATCCCTGACAATCTGGGAAGAGCAGCGGTGATCAACGCCGCTCCTCCCCTGAATACAGTGGGAGCGAACCTCCAGCGGCGTGCGCATGTCGCCCACAAGGGGAGGAGTCCATCGACGTAGGTCTACGTCGCTGGACGATAACGAGCCACATTGCCGCAGTAGTAGCAATGTGAGAGGTCGTAAAGTGGTTAAAGACTGTCCCTTGCCAGCATGCTGCTGAGAAGTGCCATTGCAGTGGCCTCTCTAAAGAGGTCTGACATCCCCCACCCTGCAGAGTCAGACCAATAGCTTTGCAATCAGCAAAGCTCATGCTCTCGGCTGATTGAAAAGCTCAAGCTGTGACTGAGAAAAGAGTTTTTCAGACCCCCTGCAACCAGACTACTGCTTCCACACAGAGAACAATAGTGATTTTCTGAGAAATGCTGACCTAATCTCCTCCCTTCTTGGCAGGTGACGGCCATCAGGTTGCAACTAAAGCTGGGTACTAGGGATGAGCTTCGAGTTCGAGTCGAACATAAGTTTGAATCGATCATTGGCTGTTTGCTCGTTCGTCAAATGACGAACAAATGGGCTTCTTCGTGGGGAATTTGAGTTCCCGCATTTTCATGGACTCTGACCTCTGATTCCAATAAATCACCTGCTGGCCAGGAGACACAAACCCACAACCATCTCAATTGCAAACATGGTATTCTACCACCTACACCACCGTCAAGCCTGCTTACGCTGATCACACTCTCCCTTATTTCTATTTCATCCACTATGTGTAGGGTGAGATAGAAGTTAGTTAGGCAGGGAGAGTGGGTTCAGCTTAAACAAGCTTGACGGTGGTGTAGGTGGTAGAATGTCAGGCTTGCTAATTGCAAGGTTGTGGGTTCGGATTCCCTTGGCCAATGGGTGATTTATTAGTGTAATTATATAGTTAATAATACAATGCTGGCAGGGAGAGAGATTTTTGCTTTCTACAGTTTGTTGAGATCAAATAGTGCAGTGTATACCACACTATTCAGGAGGGGGGGGGCGCTTACTCGCCCCCACCCTTATCCTGGCCAGCCAGGCTGTGTGCTCGGATAAGGGTCTGGTATGGATTTTAGGGGGAACCCCACGCCATTTAAAAAAAAAGAAATTGGCGTGGGATTCCCCTTAAAATCCATACCAGACCCGAGGGGCCTGGTATGGATTTTGGGGGGGACCCCACACCATTTTTTTTTCATTTTTTTATCTGTATTGCTGGGAGCCGACAATACATTACAGCCGCGAGCAAGTTTAGATGACATTTTTTCCTTTAGAAATGTCAGTATTGCTGCAACGGGCTACATACATCGTACAGATGTGCCACTTTACAGGCACATTAAGTGGGCCCCCAAGGCACGATATTTAAAGGAATTTTTCATTTTTATTGTTTCACTTTAAGCATTATTAAAATCACTGCTCCTGTAAAAACGAGCGTTTTAAAAAAAAAAAATTGCATTGATTCGTGTCCCCCAGGGCTGTACCCAGGTCCCAATACACTTTTTTGGGCCAATAACTTGCATTTAAGTCTTTAAAATGAGGACTTGTGATTTTTCATGTTCACGTCCCATAGACTTTTATGGAGTTTGCATGTTCAATAGAACATTTCCCCTGTTCGAGATATTCTGGTGCGCTATTGTGTTTTGACAGGGGGCCTGCCTGTCAGCACTCGCAGCCTTTGCTGGTTTTTCATCCTTTGCATGGCTCCACACTCCATAGGTTCCTCCTGCAGGGAGCACTGAGCCTGGATATGGCCCAAAATGTGACTAAGTCTACACAGCATGTTTTCACTTCTTTGTGTAAGAGCAGAGTTCTGGGGTCTGGGGTAGCCACTCCCTGACTTTCTTAAGCGCTGAATCCAGGATTGGTAGATAACTTAACCCTATGCGCCGACAGGGGCCCTCAGGACTTGGCAGATCGAAACATGGCAGACCTTGACCATGGTGAAAAATCCACCATTTTCACCAGTTGGTCCATTGTTTAAGTTTGTAAGATTCCGGTACCTCCGGTACCCTTAATCACCACTTTCCTCTGTAATGCGTCCCACCTTTCTCTTCAGGTGGTACGCATATACCTTTAAGAACGATGATGTCACTGCTGAGCGCCGCAGAGCGGCTATTTCAACCGCCGGCGGTCTCACTCATACTGTTTGTTCAACCTGCCTTGATATCCACATGCTTTCAAGCCTGTCTCTCGATCGGAACCTCCAGCTATTCCCTTTACCTGGAGCAGACCGGAACCTCACTACTGATTCCTGTAACTCGCTACCGGACCATTCCTCATCTACTGGACCTCTCTAAACTACTAACATTACAAGTGATAAGTACCCCGCAGGGGAACCCTCCATAACCTTATTGCACTATCTACCTATGCACATTAAGGACTGTTACTACCCATCCATACTATCCTATCATCTGCACTGTTACATAGATTGCTAGCTCTTGAGCCTACTACCATCTATCATCTGCACTGCTGCATAGATTGCTAGCTCTCCTGTCTACTACTATCTATCCTTGCACTGGGTTACTCTATCCTGTATTTGTCATCTGCTATCCTCACCACCTATTAGCACACTCGATACTAACCTATCTGCATTCCTAAATACCATCTTGAACTCTCCTATACAAACCTATCAAGTGATTACCATCCTTGTCACTGTTCACACCTGTCCCTTCAGCACATCACCTTCATACTATCATATACATCCTATCACTCCAGGAACATCTCATTGAGTGTGTATATATCTGTATGTTGAAGCTGACAGGCCCACGGTGATGAGTCCTGGAGAGTTGGATCTGGTATTCAACACATCTCTACATGACTACTGAGTGGAGATTTTGCAGCTGCAAATCCAGCCTATACTAAAAACGCAGGAGCGTTACAGATTGAACGAAACTTAAAAATGGATTCAGCAGAATTACCCACTCAAGTGACACAATTAACACAACAAGTAAAAGCATTAATACTTGCTCTGACTGACGTACAAGAAAAAAATCAGACTCTGACACAGCAGGTAACCCAGCTCTCACGGCTTACTGCTGTTCAGCCTCCTGAACCTAAAATAAACTCTCCTATAGTGTTTACAGGTGATCGGAAAAAATTTCGTGAATTCAAAAACGCATGTCAATTGCTTTTTTTGTTAAAACCTCGTACATACCCCACTGATCAAATAAAAGTCTGTACCGTTATTTCATACTTGACGGGTGATCCACGGGCTTGGGCAGACTCTCTCTTTCAGAATAACGATCAGATTCTCAACACCTATTCCTTATTTCTAGCGGAACTCGCTAGTTTATACGATGACCCCAATAGGCAGAGTACTGCTGATATTCAGTTGAGGGCCTTAAAACAAGGAAGGAGACCTGTAGAAGACTTTGTATCTGAGTTCAAAAGATGGACCCTTGATTCAGGGTGGAATGACACATCTTTGCGAACTCAATTCAGACTCGGGTTATCGGAAGCTGTTAAAGATGAGCTCGCCCGAGCGGATTTACCTGGCACCTTGGAGGCCTTGATATAACTTAGTATCAACATCGACAGACGACTGCGAGAAGGAAGGGCTGAAAAGATGGGAATGCCATTGTCTAGTCCTTCTCAGATTTCGGCCGTTGACCCTACTCCCATGGATGTAGGAACCATACGCCCACCTTTAACGACTACTGAACGGGCTAGAAGAACATCCAGAAATCTCTGCATGTACTGCGCATCCTCGGATCATTTGATAAGCACCTGTCCCCTTGCCCGCAAAAAAGAGGGTGAGTGTTCACATGTCTTACTGGGAGGATTAACGACTTCCTTTTCTAACCCCTATCTTTTTGTTCATTTAATATTACAGTGGGACCAAACTAGGATCACCACCAAGGCTATGGTCGACACTGGATCTTGTGGAAACTATATTGATACACGCTTTGTTACCTTCAATAAAATACCTATTATTTCAAAATCTAAGCCTGTTTCTGTTAGTTTCATTAATGGTATTCCACTGTCTTCTGGTCCAATCACCAACCAGACACAGGCACTCCTTGCCACTACCAACGAATCACATGTGGAGACCATCACCTTTGATATACTATCCTCACCCCATTTTCCTATTATTTTGGGACTTCCCTGGTTACACACACACCAACCAATCATAGATTGGAAAAAACGGACTTTGGTTTTCCCTTCTCACTATTGTGAGAATACGTGTAACCTCCCATCTTATGGGAAGATTCTGTCTGTGGTGTCAGATGAAATTGCACCACTATGCTATCAGGATCTGTCCGAAGTGTTCCTTGAGAAAAATGCTCAAGTGTTGCCTCCCCATAGGGATTACGATTGCACTATCGATCTACTCCCTAACAGCAAATTGCCTTTCGGTCATGTTTATCCCCTTTCACAGGATGAACTTTCTCATCTCAAGGAATACTTGGATGAGAATTTGACAAAGGGGTTCATTAGACCCTCTACTTCTTCCACTGCTGCAGGACTTTTCTTTGTCCGCAATAAGGATTCCAGTCTCAGGCCTATTATCGATTATAGGCAATTAAACACGATTACGATAAAGGATCGCTATCCTTTGCCGCTTATCCCTGAACTTATTGAACAGGTGCGTGGGGCTACTTATTTCACCAAATTAGACCTGAAAGGGGCATACAACCTAATCCGAATCCGTGACGGGGATGAGTGGAAAACAGCATTCAGAACCAGATACGGACTATTCGAATACCTTGTGATGCCATTCGGGCTATGTAATGCTCCCGTAGCTTTCCAAAGATTCATAAACGACATCTTTAGAGACTTACTTGATGTCTGTGTTGTAGTATACCTAGACGATATACTTATTTATTCTCGATCTATGCCTGAACACATAAAACATGTAAGACTTGTGTTGTCCAGACTGCTCTCACACAGACTATATGTGAAATTAAAAAAATGTCTATTTCATAGAGAAGAAATATTATTTCTAGGATACTTCATTTTCAAAACTGGAATTAAGATGGATATGAGTAAGATATCCTGTATTCTAGACTGGCCTATACCAACAACACGTAAGGCCCTACAGCGATTCCTTGGATTCTCGAACTTCTATAGGAAGTTCATCAAGAACTTTTCCGCTATTGTGAGACCTCTCACACAACTGACAAGTATAAAAAAAACATTCAAATGGTCAGAAGAAGCAAATCAAGCCTTCGGCTTGTTAAAATCAAGCTTTACTTCTGCTCCCATACTACGCCATCCAGACCCATCCCTCCAATATATTCTAGAGGTAGATGCGTCAAATATGGCAGTAGGAGCAGTTCTCTCCCAACGACCAACAAACACTTCATCACTCCACCCAGTTGCTTTCTTTTCAAAATCACTAAGCAGCCCAGAGGTGAATTACCCAGTGGGTGAAAAGGAGTTGCTTGCCATAAAATTTGCACTGGAGAATTGGCGACATCTGCTCGAAGGTACCCAGTTACCAATACTCATATATACAGATCATAAAAACCTTCAATACCTCCAGACTAACAAGACTCTCTCTCACCGGCAGGTACGATGGTCATTATTCTTTTTAAGATTTAATTTCCTAGTGACCTACACGCCTGCAGACAAAAATAAAAAAGCGGATGCGCTATCACGATTAACATAAGATAACTGCGCCGAAATCCCTTCCATTCCCATAATACCCTATGAACGCATTATTGGTGTTGTCCGTTCCTTGAAGGAAGAGATTTTGCACAGTATAAGAATGGATTCACCTCCACCACAACTAAGTACTGATGCAGAAGGCTTCCTCTATTACAATGACAAACTCTACATACCCCCTACTATGCGCACCAAGATTTTGGAGTTATCGCATGATGTACCCATGGCGGGACATATGGGTATAACGAAAACCTTTAATTTGCTCACCAGGCAGTTTTGGTGGCCTGATATGAAGACGTCTGTACAAAAATTTGTTTCTTCATGTGACATCTGTGCAAGGTCCAAAATTGACACTACAAAACCATCTGGACTACTTTGTAGTCTACCAATACCCCAGGTTCCATGGGAAGTCGTGTCCTTAGATTTCATAGTAGAACTACCACCCTCTAAAGGATTTAATACCATCCTAGTGTCAGTGGACCACTTGACAAAGATGGCACATTTCATTGCTATCCGTAGACTACCTTCATCTAAACAAACAGCGGAACTACTGATGAAACATGTGTTTAAGTTGCATGGAATTCCAAAAACTCTTTTGTCCGACCGTGGTTCACAATTCATCTCTAAATTTTGGCAAGCACTTTGTCAAATTTTACGCATTGAGCGAAAGCTCACTTCTCCCTACCATCCTCAGACCAACGGACAGACTGAAAGAGTCAACCAGTGCATTGAGCAATATCTACGTTGCTACACATCATACTTGCAGGATCATTGGGTGGATCTCCTTCCTCTAGCAGAATTTGCTTACAACGCAACCCACAGTACCACGAAGCAAAGTCCGTTCTACTTGAACTATGGGTTTCATCCCACTCTTCTTCCACCACGCATCCTGCCATCGAGTAACCCAGTAGCCTCGGATTACCTTACCCAAATAAAAGACTCTTTGGGCTTACTCAATACCACTATATCACACGCTCACAGTCAACAAAAAAAGTACTACGACCTTCATAGAAGACCTTCTCCTCAGTATGCTATTGGGGAGCTTGTTTGGCTATCGACAAAGAACTTAAGATTAAAAATCCCTAGCAAGAAGCTTGGACCTTTATTTTTGGGACCCTTCCCAATTAAAAAAACTTATCGGAAAAGCTGCAGTACAGCTCACCCTACCAGCAGATCTCAAGATCCATCCCATCTTCCATGTGTCGCTACTGAAGCCCCATGTTCCTAACCAAGGAATAAGGCCTACCATCTTGCCTCCACCTTCAATACAAGTTAAGGAAATTTTGGATTCTCGCATCCATAGAGGAAGACTCCAGTATCTCATAAGATGGAAGAACTATGGACCCCAAGACGACACCTGGTTAGATACCTCTGATATTCATGCGCCTAGACATTTATATGAAACTTTCACTCGAAACACCCAGAGAAACCTGTCCTATAGGCCTTCCGGAGCCGGCCTTAAGGGGGGGTACTGTAAGATTCCGGTACCTCCGGTACCCTTAATCACCACTTTCCTCTGTAATGCGTCCCACCTTTCTCTTCAGGTGGTACGCATATACCTTTAAGAACGATGATGTCACTGCTGAGCGCCGCAGAGCGGCTATTTCAACCGCCGGCGGTCTCACTCACACTGTTCGTTCAACCTGCCTTGATATCCACATGCTTTCAAGCCTGTCTCTCGATCGGAACCTCCAGCTATTCCCTTTACCTGGAGCAGACCGGAACCTCACTACTGATCCCTGTAACTCGCTACCGGACCATTCCTCATCTACTGGACCTCTCTAAACTACTAACATTACAAGTGATAAGTACCCCGCAGGGGAACCCTCCATACCTATGCACATTAAGGACTGTTACTACCCATCCATACTATCCTATCATCTGCACTGTTACATAGATTGCTAGCTCTTGAGCCTACTACCATCTATCATCTGCACTGCTGCATAGATTGCTAGCTCTCCTGTCTACTACTATCTATCCTTGCACTGGGTTACTCTATCCTGTATTTGTCATCTGCTATCCTCACCACCTATTAGCATACTCGATACTAACCTATCTGCATTCCTAAATACCATCTTGAACTCTCCTATACAAACCTATCAAGTGATTACCATCCTTGTCACTGTTCACACCTGTCCCTTCAGCACATCACCTTCATACTATCATATACATCCTATCACTCCAGGAACATCTCATTGAGTGTGTATATATCTGTATGTTGAAGCTGACAGGCCCACGGTGATGAGTCCTGGAGAGTTGGATCTGGTATTCAACACATCTCTACATGACTACTGAGTGGAGATTTTGCAGCTGCAAATCCAGCCTATACTAAAAACGCAGGAGCGTTACAAAGTTCTCCATGCCTGACCCAATGCTGAATTCCACTCAGTTCACACCACAATGACTCATTCCACAATCTAAGGTTCAGTTAGTTTCTCTGGCTGTAACCATTTCATGGCCAGTTGCAGAAGGCTGTGCATTTGGGACCAAGGTGACTGACTGATGCAATACTTCCAACAAAGCTTCCTGTGCACCCTGACAGTGACAGTCACCCCAAGGCAAGTTAAGATCTCCTCCTTTAGCTTGGCATAGTTTGAGGTGTCAGCCCCCAAAATCATATTAAGCCTTCTGTGGTTTCACTGAAAGGGGCGTTGAGGCTGGCCCATTGGTCCTGAGGCTATCCCTCTGTATTCAAAAGTGGCTATTGTGAGGAGTGAGCTTTTGCAAGTAGTGGCTGGCCCTCACTGTCATTGGGTTGCTAGGGAGACAACCACCTATAGCTATTCTGCTAAAACAGTGTCAGATCACTTGGTGGAGGCCGATGTGCTGAGAGGGCTTCCCTTGAAGCTCGGTGCGAATCACCCCTGGAACCGAGACAGGAGGTGACGTGACCCAAGTAGCACTGGATGCTTGTGGTGGTGCAGGTGGATGGCTGAGAGGGATATCCGGGTCCCTTCTGAGAAGCTCCAGTGAAAGCAAGCAATGCAGTGGTAAATGCCAGGCCGGGGGGGTCATACACGTGTGGTCAGTCCAAGTAACAGCAAGCCGGGGTCAGTACACAAGTTATCAGGCAGAAGCAGATCCGTGGAGCAAGCCGGGGTCGGTACACAGGTTATCAGGCAGAGACAAGTCCGTGGAGCAAGCCGGGTCGGTACACAAGCAAACAGGCAGAGACAAGTCCGTGGAGCAAGCCGGGGTCGGTACACAAGCAAACAGGCAGAGACAAGTCCGTGGAGCAGGCCAGGGTCACAACAGGAAACAGGAAGCAGGAAACAGGAAGCTGACGATAATCTAGCACTGGATGAGAGGGTGAGCGATCCTTAAGAGGAGGCTGGGTTGGTACGATGTGCGACATGACGCACACGCATGCGCACTCGCCTAGATGGATTGTAGGCTGCACAGCGGCGTCTGAGTCCCTGACAGTGCCCCCCCCCAAAGGGCAGCCTCCGGATGCCCAACAGGGCTTGTTTTTCAGGGAACTTGTCATGGAATTATTTTATGAGTTTAGGGGCGTGAATGTTACTTACAGGTTCCCACGAATTGTCCTCAGGGGGTAACCTTTCCATTTGATTAAGTATTGTGTAGAATTACCCTTCTTCCGACAATCCAGGATGGACTCGACCTCGAATTCCGATTCCCCCTCCACCGTGATTGGGGGTGGAGGCGGCTCTTCCCTCCCTGGGAAAGGACTAGGCACTGCAGGCTTCAGCAGGGAAGCATGGAACACAGGATGAATCTTGTAGGAGCCTGGCAGGGCCAGTTCAAAGGCCACAGGGTTGATGATCCTCCTGATCTGGAAGGGTCCGATAAACCTTGGTCCTAATTTCTTAGAAGGGCATGAGATCTTTTTTTTTTTTTTTTTTTTTATTTAATAGGTTTTTATTGGATTTTCCAGGATATAATAACAACAGAATACACAGTAAATAAGACCGTATAGAACATCATATACACATAATGTAGTAAAGTACAGTAGTAATAATAGAACATGCATAGACAAAAGGGGGGGGGAGGGAATCCGTCAATCATCAACAGTAGTAAATCAAAATAGAAAACAAGTGAAAACAAATGAATTGAAAACAAATGAATTGAACTGCAGATCCGACACACGAGTGGAGTGGGCCATATGGAGATAATGCAATACCATATATCAGATAACTTCGGGGTGTGAAATACCAGGGAGTGCAAAAAGACTATCCAGGCACTTCCGTTTAAGGTGGAGGGTCTGGGAAAAAGTATGGAGAGAGCGCAGGAGCTCCCCGCGTGTAAGCCGCCCTCCTGGGTCTCCGGCCCACACGTGAGGACCCCCCGCCGACCTGGGAATTATCAATTACACCAAAGCCCAGAAGTTCCAACAGCGGTCAAATCTGCTCAAAGACATTTCATTTACAGCTATGGACCGCTCATGTTTGTGGTTAGTTTGAGTCAGCACAATGATTTCCTGCAAATTTGGGGGGGTAGTGGTTTTCCACTTCCTTAAGATTAGTAGACGAGTTGCGATTAAAATATGGGTAATCCAGGCATGGAAACGGTATGGGAGTTTGTCCATGCCCAAGTGTAAAAGCACCAGTGCGGGATCAGGGGAGATAATGCAACCAGTATGGGTTGCTATGTACTTGAAGACAGTGTTCCATAAGCTTTTAAGAGAAGGACACTCCCAGAGTATATGGAGAAGAGTTCCCGTGGATCCGCACTCTCGCCAGCACAAGGGGGAGTATGTGTGTGAGAAACCTGCCAGGCGATAAGGTGTGTAATACCACCTGTTGGTGATCTTCATGGACATTTCCCAATGTGTGGGGCAGTGGGTGTGTTTATGCACTATTCTCAGTGCTTGCTGCCACTGTGCGATAGAGAAGGTCTTGCCAAGGTCTACTTCCCACTTGAACATATGGGGGGTTTTCTCAAATGAGGTATTATCTAACAGGATATCATAGTAAAAGGAGAGACCTTTGAGTGGTCTTGGGAGGGTAGTGTATTGATCCCAGATCCTTTTGTCCACTATCAGTCCTTTAAGCGGGTGTTGGGAGAGAAAGTGGCGGATACGGAGAATGGAGAAGTGGAGCGAGGTAGGTATATTCTGCATTTGCAGGAGAGTGTGGTAAGGTATGGCATGAGATCTTTAGGTTGATTGAGGAGAGCCAGACTTCATCCCCAATCTTAAATGCAGGATTTTCCTTTTTCCCAAGATCGTGGAATCTTTTGTACTCCTGTTGAGCCTTTGCAATGTTATCCTGTAGCAGTCGATAATTGGTTTTAATGGTAGTTATCCGATCCTGTACTGCAGGAACTAATGACTCAGGTAAGATGTTGGGTAAAAAGGAGGGATGGAACCCGTAGTTTGCCCAAAACTGAGTCTGGTTAGTTGCAGAGTGCAAAGAGTTGTTATATGCAAACTCAGCGCAGGGAAGAAGCGGGACCCAGTTATCTTGAGAGCAGGTACAGAAGCAACGCAGATACTGTTCAAGGGTCTGATTGGTTCGTTCCCTTTGCCCATTACTCTGCGGATGATAGGCAGACGATAGGCAAACCTCAATAGACAGAGTTCTCTCCAGAACTTGGAAGTGAACTGAACACCTCTATCTGAGACTATACTGTCCGGGAGTCCGTGTAGCCTGACCACTTCTTTTATAAAGGCATCGACTGTGTCAACTGCAGAGGGTGTGCCCATCATGGGCAGAAAGTGAGCCATCTTAGAGAGACGGTCTACAACCACCAGAACGGTGGTAAACCCTTCCGAGGGTGGCAGTTCCACTATGAAGTCCATAGAGATTCCCTTCCATGGTTGTTCAGGGATTGGCAGTGGTCTCAGTAGACCCCAGGATTTAGTTTTAGCTCCCTTATTCCGCTGGCACGTGACACATGAACTTACATAGTTGGTACAGTCCCGGACCAGATTTGGCCACCAGAAGAGACGCTGAATGAGCTCACATGTCTTCTTGACCCCGAAATGGCCGGCCAGCTTGTGGTCGTGTAAGGTTTCCAAGACCCGTAGTCTAGCTTGTGCTGGGACAAAGATCTTTTCACGGTACCATAAGAATCCTTCTTGTCGTCTCAAGGAAGAGACACCCGGCTCTATACATTGAACGGAAGCTTGCTGGATTGCTGACCGTAAATTGGTCTGGATAAGTAAAAAATTTTGAGCCGAAAGAATGGTGTTAGGCTCAGTCATATTTGGAATGTCTGGAA
The DNA here is from genome assembly GCF_965119305.1 of Pelophylax lessonae. Taxonomy (NCBI): domain Eukaryota; kingdom Metazoa; phylum Chordata; class Amphibia; order Anura; family Ranidae; genus Pelophylax; species Pelophylax lessonae. The sequence goes on along the minus strand of NC_138768.1, from coordinate 584,800,985 downwards.
ACATCCGGGAAAGGGCGTCTGCCTTCCCATTCTTCGATCCTGGTCTGTAGGTTAGGTGAAAGTTAAATCGAGAAAAGAACAAGGCCCATCGGGCCTGACGGGGTCTCAGGCATTTAGCTGTCCTGAGATACTCCAGGTTTTTGTGGTCTGTGTAAATCATGATGGGATGAGCAGCCCCTTCCAGTAGGTATCGCCATTCCTCCAAGGCGCATTTTATGGCCAGAAGTTCCCGGTCTCCCACATCATAGTTCCTCTCAGGAGGAGTCATTTTCTGGGAGAAAAAGGCAACGGGGTGAAGAAGGGCCTTTGGGCCTAGACGTTGAGACAGAATTGCTCCAGTGGCTATTTCTGATGCATCTACTTCAAGCACATAGGCTATGGCTGGGTCAGGATGCTGAAGAATAGGTGCCGAGATAAACAAGGTTTTTAACTTGTCGAACGCCATTTGAGCCTCTTGTGACCAATGGAAACGGACCTGTTGACGAGTCAGCTGGGTAATAGGTGAAATAATTGTGGAGAATACTTTTATAAATCTTCTATAGAAGTTGGAAAACCCCACAAATCGTTGGACCCCCTTCTTATCGGTGGGGGCTGGCCATTCCAGGATGGACTTCACCTTTTGTGGGTCCATGGAAATGCCGTTGGTGGAAATAATAAGCCCCAGGAATTGGATGGAGCTTTTTTCAAACTCACACTTTTCTGCCTTTACATAAAGACCATGTTCCCTTAGGGTAGACAGTACTCTCTTAACATGAACCCGGTGGAGCTCGAGGTTGGGAGAAAAGATGAGTATATCGTCCAGGTAGACGATGAGAAAGTTATCCAGAAATTCCCGGAAGATATCGTTGACCAGATGTTGGAATGTGGCCGGAGCATTACATAGCCCGAAGAGCATGACCAAGTACTCAAAATGGCCAAAACGAGTTCTAAAGGCCGTTTTCCATTCATCCCCCTTCCGGATGCGGACCAGGTTGTAAGCTCCGCGGAGATCCAGTTTTGTGAAGATCCGGGCTGAGCGGAAGCGTTGGAACAGTTCTGGAATAAGGGGTAGAGGGTACCGATTTTTAATAGTGATCTTATTAAGTTCCCTGTAGTCCACACAGGGTCTGAGGGGCGAATAAAACCTTTTTCCAGGTTTTCATTAACAGACTCGGAGGGTCTCCAATTCTTTTTCTGACAGAGGGAATATCCTCCCGAAAGGAATCTCTGCACCTGGAAGAAGCTCGATAGGACAGTCGTAGGGTCTGTGCGGAGGAAGAGCTTCGGCCTTTTTCTTGTCGAAAACGTCTGTGAATTTCCCATAGACTGTGGGGACGTTTTCGGGAAGATCCAAAACTGGACCAACGGCCAGGCAGGCAGCAGGGATATTGGATCCTGAAGGAAGGCAATGATTCAGACAATAGTTAGAGGTAAAGGCGATCTTTTTATTAACCCAATCAATTTGCGGATTATGGGCCTGAAGCCAAGGAAGTCCTAAGATGATAGGAAACATAGGTGAAGACTGGACATCAAAGCAAAGGAACTCTTGGTGATGGGAGTCCGTTGTGGTGAAGATGGAGTGTGTCTCTTCACTGACTGGTCCAGAACTTGGCAGGGTGCCATCCGCTAACAGGATATGGAGTTGTTGCTTCTTGGCTTGCAGAGGGACACCCAATCTCTTGGCTAGTGAGTGGTCCAAGAAGCAGCTGCTTGCCCCAGAGTCAATGATTGCCAGAAGCGGAATCTTCTCTTCTGCTACCTGTAGGGAGACAGAGTTCAGAGAGATAGGTGTTGGGCGCTTCTAACCAAAAAAGAAGAGGGGGGGATCCACCACAACAAAAGGGCACAGGGGATGTCCCCAAGTTCTTAATATGCACTGTCCAAATGGCCGGGTACAAGGCAGCACTGGCGGTAAACTTTGGGAATTCCGCTGGCAGGAGTAAGAGGAAAAACAGGCGCCACTGTATTAAGCCAAAATATTTATTGCACACAATTGCAGTAGTAACTTACATTAAGGTAAAAGCCAGTCCATGTAGGAGCATCTGTTTCCGCACTATCCGGCCGTCCACCAGCCCGGAAGTGACATCGTAGGAAGCTAGTCCGAGGAGCTGGTTTCGCCGGAAGCCGCAGTGGAACGCAGGCTACCGGAAGTGACGCAACGCGTTTCGGAGCATGCGTAATCGGCTCCTTCTTCAAGCGTTAGTGGCCGCCACCTACAGTCGGGTTTATGTAGGGCAGCCTACGATCGGTTTTCATAGGAATGGTAAACAAGGCGGAGTGATGCACACCGGAAATGGCTACGGAACCAGCCAATCCGATGTATACACACGGCGCTCATGGTCATACAAGTGGGCTGTTTAAACTGGGGCTTCTTTTTTTGACAACATACTTTAAAACTCACTATTCTACAAACATATTCTAAAAACATACATATATATGTATGTATATGCGCCATACATGGCAGATGCATTTTGACATAAACATAGGAGAAATTTACATATATATATATATATATATATATATATATATATAAAAAAAGAAAAAAAAAGGAAAAAAGAAAAGATTAAAAGAAAAAAAACGTATCACAATTAGAAATCAGGAAATTGTAATATGGACTCATAAAAAGAGTTCATATTACCATTATATGTTAGATGTACGCACATCTTTAAGGGGCTTATTATGTGAATATAAGCATAAATATCACATGGAAATGTGCAAACTACATGTGTGGAGAACACACCTACACACAACGTATGTAAAAAAAAAGGGGGGGAAAAGGAAGTGTATAATGATATAATGACTCATAAAATAGTATTAATGTCTAGCTCCTCATTCAGTCCCCCGGTCGCAAGGACATTCAAGGCGTATATCCAGTAGGTTTCCCTACTACACAGACGCCTGAACCTCTCGGCCTCGGGGGGACCTTTTGGGATGGCTTCAATCACCCAGACATATAATCCCTCAGTCGACTTGCCATGGTGATGAAGGAAATGTCTGGGGACACTATGATGGTCTTTGCCTTCCTGGATGTAGAGTCGATGCTGACCAAAACGTGCTCTTAAGGCCCGTATAGTCCTGCCAACGTAGTGCAGGCCACATGGGCATACCAAGCAGTATACTACGAAGTCTGAGGAACAGGTATGGAATTCATCGATCCCATACCTGTTCCCCCCGACCACAAAGTCCTTCTGTCCATGCTTCACGTGAATCACGTATTGACACGTCAAGCATTGCGATTTACGGCACTGGTACATGCCGGTGATGTTGAAGAAAGTTAATGATGGGGAAGCATGTTTTTTTGATTTTAACTTGCTAGGTGCGATTTTGGTTTTTATATTGGGGGCCTTTCTATATGAAAAGCTGGGTTTATCAGAGAGTACTGGTTTCAAATGGGGGTCTTGGAGCAGGAGTGGCCAATGTTTTTTGACCACCCGCTCCATTTGTCGGTGGTGATTGTGAAATTGAGTAGTAAATCTCATCTGTGTGCCTTCAACTCCAATCTTAGTTCCCTTCACAGTCTGCGGCGCTATGTAATGAGAATACGCCTGCTCTACAATATTCTCTGGATAACCCTTTTCAAGGAACTTGTTTTTAAGAGCTATTCCTTGTACTTCATAATCCAGGGGTTTTTGTACAATTATGTCTCAATCTGCAAAATTGACTTTTCGGAATATTATCCAACCAGCGGGGATGGTGACAACTCCGATAATGCAGCAATGAATTTCCTGCACTCGGTTTTATATAATTTTTTGCCAATATTTGCTGATTTTCATAATGAAGATCCAAATCAAGGAAGGCCAAGTGGTCAGGATCGACTACAGAAGTGAATTTTTGACCCATATCATTGTTATTACAATGGGTAACGAAATTTTTCAACTTCTGAAGCCTCGCCATCCCAAATGATGACGATGTCGTCAATATACCGACCGAAGAACACAATATGGGGGATATGGGGGTTATTGTTGAACACATAGCGGATTTCCCAATGTCCCATAGTGAGGTTCGCATATGATGGAGCGAAATTAGCTCCCAATGCAGTACCCGTAATTTGCAAATAATAGTCATCATTGAACACAAAATAATTATGTGATAGGCAAAATAAGGTGGCTTGCATGACAAAATCAGCCTGTTTGGGGTGAATAGTGTCATCTTGACTGAGGTAGAACTCCAAGGCCCTCATGCCAACTGCATGTGGAATAGATGTATAGAGAGATTGTACATCTAGCGAGACCCACAGATACGTTGATTCCCAAGTGTACGGGGCAAGGAGCTCTAATAAGTGTATGCCGTCCCTGATGTATGACGGGAGCTCCTGTACTATAGGCTGTAAAAATACTGTATGTCTATATATTGGGAAAAAACACTTGTTATACTGTCCATAGCGGCCACGATTGGCCTACCAGGAGGGTTTTTTGTACACTTATGCACCTTCGGTAGGTGGTAAAAGTACGGGGTGTCAAAATAGTCCCTAATAAGAAAGGACATCTCCGATTTGGAAATAATCTTATTTTTCAAGGCCGTACTAGCTAAAAGATTAGCTTCGACAGTATATTCAGGTAACGGGTCTCTTCTGAGTTTAATGTATGTGTTACTGTCAGACAATAACCGGTTGGCCTCGTTTACATAATCATTTTTGTTCTGAATGACAATACTCCCGCCTTTGTCAGCGGGCTTCATGACAATTTTGGTATTGGACATTAGTGATTTTAGGGCCATATTTTCAACCTTAGTCAGATTACACACATATTTTTTATTATTACTGTTTTTGGCTTTATGGCACATCTCCAAGAGATCGGAGTATACAATGCGATAGAAGGTTTCGATGCAGGGGCCTTTGGAGTGTGTCGGGTAGAAATGTGACTTAGGTTTTAAATGCGTATGTTTCATAGGGGGGGGGGAACTAGGAAGATGTTGAGTAAGAAGTGCCACCTCATCATCAGTCACATTCTGTCCCTCCCAAGGTGTATTTCCCTCTGCATAGAGCTCTTCCAGCATAGCCAGTGCCACTTCCGTGTCCATACTAGGGGACTGGCATGAGGACTGATCATCCGGGGTACACTCAGTGTCTGTATTGGGGGATACTTTGGAGGATTTTATGGAAAAATGTCTCTTTAGCGTAAGATTACGGGTAAATTTATTGAGATCCTTAAATATTTGAAAAGGGTTGGGCTTAGTGGTAGGGGCAAAAGTAAGGCCACGACTAAGTATGGCATGGTCTTCAGTAGTAAGTTCACATGAGGATAAATTGTAAATCCTTACTGTTGACATCTTATTTTTCTGACTTGAGCATTTGGATCTATTTCCTCTTCCCCTATGTCCTCTGTGCCGAGTTTTCTTTTTCTTAGGCATTTGGGAAGAGGTCCTGACCCTAAAAAAGGAACCGCAGTATTGGATGTGGATGTGCTATCTACTGTATATGTACAGGGGAGGCGTACCCTGTAGGGGGGTGGCCTACAAGAGGAACCAGGGGCATGGGTTGTGATGTAGATCTAGGAATATCATGGTCAGTGGAAACAGTAGGAATGGGGGCGTTATCTTGTGTACCGGTATGTAACGGAGTATTAGAAACATGACCTTTGGGCTTGGGATGTATTACCCCGGATGTGGGGGGTATTTTATTGGAAGAAGGGATCCCCCTAGGGGGTGCAGGTGTGATTTTACTAGAACCAATTTCCTGTGTATGTTTAGGATTTGTAAATTTCTTAGGTTTATGATTACTTTTTTTGTTGTTATTTTCCCCACTGTTGGGTGGTACAGCATCAGTATTCTTGTTGCCCACACCTGATTCAGGTAATGGGCCCAACCTAGGATTGTAGGGAGACAGGGAGAACCAGATGAGCAGGGGATGGTTTAGCAATTTGACAATTCAGCAGAGGTCGGGTGTAGCACTTACTGGGCCTTATAGGGCAGCTGCGCAAGAAGTGGCCGGATTCCCCACAGTAAAGGCAGAGATTGGCCTGGTGTGATAAACCAAAGAGGAATGGATCAGCCCTATTTGCATAGGCTCCCCCTCAGGTCCCGTGGTGGCGAAAGGCCCAGGATGCGGTGAGGCAGCAAATGGAACCTTGGGCAGTACCCAGGTGGGTCGAGCCCCTTGAAGACTCTCCGAATGTCTCTCCCGCAAGCGCCTGTCCAGATGAATCGCTAGTGAGATCAGGTCTTCCAGAGATGCGGGGGCCTCTACCCGAGCTAGTTCGTCCTTAAGGGCTTCAGACAGTCCGTGCCGGTACTGGTACTTAAGGGCTGCCTCATTCCAGTCCGTGTCCACGGCCCATCAGCGGAAGTCAGAGGTATAATCCTCCACAGGACGTTTATTCTGCTGTAGGGCGTGCAGAGCGGATTCGGCCGTGACTGTACCTTGTGGATCCTCATATAGCTGGGCCATGGTCTCAAAGAAAGAGGTCACGGAATTCAGGGCTGGACTCTTTTGCTCCAGGAGGTTATGAGCCCAGGTCTGGGGCTCTTCAGCCAGCAGAGAGATTATAAACCCCACTTTGACCGTTCTAGGTTCTAGGTTGAAGTGCCAAGTACAGAAGACAGGCGTTTTTAAAAGACCTGAATTTTCTTCGCTCCCCACGAAAGCGTTCAGGAGTGGGGACCCTGGGTTCAGGTGCGGTAGCCGTAACTGGTCCTTGCGGAGAGGAGACAGGCACCGAGCTGGCAGGAGGTTGATTGGGGTTAGCAGGAGGTGGTGAGCCTGCGAGATTTAATACTCGACCCTCCAGCTGGAAGTAGCCATCCTGCAGTCTTTGAACTGCTTGGGTCAGACTGGAAACTTGCAGACACAGTGCCTCGAGCTGGGAAGCGCCTCTGTCGGCCTCTGACATGGCTGGATTATACTGTCAGATCACTGGGTGGAGGCCGATGTGCTGAGAGGGCTTCCCTTGCAGCTCGGTGCGAATCACCCCTGGAAGTTAGACAGGAGGTGACGCGACCCAAGTAGCACTGGATGCTTGTGGTGGTGCAGGTGGATGGCTGAGATGGATATCCGGGTCCCTTCTGAGAAGCTCCAGTGAAAGCAAGCAATGCAGTGGTAAATGCCAGGCCGGGGGTCATACACGTGTGGTCAGTCCAAGTAACAGCAAGCCGGGGTCAGTACACAAGCAAACAGGCAGAAGCAGATCCGTGGAGCAAGCCGGAGTCGGTACACAGGTTATCAGGCAGAGACAAGTCCGTGGAGCAAGCTGGGCTCGGTACACAAGCAAACATGTAGAGACAAGTCCGTGGAGCAAGCCGGGGTCACAACAGGAAACAGGAAGCTGACGATAATCCAGCACTGGATAAGAGGGTGAGCGATCCTTAAGAGGAGGCTTGGTTGGTACGATGTGCGACATGACGCACGCGCATGCACACTCGCCTAGATGGATTGTAGGCTGCACAGCAGTGTCTGAGTCCCTGACAAACAGTCTGCTGAGCCTCTACCTTCACTGCCAGGGTCTCCTGAGCCTGCATCAACAAAGCCAAGGTATGTCCCCAGCATGCCTGGACTTACTCTTGGCCATGCCTAGCTTTCATGAAGGCCTACTCCTGGGATACCTGAACTTCCTCATGGTGGTGGTTGGCTCCAATCGAGACCTGAAGCAGAGCTTTTAAAACTTCTTCCTTGCCCCTTTCAGTAGTTTGGAGTGGCTGTTCTGCTATGACGCACAACATACAAAACAGGTACTGGCCCTTTAAATGTCAATGTTCCTGCTTCAAATGGCTTTTATGGCTAGATTTCCCACATCAGGGCACCAGTTATGATATTTGGGGTTATGAATCACTAGCTAGCTGAGTGTGGGTGTTGGTAAAGCAAACAGTATGTATTTCTTAGACATTCATTCTTCAACATAAACCAACAGTCCATAACTCTGATATAAAATAAAGCTTCATCTCCCCAGCAGAATAAACGTGTCCCACAACAGGGTTTAAAGGTCCCAGCTGCTCTAAGGATCAAGGGTAGGGCAGCAACCCAGCAGCACATTGCCAAACAAACAGCCCACAATCCTCTCACACTGTGTCCTGCTCCACACACCCTCATCTACCTGCTGGCTATTCCTATATTTATCTTGTACATTTGTTAATCATGAGTACTCAAAAATTGATTCACCTGTCATCCCCCTTAAAAGAACCAAAACCCAAACAAGGGTGAGTCATATCTACTCTCTAGCACCCATCACTGGTGCCTTGTACAAGTTATATACACACCCTCCTTGCTGTCACACATATGTGTTACATGGTTGGCAAATGGTTAAAGGTGGTGTAGTTAAATAGTCATTTTTTATAGAGATCTTAATATTGTTTTATTTAGAGATCACTGAGTAGAGATGACTTGCGGTTCGCTCGGCGGTCGGTTCGTGGCAAATTTTGCTGGTTCGCTACCCGCCAATTTTGCAAACATGTTGTTTGCGGCGGCTATATTAGTTTACATTGAGGAGAACTTTGACCCATGACACAGCCGTCAGGTGGAACGGGACAGCCAATTAAAATATTTCAGCACATGGACATGCCCCCTACCCTATAAATAGACCTGAGCTGTCGGCCATTTCACATTCTGCTTTTTGCCAGCGTAGGGAGAGGTTGCCTGTGCCTCTTTTCAGGTTAGGGGCAGGTATTCAGTCTGTGCTTTAGGGGCAGTTAGAGATCGGCAGCAGTTACACAAATCGCTCTGTTAATGTCCACAAAAGTCATTTAAAGGGCTGCAAATTTTTTGGTATTACTGTGCAGTGCACTAAAAAGGGGAGGGGAGGGGGAAATCCACGGTATAATATACTTTGTAGAAAGCATATTATAGTGGATTAGTAGTATTATTGTGCACTGTGCAGCATTGTGACAGGTGTGGTAACTGAGCGTTGCTGCAGCAATACTATAAACAGTGCCAAACTCCCTGGCCAATTTTTTGAACAACTGGTGTGATAGACCAGTGGCCACCCAATACCATATATTGAAGTGGGGTGTTATCTGAGTATACTTTTACAAGTGTATTTGTGTCCTGCAACAATATTGCCTCTTTTGCTGAGTTAAGTCTGATACACACAGTGCCAAACTCTCTGGCCATTTTTTTAAACAACTGGTGTGATAAACCAGTGGCCCCCCAATACCACATATTGAAGTGGGTGTCAATTAACAGTATTCTTTTCTAAGAGTGTATTTTAGTCCTGCAAAAATTTGGCCTCTCTTGCTGTGTTGACTGTGCTACACACAGTGACAACAGTTATTGGCCAATTATTTGTAGAACTGTTCTAAAAAACCTGTGTCCCCCCCAATACCACATATTGAAGTGGGGTGATATTTAACAGTATTCTTTTCTAAGAGTGTATTTTAGTCCTGCAAAACGTTGGCCTCTCTTGCTGGGTTGACTGTGCTACACACAGTGACAACAGTTACTGGCCAATTATTTGTAGAACTGGTGTGATAAAACTGTGCCCCCCCCCCAATACCACAGATTGAAGTGAGGTTTTATTTAACAATATACTTTCTAAGATTGTATTTTAGCCCTGCAAAAATGTGGCCTCTTTTGCTGTGTTAACTGTGCTACACACAGTGACAACAGTTACTGGCCAATTATTTGTAGAACTGGTGTTATAAACCTGTGGCCCCCCAATACCACAGATTGAAGCGGGGTGTTATCTACCTTTTACCAGATATACTGTGATTCTCTAGAGACTTTTGTCACAGGGTAATTAAAAAACATGAAAGGCAGAGAAAGAGGCAGACATGTATGCAGGGGTGGTAGGGGTAGGGCAGGAGGAGTAGGCCAGAGCCAAACTCTGAAGTTTCAAAAGCCGCGTGCAATTACGTCCAAGGACGCACCAGACTTGGTTGAGTGGCTCACTCAGCCTTCCTCTTCTGCACCCTCCTCATCCTCTCTATCTGCACCCTCTTCACTCTCTGCTGTGTGCACCCCCAAAGACACCAGCATATACCCTCTGCTTGAGTCACTGGAATTATTTTCCCATCCATCATTTGCGATGCGCAGCCATTGTTGGCATTGGATCAGGAAGAGGAGGTAGCAACAGCCGCCACTCAGCAGCCTGACGACAGTACCCAGATCAGCCCAAGGAGGTTGATCCCCGCTGTTGCTGCCTACTCCGAGATTTCGAATGTTAGTGGTGGGGAGGTGACTTGGATGATGACGAGTCTATGGACGTCACGTGGGTGGCCACAAAAGAGGAAGAGGAAGGGAGTTCAGAGGGAGAGACGGACTGGCAGATAGGGAGGAGAGGCAGGCAGAACTTTCATTGCACAAGAGGTACAAAGCAGACTGCAAATGTATCAGGAGCGAGCGATCAACCATGTACATTCACATCTGGCACTCCCAGGACGCCGGCACATGGCTCAGCAGTGTGGGCTTTTTTTAATGTGTCCGTTGCTGACAACAGTGTTGCCATCTGCAGCCTTTGCAGTCAATGCATAAGTCGCGGTAAGCCCAACACTCACCTAGGGACAACCGCGTTAAGAAGGCACCTGAACTCCCATCACCGAGCCCAGTGGGAGCAACACCGTCAGAACCCACAAAGCCACACTCCAGGCTCTCACCGTCCAGCCCCTTCTCCTCTCTCCTCACATTTGTCCTCCACTCCACCTGCCATGATGCCGTTGTCAAGGCAAAAAGGCAGGCTTCTGTGGTCCAAATGTTGGAGCAGAAAAAAATGATGATGCCGGATAACCCTCTTGCCCAACGTTTGACTGCTGGCTTGTTGGAACTGGTAGCCCGCCAACTACTGCCATATCAACTGGTGGACTCAGAGGCCTTTCGTAAATTTGTGGCCATTGGAACACTACAATGGAAGGTTCCAGGCAGGAAATATTTCTCGCAGAAGGGCATTCCAGAGCTGTATGGCCATGTTCAGCGGCAAGTTAATATATCTCTGTCACACAGTGTTGGTGCCAAGGTACATCTGACCACAGACACATGGTCTAGCAAACACAGGCAGGGAAGGTATATCACTTTTACTGCCCACTGGGTGAACCTTCTGATGGCCGTCAAGCATGTAACCCGTGGCACCCGTGTAGATTTAGTTGTACCGCCACGGATTGCAAGCAGGCCTGCCTCTTCTTCTCCTCCTCCTCCTCCTCCTCCTCCATCCTCCCTCTCCTCCTCGGCTGACTCCTTCTCTTCCGCTGCTACCGTCTCTTCCACTGCGCCGCCCAAGATCCCCAGAACCTATTCCACATGCCAGGTGAGACGTTGCCATGCTGTGCTGCGTCTGTTGTGCCTGGAAGCAAAGAGCCACACTGGTCCTGCACTCCTTTCAGCTTTGCGTTCACAGGCAGATCAGTGGCTGACACTGCTGAATTTGACAGTTGGTAACGTGGTGTGCGACAACGGTGCCAATCTGCTGAGCGCGCTGAAACAGGGCAAAATAATACACGTGCCATGCATGGCACACGTCCTAAACTTGGTGGTGCAGCGATTCATTGGCAAATACCCTGGGGTCCGGGATATGTTGCGGCAGGCCAGGAAAATCTCGGGCCATTTCAGAAGATCTTACACAGCCATGGCTCGCCTTGCTGAGATTTAGCGGCGACACAACCTGCCCATCAGGAGTCTTATTTGTGACTGCCTGACTGGATGGAACTCAACGTTGCATATGCTTGATAGACTGCTCGAGCAGAAACGTGCAGTTAATGACTACCTGTTCAAACTCTGCGGCAGGACAGGTTCTGGGGAACTTGGGTTTTTTTCACCTCGCCAGTGGCTGCTCAAGCGGGACGCATGCAGACTTCTGCGGCCATTCGATGAGATCACCAAACTGGTCAGTCACGGCCAGGGCGCCATAAGTGACATCATACCTTACGCCTTCTTTCTGGAGCGTGCATTGTGTCATGTCATTGATCAAGCCGTCGAGGAGCAGGAGCAGGAAGATGATGAAGTCGCAATGTTGGATGAATTCCCAGTGGGTGCTACTCCATCTGAGACAAATCAACAGCAGGAGTCTGAAGAGGAGTCAGAGGAGGATGGTGCTGGGGGGGATGAGGAGGAGCAAGAAGAGCATGCTTTAAACCTTTCTGGGATCCTTGGTGTCCGTGGATGGGGGGGAGGAGAAGGAGGACGACATTATCCTGGATGATGAGCTGGAAGAAGGCCACTACACCGCTTCCAGTTTAGTGCGAATGGGGGCCTTCATGCTCCAGTGTTTTAAGGGGGACCCTTCGTATAAAACGCATAAAGGCCAAAGACCAGTACTGGGTGGCAACGTACTTAGACCCCCGCCACAAACACAAAATGGCGGAAATGTTACCACAATCACAGAGGGCGGTCAGAATGCAGGGCTTCCAGGCCTTGCTGTGGGAAATGCTGCATTCTGCTTTTCCATGCGCTGGCAGAGGAATTTCCAGTCACAGAGAGACAGTTGCGGGTAGCAATCCAACAGCGCCTGCAAGAAGAGGGCGGTTTGAAGATGTCTTGGTCACTTCAGATATGAGATCTTTCTTTCAGCCGAACCATCGACCGCTGTACTCCAGATCCAGCATGAGGGAATGCCTAGACCGACAGGTGTCCGACTACATCAGGTTAACAGCCGATGTGGACGCTCTGAGGAGTGATTAACCCCTGGACTACTGAGTGGGCAGGCTTGCCCAATTTGCAATGGAAATGTTGTCTGGACCCCCGTCCAGTGTCCTGTCCGAAAGGACGTTCAGTGCAGCTGGGGGGGGGGGGGGGATCTTGACCGATAAGCGCACTCGCCTAGCTCATGACAGTGTAGACTACCTCACATTTATAAAAATGAATGAGGCATGGATCTCTGAGGAATTCAACACATGTGACCAGTAGACCATGTTTCATTGAAAATCCTCATGCCAGGCCACAAATATCTGCCAGGGCGCCATCCACCCACAGCAATTCCTGGTCCTTGGCTTCGCTACATACAGCGGCATAAAAGGCATTTCATGTCCATTGAATGGCACATTTTTGGGGCCTTTCAGGGCCGACAATTATTTTTTCTGTGAATGCCTAATGTACCTCCAGCCACCAAATACTACGTTTTTTGCTGTCAGGTAAACCCATGCGGGCAAATTTTTGGGGCCTATGCAGGCCGAAACTTACTTCTGTTTACTGTGAATGCCTAATGTACAGCGCCTTGCGAAAGTATTCGCCCCCCTTGAACTTTGCAACCTTTTTTTCCACATTTCAGGCTTCAAACATAAAGATATAAAACTGTAATTTTTTTGTGAAGAATCAACAACAAGTGGGACGCAATCATGAAGTGGAACAAAATTTATTGGATATTTCAAACTTTTTTAACAAATAAAAAACTGAAAAATTGGGCATGCAAAATTATTCAGCCCCCTTAAGTTAATACTTTGTAGCGCCACCTTTTGCTGCGATTACAGCTTTAACCCCTTCCATACCGCGCCATAGTAAAATGACGGTGGCAGGAATCCTTTCTCGATCCGGGCGGACGTCATATGACGTCGCCCGGATCTCCCCGCTACTGCGCGCCCCCGGGGGTGAGGCTCGTCCCTTGGACTGAGCCCAACCCCGATCACGGTAAACAGCCAATGAAATTGGCTGTTTACCACGTGATCGGCTGTGTCAATCACAGCCAATCACATGAGCGGCTCCAGCGTGAGCCGCTCGATCCCTTCTCAATGCACGCCCCCCGGGGGCGCGCAGCGTGCCGATCGGGGGCGAGGCTCGTCCCTCGGACAGAGCCCATCCCCGATCTAGGTAAAGAGCCAATGAAATCGGCTCTTTACCACGTGACCGGCTGTGTCCAATCACAGCCGGTCACAAATGTCAACAGAGAACACGGTAACTAGCTGTCACCGTGTTCTCCTCCTCACACACTGATCCTGTGTGAGGAGGAGATTGTGGTAACAGCTAGTTACCAAATACAGTGCACCCCAAACACACTGATTGCCCCCCCAATAAAGAGCACCTGTCACTAGCCCATCAAAGCACCTGTCACTAGCCCATCAAAGTACCTGTCACTAGCCCATCAAAGTACCTGTCACTAGCCCATCAAAGTACCCGAGTACCTGTCACTAGCCCATCAAAGTACCCGAGTACCTGTCACCAGCCCATCAGGTACTCTGATGACAGGTACTCGGGCACTCTGATGGGTAGGTGACAGGTACTCGGGCACTCTGATGGGCTGGTGGCAGGTACTTGGGTACTCTGATGGGTAGGTGACAGGTATTCGGGTACTCTGATGACGGGTACTCGAGTACTCTGATGACGGGTACTCGGGTACTCTGTTGAAGGGTACTCGGGTACTCTGATGACAGGTACTCGGGTACTCTGATGACAGGTACTCGGGTACTCTGATGACAGGTACTCGGGTACTCTGATGACAGGTACTTGGGTACTCTGATGACAGGTACTCGGGTACTTTGAGTACCTGTCACCGGAGTACCCGAGTACCTGTCACTTACCCAACAGAGTACCCGAGTATCTGTCACCTACCCATCAGAGTACCCGAGTACCTTCCACCTGCTCATCAGAGTACCTCACACCTGAAGTACCTGAGTACTTGCCACCTGCTCACCAGTACCCATCACTACTCATCAGTACCCATCAGTACCTATCAGTATCAGTACTGATCATCCGTACCCATCAGTACAGTATCAGTATCACCTATCAGTATCAGTACTACTCATCAGTACCTATCACCTGCCCATAAGAGTACCCGAGTACCTGCCATTTGCTCATCAGTACCAGAGTACCTGTCCCCTGCCCAGCAAAGTACCCGAGTACCTGTCACCCTTCATACAGCCACCATGTCTAAGTCCAAAAAGGTTTATATACGTCCTCCATTTAAACATAAATACCGGTGTTATGGCAGCAGATAGCTGCCATAACCCTGGTATTTTTTTTAAACGGTGGACGGTTGGCTTTCCGATAAGGGTGGTCCCAGCGGCGGATTCGCGGTGGGATCACCCTGCCGGGGTCGCGGAAGAGGTGCCCCCCCCCTCCCGCCGCATTCTGGTCCTTTTCCCCGCTTACCGGACCCGCCGGGAGCGGGGAAAACTATCTGGTCCCGGATCCTCACACACAGGATGTTGAGTGAGGGCAAGCTTGCCCTCACCCAACTCTATGGTCTTGGAGGACCGGAGCTACGGCAAACGTCGTTGCCTAGCAACCAGTTTAAAGGTCCCTTTTTTTTTCCATTTTATTTAATTTTTTTTTATTTTTTCTATCTTTTAGTGTACTTGTGAGATCTGAGGACTTTTTAACCCCAGATCTCACAAAAAAGAGGTCCTGTCGTGCCTTTTTCTATTACAAGTAATGTTTACATTTCTTGTAATAGAAATAAAAATGATCATTTTTTTTTTTTTAAACAGTGTAAAAATAAAAAATAATAAATAAAATAAATAGTAAAAAAAAAAAAAAAATTAAAGCGCCCTGTCCCCGTGAGCTTCACGCGCAGAAGCGAACGCATACGGAAACCCCGCCCACATATGTAAACAGTGTTCAAACTACACATGTGAGGTATCATCGCGATCGTTACAGCAAGAGAAATAATTTGAGCCCTAGACCTCCTCTGTAACTCTAAGATAGCAACCTGTAGACATTTTTAAAGTGTCACCTATGGGGATTTTTAAGTACCAAAGTTTGTCACCATTCTGTGAGCGTGCACAATTTTGAAGCATGGCATGTTGGGTATCCATTTACTCGGCGTAACATTAGCTTTCACATTATGGAAAACAATTGGGCTAACTTTACTGGTTTCTTATTTTTTAATTCAAAAAAGTGAATTTTTTCCCAAAAAATTGCGTTTGGAAGACCGCTGCGCAAATATGGTGTGATAAAAAATATTGCAATAATCTCCATTTTATTCTCTAGGGTCTCTGCTAAAAAAAATATATAATGTTTTGGGGTTCTAAGTAGTTTTCTTGCAAAACCAATTGATTTTAGCTTGTAAACACCAAATGTCAAAAATAGGCCTAGGCAAGTGGCTAGGATGCATGATGATGCTCCTTGGATGTTGGGCCCCTCTATATGGCTAGGCGGTGAAAAAGTCTCACACATGTGGTATTGCCATACTCAGGAGGAGTGGCAGAATGTATTTTGGGGTGTAATTTTTGCTATGTACATGCTATGTGTTAGGAATATCCTATAAATTGACAACTTTGTGTAAAAAAAAAAAAAACGTTTTTATTTTTTTCCCACATTTTCCAAAAACTTGTGGAAAAAAATGACATGTTCAAAGGACCCATAATGCCTCATAGAATATACGTTGGAGTGTTTGCTTTCCAAAATGGGGTCATTTTGTGGACTTTTCCATTGTATTGGTGCTCTAGGACCTTGAAAAGTGTGATAGGTAGTAAGAAAGTTTTATGCTTATTTATGCTCCTAAAATGCCTTATGGTGCTACTTGGACATGGAGTCTCTTTTTGTGGCCAGGCTGTGTAAAAGTCTCACACATGTGGTATCACCATACTCAGAAGGAGTAGCAGAATTAATTTTGGGGTGTCATTTTTGCTGTGTACATGCTATGTGTTAGAAATAGCTTATAAATTGACAAAGTTTTGGGAAAAAAAAGGAAAAAAAATGTTTTCTTCATATTCCCAAGAATTGTGGGAAAAAATTATAACTTCAAAAAACTCACCATGCCTCTTACTAAATACCTTGGACTGTCTACTTTACAAAAAGGGGTCATTTGGGGGGTATTTGTACTGTCCTGACATTTCAGGGCCTCAAGAAAGGAGATAGGCCATCAGTACATCTGGTGTGATCAATTTTCAGTAATTGGTACCATAGCTTCTAGACTCAATAACTTTCACGCAGACTAAATAATATACACTAATTTGGGTTAATTTTACCAGAGATATGTAGCATTATAAATTTTGGCCCAAATGTATGAAGAAAAATTAATTTTTTGCAAAATTTTATAATAGAAACTAAAAAAAAGTGTTTTTTTTTCAAAATTTTTGCTCTTTTTTTGCTTATATCACGAAAAAAAAAAAAAACTCCCTGTTGTGATCAAATACCACCAAAAGAAAGCTCTATTTGTGTGAAAAAAATGAAAAAAATGTTGTTTGGTTACAGTGTAGCATGACTGAGCAATTGTCATTCAAAGTGTGAGAGTGCTGAAAGCTGAAAATTGGTCTGGGCAGGAAGGGGGTCTAACTGCTCTGTATGGAAGCGGTTAAGTCGCTTGGGGTATGTCTCTATCAGTTTTGCACATCGAGAGACTGAAATTTTTGCCCATTCCTCCTTGCAAAACAGCTCGAGCTCAGTGAGGTTGGATGGAGAGCGTTTGTGAACAGCAGTTTTCAGTTCTTTCCACAGATTCTCGATTGGATTCAGGTCTGGACTTTGACTTGGCCATTCTAACACCTGGATATGTTTATTTGTGAACCATTCCATTGTAGATTTTGCTTTATGTTTTGGATCATTGTCTTGTTGGAAGACATATCTCTGTTCCAGTCTCAGGTGTTTTGCAGACTCCATCAGGTTTTCTTCCAGAATGGTCCTGTATTTGGCTCCATCCATCTTCCCATCAATTTTAACCATCTTCCCTGTCCCTGCTGAAGAAAAGCAGGCCCAAACCATGATGCTGCCACCACCATGTTTGACAGTGGGGATGGTGTGTTCAGGGTGATGAGCTGTGTTGCTTTTACGCCAAACATAACGTTTTGCATTGTTGCCAAAAAGTTTGATTTTGGTTTCATCTGACCAGCGCACCTTCTTCCACATGTTTGGTGTGTCTCCAAGGTGGCTTGTGGCTAACTTTAAACAACACTTTTTATGGATATCTTTAAGAAATGGCTTTCTTCTTGCCACCCTTCCATAAAGGCCAGATTTGTGCAGCATACGACTGATTGTTGTCCTATGGACAGTCTTCCACCTCAGCTGTAGATCTCTGCAGTTCATCCAGAGTGATCATGGGCCTCTTGGCTGCATCTCTGATCAGTCTTCTCCTTGTATGAGCTGAAAGTTTAGAGGGACGGCCAGGTCTTCGTAGGTTTGCAGTGGTCCGATACTCCTTCCATTTCAATATTATGGCTTGCACAGTGCTCCCTGGGATGTTTAAAGCCTGGGAAATCTTTTTGTATCCAAATCCGGCTTTAAACTTTTACACAACAGTATCTCGGACCTGCCTGGTGTGTTCCTTGTTCTTCATGATGCTCTCTGTGCTTTAAACTGACCTTTGAGACTATCACAGTGCAGGTGCATTTATACGGAGAATTGATTACACACAGGTGGATTCTATTTATCATCATTAGTCATTTCGGTCAACATCGGATCATTCAGAGATCCTCACTGAACTTCTGGAGAGAGTTTGCTGCACTGAAAGTAAAGGGGCTGAATAATTTTGCACGCCCAATTTTTCAGTTTTTTATTTGTTAAAAAAGTTTGAAATATCCAATAAATTTCGTTCCACTTCATGATTTTGTCTGTATACTGTGTGAATGCCTAATTTACCTCCAGCCACCAAATACTACGTTCTTAGCTGTCAGGTAAATCCATATGGGCTAATTTTTGGGGCCTTTTATGGCCGACACTTACTTCTGTATCCTGTGAATGCCTAATTTACCTTCAGCCACAGAATACTTTGTTCTTAGCTGTCAGGTAAACCCATGTGGGCTAATTTTTGGGGCCTTTTATGGCCGACACTTACTTCTGTATTCTGTGAATGCCTAATGTACCTTCAGCCACAGAATACTATGTTCTTTGCTTTTAGGTAAACGCATGTGGGGTAATTTTTGGGGCCTGGAATGGCCGACACTTACTTCTGTATTCTGTGAATGCCTAATGTACCTTCAGCCACAGAATACTATGTTCTTTGCTTTTAGGTAAACGCATGTGGGGTAATTTTTGGGGCCTGGAATGGCCGACACTTACTTCTTTATCCTGTGAATGCCTAATTTTTCAGACTGGAATTGAAAATCAATGGGTCTGTAAAGGTTTTGCCAAATTGTGGAATGGATGCAGACCCATTTTACAGATGTGTGAATGGACCCTATATGTATTAGACATATATTTACCGGCTACTGTCAGTTCTGGCTGATTTATGAAAAAAAAAAATATATATTTTTTGCTGTGAAAAAAAAATAATAATTTAGGGCAACTTTTCCAATTGCAATACTTCTGTTATGACATTGTCCATGTGCTGGGACTATTTGTGCACAGCTAGTACGTCTTTTGTGGCTGCAAATATGACCTAACATTTTTTAAAGTTAGCCTCCCATTAAAATCAAAGGGGACCGCCGTGAACTTGCGGTTCGAGGGATTTTTGAGAAAATTGGCGGCTGACGTTCGTGAACCGCCCCGGCCGATGTTCGTCCATTTCTATCTGTGAGTAAGGGTTTATTGAAAAAGTAAAAGAAAAGTTCAATGCAGTGAAGGGGTGTCAGCTTTACACAACAAATCCGCCAGCACAAAATATGAAAAGCCACCTGACTGTTTTGCCAGCAGGGGCACTGCTTAGGCCCTAAACCTTGCTTTTGCCTTGGCTTGGTGCCTCAGATTGTCTCTCCCAACTATCCTGGCTCTCAATCTTCAGTTACAGACCCTCAGTCCATGACATTATATGGTCCAATCATTGCGACCTGCAGCCACTATAATTCCAAATGTCAACCTGGTCAGTGCAAACGTGCACTTGCTGCTCCCTGCAGCATAGGCCCACTCCTTGGTCTCAGCAGTGGTTCTCTTGACACCTTGGTCTCTCTCATCCCTACAGACTCCCTACATCCCCTGGACTTACCTAGTCAGCTCAGCTCTCCCATTCACCCTGACTTGTTCAACTGTCCTGACTTTCTCAGTCCAGCAGGTAAGAAATCTCTCGAACATGTAGTGCACTCTCTTTCACCTTTCTTCATGATAGCACACCTGTCTACTGGTTGGAACACACAGCTCTCTCATGATAGGGGTTCTAGGCTCTGGCCAACTACTTGCTTATAAAGAGTGTGCACACCAGCACACTTACACAACCTGCAGGTCTCCATTAATACCTGAACACAGCATTGGAGACTTCTTCCAATGAAAATCTCTTTTAGGACTCCAAGCAACAGACCTTGATCCCGAATTACCAAACCTAGAGAATACTGATAAGCCAGAGCTTCACACACTGGCCAGTAGTATTTCTGCCTATCCTTACACAGTGGCAGGGCTTAGCGATAGATAGATAGATAGATAGATAGATAGATAGATAGATAGATAGATAGATAGATAGATAGATAGATAGATAGATAGATAGATAGATAGATAGATAGATAGATAGATAGATAGATAGATAGATAGATAGATAGATAGATAGATAGATAGATAGATAGATAGATAGATAGATAGATAGATAGATAGATAGATAGATAGATAGATAGATAGATAGATAGATAGATAGATAGATAGATAGATAGATAGATAGATAGATAGATAGATAGATAGATAGATAGATAGATAGATAGATAGATAGATAGATAGATAGATAGATAGATAGATAGATAGATAGATAGATAGATAGATAGATAGATAGATAGATAGATAGATAGATAGATAGATAGATAGATAGATAGATAGATAGATAGATAGATAGATAGATAGATAGATAGATAGATAGATAGATAGATAGATAGATAGATAGATAGATAGATAGATAGATAGATAGATAGATAGATAGATAGATAGATAGATAGATAGATAGATAGATAGATAGATAGATAGATAGATAGATAGATAGATAGATAGATAGATAGATAGATAGATAGATAGATAGATAGATAGATAGATAGATAGATAGATAGATAGATAGATAGATAGATAGATAGATAGATAGATAGATAGATAGATAGATAGATAGATAGATAGATAGATAGATAGATAGATAGATAGATAGATAGATAGATAGATAGATAGATAGATAGATAGATAGATAGATAGATAGATAGATAGATAGATAGATAGATAGATAGATAGATAGATAGATAGATAGATAGATAGATAGATAGATAGATAGATAGATAGATAGATAGATAGATAGATAGATAGATAGATAGATAGATAGATAGATAGATAGATAGATAGATAGATAGATAGATAGATAGATAGATAGATAGATAGATAGATAGATAGATAGATAGATAGATAGATAGATAGATAGATAGATAGATAGATAGATAGATAGATAGATAGATAGATAGATAGATAGATAGATAGATAGATAGATAGATAGATAGATAGATAGATAGATAGATAGATAGATAGATAGATAGATAGATAGATAGATAGATAGATAGATAGATAGATAGATAGATAGATAGATAGATAGATAGATAGATAGATAGATAGATAGATAGATAGATAGATAGATAGATAGATAGATAGATAGATAGATAGATAGATAGATAGATAGATAGATAGATAGATAGATAGATAGATAGATAGATAGATAGATAGATAGATAGATAGATAGATAGATAGATAGATAGATAGATAGATAGATAGATAGATAGATAGATAGATAGATAGATAGATAGATAGATAGATAGATAGATAGATAGATAGATAGATAGATAGATAGATAGATAGATAGATAGATAGATAGATAGATAGATAGATAGATAGATAGATAGATAGATAGATAGATAGATAGATAGATAGATAGATAGATAGATAGATAGATAGATAGATAGATAGATAGATAGATAGATAGATAGATAGATAGATAGATAGATAGATAGATAGATAGATAGATAGATAGATAGATAGATAGATAGATAGATAGATAGATAGATAGATAGATAGATAGATAGATAGATAGATAGATAGATAGATAGATAGATAGATAGATAGATAGATAGATAGATAGATAGATAGATAGATAGATAGATAGATAGATAGATAGATAGATAGATAGATAGATAGATAGATAGATAGATAGATAGATAGATAGATAGATAGATAGATAGATAGATAGATAGATAGATAGATAGATAGATAGATAGATAGATAGATAGATAGATAGATAGATAGATAGATAGATAGATAGATAGATAGATAGATAGATAGATAGATAGATAGATAGATAGATAGATAGATAGATAGATAGATAGATAGATAGATAGATAGATAGATAGATAGATAGATAGATAGATAGATAGATAGATAGATAGATAGATAGATAGATAGATAGATAGATAGATAGATAGATAGATAGATAGATAGATAGATAGATAGATAGATAGATAGATAGATAGATAGATAGATAGATAGATAGATAGATAGATAGATAGATAGATAGATAGATAGATAGATAGATAGATAGATAGATAGATAGATAGATAGATAGATAGATAGATAGATAGATAGATAGATAGATAGATAGATAGATAGATAGATAGATAGATAGATAGATAGATAGATAGATAGATAGATAGATAGATAGATAGATAGATAGATAGATAGATAGATAGATAGATAGATAGATAGATAGATAGATAGATAGATAGATAGATAGATAGATAGATAGATAGATAGATAGATAGATAGATAGATAGATAGATAGATAGATAGATAGATAGATAGATAGATAGATAGATAGATAGATAGATAGATAGATAGATAGATAGATAGATAGATAGATAGATAGATAGATAGATAGATAGATAGATAGATAGATAGATAGATAGATAGATAGATAGATAGATAGATAGATAGATAGATAGATAGATAGATAGATAGATAGATAGATAGATAGATAGATAGATAGAATTTGAATGTATTTTTTACTTGTATTTATTTTACTTAACTTTTCTTCTTGTGGGGTCTGGGTCAGATCAGTGGTGATCGCACTTAGTCACTACTAGTCATGTATTGCTGGCATTGAACGTTAAGCTTCTGGGCTTATGGCTGTCGCAAGAATCCTGTACTTCCAGCGCTTGCCCTTGACATTACCCACGGGAGCCAAGGATCCCCACTGCTGTTGTAAAATGACTCAAATAACAACAAATAGCCACTATTCCAATTGGAACAAATAGCCACTATCCCAATGCCATTTTAAAATGGCATGGGGGACTGAAGTGGTTAAAATGAATGGCAAATCAATGCTATGCTGTACAAGTTACATCAACACATAGTTGTGAATGGGCCCTTAGAGGGATGTCTACATATAAATAAATCCTTAGCAGGTTTGACTATACGGATAAGGTTGTGCAACAGAATTGTTGGTTCTACATTTCTGCATTTCCTCTTAGCACTATTCTCTACCTCTCTGTACATCCACTCTATGCCCTTTTTTACATCTTGGCATCTGCTACCTAAACCCCACTCCACCTATCTGTTCTTCTCTTCAACTGTTTCAATGCAACATAGGCCACACAAAGGTTAATAATAAAAATAGGCAGAGAAGTTCAATTGATCATATATTTTTTTAAAAATAAAATATTCATTATTAGTACTTAAAAAAACAATGTGTGCCTCTAGGCAAACCTGTTTTAACTTTGGATAATGTGGGAACGGGTTAGACCATCTATCAAGTTTTTATTGATGTCAATGTCACCCCTCTATTTGTACCAGTGACCATTGTCATTGAAACACAAGAATGAGGGAAATCCATACATTTTAACTAGTTCAGCTTTACACTTGTATACCCACTATGGACCAGAGCAATTTTCACATTTCTGCTATGGGCCTATTTATTTGGCAATACGTTTGTCATTACATAGGATAAAGTCATATCGATATATTTTTTAGAGCAAATAAAGCAGCCAAAAATAACCACTGACCCCAAGTCAACCACAAAATACAAATAAAGAAAAGCAGTCAATAAGAAGAAGAAAGAAAAAAAAAAAACAGAAAATGGGCTAATCACCTTAACCAGAATTAGGGTACAGTTTTCTAACTGACCATAACCTCTCTCTAGCAGTTTGTCAGCTTGCCATGCTTTCCCGCCAGCAGCTTCCAATACACTGACACAATTGCTGTTCTGTAATGAAGAAAAAAAAAAAATATCAAAGAGGCATTGGGACTTTGATGTGATACAGTACGTGTGTGTGTGTGGTTTGTCAAAGTAGTGAGGGGACAATGTTTGGGAAGCTTATGGTCTTAGGTTAGGCTGCTCACAACAGACAGGGCTACCCTCCTGTGGGTACCATACAGTTAACCAGAAAAAATGCACCTATGGAAGGAGTGCCAGAAAAAAGAAAAAAAAAAAAAGAGTCAAAATGCATTTATTGATTTACACCAAAAAACAACCAGTGCACTTCAGAGGTCAGAAAAAACTTCCCCTTTATCAGGGCTTCAGTTAAAATAAGAATTCTGAATGGAGCTTTCCTGTGTGAATCTGTGTAGGGAACCTGACTGCTGGATCAGGAGAGTTATTGGCCAGTAGCATCTGCATGAGCATTTAAGATTACTCGTTTTTAATAATAATTAGGTTATCCTCTTTGCTCATGCAGATACTGCTGGCCCAAAATCCTCCTGATCAAGAAATTAGCTTCCCTACACAGATTTACACAGGAAAGCCCTATTTTAAACCCATTCAAGATTCTTATGATAACTGAAGACTCACACAGGAAAGCACTATTTTGTATCCATTTAAGGTCCTTATTTTACCTGAAGCCTTGATGAAGGGAAAGTTTTTCTGACCCCTGAAACATGTTGGATTTTTTTATTGTAAACCAATAAATGAGTTTGAAATCATATCTTTTAGTCTGGCACTCCTTCCCTTAGTGCATGTTGTTTCTGGTAACAATGGCTGTTCTGTGTCCTTCTTTTATTGTAAGGGGCTGGCTCATTGTCAGGAAAACTGAGCTTGTGCCTGTGCTCCAAGAAGTGTGCATGCACACAGAAAACGGTTCACAGAACCTTGCACAGAATTAGGACTGTGCAATCAGCTACATATGCAAATGCTTATGAGTATTAGCATGCTCATAAGCATGCATGTTTAAATGGTCTTTGGTGTCCAGTGGCCTATATAAAACATTGCAGGACTTGGTAATATTGCTGAGTGGTCGTCAGCTCCTTCGGCCTGTGACCTGATTCTGTGCTTACGTGTGTATCCTGACCTGGCTTGTTAACTCTGCTTGTTCCTGAACCCCTGTTGCTGACTCCAGCTTGTTACCTGACCTTGCCTCTTGCCTGCTGTTCCGGTTCTTGCTGTTCTTGCCTGATACTGACCTTTTCCTGACTCCGCTCCTGGTTCCTGATTTTGTACCTCTGCTACTCTTTTGTTAGGAACTTCTGACCACCTGACCACGCATTTGAGATCATTTAATAAAATTGTAGCCTGCTATGCAGTAAATTAAAGATTTTATAGCATTGTTAGCATATAATTATTCCTAAAGAAAATTCTGATTGCTGTACATTTTCAGCCTTAACTGCATTGGTACAACATTATAATAATAATGGCAATAACAAATAAACTCATGCATTTTAACAACTCTGGAAAACCATTATTTATTACAAATAGTGATGAAACACATGAATAACATTGTATAGTTATTGTTATTCTACTTTTTATGAACAGAGTCTGATATTACAGTACACCACAGGACTGAAATATAGTCATTACATGAGAACAAGTCTGTAAACCTACAATTCTACTTTAGAAGAATAATTGAAAAATGTATTTTCAGTCTACATACTGGCAATAGGTTAAAAAAAATGCACATATGTTTCAAGTATTCATTATGTTAAACTAAAAAACTGTTTGGAGATCCAGCAGCTTACATCGGGGGATACGGTGGGTACTGTAGCTGAAAGGGTGCCACGGCCAGGCTGGTTATGTAAAATCATAAAATTATTTTGATGAGTGCGTTCCATGTCATAGAGAGCAGGCTACACACAGCCACATCAGCTAGTCCTGCAGGATCTGGATCGGCGGAAGAAAAAACAATTACTGATGCTAAACAACAGTAGCTGCAGGCTATGAAAAAGGTGTCCTGTGGGCAGCAGGTAGGAGGAATGGAGCAATTCCACACTAGTGATGTGACCCTCTTCTTGCATAAATCCAACACATACACTACACTCTGCACTGACTGACACAAAAGGGCAGGATAGGTGCCTAGAGGCCCTGGACTGGAGGGGGGTGGGGGTTGCCCTGGAACTAGGAGAGGGGAGGGGGGTAAAGGTAGCCTGGACTAGGGGGAGAGGGGGTGTGCAGGTAGCCCTAAACTAGGAGGGGGGTGTAAAGATAGCCCTGAATTGGGAGGAGGGTGTAGAGTTAGCCTTGGAATAGGAAAGGAGGGTCATATAGGTAGCCAGGAAATGGGAGAGGGGGTTCTGTGGAGGCAGCTATGAACTAGAGGGGTGTAAAGATATCCCTGGACTAGGAGCAGGGTGTAGAGGTAGCCATAGACTATAGGGGTATAGAGGTAGACCTGGACTTGGAGGAGAGTATGGCGGTAGCAATGGATTAGGAGAGGGGGTTGTTTGAGGGAGCCATGGACAGGGAGGTGGTTTATAGGTAGTTCTGGACTAGGAGGAAGGTGTAAAGGTAGTCTGGGCATGGATGGGGGGCGTAATGGTAGCCCTGGACTTGGAGGAGGGTGTAGAGAGGAGGTTGTGTGGTGGTAGCCCTGGACTAGGGGGATGTAGAAGTAGGCCTGGACTTGGAGAGGAGTGTAGAAGTATCCCTGGACTAGGAGAACAGGTGTGTGGAGTGTAGGCTTGGACTAGGAGAGTGGATGTGTGGAGGAGTCCGTGGACTAGGAGAGGAGGTGTGCAGTGTTTTACAGTGCTAAACCTTTCATCTAATTTTTAAATTGTTGCCTTTGTAAATTTAAAAAGCAAAATAAAATAAAACAAAGGATTTGTTTTGGTAAAAAATCACTTTAACCAGCTATTTTTTAATTAATTATCCATGCAACGAAGGTGTGGCAGGGGTGTGTTCTTTGCCTACATTACTTCCAACATCCCAGAAAGTTGGAAGGTATACACACATCAGACAACAGCATAAAGAAAGTTTGTGCAACAGATTTATTAAATACCTTACATGCTGTTTTTGTATGCTAAATGCCCCCCACCACTTTTATTTATATGTATTGTATATTCATAGGAATTGCTAGGTGTATATACATGTGTTTAATTTTGGACTTTTTTCTGCAGTACCATTTTTTTTATTGAATATATTTATATGAATTTGCTTGAATTTTTGGACTTCATTGTGTTTTGCTGTATCATATTGCACAATGTGGAGATTAGGATGATATTGTGTTATCTGTTGAATTTAATAAAGTATATTTTCTTACACTCTTCTATAATTGTGAAGTGCTGACAAGTAGTGATGGAAGAACATCGGTCGGGGCGGTTCGCGAACGTCAGCGGAAAATCTTCTCAAAAGTCCGCATACCGCAAGTTCGCGGCAGGCCCCATTGACTTTAATGGGAGGCGAACTTTAAAAACCTTTAGGTCATATTTGCAGCCAAAAAAGACTTACTAGCTGTGCACAAATAGTCCGAGCACATGGACAATGTCATAAAAGAAGTATTGCAATTGGAAAAGTTGCCCTAAAATTTTTTTTTTTTTTACAGCAAAATTATTATTATTTTTTTTCATAAATCAGCCAGAACTGACAGCAGCCGGTAAATACATTGTCTAAGGCTACATTCACACCTGAGCGTAGCGTTTTTCGCGCGTTTTTTACCGCGATTTTACCGCGATTTTTGCGGCGTTTTTTACCGCGATTTTACCGCGATTTTTACAGCGATTTTTGTGCAGGCGTTTTTAGATTGAATAGAGATCAATGGAAAACGCCTGTAATCTGCCCAAAAAGAAGCTCATGTACTTTTTTGAGCGTTGGGCGTTTTGTATACAGCGTCAAAACGCTCAGATGTGAACAGGGGCCATTGAAATGAATAGGATTTGTCTTGTTGGGCGTTTTGAGAGCTGATCCTAGAGCAGAAAAACGCCCCAAAAACGCCCCAAAACGCCTAGATGTGAACGGAGCCTCATACATATAGGGTCCATTCACACATCTGTAAAATGGGTCCGCATACATTCCACAATTTGGCGGAACGTTTACAGACCCATTGATTTTCAATTCCAGTCAGAAAAATTAGGCATTCACAGGATAAAGAAATAACAAGGTGTGATTATATAAATCACGTGACTGCGCCTAGGAGATTGGTGCTAATTTATTGTGGGTATACAAGTGAAAATAAATAAACAAATTATATTGTTAGTGGGCTGCTAGTCCTAAAACAACACATGTTTAATGTTGGCAAAAAAGGAAAAAAAAAAAGAGAGGGACAGCGCTCACAAATTAATTAAATAACCCAAATCTCATAAATGTGCAAATAAATATCTTCAAAAGAATGCACTGTGAAATGAATTCATTACTTCAATGCTATGTATCACATTCCAATAAAGTGACCGTGCATTGTGCTAAATATCACATGAATATTTCAAACCTCCTGCGGTATATATATATATATATATATATATATATATATATATATATATATAAATACCTCAAAAGTCTGGCACACTGATCTCCTGTTTTTAGCCTTCACAGGCAGGCAAGTTCCTCCATTCATTACAGTGAACATGTAAGTGCTCTGTTGTAATTTTGTTAAATTATTACAATGTACATGTTTTTGACATTTTGTTGGATGACATATTATTTACACACTAATTATCTTTAGACCACCCCCTGTGGGCACCCCTGAAGAAGGAGTTCGGGGTTCCTCTCCGAAACGCGTCGGATGAATACCCGTGGATTACATGTGGTGCATTTTCACTGTGTATGTAGTGTTTGTATAACTTGCCAATCATTTTAACTATTTTCTTTGTATTTATATTTTTCAATAAAGCTTCTAAATAAATTGTGTATCTTGAATTACATAGTGCCTTAAAAGTCCCGCCCCAAGGGGAACCCTATTGTTCTTAAAGTACTGTGCAAAGAGCACAAATGAATTCAATACATTAATGTATCACATTCCAATAAAGTGACCATGCATTGTGTTAAATATCATATGAACAAAGTGACATCGCATAAATATGCAAAAAAATATATATATAGTCTTTATGTGCAAAAAAGCAAGTGCAGATAAAAGTGCATGAGGGTGCTCAAAAAAAGTCCTATTAGGAGTGCTTCCTTAGATCATGATGAAACAGGGGAAGGAAGGGAAATCCACCACCGGATGAATGAATAACTTACCAGATGGCCCCTTGGGGTCTTGCATTGGTAAGTGGTATGCTGAATCTCAGTAAAGATGGAATACCGGCTTCAACTTGCATATGGATCTCTCCACTTAATCCGATAGATGGATATCCTTCAAACCTCTCCTCAGACCATAATCAACTCGATCATATAAAAAGAAAAAAACTCCATGGTTTAGTATGTATTACCAGTTTTAATAGAAGTAAAAGGAGCCACTTACATCAGGTTGTACATGGAAGAGCGATTACAGTGTCGCACGCCGGTTTGCGTTCCGGCTGCGTTCCAAGAAACCGGAAGTGACGTTGGCGCAATGCGTGGACCCGACCGGTTTCGTCAATTTGCGTATGACGTCATCAGGGATCACGTGGGTGATGACGTCATACGCATGTCGCCCATTCCAGGCCCCGAAAATTCGACCACATGGGTTTACCTGATAGCTAAGAACATAATATTTGGTGGCTAGGAGGTACATAAGGCATTCACAGAAAAAATTATTGTCGGCCATGAAAGGCCCCAAAAATTTGGCATTTCATGGACATGAAATGCCTTTTATGCCGCTGTATTTAGTGAAGACAAGGCCCTCAGTGGAAGTCTTTGATGACGAAATGTGTCAGTGCGTGAGTGCGCGGTCGCCTAGCAACAGAAGACACCACGCCGTACTGTCCGATCCGGTCCGCTTGGCGCCAAAGCGGTCGGTTTGAATTCGACAGAGGTGGATGGACGCTTTATGCATTCGCTTATGCCTGACAACATGATTTGTTTGCGAGTACTTAATTTGTGGGGAACGGGTGTTTTTTCTTTCAATAAGCCTTGCGGAATTACGCTATGTGTCCCCTTGTTGTGCTTACATTCACATGATGTCATGAGCAATAAGGACAAGGTTTCGCATTAAAGAGCCAGGCGGTGGGTGCGGTTTGTCCTAGTGGAGGAGCCAGCGTTGATATTTACAGGCCTGTTTTATCCTTGTTTTGGTGAGTCTCCAATCTGATGGGTGATCACAGCTTGCTGGTGGTGGTACACGGACATTAATACTAGCCGCGCTTTTTTCCATGTTACTACTTGCACTGGTACTTGGGACTGTACTTTGGCCGAATGCTTACCTATACATCAGCAAGAGTTTTGGACCACTGATGGACATTTATTGTTTGTGATTTAACCATTCCACGCCATGATGTTCTAAATATTTATGATATGTTATATTCTTTAGCGCTGCTAGTGTCACAGATCAGTTTATGTAAACTCTATTTGTTGCACCTCATTCTAGACTCTCTTTTTATAGCAGCAGCTTTTACCTTTATGGTTTTATGTACCAATTGCTGGTTCTTATAGTGAATTTTAGCGCTGGGTGAGTACGTGGTTTTGCACATACTAGTGTTCAATTTCTTGCTCCCTTCTATCTATTGTTGTGGGTGGATGGCGGTCTGGCAGATATTTGTGGCCTGGCATGAGGAATTTCAATGAAACATGGTCTACTGATCACATGTGTTGAATTCCTCAGAGCTCCATGCCTCATTCATTTTTATAAATGTGAGGTAGTCTACACTGTCATGAGCTTGGCGAGTGCGCTTATTGGTCACGATCCCCCCTGCTGCGCTGAACGTCCTTTCATACAGGACACTGGATGGGGGGCAAGCCAACAGTTCCATTGCAAATTGTGCAAGCTCTGGCCAGAGGTCAAGCCTGCCCACCCAGTAGTCAAGGGGTTTATTACTTCTCAGAGCATCCACATCAGCCGTTAACCCAAAGTTGTCAGAAATCTGTCGGTCTAGGCGTTCCCGATGGTTCGGCTGAAAGAAAGATCTCATATCTGAAGTGACCAAGATATCTTCAAACCGCCCTCTTCTTGCAGGCGCTGTTGGATTGCCCAGCGCACGCAAAAGCAGAATGCAGCATTTCCTGCAGCAAGGCCTGGAAGTGCTGCATTCTGACCGCCCTCTGTGATTGTGGTAACATTTCCACCATTTTTTGTTTGTACCGGGGGTCTAAGTACGTTGCCACCCAGTACTGGTCCTTGGCCTTTATGCTTTTTATATGGGGGTCCCCCTTAAAACACTGGAGCATGAATGCCCCCATTCGCACTGAACTGGAAGTGGTGTAGTGGCCTGGCGTTCTCCTCCCCCCATCCACGGATAACACCAGGGATTCCAGAAAGGTTTAAAGCATGCTCTTCTTGCTCCTCCTCATCATCCCGGCACCATCCTCCTCTGAATCCTCTTCAGACTCCTGTTGTTGACTTGTCTCAGATGGAGTAGCACCCCCCTGGGAATTCATCCAACATTGCGACTTCCTCATCTTCCTGCTCCTGCTCCTCGACGGCTTGATCAATAAACACAACGCAATGCACACTCCAGAAAGAAGGCGTAAGGTACGATGTCACTGATGGCGCCCTGGCCATGACTGACCAGTTTGGTGATCTCATCGAATGGCCGCAGAAGTCTGCATGCGTCCCACTTGAGCAGCCAATGGCGAGGTGAAAAAGACCCAAGCTCCCCAGAACCTGTCCTGCCGCAGAGTTCATACAGGCAGTCGTTAACTGCACGTTTCTGCTGGAGCAGCCTATCAAGCATATGCAACGTAGAGTTCCATTGCGTCGGGCAGTCACAAATAAGACGCCTGACAGGCAGGTTGTGTCGCCGCTGAATGTCAGCAAGGCGAGCCATGGCTGTGTAAGATCTTCTTAAATGGCCCAGGATTTTCCTGGCCTGCCCCAAGACGTCCTGGACCCCAGGGTATTTGGCAACGAATCGCTGCACTACCAAGTTCAGGACGTGTGCCATGCATGCCACGTGTGTTATTTTGCCCTGTTTCAGTGCACTCATCAGATTGGCACCATTGTCGCACACCACTTTACCAACTATCAAATTGTGTAGTGCCAGCCACTGATCTGCCTGTGAATGCAAAGCTGAAAGGAGTGCAGGACCAGCCTGGCTCTTGGCTTCCAGGCACAACAGACGCAGCACAGCATGGCAACGTCTCACCTGGCATGTGGAAATGGTTCTGGGGATCTTGGGCAGCGCAGCGGAAGAGACGGTAGCAGCGGAAAAGGAGGAGTCAGCCGAGGAGGAGAGGGAGGATGGAGGAGGAGGAGGAGGAGGAGGAGAAGAGGCAGGCCTGCATGCATTCCGTGGCGGTACAACCAAATCTACACGGGTGCCACGGGTTACATGCTTGACGGCCGTCAGAAGGTTCACCCAGTGGGCAGTAAAAGTGATATACCTTCCCTGCCCGTGTTTGCTAGACCATGTGTCTGTGGTCAGATGTATCTTGGCACCAACACTGTGTGCCAGAGATATATTCACTTGCCGCTGAACATGGACATACAGCTCTGGAATGCCCTTCTGCGAGAAATATTTCCTGCCTGGGACCTTCCATTGTGGTGTACGAAAGGCCTCCGAGTCCACCAGTTGATATGGCAGTAGTTGGCGGGCTATTAGTTCTGACAAGCCAGCAGTCAAATGTTGGGCAAGAGGGTTATCCGGCGTCATCATTTTTTTACGCTCCTACATTTGGGCCACAGAAGCCTGCCTTTTTCCAGAACAACGTGACGATGCCATCATGGAAGGTGGAGTGGAGGACAATTGTGAGGAGAGAGGAGAAGGAGAAGGAGAAGAGGCTGGACGGTGAGAGCCTGGAGTGTGGCTTTGTGGGTTCTGACGGTGTTGCTCCCACTGGGCTCGGTGATAGGAGTTCAGGTGCCTTCTTAAGGCGGTTGTCCCTAGGTGAGTGTTGTGCTTACCGTGACTTATTCGTTGACTGCAAAAGCTGCAGATGGCAACACTGTTGTCAGCAACGGACACATTGAAAAAAGCCCACACTGCGGAGTCATGTGCCGGCGTCCTGGGAGCGCCAGATGTGACTTTAAATGGTTGATGGCTCGCTCTTGATACATTTGCAGTCTGCTTTGTACCTCTTGTGCAATGCAAGTTTTACCTGCTTCTCCTCCCTATCTGCCAGTCCGTCTCTCCCTCTGAACTCTCCTCCTCTTCCTCTCTTGTGGCCCCCCACGTGACGTCCATAGACACGTCATCATCCACGTCACCTTCCCCACCACTAACATTCGAAATCTCGGAGTAGGCAGCAACAGCAGGGATCAACCTCCTTGGGCTGATCTGGGTACTGTCGTCAGACTGCTGAGTGGTGGCTGTTGCTACCTCCTCTTCCTTATCCGATGCCAAGAATGGCTGCGCATCGCAAAGGTCTTGTGATGGATCAGAAATGAATTCCAGTGACTCAAGCGAAAGGTATGTGGTGGTGGTGTTTGTGGTGGTGTCTTTGGGGGTGCACACAGCAGAGAGTGAAAAGGGTGCAGATAGAGAGGATGAGGAGGGTGCAGAAGAGGAAGGCTGAGTGAGCCACTCAACCAAGTCTGGTGTGTCCTTTGATGTAATCGAACGCACCTTCTGAAACGTCACACTTTGGCTCCGGCCTACTGCTCCTGCCCTACCCCTAACTCCCCTGCGTACGTGTCTGCCTCTTCCTCTGCCTGTCATGTTTTTAAATTACCCGGTGACAAAAGTCTCTAGAGAATCGCAGTATATCTGGAAAAAGGTATATAACACCCCGCTTCAATCTGTGGTATTGGGGGGCCACAGGTTTATCACACCAGTTCTACAAATAATTGTCCAGTAACTGTTGTCACTGTGTGTAGCACAGTTAACACAGCAAAAGAGGCCAAATTTTTACAGGAATAAAACACACTCTTAGAAAAATATACTGTTAAATAACACCCCACTTCAATATGTGGTATTGGGGGGCCACTGATTTATCACACCAGTTGTTCAAAAAATTGGCCAGTGAGCTTGGCACTTTGTGTATCAGACTTAACGCAGCAAAAGAGGAAATAATCTTGCAGCACACAAATACACTTATAAAAGTATACTAAGATAACACCCCACTTCAATATGTGGTATTGGGGGGCCACAGGTTTATTACACCAGTTCTACAAATAATTGGCCAGTAACTGTTGCCACTGTGTGGAGCACAGTTAACACAGCAAAAGAGGCCAAATTTTTACGGGACTAAAATACACTCTTAGAAAAGTATACTGTTAAATAACACCATCTTCAATATGTGGTATTGGGGGGCCACTGGTCTATCACACCAGTTGTTCAAAAAATTGGCCAGGGAGTTTGGCACTGTGTGTATCAGAGTTAACGCAGCAAAAGAGGCAATATTGTTGCAGGACACAAATACACTTGTAAAAGTATACTCAGATAACACCCCACTTTAATATGAGGTATTGGGGGGGCACTGGTCTATCACACCAGTTATAATACATTAAAAGTGCTTTTGTCACTGTTTGTAGTATTGCTGCAGCAACGCTCAGTCACCACACCAGTCACAATGCTGCACAGTGCACAATAAAAATCCACTATAATATGCTTTCTATATTACAAAGTATATTATACCATGGATTACACCCCTATATAGTGCACTGCACACCTATACCAAATATATAGCAGCCCTTAACATGACTTTTGTGGACATTAACAGAGCTAAACTGAAAAACTGCACACCTATACCAAATATACAGTGCCTTGCGAAAGTATTCGGCCCCCTTGAACTTTGCGACCTTTTGCCACATTTCAGGCTTCAAACATAAAGATATAAAACTGTAATTTTTTGTGAAGAATCAACAACAAGTGGGACACAATCATGAAGTGGAACAACATTTATTGGATATTTTAAACTTTGTTAAATAAAAAATCAAAAAATTGGGCGTGCAAAATTATTCAGCCCCTTTACTTTCAGTGCAGCAAACTCTCTCCAGAAGTTCAGTGAGGATATCTTAATGATCCAATGTGGACCTAAATGACTAATGATGATAAATAGAATCCACCTGTGTGTAATCAAGTCTCCGTATAAATGCACCTGCACTGTGATAGTCTCAAAGGTCCGTTTAAAGCGCAGAGAGCATCATGAAGAATAAGGAACACACCAGGCAGGTCCGAGATACTGTTGTGGAGAAGTTTAAAGCCGGATTTGGATACAAAAAGCTTTCCCAAGCTTTAAACATCCCAAGGAGCACTGTGCAAGTGATAATATTGAAATGGAAGGAGTATCAGACCACTGCAAATCTACGAAGACCTGGCCGTCCCTCTAAACTTTCAAGTCATTCAAGGAGAAGACTGATCAGAGATGCAGCCAAGAGGCCCATGATCACTCTGGATGAACTGCAGAGATCTACAGTTGAGGTGGGAGACTCTGTCCATTGGACAACAATCAGTCGTATATTGCACAAATCTGGCTTTTATGGAAGAGTGGCAAGAAGAAAGCCATTTCTTAAAGATATCCATAAAAAGTGTAGTTTACAGTGTGCCACAAGCCACCTTGGAGACACACCAAACATGTGGAAGAAGGTGCTCTGGTCAGATTAAACCAAAATCGAACTTTTTGGCAACAATGCAAAACATTATGTTTGGCGTAAAAGCAACACAGCTCATCACCCTGAACACGCCATCCCCACTGTCAAACATGGGGGTGGCAGCATCATGATTTGGGCCTGCTTTTCTTCAGCAGGGACAGGGAAGATGGTTAAAATTGATGGGAAGAAAACCTGATGGAGTCTGCAAAAGACCTGAGACTGGGACGGAAATTTGTCTTCCAACAAGACAATGATCCAAAACATAAAGCAAAATCTACAATGGAATGGTTCACAAATAAACATATCCAGGTGTTAGAATGGCCAAGTCAAATTCCAGACCTGAAACCAAATCGAGAATCTGTGGAAAGAACTGAAAACTGCTGTTCACAAATGCTCTCCATCCAACCTCACTGAGGTTGAGCGGTTTTGCAAGGAGGAATGGGCAAAAATTTCAATCTCTCGATGTGCAAAACTGATAGAGACATACCCCAAGCGACTTACAGCTGTATTTACAGCAAAAGGTGGCGCTACAAAGTATTAACTTAAAGGGGCTGAATAATTTTACACCCAATTTTTCAGGTTTTTATTTGTTAAAAAAGTTTGAAATATCCAATAAATTTTGTTCCACTTCATGATTGTGTCCCACTTGTTGTTGATTCTTCACAAAAAATAAATTACAGTTTTATATCTTTATGTTTGAAGCCAGAAATGTGGCAAAAGGTCGCAAAGTTCAAGGGGGCTGAATACTTTTGCAAGGCACTGTATAGCAGCACTTAACATGACTTTTGTGGACATTAACAAAACCATTTATGTCACTGCCGATCTCGATCTGTCCCCGGTGAACACAGCATGCCTGTCCCTAAACTAAAAAGAAAGTGTAGTAGACCTATACCAAATACCAGCCCTCAAAAAGAACTTTTGTGGATCTTAACAGAGCTATTTGTGTCTTACAATCTCTCCCTGATGCGCACAGCCAACCTCTCCCTATGCTGACAAACAGCAGAATGTGAAATGGCTTCCAGCTCTGGTCTATTTATAAGGTAGGGGGCATGTCCATGTGCTGAAATGTTTCAATTGGCTGTCCCGTTTCACCTGACGGCTGTGTCATGGGCCAAAGTTCTCCCCAATGTAAACTAATATGGGCGTCGCGAACATAGGCAAAAGTCCACCTTTTTGCGAATTTACGAACAAGCAAAATTTGCCACAAACCGACTGCCGGACGAACCGCAAGGCCATCTCTACTGATAAGCTTATTTAAGGGTACAGCTTGGAAAGCAAGAGAAACCAATACAACTTCTGCACTCTCCTTTTACAAATTGTGTCCTAAAATAAACTTTACTTGGATGTGAGTGTACTTAATTTTTTTAATAAATGAATTAATACCTACTACACTATGAGAGTTCTCTTCGCTGTCTTTCTCTACCCATTTATGCCTGTCTGAATTGCTGTGTGCCCCATAGACACCTTGGAATTGGATCGAAGGAGGATTGCCCAGTTGCTGTTACTGCCTGGTTTGGCTGCCTGTAATAGGGGTGAAATCTTTCTGGTAAGCAGATTCTGTGTGCACTTAGCCCTGGTGGAAGTCATCCGGTGGAGGTTGTACCTACCTGCATGAATACGGGTGCTCTTGCTTTAGGAATGAAAACCATTTTATTTGCCATTTACAGACTGGGATTTATTCTGTCCTTTTTCCTTTTTTCACAACAAAAAGACTCACAATTACTTATGTGTTTTTTGATTTAATTAGGTTTTGGAACCATTCTATACACAGTATTGATTTTTAATCACATTATGCATATTTTCTGTTGTGTGTCACTTGTTTGAGCGTGGTTACCTCACTTCTTATTGCACTGTATTGGGCGTTTTATACGCTTTTCTATGTTCTGATCACATACTTGATTTAGATATTTTAAATAATTGATTTCTTTGTTTTAATATATATATATATATAAAAATGTATTTCACATGTACAAATATTCAACACTTATGGTATAAGTTACACAACCCTATGGAGGGAAAAATTTTTTGCCACAAATCTTTCTTGTCCTATGCGCAGATGCATTAGTGACTAGCACTAATTGTTTCTCATTACCAAAGCTTTGCATGAACTCATTATATCCTAGATAGCAAGTATAAGTTGCAACAAATTTAGTCTATTAATTTGCTGCACATTTTCACTGGCAAGTTGTACACTTGCAGAGCACTTGAAGCACAAGTTCTTGTTCACACTTTTCCAATTTGTAGCAAATTTGCATGGCAAGTCTCTAGCAAGTTGCAGTGGTGAGTCTACAGCAAGAGCTCTGCAAGTCTACAGCATGAAAATTATGGTGGGATGACTATTGCACAATATAACTGAACTAGTACTTGCAGCAGACTTGCAGAATATTTGAAAAGATATATGATCCTAAGTAGAGTTGAGTGAACACCTGGATGTTAGGGTTCGGCGGTTTCGACCGAACTTGAAAAAAAAGTCCGGGTTCGTGACCCGGACTTAACCCGAACTTTGTCCCGATCCCGAACCCCATTGAAGCCAATGGAGACCCGAACTTTTGAGCACTAAAATGCCTCTAAAACAAACATGGAAAGG
This sequence comes from Pelophylax lessonae, assembly GCF_965119305.1. NCBI lineage: Eukaryota > Metazoa > Chordata > Amphibia > Anura > Ranidae > Pelophylax > Pelophylax lessonae. The sequence goes on along the minus strand of NC_138768.1, from coordinate 584,763,022 downwards.
GCTAGAGGGCTGCAAATTGCATCAAAATCATCTTAAGAGCATGGCTTTAAAGAACATTAAAAAAACAGAAAAATAAAAAATAATCATCTTGAATGATGTAGGAGGAGGACAAGGCCCATATGGAGTAGGAGGTTGAGGTGGCGGAGGATATGGCGGTGGATATGGCGGTGTAGGTGGAAGTGGCGGCGGCAGTGGAGGAGGACGACGAGGTAGCCAACGCTGGTTTTGGTTTTTAATGAAAAAAAAAAAATGTAAATTCGGGTACACCCCAAAAGATTTAGAAAGATCAAATCCAGCAATGGCTGCGTAAGGCCGGTATACATGTCTATTCTGCACAAGGTACAGACAAGTGCTGTGGGATCCATGCCTGGTTCATTTTAATGAACGTGAGCTTATCCACATTGGCTCTGGACAGGCGGCTGCGCTTGTCTGTGATAACCCCCCCAGCCGTGCTAAATACACGTTCAGATAATACACTGGCTGTAGGGCAAGCCAGCACCTCCAAGGCGTAAAGGCCAAGCTCAGGCCATGTGCCCAACTTGGAGACCCAGAAGTTGAAGGGGGCAGACCCGTCATTCAGTATGTCTAGGGCACACATACTGCTCCACCATGTTAGTGAAATGCTGCCTCCTGCTAAGACGTTCCATATCAACTGCTGGTACAGCTGCTTGTTGTGGCATGCTGACAAAGCTTTTCCACATTTTGGCCATGCTAACCCTGCCATCTGAGGTGCTGGCGGTGCCCTGGCAGCGTTGACGACCTCTTCCTCCTCCTCCCCTGCCTTGGCCTTGTGCTTCCACTGTGCCCCTGCTGTCAGGTGGGAATGCCACCAGCAGTGCGTCTACCAGCGTGCGCTTGTACTCCCGCATCTTCCGATCATGCTCCAGTGAGGGAATTAAGGAAGGTACGTTGTCCTTGTAACGGGGATCCAGCAGGGTGGCCACCCAGTAATCAGCACAAGTTACTATGTGGGAAACTATGTGGGAAACTCGGTGGTCGTTGCGGAGACACTGCAGCATGTAATCGCTCATGTGTGCGAGGCTGCCCATAGGCAATGAAAAGCTGTCCTCTGTGGGAGGTGTATCCCCTGTGTCCTCCGTATCCCCCCAGCCAAACACCAGTGATGGCCATAAGCTGGCCTGGGTGCCACCCTGCTGTGAACATGGTTCCATATCCTCCTCCTCATCCTCGTCATGCTCCAGAACTGTGCCCCTGCTGGACAATTGTGTCCCTGGCATTTGTGTGTGCAGGAACCCACCCTCACTTGCGAATGACTGCCCTGAAAGCCTTGGAAATGTTACCTCTTCATCCTCCTCCTCCTCCTCATCCTGTGCCACATCCTCTTCCATCATCGCCCAAAGTGTTTTTTCAAGAAGGCATAGAAGTGGGATAGTTAAGCTGAGAACAGCGTAATCGGCACTGGCCATGTTGGTGGAGTACTCGAAACAGCGCAACAAGGCACACAGGTCTCGCATGGTGGCCTAGTTATTGGTGGTGAAGTGGTGCTGTTCCACAGAGCGACTCACGCGTGCATGCTGCAGCTGAAACTCCACTATGGCCTGCTGCTGCTCGCACAGTCTGGCCAGCATGTGCAAGGTGGAGTTCCACCTTGTGGGCACGTCACATATGTGAGCAGGAAGGCCGAAGTTACGCTGCAGCGCTGACAGGCGAGCAGCAGCAGGGTGAGAACACTGAAAGTGCGCACAGATGGCCCGCACTTTGAGCAGCAGCTCTGACATATCAGGGTAATTTCTAAGGAACCTCTGCACCACCAAATTCAGCACATGCGCCAAGCAAGGGATGTGTGTCAAACCGGCTAGGCCCAGAGCTGCTATGAGATTTCGCCCATTATTGCACATCACCAGGCTGGGCTTGAGGCTCACTGGCAGCAACCACTCATCAGTCTGCTGTTAAATGCCACTCCACAACTCCTGCGCGGTGTGTGGTTTTTCACCCAAACAGGCAAGTTTTAAAAACTGCCTGCTGTCGTTTACCCCTAGCTGTGCCGAAGTTGGTGGTTAAGGTGTTACGCTAACCGCAAGAGGAGGCGGTAGAGGATGAGGAAGCGGAGTAGGAGGAGTTAGAAACAGGAGGCAAACTGAAGCGCCCTGCAATCCTCGGTGGTGGAAGGACATGCGCCAAACTGCTATCTGCCTCAGGCCCAGCCGCCACTGCATTTACCCAGTGTGCTGTTAGGGAGATATAATGTCCCTGACCGTACTTACTGGTCCACGTGTCTGTAGTTAGGTGGACCTTGCCACAGATAGCGTTGCGCAGTGCACACCTGATTTGTAACCCACTTGGTTGTGCAGGGAAGGGATAGCTTGCCTTTAAAAGTAGTGGTGGCTGGGCACGACATACGGGTGGGTAGGGGGTACTTCCTCTTCCGCTCCAGTGTTTGGGAGATAGAAAGCTGAACGCTTCCACAGGACATTGTGGAGATGATGGTTGGTGACCCAGGTGGTGGTGTTGCTGGTGGATCCTCTGTTTGCGGGATGGTAGGTGCCACTGTCACTACAGAGGTGGATGAAGAGGCCGAGACTGCAGCAGCAGAAGAGGAAGCAGGAGGAGCCAGAGACCTTTCTTGGTTTTTGAGGTGTGCACTCCAATGCAGCTCGTGCTTTGCACTTAGATGCCTGGTCATGCAGGTTGTGCTCAGGTTGAGAACGTTTATGCCTCGCTTCAGGCTCTGATTGAACAGCGTGCAAACCACTCGTGTCCTGTAATCATCACATTGTCTGAAGAACTGCCATGCTAGGGAACCTCTGTGAGCTGGCTTTGGTGTGCTTGGTCCCTTGCTGCGTTGGGCAGTAGCAGGCGTAGTGTCTAGGGCACGGCCGCTCTGCTTTTGCACCCTGCTCCCTCTTCTGCTGTGCTGGTGGCTCTGTGCGACCAACGTCTCTTCCTCTAAACTACTAAGGTCACTTGCATGACATTCATTCCATGTGGGGTTGAGGACCTCATCGTCCTCCACATCGTCTTCCACCCAGTCTTCAACCCTGCAACCCTTGTCGGTCTCCACAATTTGGAATTCCGCAGCAGTTGGCACCTGTGTTTCGTCATCATCCGAGACGTGCTGCGATGGTCCTCCCATGTACTCATCTGGAAACATAAGTGGTTGGACATCGGTGCACTCAATCTCTTCCACTTCTGGGGCAGGGCTAAGTGGATGGCCCTGGGAAACCATGCTAACAGAGTCATCAAAAAGAAGAAGAGATTGCTGCATGAATTGGGGCTCAGACTGCTTGGCTGATTTTCAAGGGGGTGTGGTGACAGATTGATGGACATCGGCTGCAGGTGCCAACTCTGACCTTTCAGCAGAAGACTGGGTGGGAGACAATGTGAAGGAACTGGAGGCACTGTCAGAAACCCAATATACTATCGCTTGTACTTGTTCTGGCCTTAACATTTGTAGAGGCACATTAGGCCCTGCCAAATACTTCTGCAGGTTCTGTCGCCTACTCGCTGCTGAGGAAGGTGTTTCACCTGTGTGTGTAGCTGGCACAGATCGACCACATCCTCTCCTTGCAACAGGAGCACCACCAGCAACACCACGACCCAGGCCACGTCATATTAATCGAATTTTGGATCTTCCTCGAAATGGGTTTTTATTGCAAGGTGCAATACAAGTATGCAATGGGTGTATATCACTGTAACATATGCGGACATGGCTGCAATAAACTCTTTTGTCCCCTAAATAGTTTTTTTTTATTGCAAGGCACAATACAACAGTATGCAATGGGTGTATGTCACTGTAACATATGCGAACAGGGCCGCAATCAACTTTTTTTGCCTCTAAATTTTTTTTTATTGCAATGCACAATACAACAGTATGCAATGGGTGTATCGCACTGTAATGTATGAATGAAAAACTGAAAAATAATTGTCCCCTTAATTGGTGCTGGTTGAATAGCAGATTTGAAATGCAGTGTCTGTCTAAACGCTGTAAGTCACAGTAAAATATGAAGGAAAAAAGTTTTTTTCTTTTTAAAATGCAGATTAACCACTTGCCTACTGTGCACTTAAACACCCTTCCATCCAGGCCAATTTTCAGCTTTCAGTGCTGTCACACTTTGACTGACAATTGCGCGGTCATGCTACACTGTACCCATATGAAATTTTTATCATTTTTTTCACACAAATAGAGCTTTCTTTTGGTGATATTTAATCATCTCTGGGTTTTTTATTTTTTACAAAAAAAAGAATAAAGACAGAAAATTTTGAAAAAAAAAAAAAGTTTTTCTTATTTTCTGCGAGTAAATTTTGAAAATAAATTTTTCTCCTTCACTGATGTGCGCTGATGAGGCGGCACTGATGGGCACTGATGAGGTGGCACTTATGGGCACTGATGAGGTGGCACTTATGGGCACTGATGAGGTGGCACTTATGGGCACTGATGAGGAGGTACTAATATGCCGCACTGATGAGCACTGATAGGCGGCATTGATAGGCGGCACTGATAGGCGGCACTGATGGGCACTGAGAGGTGGCACTGCTGGGCACTGAGAGGCGGCACTGACGGGCGGCACTGATGGACACTGATAGGCGGCACTGATGGGCACTGGCGGATGGCACTGATGGACACTGACGGGTGGCACTGATGAGCACTGATGGGCGGCACTGATGAGCACTGATGGGCAGCACCATCAGTGCCCACACTCAGTGCCCATAGTGCTGCCAGTCAGTGCTCATCAGTGCCTAGATGAGCAGGCACTGATGGGCACTAACTGGCAGCACTATGGGCACTGATTGTGGGCATTGATGGGGGGCACTGATGGGCACTGTGGGCACTGATGGGGGGGCAATTTGTGTATTTCTTTACCTTTAGTAATCAGGGCACTGGTGATCAGTGCCCTGATTACAATGCTGTGTGTCCCCGGCGCTGTGAGGCTCCCCCTCCTTCCTCACACTGCTGGCTCTGTGTGAGGAAGGAGCGCCGGCGATGAGAGATGATCTCATATGTTTACATATGAGATCATCTCTCATTGGACGGCTTGATCACGTGGTGAATGGCCGCTGTGATTGGCCATTCACCACGATCTGTGATCGGCCGTGTCCAAGGGACACGGCGACACAGATTCTCCCCGATGCGCGCTCGCGGGAGCGCGCGGGGAGAGTCTTTCTGGGAGGCCGTTTAAAAACGGCCTCCCGAAAATTCAAGTCCGCGCTGCAGCCGTATATAGGCTGTATCGAGGATGGCAGGTAGTTAAGCAGACACATATGCACTGAGGTTGCAGGAAATGCTCGCTACACACCGCACGCCTAACAGGTTGGATACTGTTGTTGTTCTATTCCGCTATTGAATAAAAAAAAAAACCCATTTGAATGAAAAACTGAAAAATATTTTTTTTACCCTAAATACTATAAAATAATTATTTTCCCCTCACATTGGTGCTTTTTGAAGAGCAGGTTATAAAAGCAATGTCTGTCTGACATGGCAGTCTTTAAAGTTAAATATAAAGGAAAACATGTTTTTCTTTTTTAAATGCAGATTAAGCAGACACATATGCACTGAGCTTGCATGAAATGTGCAGCACCGCACGCCTAACAGACTGATAAAATTTTTGGGTTTCTCCTTTCTCCTCCTCACTTGGCTCAGGTCAGGGCATAAAGATTGTCACTGCACCCCCCACACAATACAATCAATGTAGATCGCTGTCTGATTAAAGCAGATTGTTCCTATCCTATGCTTTCCCTACAAGCAATCTCTCCAGCCTCGCCCTATAGTAAACGTCTATCTCTCCCTCAGCAGCAGTCAGGAACCTCTCCCTACAGTAGTTATAGCAGAGTGACGCACGGCGCTGTGTGACTCCAGCTTATATAGAGTCTGGGTCACATGCTGCACTGGCCTATCACAGCCATGCCATTAGTAGACATGGCTGTGATGGATTCTAGGGCACACTAGTTAAACGCTTGCTGATTGGCTGCCTTGCACCTGTTGAAAGCGCGCCATTAAAACCACGCCAAAACATCAAATAACGTTACCGAACAACGGACAGTACCCGAACATACAGTGAAATGTCCGGGTTCGGGTCCAGGTACCGAATACCCAAAAGACTGGTACGAACAATACAGTCCGGTGTCACTCAACCCTAATCCTGAGTCATGCAAGCAGACTGCAATTGTGCAACAAACTTGTGAAGCCTGGCAAGTCTAGAAATAGCTTAGCAAGTAATTTCCCAACTTGCTGCACAATTGCTTGCTATCTATGGTAAGGTCCACCTAAGGAGACAAGAGTTTTTCTATTAGCGATGAAGCAGAATTGAGCATCAAGGATGCTCCAGAGAAGCTTGCCTTGCAAATTTAGCATTGCAGGTCTACCGTTCTGTTTCTCAGAAAAAAAAAAAGCTGACATGGACTTCCATAATTCTAAACATACAAACTGCTTGAGCACATTGCATAAAAAAAAAAAAAAAACTCTGCTTATTTTCAGATATACTTGTAGAATAAAGCCTCACTAAGGACAACATGTATCTCTTTACTATGGGTGCCACTGCTGAGCACTGCACATTTTATCTGCTGGCAAGATGAATGGCATCATTAATGGTGTGTGTCATGCTAAAGATTGCCTAGGGAGTAGCGTGGGCCAGGGGCGTACCTAGAGCATTTGGCACCCGGGGCGGATCCTATATCTGGCACCCCCCCCCCCCGGCGACGAACATTGACGTGTCACGTGTAAAATGTTACATTTTACATTACACAGCCCCCTTACCCCTGGACCCCTTTACATTACACAGCCCCCTTACCCCTGGACCCCTTTACATTACACAGCCCCCGTACCCCTGGACCCCTTTACATTACACAGCCCCTGTACCCCTGGACCCCTTTACATTACACAGCCCCTGTACCCCTGGACCCCTTTACATTACACAGCCCCTTTACCCCTGGACCCCTTTACATTACACAGCCCCCGTACCCCTGGACCCCTTTACATTACACAGCCCCCGTACCCCTGGACCCCTTTACATTACACAGCCCCTGTACCTCTGGACCCCTTTACATTACACAGCCCCCTTACATTACACAGCCCCCTTACCCCTGGACCCCTTTACATTACACAGCCCCTGTACCCCTGGACCCTTTTACATTACACAGCCCCTGTACCCCTGGACCCCTTTACATTACACAGCCCCTGTACCCCTGGACCCCTTTACATTACACAGCCCCCTTACCCCTGGACCCCTTTACATTACACAGCCCCCCAATATAACCCCTTTACAATACAAAGCCCCCACCAATAGAACCCCTCTACAATAAATCCCCCCATAGAACCCCTATACAATACAAAGCCAAGCCACCCCTCCAAAGAACCCCATTACAATACAAAGCCCCCCCCTACCTTTTTAGGAGGAGAGCGGAGGAGGAGGAACTGTTTAAAGCAGAGAGGATGTGAGAGACTCACTGTCACTCCCGAGCCCTGAATACACAGCGATCGGCGCCTCGGCGGGAACTGCAGAAGTTACTGTGCGGGTAATGAGCAGGTGATTGGTTGATAGGCGGTCCTAGCAACCAATCGCCTTCTCATTAACCAGCACAGTAAACTGTGGCAGCGCCGATCGCTGTGTATTCAGGGCTCGGGAGTGACAGTGAGTCTCTCACATCCTCTCTGCTTTAAACAGTTCCTCCTCCTCTGCGGTGGAAGCAGTCTGGCGGCCAGCCCCGGGTGTCACCCTGGTCTTCCCTGACACCCCCCTAATGTGTGGCACCCGGGGCGGACTGCCCCCCCTATTGGTACGCCACTGGCGTGGGCATAGTGGGATATTCACTTTTTAGACCTTGTAACATATGCGCCAATCTAGTTTGGAATCTGGGCCACTATATATCCTTTTGTTGCACTATTTCAGAAAGTGGGGTCAATACAGTACTGATTAAGGGCTCTTTCACACGGTCCGCCTCCGCAGGCGGATCCGTGTTGCTCAGCGGGGATCGATCCGCGATCCCCGCTGAGCCGGGCGGATGACAGCTCCGTCTCCGCTTGCAGAGCGGAGAGGGAGGTGTCTCAGCCCCCGCTGCCCTCTATGGGGGATCGGAGGAGAGCGGACCGCTTGTCCGCTCTCCTCAGATCTGCTCCGCTCCGATTACTGAACGGATGGAAAAATAGGGTTTCCATCCATCCAGATTTCAGCACAGGATCGGATGCGGATGGCAGCGGGTGTCAGCGGAGGTGACCTCCGCTGACACCCGCTGCACCATAGAGCTGCATGGAGGATCCGATCAGATCCGCCTAAAAAACTGACAGGCGGATCTGATCGGACCGCCCGTGTGAAAGAGCCCTAACTGTTTTTTTTCATCAGTTTTTTTCTTTTGTCCTTAGTATAAAGTATAAAATTATCATGGCATAAAATATATATATATTTTTGGGGGGAGGGGGGCCGGATGACAGATTGTCGTACCTAGACTAAGTAGAGATCTAATTGCTATAAATTGCTATGAAGTTAGACCTAAAGGGTAACTCCACGTTCATGGGAAAAAATTGTAAAATAAATAAAAAAAATTAAAAAAAAAGCATATACAATTGCTATTCAAGTCATATTGTATTTGGATGAATTACCTTTTATTTTCAATCTGCAGCTCTGTCATTTTCTATAAAATGCAATATGGCTACCTGCAGGCATTCTTTACACAGATGGTGTACAAAACACCCCCAGATATCTCACTTTCTGCTTGTGTGATTGACTGACTGATTTTCCCAGAAGTCTGCACTAAGATACAAGTCAGATTTTGGGCATCCCTTGCAACAAAAATGTCATTTTTGATTAGATACTCCCAGAGAGACACCAACAAACAAACTACAATTTCTTTAGAACAACAAAAGGCAGAAATCTGCAACAAAGTTTGTTAAAATCCTTACACTGTACATATATATGTCTGTTTTGCTGCAGCAGGTTCAATACACAGTACGAATGCGCCACTTTACAGGCAGACTAAAGGGACCCCTCACAGGCACTATATTTGAGGGAATTTTTCATTTTTATTATTTAACTTTAAAGCATCAGTAAATCACTGCTCATTTACAAATGATGTTTTTTACAAACATTTTTCATTGATACAGTTTCTTACAAAAGTGAGTACACCCTGCACATTTTTGAAAATATTTTACTATATCTTTTCATGTGACAACACTGAAGAAATAAAACTTTGCTACAATGTAAAGTAGTGAGTGCACAGCTTGTATAACAGTGTAAATTTGCTGTCCCCTCAAAATAACTCAACACACAGCCAAAAGTGTCTAAACCTCTGGCAACAAAAGTGGGTACACCCCTAAATGATAATGTACAAATTGGGCCCAAAGTGTCAATATTTGGGGTGGCCACCATTATTTTCAAGCACTGCCTTAACCCACTTGGGCGTGGAGTTCACCAGAGCATCACAGGTTGTCACTGGAGTCCTCTTCCACTCCTCCATGATGACATCACGGAGCTGGTGGATGTGAGAGACCTTGGCTCCTCCACCTTCAATTTAAGGATGCCCCACGGCTGCTCAATAGGGTTTAGGTCTGTAGACATGCTTGGCCAGTCCATCACCTTTACCCTCAGCTTCCTTAGCAAGACAGTGGTCATCTTGGAGGTGTCTTTTGGGTCATTATGTTGGAATACTGCCCTGCGGTCCAGTCTCCAAAGGGAGGGGATCATGCTCTGTTTCAGTATGTCACAGTACATGTTGGCATTCATGGTCCCTCAATAAACTGTAGCTCCCCAGTGCCGGCAGCACTCATGCAGCACCAGATCATGACACTCCCACCACCATGCTTGACTGTAGGCAAGACACACTTGTCTTTGTACTCCTCACCTGGTTGCCACCACACATGCTTGACACCATTTGAACCAAATAAGTTTATCTTTGTCTCATCAGATCACAGGACATGGTTCCAGTAATCCATGTCCTTAGTCTGCTTGTCTTCAGCAAACTGTTTGCTGACTTTCTTGTGCATCATCTTTGGAAGAGGCTTCCTTTTGGGATGACAGCCATGCAGACCAATTTGATGCAGTGTGTGGCGTATGGTCTAAGCACTGACAGGCTGACCCCCCACCCCTTCAACCTCTGCAGCGATGCTGGAAGCACTCATACCTCTATTTCCCAAAGACAACCTCTGGATATGTCACTGGGCACTTGCACTCAACTTCTTTGGTCGACCATGGCGAGGCCTGTTCTGAGTTGAACCTGTCCTGTTAAACCACTGTATGGTCTTGGCCGTCTTGCTGCAGCTCAGTTTTAGGGTTTTGTCAATCTGCTTATAACCTAAGCCATCTTTATGTAGAGCAACATTTCTTTTTTTCAGATCCTCAGAGGGTTCTTGGCCATGAGGTGCCATGTTGAACTTCCAGTGACCACTATGAGAGAGTGAGAGCGATAACACCAAATTTAAAACACTTGCTCCCCATTCACACCTGAGACCTTATACCACCAATGATTCATATGACACCGTGGCCCAATTTGGACATTTTCACTTAGGGGTGTACTCACTTTTGTTGCCAGCGGTTTAGACATTAATGGCTGTGTGTTATTTTGAGGGGACAGCAAATTTACACTGCTATACAAGCTGTACACTCACTACTTTACATTGTAGCAAAGTGTCATTTCTTTATTGTTGTCACATGAAAAGATATAATAAAATATTTACAAAAATGTGAGGGGTGTACTCACTTTTGTGAGATACTGTACATGTCCCCCAGGGAAGTACCCAGACCCCCATACCCTATGTATGCCCAATAGCTTGCCTCTAAGCCTTCAAAATGGGCACTATTGATTTTTCCAGTTCCGGTCCCATAGACTTCAATGGGGTTTATTGTTCGGCTCTGAACTTTTGTGATGTTCAAAATTTCTGGTGCCAACCAAACAGGGGGTTTTTTGGCCCATCTCTACATGAAGGTAAAAAAACTCACTGTGCAGCTTCCCCTTCAGCCTTACCTAATACCTAAGCCTGATTTAGATCCAACAATGTGCCAGGTCTCACGATCCCGAGTGGCTAAGATGCAGCAGTAGAAGCCATTGGCTCCTGCTGCTGTAATTTACAGCTAGTGAGGAGGGAGCAGGTGGCGGGGCTGTGATGCGCTCTCTATGCCTTATGGACACAAAGAATGGTGCTAAAGGTGAAAGCATGCATGAGTGCTATTGGGGCACTCAGGAGAGGGGAGGGGAGGGGCCACGACCATTGGTGGGGGACCTGAGAAGGAGTAGGATCTAGGAGTAGGATCTAGGCTGCTCTGTGCAAAACCATTGCACAGAGCAGGTAAGTATGACGACATGTTTATTATTTTAAAAAAATAGCCTTTGAAAACATTTTAAGTTTTAAAATTAATTTTATGTAAAGATTAGAGTTGAGCGAACACCTGGATGTTTGAGTTCGATGAGTTCGGCCGAACTTCGCAAAAAAGTTTGAGTTTGTGACCCGAACTTGACCCGAACCCCATTGAAGTCAAAGGGGACCCGAAATTTTGAGCACTAAAATGGCTCTAAAAAAGTAATGGAAAGGGCTAGAGGGCTGCAAGGCCAAGGCCCCTGCCTTAGCCTTGTGCTTCCACTGTGCCCCTGCTGTCAGATGGGAATTCCACCAGCAGCGCGTCTACCAGCATGCGCTGGTACTCACGCATCTTACGATCACGCTCCAGTAAGGGAATTAAGGATGGTACGTTGTCCTTGTAACTGGGATTCAGCAGGGTGGCCACCCAGTAATCAGCACAAGTTATAATGTGGGAAACTCGGCTGTTGTTGCGTAGACACTGCAGCATATAATCGTTCATGTGAGCCAGGCTGCCCAGAGGCAACGAAAAGCTGTCCTTTGTGGGAGGTGTATCGTCTGTGTCCTCTGTATCCCTCCAGCCATGATCCAGTGATGGCCATGAGCTGGTCTGGGTGCTGCCCTGCTGTGAACATGGTTCCTCCTCCTCCATCTCCTCCTCATCCTCCAGAACTGTGCCCTTGCTGGACAATTGTGTACCTGGCGTTTGTGGGTGCAGGAACCCACCCTCAAAGCCACTTGTGAATGACTTCCCTGAAAGCCTTGGAAATTATCCCTCTTCCTCCTCCTCCTCCTCCTCCTCCTGTGCCACATCCTCTTCCATCATCGTCCGAATTGTTTTTTCAAGGAGGCATAGAATTGGGATAGTAACTCTGAGAAAGGCGTCATCGGCACTGGCCATGTTGGTGGAGTACTCAAAACAGCGCAACAAGGCACACAGGTCTCGCATGGAGGCCCAGTTATTGGTGGTGAAGTGGTGCTGTTCCACAGAGCGACTCACGCGTGCGTGCTGCAGCTGAAACTCCACTATCGCCTGCTGCTGCTCGCACAGTCTGGCCAGCATGTGCAAGGTGGAGTTGCACCTTGTGGGCACGTCACATATGAGGCGGTGAGCGGGAAGGCCGAAGTTATGCTAAAGCACTGACAGGCGAGCAGCAGCAGGGTGAAAATGCGCACAGACGGCCCGCACTTTCTGCAGCAGCTCTGACATATCAGGGTAATTTTTAAGGAACCTCCACACCACCAAATTCAGCACATGCGCCAGGCAAGGGATGTGCGTCAAACCGGCTATGCCCAGAGCTGCTACGAGATTTCTCCCATTATCGCACATCACTAGGCCGGGCTTGAGGCTCACTGGCACCAACCACTCATTGGTCTGTTGTTCAATGCCCCTCCACAACTCCTGCGCGGTGTGGGGTTTTTTCCTCCAAAGAGGCAAGTTTTAAAACTGCCTGCTGTTGTTTACCTCTGGCTGTGCTGAAGATGGTGGTGAAGGTGTTACGCTGACCAGATGAGAAGGTGGTAGAGGATGAGGAAGCGGAGTAGGAGGAGTTAGCAACAGGAGGCAAACTGAAGCACCCTGCAATCCTCGGTGGTGGAAGGACATGCGCCAAACTTCTATCCGCCTCAGGCCCAGCCACCACTGCATTTACCCAGTGTGCTGTTGTTCAATGCCCCTCCACAACTCCTGTGCGGTGTGGGGTTTTTTCCCCCAAAGAGGCAAGTTTTAAAACTGCCTGCTGTCGTTTACCTCTGGCTGTGCTGAAGATGGTGGTGAAGGTGTTATGCTGACCGGATGAGAAGGTGGTAGAGGATGAGGATGAGGAAGCGGAGTAGGAGGAGTTAGCAACAGGAGGCAAACTGAAGCACCCTGCAATCCTCGGTGGTGGAAGGACATGCGCCAAACTGCTATCCGCCTCAGGCCCAGCCACCACTGCATTTACCCAGTGTGCTGTTAGGGAGATATAACGTCCCTTGCCGTGCTTACTGGTCCATGTATCTGTAGTTAGGTGGACCTTGCCACAGATGGCGTTGCGCAGTGCACACCTGATTTTGTTCCCCACTTGGTTGTGCAGCGAAGGGATGGCTCGCCTGGAAAAGTAGTGGCGGCTGGGCACAACATACTGCGGGACAGCCACCGCCATAAGGCTTTTAAAACTCTGCCTCTCCACCAGCCCGAATGACAGTATTTCAAAGGCCAGGAATTTTGAAATGCTGGCATTCCGGGCCAGGGATCGCGGGTGGGTAGGGGCGTACTTCCTCTTCCGCTCCGGTGTTTGGGAGATAGAGAGCTGAACGCTTCCACGGGACATTGTGGAGATGGTGGTTGGTGACCCAGGTGGTGGTGTTGCTGGCTGACCCTCTGTTTGCGGGATGGCAGGTGCCACTGTCACTACAGAGGTGGATGAAGAGGCCAAGACTGCAGCAGCAGAAGAGGAAGCAGGAGGAGCCAGAGACCTTTCTTGGATTTTGAGGTGTCTACTCCACTGCAGCTCACGCTTTGCACTTAGATGCCTGGTCATGCAGGTTGTGCTCAGGTTGAGAATGTTTATACCTTGCTTCAGGCTCTGATTGCACAGCGTGCAAACCACTCGTGTCCTGTCATCAGCACATTGTCTGAAGAACTGCCATGCTAGACAACTCATTGGAGCTGGCATGGTCTGCTCAGTCCCTTGCTGCATTGGGCAGTAGCAGGCGTACTGTCTAGGGGACGGCCGCTCTGCTTTTGCACCCTGCTCCCTCTTCTGCTGTGCTGGTGGCTCTGTGCGACCACCGCCTCTTCCTCCGAACTACACAGATCACCTGCATGACAATCATTCCATGTGGGGTCGAGGACCTCATCGTCCTCCACATCATCTTCCTCCCAGTCTTCACCTCTGCCCTCCTTGTCGGTCTGCACAATTCTGAAAGCCGCAGCAGTTTCGTCATCATCCGAGACATGCTGCGATGGTCCTCCCATGTACTCATCTTCAAACATAAGTGGTTGGGCATCGGTGCACTCAATCTCTTCCACTTCTGGGGCAGAGCTAAGTGGATGGCCCTGGGAAACCATGCTAACAGAGTCATCAAAAAGCAGAAGAGACTGTTGTATGACTTGGGCCTCAGACTGCTTGGCTGATTTGCAAGTGGGTGAGGTGAAAGACTGATGGACATCGGCTGCAGGTGCCAGCTCTGATCTTTCAGCAGTAGACTGGGTGGGAGACAATGTGACGGCACTGGAGGCACTGTCAGCAACCCAATCTACTATTGCCTGTACTTGTTCTAGCCTCAACATTCGTAGAGTCGCATTAGGCCCGGCCAAATACTGCTGCAGGTTCTGTCGCCTACTCGCAACTGAGAAAGGTGTTTCACTTGTGCTTGTAGCTGGCACAGATCGACCACATCCTTTCCTTGCAACAGGAGCTCCACCAGCAGCACCACGACCAGGGCAATGTCCCTTATTTGACATTCTCCTCAAATTTCTCAAATTTAGGATCTTGCCCTAAATGGGTGTTTTTTGAATAGCAGAATAGAACAGTATGTTGTGTAGTTTGCCCAAAAAGGGTGTTTTTTGACTAACACAGTAGGACAGAACCTTAAATTCTACACGTACAGATGCAGAAAGCAAGGGCTATAAAATTAAGGATTTTAGCCCAAAAATTATAGCTATATATAGCTTAAAATGCACACACAATAATGCGACAGAGGCCCAAGAAGGGGGGGTGATGCCAAAAATGGATGATTTTTAAACCATGAAAACTATTGCAGTATTTCAAGCTTGTTTTTATCATACATGCAGCAAGCAAGGGCTGTAAAACTGTGTTTTTTGGCTAACACAGTAGGACAGCAGCTTGAATTCTACACGTACAGATTCAGCAAGCATTGGCTATAAAATTGTGGATTTTAGCCCAAAAAGGGTGTTTTTTGACTAACACGGTAGGACAGCAGCTTGAATTCTTCATGTACAGATGCAACAAGCAAGGGCTATAAAATTATGGATTTTAGCCCAAAAAGGGTGTTTTTAAAAACCCAGAAAATTATAGCTATATATAGCTTAAAATGCACACTCAATAATGCAACAGAGGCCCAAGAAGGAGGGTGATGCCAAAAATGGGTGTTTTTTTAAACCCTGAAAACTATTGCTGTTTATCAAGCTTGTTTTTATCACACGTGCAGCAAGCAAAGGCTGTAAAACTGTGTATTTTGCCCAAGAATTGTGTTTTTTGACTAACACAGTAGGACAGCAGCTTGAATTCTACATGTACAGATGCAGCAAGCAAGGGCTATAAAATTATGGATTTTAGCCCAAAAAGGGTGTTTTTAAAAACCGAGAAAATTATAGCTATATATAGCTTTAAATGCGCACTCAATAATGTGACAGAGGCCCAAGAAGGAGGGTGATGCCAAAAATGGGTGTTTTTTTAAACCCTGAAAACTATTGCAGTAATTCAAGCTTGTTTTTATCACACGTGCAGCAAGCAAAGGCTTTAAATCTGTGTATTTTGTCCAACAATTGTGTTTTTTGACTAACACAGTAGGACAGCAGCTTGAATTCTACATGTACAGATGCAGCGAGCAAGGGCTATAAAATTATGAATTTTAGCCCAAAAAGGGTGTTTTTAAAAACCCAGAAAATTATAGCTATATATAGCTTTAAATGCGCACTGAATATGCTGGTGCACTGAGCTTGCATAAAATACCTTTACTACTTTGTGTGGTCTCTGGTTAAATTATGGGAATGATTAACCCTTAGGCCCCTTTCACACATACGGACCGATCAGATCCGCCTATCAGTTTTTCAGGCAGACCTGATCGGATGCCCCATGCATCCCTATGGGGCAGTGGATGTCAACAGAGACATGTTCACTGACACCTGCTGCCATCCGATCCGATCCTGTCCACCAAATCCGGACGGAAGGAAGCCCTATTTCCTATCCATCCAGCAGATCGGAGCTGTTTGAAAGGGGCCTTACACTGCCACCACTGTAGCTGCTATATGGTGACTGAGGTAGTGAGAGGATGAAAACATACCTATGACCCATGTATTATTCACCTTCAGAGCGACACAGGTGATTGTACAGTACAGTGCCCCCTTGGGTTCCCAAGCTAATTTTGCTCCTTCTAAGCTTGTAACCACAATGGGTAGGTTTGTTCAGAATAGCCTCTTTTAATAAGTCACCTATTAACAACTCTAAATCTAAACTCCAATATTCTTTTCACTAAAATTGACTGAAATTATCAATTTGAGCATAGATCATACCTCTATACCATATTGCTCTGTTGTCTGCAGATCCTCTGATATTCTGGGTTTAGTTGTAGCTTTCCACCATGTGACACTTTGTACAGCCTGCTGATAGACTCTGTCCCTTCCCTCCACTTGCTGCAGCAACTAGAGCCTAAAACATACTCCTCTCTAGTCTTTAAGACTCTGTAAATGATTTAACTTTCTTCACAGCTCTGATGGTGGATGGGATTGAATACATCCTAATTAGGATTCAGTCCAGCCCAGTCACACCTACAGAAAGAGTCCAACCCTCCCAAGTCCTGCCTCACAGATCACAGCATTATTCAAGAAGAAAGCCCCTTCATATACACACATACACAGCCTGCTGGGAAAGCTAGCTGTGCTGATGCTGGGAGGGATTGAATAGACAGCCCTGGTTTACACTATCATGGCATGAAAATCACATGACTTCCAGTGCAACTATCAATCCTATGCAATTTTGATGGATCAGGGTTTTTTTTTTATTAACCCTCACCTCTCCTCAATGGTCATTCTTGCCTAAAAAACTTCCTTCTGAGCAATTTCCATTTATACCGCAGCGCAGCGGAAACGCATGTTCCAGCTTGCTGTTTTTTGCACATATTTTAAGCATAAACATGCACTTAAATGAGCAGCCCTATAGGTAGCACTGGAACATGCACAGAAACTGCATAGACTGTGGTGCCTTGCTCTTATGGGGTTGCCCTGCACTCAGAAACATGCAGAAGTGAATGAAAGGTAACCCAAGCACGATGCGCATTGCCATGCATTTTCAAAATGCACAGCAAAGCACATTTTCTGTGCAGCTCATTCGGAAATGTGCAGATGCGAAGGAATGGTAACCCAAGCACGACGAGCATTGCCATGCATTTTCTAAATGCAAAGCACATGTTTTCTGTGCGGAAATGCGCAGATTCAAATGCAGCCCAAAATGCATGGCAAATCATGCATTTTCCTGCAGCTTGCTGTGCATTTGGAAACATGCAGATGCAGAATGGTAATGCAAGTACACTGCGCATTGCCTGCATTTTCTAAACGCACAGAAAAGCTAACTTTTTTTGAGGTTTGCTGTGCATTCAGAAACGCGCAGATGCGAACAAATGGTAACACAAGCATGACACGCGTTGCCATGCATTTTCTTGTGGGTTGCTGTGCGTTTGGAAGTGTGCAGATGTGAACAAATGGTAACGCAAGTGCAATGCACTTGCCACGTGTTTTCAAAGCACACAGTAAAGCACATGTTTTTTGTGCGTTTTTCTGTGTGTTTGGAAATGCGCAGATGCAAATGGATAGTAATGCAAGCACAATGCTTGTTACTGCACGTTTTCACAACACATTGCAAAGTACGTGTTTTTATTGTGGGTTGCTGTGCATTCAGAACCACGCAGATACAAATGAATGGTAATGTAAGCGCACCTTTCGTTTTCTTGTGGATTGCTGTGCATTTGGAAATGGGTAGATGTGAACGAATGGTAACGAAAGTGCCGTGTGCATTCCTGTTTGTTTTCAAAACGCATGACAATCACGTTTTCTTTGCTGCTTGCTGTGCATTTGGAAATGTGTAAATGAGAACCTAGCCTAAATGGTAACACTGACTGGACACATATTGCTGCACACTTTTTATTGTAGGTTGCCAATCACTTATAAACATGCAGATAAAAATGAATGGTAATGCAAGCGAGCTGCATGTTGTTGTGCATTTTCGAAACGCTCACCAAAGCGTATGTTTCCTTGCGAGTTTCCGTGCATTTAGAAAAGCACAGATGCAAACGAATGGTACCATAAGTGTAATGCGTGTTGCAGTGCATTTTAAAAATGGATGGAAAAATGCACATTGTGCAGGTGGCAGCACACGCATTGCTATGTGTTTTTAAAATGCACAGCAAAGTGCGTGTTTTCTGTGCTGGTGGCGTTTGGAAACTCGTAAATGAGAATGCAGCCTAAATGGTAACGTAAATGTGACATACATTGCTGCACATTTTCAAAACACATGGCAAAGCATGTATTTTTTATTGCAGGTTGCCCTGCGCTCGGAAACAAGCAGATGTGAATGAATGGTAACGCAAATGTGATGCGCATTGACATGCCTTATCAAAACACAAAGCATGCATTTTCTTGCAGGTTGCCATGTGTTGGAAAATGCGCAGATGAGAAAACGCACATCGAAGTGTGTGTTTTCTGTGTGGTTTGCCACGCATTCAGAAACATGTAGATGCAAACCAAGCCTAAATGGCACGGTGAGAGCGATGCATGTTCGGTCGGCATTGCCATGCGTTTTCTGTGCAGGTTGCATGAGCAAGCATGCATGAGTTCCCTCTCAGGGCAAGTGGCAGTGGGAGAAGAGGAGGATCAGTGCTGCTCTGTGCAAAACCATTACACAGAGCAGGAAAGTATGACGTGTTTGTTCGTTTTAAAAAATAAAAACAATTGCCTTTAGAAACATTTACATTTTTTGACTAAATTTCCACTTCCTGCTTCTTCTCTATTCACTGCA
The DNA here is from genome assembly GCF_965119305.1 of Pelophylax lessonae. Classification (NCBI taxonomy): domain Eukaryota; kingdom Metazoa; phylum Chordata; class Amphibia; order Anura; family Ranidae; genus Pelophylax; species Pelophylax lessonae. The sequence continues at coordinate 584,744,047 of NC_138768.1, read as the reverse complement.
GAGAGGAATGGAGTGTGGGCAGTGATAACAATTCAATTCCTCTCATTTCACCACCCACATGAAGGCCCATAAACACCCACAGTAACCCTTAGACCCACCCACATCAACTCCCACAGCTGGCACAAGTAACTCCCATAGCCCGCCCTGAATATACAAAGGCTCAAAGGATTATGGGACATGTAGTATGAGGATTGTCAAAGGAAAAAAAACAGGAAGTCAGAGAACTTTGAATTTCAGCCAGGAGGAGGAGTGATATCAAAGACACAGAAAACGGAAAATTCCTATCATACTTACCGTAATTTTCCTTTCCTGATAGTCTCCATGGCAGCCTACGTGTGGGGTTAACCCCGCCTCCACTCCAAGGGTATAGGACCCCCCTCCCATAAATTTCAGCTCTCAAGTACAGCAGGTGTTCCATATCTTAGCCGAATCCAAGACGAGAGGGTGGGTACTCCGGCTGCCATGGAGACTATCAGGAAAGGAAAATTACGGTAAGTATGATAGGAATTTTCCGTTTTCCTGTCTGTCTCCATGGCAGCCTACGTGTGGGAAATAACTAGCTCACTCCACACGGGTGGGAATGCTTTAGCAAAGAAAATTTTAATTCATGCTATTTGCAGACAAAACAGTCAAACCAAAATTAACTGAGGACAGAGAAGCAGGCTCTACACAATAGTGGGTCATAAAAGTATTGACTGATGACCACGAAGCCGCTCTGCAAATCACATCTGGAGCCACGTGCCGCGAAGCCGCCCAGGAAGTAGAGATACTCCTTGTAGAGTGCGCCGTCACCGCCTCCGGAGGAGCCAGCCCCTCAGCTCTATAGGCCTGTTGGATAGCTGCCACTATCCATGAAGCGATAGTCCTAGATGAAGCAGGTTTACCTCTGTTCTTTCCCCAGAACAGGACAAAGAGGTTGTCAGACTGCCTGAATGGTGCAGTTGCTTGAAGATAGGCTTTTAAGGATTCTCCTACATCCAACGGATGAGGATTGGACTCATTAGATGAACGGAAAGTAGGCAGGACAATCTCCTGATTCTGGTGAAACACTGAGGTGACTTTCGGATTTGAATTCAGCCTGGGTATCAGTACTACCCGATCCGGAAAAAAAGTCAAGAATGGTTCTTTACATCCGAGAGAACTTAATTCAGAGACCCTTTTAGCCGAGGTAATGGCTACCAGGAAGACAGTTCGGATGGTCAGGTCCTTGATAGAAGAAGAGGAATCTATGCCCGATTTGGAGAGGGCATTTAGGACAAGAGGTAGATCCCATTTCGGGAACCTAGGTCTTCTCTGAGGATTGAGCCTGATTGCTCCTTTGAAAAATTGTTGGATTAGTGGGTGTTGGGCCCACATGACCCCGGAGAAGGCCGATAAGGCCGAAACTTGAACTCTAAGAGTTGCCACTGAAAGGGGCATATCCAGACCAGCCTGAAGAAAACTTAGTATTTCTTGAATCCCAGGGACTGAGGAAGACATACCTTCAGGATATGCAGACTCCATGAATCTTGCCCAGATTCTACAGTATACTCTATTAGTACTTGGTCGTCTAGCATTCATCAAGGTGGAAATGGCTGTAGATGGTAGATGGGCAGCCGAGCGATTCCAACCTTTCCCTCTCAAGAACCAGACCGTCAACCGGAGAATTGCAGGACAGGGGTGCACTGATGTTCCCTGAAGAAGCAAGTCTGGTCTGAGGGGAAGAGGGACCGGGTCCCGGTAACTCAGTTGTAGGAGTAGCGGAAACCATGGCCTGTTCGGCCAGAAAGGCGCCACCATCACTATCTCCACATCTTCCGCTTGAAGCCTTTGCAGGAATTTGAGAATGATGAGTACTGGAGGAAAGGCATAAGCCCTGCTGAACTCCCACCTGTCGGTTAGTGCATCTGTCCCGTAAGCTTGAGGACACTTGCCCCTCGTGACATACTTCCCCAACTTGTGGTTGCAAGGGGAGGCGAACAGATCGACTTCGGGAGATACTCCCAACGACAGAATCCATTTGAACGACTCCACATGGAGCGACCATTCGTTGTGGTTCAACTGGACCCTGGACAGAAAATCCGCTTGAACATTCTGTGAACCTGGGATGTAAACTGCCGAGATGTTTACTAGGTGAGTCTGGGCCCAGGACATGATTGGGTCTAATTCTCGTAGCAGAGAGAGACTCCGTGTCCCACCTTGTCTCTTCACATAAGACACTGCCGTGGTGTTGTCCATCCGAATCATTACAGATTTCCCCTCTAGCAGGTGTTGGAAAGATCGAAGACCCTGGTAGGCTGCTCGGAGTTCCAGTATATTGGAGACTGGAGTGTGTCTCTGAAAAGACCATCTCCCCTGTGTCATCTCTGTCAGACAATGAGCCCCCCAACCTGAGTTGCTGGCGTCTGTTGTGATTATAGTCCATGAGACTGGAACCAGAGAATGACAGTTGAGCAGATTCCTGCATTGCAGCCACCAAAGAAGACTGTATCTCATGCTGGAGGAGATATGAATGTACTGATCTTTCTCTTCTGTGTTCCATTGTTGTAGGAACCCTTTTTGGAAGGGCCTCATATGCCAGAGAGCCCATTTGACCATTGGAGCCGTGGACACCATGGTGCCAATGATTTTGAGGCACTGAGAGGCTTTCAGCCGAGGAGAGGAAAGAGCCGGAAGGATTCTCTCCCTCACTACCGGTATCTTCTCTAATGGGAGAGAGATTGAATTCTCGACGGTGTCGAATTGCGCCCCAAGATAGACTAGGCGCTGAGTAGGCTCCAGCTGACTCTTTTGTAGGTTTAGCAGCCAGCCAAACTCTTTGAGGGTCGATATGACCTGATCTCTGTGTGCCAATAACTGATCCTTTTCTTGAGACAGAAGCAGAAGATCGTCTAAGTAATGATGTAGACGTATACCTTTCAATCTTATGAAGGCTACCACTGCTAGAAGAACTTTGGTGAATACTCTGGGTGAGGTAGACAGGCCGAAGGGTAGGCAAATGAATTGCAGATGCTGATTCCGAACACAGAAGCGAAGATATTTGTGGAAGTCGGTTGCCACAGGTACATGAAAATACGCATCCTTTAAATCTATTGAGGCGAGCCAATCTCCCGGCAGTACTGCCCTTTGAATAGTTGAGAGTGTTTCCATCTTGAATTTTTCGTTCTTTATGAACTTGTTCAGGTATGTGAGATCTATAACAGGTCTCCAGGCCCCGTTCTTCTTCTGGACTAAGAAGAGGGGTGAGTAAACCCCTTGAAATTTTTCTTGTTCCGGAACCGGAGCTACCGCTCCTTGAGCCACCAAAGCGTCTACATAGGCGAGCAAGACTTCTCTTCTCTCTTCTAGACAGGGTAAATGAGTTGAGATGAATCTTGGAACTGGATCTGCCAGAAATGACCATCTGTGGCCTGTAGAGACCGTCCTGACGGTCCAAAAGTCCGTGATTGAGGCCGCCCAGACATGCTGAAAATGGAGAAGACGTGCCCCCACCTGACATGCCTGGACGGGCCCAATCTCAAAAAGATTTAGTGGAATCTTGTCCAGCAGGCGCTGGATTTTTTTGATGACCTCCGAGTAGAGGATTGACCACCTCTCCAGTTTCTTCGGAAATCTCTATTAGGCTTGTAAGAGCGTGCATCTCTTGATCTCTCCGTGTATTGCCTCCTAGGTTGAGGCTTCTTCTGACCAAATAGTCGTCTGTCTTGCGGGAGGAAACCTGACTTTCCGCCAGTAGCCTTGGCAATGGCGCTGTCTAGTTTGTTTCCAAAAAGGGAAGTACCCTCAAAAGGGATCTTACACCATGCCTGTTTAGAAGCTGGATCTGCAATCCACGGGCGAAGCCACAAGGCCCTCTTTGCTGTTACTGAGGATAGCATCGATCTGGACAGAAGACGCAGAACATCAATAGATGCTTCTCCTAAAAACACTGAAGCCAGCTTGAGTTCGTGAATAGGGGAACTTTCTACGGCTTCTTCCGAGAGACTTCCAAGTTTGGATTCTATATCGGAAACCCAGACTTCCATGGCTTTAGACATTGTTGCTAATGCCATCACAGGTTTGCAGGCCGCGCCGGCCGTCACAAAGATCCTCTTTAGGTCCAGATCTATCTTCCTATCCAAAGGGTCTTTGAAAGAGACCGCGTCATCTAGTGGCAAAGTGACATGCTTTGCTAATCTTGTAACTGCCGCATCCACAAGAGGAGCAGATTCCAGACGGGCGACATCTTCAGGTTTAAAGGGATATAATTTCCCAAGTTTGGAGGATAAGGAAGACTTACTATCCCCTTTACTCCATTCTTCAGTAATCACCTCTTGTAATTCAGAGAGGGAAGGGAAGTTGATACGCTCCTTACCAAGGTGCTTGAAGAACTTCCGCTGCTTTTTCTGAGGAGACACAGGATCCTCCCATCTGAGAGCTTCTTTAATGGCTCTGATCAGGGGTGAAACTAGGGCGAACTCAAAGCCGCCTACAGCCCCTTCTTCTTCCGAATCACTGTCAGATGACTTTGCAGAAGTAATACTCGGTTGAGAGGGGCCTTGATCTTCCTGCACTTCCCCTGGAGAACTGGATGTGGTGGGACCAAGTGGTGGGACTGTACCCCATTCTTTCAGGGACTGTTGTACTATTCTCTTCACTAGAGATTCCAATCTTTGATCCTTTTGCCCCCTCTCACCGGCTGCATGAGCAAAACATGGCTCACATAGGGACTTGTCCTCCGGGACATGCGCCCCACAACCCCAAAAGGGTCTCTGGTGTGTGCGGTGACTCTGGTATCGTGTATGGTGTCTGGGGGAGGAATTGGAGCGTCTCCCTTGTTGCCTACTCCCTGATGGAGATTCACGGCGTTTAGATCTGGAGGATGAACTCCCACGAGGTCTGACAGGGTCTCTTTCTTGTGGTAAAACAGGCCTGGGAGAGCTGATGGAAAAAAGAGAAAATCGGGGAGACACTGGATTTAGCCATGACCTAGGGACCAGCAAGCCCTCCCCGCCCCCCCCTCTGAAAAATGCCAGCACCCACCTGTTGTGAGAGGGCTGGCCACAGGAGGGCGGTGACGCAGGATCCATACTTCAGGCCAAACAACCAGACGGATAAAGAAAGGTAATACATATCAGACACCATGTCAGTGATACATTGTGAGGTGACAACCCTCCGCCCCCCCCCCCTCTGCAGTCAAGTCTCCTTTGCACATACCTGTAGCAAGGAATCCAGAGACACTGGGAAGCTGCCGCAACGCCCACAGTACATTCCCAAAGTACAGGGGAATCGTCAGCTGTTTAAATCTCCCGCCGGAATGACGTCAGCGGTGATGCGGCCGCGATCGCTAATGCGCATGTGCGAACCAAGCCTCGACTTCGCTCGCGGCGCACTGCGCATGCGCGGGACCACGAAGCGTCTACCGATTGGACGCTAGAAGCAGAGGAGGAAGAGGAAGGGTTTGTTGGAACGCAGGAAGGGTTTGCTGGAACGCAGGAAGCGTTCCAGCGCCATTGGGCCAAACAAACAAATTGTACAGTGATAGAAAAAGAAACAAACAAAGTGTACATAAATAACAAATACCGCTGCCATGAAGGGAAGCAATGCGAATCTTCAGACCCATGTCAGAGAATGCCAATCAAGCTTCAGTCAACCGCAGAGAGCAGGGGATTTTAAATGTCACTCACCCGCCCGTGGCTGGGCTCTGGACATGCAGACACCATCCAAAGTATCCTAAGGTAAGCTGGACGTAGTAAGACATCAGAAGTGTAGGTCCTTGGAGGAGGACAAAAAATGAACACCTGCTGTACTTGAGAGCTGAAATTTATGGGAGGGGGGTCCTATACCCTTGGAGTGGAGGCGGGGTTAACCCCACACGTAGGCTGCCATGGAGACAGACAGGAAACCAGATTTTTACAGCTAAAGGAGATAAGTTACACATAAATTGACAGAGGGGTTGTTATTCATGTACATGCACAATGCATCAGTTGTTTTGGGGAAGAAAAGCTGGAGTTCTTCTTTAAACACTTTCGGACTGCCCGCCGCAGTTATACATTGGTACTTTGACGTTAAATACCGTGGTTATGGCAACAGATAGCCGCCATAACCCCGGTATTTTTTTTAAACTGCCAGTGGTCCTCTTTCACATAAGGGTGGTCCCAGTTGTGGATCGGCCACAGGATCACCCTTACAGTGCCGGCAGGTCCCTGCTGATGTAAACACAGCCGTCTGTCATTCTCCCTTAAATCATCACAGAGGCTATGCGATCCTGCTGTGTAGGATCGTATGTCTCTGTGATGATCTAAAAAGCCACGCCCCCTGACAGTTAGAATCACACCCCTAGGGACACACTTAACCCCTTGATCACCAATAAAATTAACTCCTTCCCTGCCAGTGTCATTATAGAAAAAAATTGGGCTAACTTTACTGTTTTCTTATTTTTTTTATTTAAAAAAGTGAATTTTTTCCAAAAAAATTGCGTTTGGAAGACCGCTGCACAAATATGGTGTAATAAAAAAAAATTGCAACGATCTCCATTTTATTCTCTAGGGTCTCTGCTAAAAAAAAAAAAAAAAAGAAATATAGAATGTTTGGGGGTTCTAAGTAATTTTCTAGTAAAAAAAAAAAAAATGATTTTAACTTTTTAAACATTAACATGAAACATAAACAAAGTGTCAGAAATAGGCCTATTCCTTAAGTGGTTAACCACTTCTGGACCGGAAGGTTTTGCCCCCTTAATGACCAGGCCATTTTTTGCGATATGGCACTGCATTATTTTAACTGACAATTGCGCGATCGTGCAACGTTGTTCCCAAATAAAATTGATTTCCTTTTTTCCCACAAATAAAGCTTTCTTTTGGTGGTATTTGATCACCTCTGTGATTTTTATTTTTTGCACTATAAACAAAAAAAGAGCAACAATTCTGAAAAAAAATAAAATAAATATATATACTGTATGTTTTACTTTCTGCTATAAAACTTTCCCAATAAAAAAAATTGAAAAATCAAATGTTTTCATCATTTTAGGCCAATATGTATTCTGCTACATATTTTTGGTAAAAAAAAATCCCAATAAGTGTATATTGATTGGTTTGCGCAAAAGTTATCGCATCTACAAACTAGGGGAAAGATTTATTTCATTTATTATTATTATTTATTTATTTTTACTAGTAATGGTAGCGATCAGCAATTTTTAGCGGGACTGCTTCCACCTGTAGCCAATTGGCGCACGCCCCCACTAGCGGTCCCACAAAACGACGTACAGTTATGTTGTTTCGTGGGACAGAGTTGTTTCGTGCTGCAGTATATGTACTGCTGGCGGTCAGCAAATGGTTACATATCTTTGTTATTGGCCTACTACAATTTCATGCCTTTTTTAGCCTAGAAATATTTGTTGACACATTCAGTCTTTCCTTCTTTATTTAACCCATTCACTACGGTTGTGCTGTACAAAAACGTTTTCCTATTTCATTCAGGAGGCTTTCAATAAGATGGAAGTAGTTCTGAAGCCAACAGAAGCCTCCTAGCAGCTTGATTAAAGAGACATTCTGCACTCCCATTAAGAGCTCTGTTTAACCACATCAATACAGGGCACTTTCACCCCCTTCCTGCCCAGGCCAATTTTCAGCTTTCAGCGCTTTCACATGTTAAATGACAATTCCGCAGTCATACAACATTGTACCCATATGACATTTGTATTATTTTTTTGAGACAGCTAGAGCTTTCTTTTGGTGGTATTTAATCACCACTGGGTTTTTTATTTTTTGCTAAACAAATGAAAAAAGATAAATTTTTTCTCATTTCTGTTATACAGTTTTGCAAATAAGTGATTTTTCTTCTTCACTGATAAGGCTGAACTGATAGGCACTGATAGGCTGCATTTATGGGCACTGATGAGGCTGCATTGATGGGCACTGCTGAGGGTGCACTGATGGGCACTGATGGACACCGATGAGGTGCTACTGATGAGCACTGAAAAGCTTCACTGATGGGCACTGATGGGGCTGCACTGATAAGGTGGCACTGATAGACAGCACTCATATGCTGCACTGATGAGCACTGATATGCTGCACTGAGGGACACTGATATGCTGCACTAATGGACACTGATATGCTGCACTGATGAAAACTAATATGCTGCACTGTGATGAATTCAAAAGTGAAGAAATGCGCCAGGGCGTGGCTTCACACCGGCCAGAGGAGACATTGTGATGTGCAATTGTAAGCGTCCATTGGTGGTGAGATAGGACACAATAGAAGTTGTTTATGTGATCCAAACTGTAAATGCCTATACTGTACTGTTTTTAAACAATGTGAGCTGCTCTTTTTTTTATAACTTTTTTAATACATTTTGGTGGTTTTGGTTACTATGCCATTGGAAGTTTCCCTTTTGTTTCCACATGATATCTGACCTACTACATTGTACGGAGTGATTGTTCTGATACCTGCCCTAGTTGATGAGTTTAACTAATAAGCTGGTTTGCCGACCATGAGAGTGGAAGGCATTTGTAGCTGGTGAGATTTTCATTCAAAGGGAGAGGGATCACCAATTGCACGTGAGGTGGTTTTTGGAAATGGAGACTTGAAAAAAGGAGGATTTCACTTATTTTATGTACATAGAGCATTGGCACATTATATCTTCAGCACGAAAAACAGCACTGGGTGTTTTACATTATATGGACATTTACTCTATTATTATTTTTTATTGTTTGTAAGCTTTTACAATTTTTTTTGTATTATCACAGTGCTACTGTTAGAGTGATACACTGTACATCTTTTCTTAATATACTGCACTGATAATCGAGGGCCCTGATTATCAGTGTAAATAGCCCCTTTAGTTGGAAAGCTGGTTATCGGTTTTCCATTCCTCAGATGCTAACAATGCTGCGGAAAGGAAATGCTGATAGCCGGCATTTGTTTTACATGTGATCAGCTGGGATTGGACATAGATGATCACATGGTAAAGAGCCTACATTATCGGCTCTTTACCTTGATGGGGGATGCGCTGTGTCTGAGGGACACAGCTTACCACCGATTGCCACATTCAGTGAGGATGGCCCGATCATCATTCTGCTATAGACTGGGCTGGAACGTGTTACTTTCCTAAGCTGGAGCTGAACAGGGTTTTAAATAGCCTTCAACAAAGCTTTGCAAAAGCTTGCTGTACACACTGCTTATAAAATCTTATGCTTGTGTAAACAAGACCTTACTTACTTCTTGGATTCCCTCTTTAAAGAGGAATTAATTTTATCAGTCCCTTGAAAGCACAATTTATTTAGCTGTTTACATATAAAATAAATTAAATAATACATTTTCAAATTAGGTGAATTGATGAGTTTTTCATTTCCTAGAATATATGCACACAGATTTACCCAATCTGCAGAGAACCTTCCAGCTCATAAATCATAATTGTTGGGATCCCTGAATTCTGATATTCTTGCCAACCAGAGACAGGTGTATACAAATTGCCAGGCAAGCCAACAAAATCTGCTAATTCTCCTGATTTGCTCATTACTACTCATAACAGTGACTTTAAAATGAAGGCATTGTACAACTTATTGTGATATGCCAACCAAGCATTATTTAATCTTTTACACATGAGGACAACATGAAACTAACACCAAATTCAGTATATGAACATTTAAAGATACTGTATGTGCAGGCTTTGATCAAGTTTCTATTCTGTGTTTAAAAGCAGCTATATGACAATATAGGGGATACATAAATTTTAAAAAGTCATGAATAACGATGATTTACATATTTCTGATCTGGGGTAATCATGGAAGAATTTTGGTTCTTTGGATCATGCTTAGTCAAGCCTATCCATTAATATTAAACAAGGGTTAAGGAATTTGCCCCACAAATCTGAATCAGACTGATTTCTGCATCACTGAAACCATTACTATCTTATATTACCAGAAAATTGCTACTATAAAGTGAGGTGAATATGTGATCTCAGTTGACGGAGGAAACAAAATTCTCATCACAACTTCTAATCACTCTTCTAATCCTGTGGATGGGACCCAACAATTTTTTGTTTATCCTCTACAAAATAATTAAAAATAAAATCTGTGTTATCAAGCCTTTTACTGGGAATAAAGACCAGAGATTTTCATCAAAACAGTTATTACATGAAACCTATTTCTTTGATTATGGAATACTAGGCATCATTCATTTACAATGCTCTTATCTTTCTCAGCAAACCGATTTACTCCTATTTTTATAATTACATTTTCGAACACAAAATCATCATTAATGTTCTCTCTTGTAATGTGATCATTTAGTTATACTCTATTTATTACAAACTATTTCAAAGGGCTTATACAACGTAAATATACCTTGGAATATTTTCTGTTCATTTTAGCACACACCAGAAATGATATGTTTTCTTTAAACCTGAAAAACAAGTGAATTGTGTTATGCTTTTTATGATGGATTTGGTAATGTACTAGCAATATGTATATTTTTTGCGATGTTAAATATTTATGATTATCATGTAAAATATCCAAAATGTTTCAAGAAGCTATCATCCTAGATAGATTTAATTAATTAAAATTAATAGTGTTTGTTTTACTCTATAAACAAAATATTGTTCACAATATGGCAAGTTCCATAATTTATTTCAAATGCCAAAGGAAGGGGGCTGGGCCTGTGGCTTAATGTGAACAGATGTCTGGAGGAGAGTTCTCAAATCTAAATCCTGTAAATATCCCTGGAGTCCTGGATCTACCCTCCCATTGGCTTAATTTACTCCCCTCATCTGGCAGAACAACAGGGAACCAGTCAGTTTGATATCTTGTACAAATTGTTCTCTCTAAAGAAGAAAAACAATGTTCCAGGGGGTACAGATTCCCTGGGAACACAGGGCCAAGATAGTTGTAAATCACAGCACACACTCCCCTCCAGTGGGAAGTCTCAGTCGGACAGAGCTAAAGACACTGTTCAGAAATTGCAGAAATGTGCAAGACACCAGTCCTACTCCCAACATTTCCCCCACTCCAGAGACCACCGTTTTGGACCTAGATCCTGATGCAAACTCCCCACTGCCTGTTTAACAACTGCTAGGAGAGATCACAGCTGGTAATAGAGATGAAGACACAGCTTCAGTGAGTGTCATGAACCTACCTCCCTCTGCTTCCACTACCTCAACCACCCAGGGATGTGTATATCAATGTTTAGAAATGTACAGTATTACTAGTAGGAATTTCCAATCAGGTCCTTGGCATAGAAGAAGTCATCTCAATTTTATGCAATTACCTTCAAAAAAGTAGGGATTGAACCTTAGGTTTGGAGGGCTGTGTGAGTGAGCAAGAGGATTCAATGGCTCCTTTGAACTCAGATGTAACAGATGCCTTTCATTGGGCTGACGCATGTGCCCTCAGAATGGAGGACCTAGAAAATAGGATGATATGAAGCAACCTTAGGGTGGTGGAGTTCCTCAAGGGTTCCAAAGCTCTGAGCTTGTTGAGCAACAGTTATCCACCACACTGAGCAAAGACAATCTGTCCTCTTTTTTTTTGCTATAGAATGTGCTCATAGGGATTCCAACTGCCCACTCTCCTCATGCCAGCCACCTTGTCTCCTGCTAATGCATTTACAGAATTAAAAAGATAAAGATGTAATTCTCCCAGAGAGTGGTATAGATGCTTACATTCAATAGAGATAAAGGTTTGCCTTGTCTGGATTTCACCCCATTAGTGCATAAACAAACAACATAAATAGGGATATTTGATGCTGTATCCAGGAATGATACACATGGTGGTGAATGGGTAAACTAATTTTTTGAGATTCCAGCAGCTTCATCAGAATGGTTGGATCAGCAGGGCAGAAGCAGACAAAATTAATGAAAATCCTATGGTTTCTACACTGAATTTTTCAAAACTATACTAAGAACTTATACAGCTGGTGCCATTTACCTTTAATACATGCCTCTTGGCTACAGGTAGGAGATCCTAGTGGAGGCCTCCAATGTGTGTGTATCTTACTCCAAGCAACCATGGAAGAGAGCGAACTGCTTGCCAACATTTCTATATCATCCTGATGGGTTAGATTTAGACCTCCTTTTTGAAAATGGGCATGGTTTTCGGTTAGAGGTAAAACACGTTTTCTATTGTCCTTCTGCCTCTGGAAATTCTACAGATCCACTCTTTCTCAGATTGAACTGATTGAAATGTGTTAAATGCCCCTGCAATGTGATCCTAGGCAACTCCATTGGAAATGTCTTTCACTCATAAGATATTGAGGTAAAGTACTTACGATTATTTGGGTTTTTGGCATACAGCTGAGTAATATTGCCCTTATTGATACATTGGGATACTTTCCTTTTCCCACCTTGGACTCATACACTTCTCATGCAGTTTCCAAATCCTTATTTTTTACATGTTTACCAGTTATATTTTGTGTATTTTGGAGAGTATTCATCTTTTTTAAAAACAATCTACAGAGCTGGCAGAGCTAGTTCTTGGGGGAGCCTATTCTACATTTTCACAATTCTTACTGTAAAGACTTACTGTGTCTTACTGTGCCTTTTCATTTGCGGAGGTTAAGGGGTTGATTTACAAAAACTGGAGGGTGCAAACTCTGGTAAAGCTCTGCAAGGTAACCAGTTGGCTTCTAACTTGAGCTTGTTCAGTTAAGCTTTGATGATAAAATCTGGAAGCTGAATGGTTTCTATGCAAACCTGCACCATATTTTACACTCTCGAGTTTTAGTAAAACATCCCCTAAGTCTCTTATCTTTCAGATGTAAAGAATGCCCCTTTGTCTTTTGTAATGACCTTAAAGTGAATAACTCTACACCACGTTTACTATATGGACCACACTGTCGTTACACATGATGATCATATCCTCCCCCCTTAATTGCCTCTTCTCAAGAGAGAATAAATTCAGTTCAGCTAATCTTTCATGCCAACTAAGCTCCTCCATGCTTCTTATCAGTATGGATGCCCTTCTCTGAACTCTCCAGTTCTCTGTTTGTGAACTGATGGCCAAAACTGAAGTGCATTATAGTTTAAATAGCTACTGTTTATCTGCAGACTTGTATCTTTCTCCTTTTATACTGCTATTGCCACCCTCAGTGCCTCAATCATTAAGGGGAAATCTGTTGTCTATAAAATCTACTGAAAGACTGTAGTTAGTTTTTGTTGCATATTTCTGTCTTTGACCTTTGCTTTTGCATGTGCTTTGTGTTCTTCTTCAATTTGAAAATGTAAAAAGGGTTCGGATTAAACAGCTTAGTAACAAACAGGGCCACCACTAATGCAATAGACTAATTTTTATCAGCACCTCAATTGGGGATCCCAGGGTTGCCATAAAAACTGCAGTAAGTAATAACTGAAATGATGGTTCAGCCACTCAAATATAATGAGAAAGTCAAGTTAACTACTTGTGAGGGAACAGACTTTTCTCATAAATCACATAAATCCTGTGTACCATATGATGAGAATTTTGCTATTGCTTACATAAGGGCATGTGGGAGACCCTCCTAGTTCTATTATGACTATTCAGTATAGAAGCAGATGTTAGTTGTTATCAAATATATGGGGCACACTATAAGCAGGATAATTATTGTCAGAAAAGGTCTAAAATACTCTAGTATACAAATTCAAAGGAAAGATCGTGGGACTTTAAATGAGGAAAGTCACCACTGAATTTATAAAAAAAAAATGAGGCCAGTCACTTAGTCAAAAATAGTATATAAATTTCATAAAATAATAAACGTATTGAAAAAAGCAACAAAACAATAGCAGCATACGATGAACATAAAATACATCATAATAATTCATATATATATACTAAAAACATATACAATACAGAGCTGACATGTAAGAGTTGATCCTCATAAAATAAATTCATAATGACTTGATACATGATTCTATATGCGTATAAAAATACAAAATACAAGATTGTTACAGATATAACATGAATTATCTTAACATCCTAAAGCCTCAACACGTTTTGCGGAACCCAGTTTGCTTTATCAGGAGTATGATGTAAGAAATATTGGTCAGCTCAACGCAGGAGAACAGCTTCTAAAAAAGGGGTTGAAGAGGTGTCAGACACATGTCACCCCTGGGGCTGTGGCAAGAGAACCCATCAAGGTCAAGGGGACATCCAGAGGGCAGGCTCGGTTGATAATGTGATCCATGGAAAGGAAAAATAATAAATGGGCACATCCAGCCCATATTGACCCCCAAAAATTGATAAAATAGGTGTGTGATTCATGTAAGAAAAGTGTCCCAGCTTCCCTTCAAGAGATGCAATTCATGGGATGAATTGTAATGATGTATTTTATGATCAGCGTATGCTGCTGTTGTTTTGTTGCTTTTTTCAATACATTTATTATTTTATTCCTTTTTTCAATAAATCTATTATTTTATGTAATTTATATACTATTTTTGACTAAGTGACTTGCCTCATTTAAAGTCCCATGATCTTTCCTTTGAATTTGCATACACATTTAGGGATGGAGGCTTTTCACTGAGGTTGCTTCGGGTCACTACCCTTTCTTTTAAAATACTCTAGGTCTAACATCTGATGATGTTATTGACAATATCAGAATTGGTGATGGGTACTTGTATTGTGTCATAGGTTAACTTAGCCGTTTGAGGCCTAGGATTCATAAAAACCCTTGAGACCGGACTAAATTGTGTAGTTTTGGCATGCATCAGTGTAATAACAGTAACTTGCTTACATAACAAAAATATGATCAACATGATTAGCTCATGTATCTCCCGGTCACACCAGTGCAACTTTCCATATAGTTTCAAATTGCATGACAATTTGCACCTTGTCCACATTGGAAGTGGTCAAATCAGTGTGACTCCTACTCCATCAGAGTCACACCGATTTTGAAAGTAGTTCCTGCTCTACTTTCTGCAAGTTCAGGGTGACTTGCATAGACATCTGTACATGAAGTCATACAGATGTCTTCAAAGTTGCACCTGAAGTAGCACTGAAATGCTAATTTGAAATCATGCTACTTCAAGTGAAGTAGCACAATTTCAATGTCGCCATCGTGACCGGGGTGTTAAAGGCCAGCTGTTGCTGCAATATTCACCATCAATCTGCAGTACTTTTTTTTCTTCTACTAGCTGTCCATGGCCTGTTGGCCAGCATAATTCAGCCCACTTCCTCTGAGCCCAGGTCATCCTGGACCCGCCTCATCCGATGACTGGACAGTAAAAGTGAAGCAGCCCAGTGATGAGCTCCTCTCTCAGTCACGCTTTCTCTTCCTATAAGCATGCTTCTTAAACTAATGCAACACCTAAATTATAAACAAGCATTATAAATTGCATTAGTTCATATATTTTATATTTACCTAGAGTTCTACTTAGTCCAAAACTACTGTGACCGCAAAACTGTTTTTTATTTTTTTTTTTAAATGGTGT
This sequence comes from Pelophylax lessonae, assembly GCF_965119305.1. Taxonomy (NCBI): domain Eukaryota; kingdom Metazoa; phylum Chordata; class Amphibia; order Anura; family Ranidae; genus Pelophylax; species Pelophylax lessonae. Next base: position 584,728,702 of record NC_138768.1, on the reverse strand, counting down.
GATGTATATAATCAGGGCACAAATTATAATTTTCAAGTAATATAATATAAAATATAGTTTTTCAAGTAACTCACAAATATAGTGATCGATAAGAAAAAAAAAAAAAAAAAACTAAAATAAATTTGACCCAGGACCATTATTGCTTGACTAAAACATTAACCCCCTTCCTGTCCAGCACCTGTTTCCCTTTAGCTAGCTTATTACACTTGAGGAGTGGGAAGGTTTACCTGATCACGTGACCACTGTGATTGGTAACTGGACCCACTAGCTCCCAATCCCTCCTAGAGACCAGGAGCTGTCAAAGACAACCCATAAATAATCTGCATAAAACACTATGTAAAATATATTAGGTTGAAAATCAAAGATAGGTATTTTTTTTTTTTTTGATTATTTCCTGTTGCTCTTTAGAAAAAAATACTTAGAAGACAATATTAACCCACCTTTACCAATTGTACAAATACATGCTAAAGACACCGGACACATTTTCATTGCCCTTTCTTCTCATCCCTCTATAAGGTAACCCTTGTCTTTTGGTGACATCAATGGAATGCTAGGGGCTTTTGAAGTATTCATTCGTTTTTCTGCCTGTCGTCACATACAATACCACATAATGGAGCAGGAAGGCATAAAAAGTAACACGAATAAACAAATCTCAGGCACACAACATTGTCTTCCCTGCATTCGCTTGACTTTCTGCTTTGTGTCCTTTTTGCTCTCATTGTTTCTCAGCATGTTTTTCTTCACAATACAAGCCATCTGTGCAATGATTCAAGCTGAGTAAAGTGTTGCCGGCTGACTGACTGCTGCAGGCTGTTCTGTTACTACCTTTACACATGTGCCTAAAAAATGATGCGTCTCACAGGGTTTTCAGTCCTGACATAAAATCAGGTAATATTGCAAACGCTATAGAATGAAGTACACAGGAAAGTCACTGAACGTACTTGTTGCCTACAACCCTTTTGACTATGTTCCCAAAGCAGTGTGAAGTCAGCCACTGCATCAGTAGAATGCACACTCTATAAATGAACGCTGCAAATGTTGTCATCCACAGGAGAGCAAATGATTTGCCTTTTACACTGCTGCACACATTTGCTTTAATGTTATCATTCTTTTATTCTGACCTCTTTTTAAAGTGCAAAATAATTTAATTTAATCTTAAAGTTCTGTTCCTGTGTTTGAACTTTATTAATAATAATAATAATAATAATAATAATAATAATAATAACAATATTAATAATAATAATAAAAGAGAGTAATTGTTTTTTTTTTTTTTTTTTGCTATCACAAAATATTCTTTATATCAATGGTCACATGACAGGGACAACCAATTGCTGTCTAGTGTTACTGGTATGTATCAAAGCATAAAGCTGTGCATGAAGTAAGCAAAACAGCAAGAAAAATACAAAAAAGAAAATGATACTTTAATCCTAATCTCTATAATCCCATATAAGCTAACACATGTTAATGCAATTTGAAAAGCAATCTTTTTTAAGGCTTTGTTCGCCTGGGTGGAAGTCTTTGTGTAAATGTTCAGGGGGTAATACTGCCACCTTCTGAATGTCTTTTTGTTTTTATCTTCCAGCCAAAGAAAGATGTTGCATTGAAAGACCGCACTGCAAAGTCAAGGATTTGGCTTACAGTTGTGGCACAATCCCATTGACTTCAAAGGGTGAGTTTGACTGGTGGTGCCACCTGCAAAACTCAACATGCCAAGTGAAATTTGCTGCAGCTGTGGAGCAAAGCATCACAGCCGTGACATGTGTATGAACCCCTCCAGCTTTTATGTTAGGTTTTAGGGGGCTGGTCAGGGGTGGTAATAATGCAGTTCAACAATCTATTTTACCACACCCATGTTGCCCGTGTGAAACTAACCTGAAAGTGGTTGTAAACCTCAGACATGAAATATGAATAAAGCAAATGCCTTGTGTGTACTTGTGTAGCACTACTCCCTTGGGAGCTGCTAGTTATGGATTCCCCTGGGTTACCCATAGCAACTACTTGACAATATAGCATATTCTAAGGGCTTGGCTCAGTCAGAAAACAGTCTAGGGTTTTTTTTTTTTTTTTTTTTTTATTAGAGAACTTGGATAGGAGAAGGGATGAGTGGGATACTCCAACTGTATAAACTATGCAAAATTGCTGGGATCTCTATGTAACGATGAGTGCGGCAAGGCCACAGCTTCACCTTGCCATTTTTGTGAAGAAGAATTACTGAACTGTACTGAACTGTGAATCACTCTTCAGGGTCCTACTTGCCACCCCCTTTGTCCCTACTCTTTAGGGTTCTGAAACTGGTACCCCCTTTACTCTGACACTCTGTGTGAGCTGGCCCCTTGATCTTCTGACTTCACTGGAGTGATCTCCCTTCCTGGGCAGACCCTTTGGCAAGTCCCGTGGTACTCACGGACACTGTTTTTCCCCGGAAGACTCTGCCATCAGTTCCATTGTCAGCTGTACTGGATCCTCTGCGACTCAGCTCCACACCTGGTTCACTAGGCCAACTGCCTAAGACCACCTTCCTCATACACAGCAGGAAGAGAGACATCATTCTGCCTCCTCCTGGGACTCTGCTTCCTGCCAAAGATGCCCTGTCACATGTCCCCCCGGCTTTTATGAGCAATCCCAGGATGCACTGCAAGAGTGCCCTCCCACTGGGACTCAAACAAAAGCCAATGTGTCACTGGTCAGGTTTCCTCCACTGTCCAACATGCTCCCCTGTTGGATACAGTGGGGACACTCCCTTAGACCCAGTGAATCACACCTGGGAACATGCAACAGGCAACCTAATAGATCAAGCTCCCCTGATAAGCAGATGGAGCATACAATGCTTTGAACCTAGCACCTAACTAGGAGGGTGCTACACTTGTCTCAATTAAGAACGCTAAGTGTTGTTTCTGTCTGCTGCCTCTATCCTCTGTTATCAGCATGAATCACTTCCGATAAGTTTTTCTGACACCAAGAGAAAGATGGTGACAGAGAAGGGAGCTATAGCTGTTTGACAGTTTCAGCTCTGTCCCTGTGTGCTGTGTGAAAGGGAGCGTGTTCCTTCATTCTAATCAGCTGTCAGAGCAATTCAGAGTGTAATTTCAGCTTTCGGCCCCCTTTTTCTGAACTCTCAGACAACCTGAATAAATGCAGGACTTTGAATGGCCATAGAGAAGAGAAGACTGCAGATAAACAGGTACAACTTTCGTTGGAGGCATTGTTTAATCTCTGTGTATCACCAGAGGCCGGTCACTTCACTGGGCATATGTAATGGTTTACAACTACTTTAAATCAGAAAAAAACACAAATGAATCTTTTTCTCAAAACAGTTAAATTCAAGGCATGCCTTGAATGATAACTGTTTCAGTTACTAGTGCACCTATGTTAGCGCTCAACTGAACTGTCAAGCCATCAAATAGCTGGTGTCATAGCTGTTTATATGAACAGCACCATGGCAACTGCAGATCAAACAGAGGCTAAAATGTCAACTTCCTTAGCTGTAAAGGAAAGGCGGGTTTATGTTTTGCTTTAATCTTCTGCTTTCACTGAAATAAAACTGACCGATTCTTTCATAAAGGTCTTTGTTCAGCATTTTCTGTGATGAGTTTACTATGCTCTGTCACTCTCTTCCAATTCCTGAATTGTTCCCCCCATCACATGTGGCCTTGATGAAGACTACAAGTGACATGCTGATGTGCATTTTATAAATATCTTAATGGGGATCTCAGCTTAGAAAAAAAGCTGTTCATTCGAAGGAATTGCATGAGGACTCGAGGACATACAATGCGATTAGAGGAGAAGCGTTTTAACCTCAGGCAACGTGGGGGGTTCTTTACTGTTAGGGCTACAAGATTGTGGAATTGTCTACCACAAGAGGTGGTTTCTGCGGGTAGTATGGTGACTTTCAAAAGACTCTTAGACTTACATCTCAAGGATCAGGAGATAAAGGGCT